>NC_071115.1:20567500-21300000 GCF_024256425.1 Clarias gariepinus | reverse complement strand
AGTGAAATGTTATATTGAATCAATATTGCCCTGGAAAAAACAAAAAGCTATCTGGAGGCTATTACAAGCATGTACTTTCTTTAAAGTATTTTTATAATATTGTTTCTAATTGTTACCTCTGCCTAGCACTTTAAATGTTATATTAATTGTCCCATTGTATTTACATTCATTGTTTTGTTATATTTCCTTTAAATAAATTGTAAATGTTTTACCTCTCAGGAGACAGTGGTTATCCCCTTAGAACGTGGCTGCTAACTCCACTAACTAGACCCCAAACCGAACAAGAACGGCGTTATAACGAGAAGCATTGCCGGACGCGTTCAGTGATCGAACGCACTATTGGTCTGCTAAAAGGACGCTGGAGGTGCTTGGATATGTCTGGTGGCACAGTATTGTACACCCCTACAAAGATTTGTCGCATCGCAAAATGCTATGGCAGTACAGCGGCGTATTAATGTAATAAATGCAATGTCAAAAGGCAAGTGAATTCAAACTGTTTATTTTTTCACAAGTTCTTTAAGTGAACCACTTATTTCTGATAAAATTGTTTTTATTTCTTTTAGTTCGGAACACACCGCATTAACAGCATGAACCATGTGACGTTGGGTCTGCATGACTTCTTCCGTCAGTACACGCCTTGAGTCACCAGCGCTCGGTGGTGGCACAAAGGATGATGATGCACTGGATTGCGCACAGGATGGGGTTGCTTGGGCATTTGATGATGGCGGCACACTGGACGTTGGTGGAGGCACACAGGATGGTGGTGGCACACAGGATGGTGGTGGCACACAGGATGGTGGTGGCACACAGGATGGCGGCGGCGGTGGCACGTGGGATGCAAGCCTACATCCTTTGTCCCACTTGGACCACTCACCGGGCTTGAAGGCATTCCAGGATTAACTTTTCCTTTAATCATTAAAAAAACGTTTAATTAAAGGTTGTATTGCATATCTGTAAATGTGTGAAATAAAATGTGCACTTGATGACTTGCTTTTGTCTTTTTAAGTTACATTTTTTGCATATGAATAAACCGGAAAATCGACTGTTTTAATAAACGTATATCTTAAATACAGCTGCATCTATTGCTAGATTTGTCACTTGGATATTTTAGGACTTCCCACTTCCGCGGAATTTGAATTGGTTGATTTAAATTATCCACAATAAAAAAGCAGAATTTTAAACAAACAAAAACTTATATAATGTGTAGATAAATCAATTACTTACCATCGTCACCACAAATCACATCCGTATCACCTTGGAATTCTGGAAGAACTCCACTTAATCCTGTTTTCCCTATAATCGCGCCCACCCTTGCATCAAAGGCTGAGAGGTCAGTGATTCCTTGACCACCTCCAGTTGTTACAACACTGCGCCTTTGTGCACATATTCTTTTTTTTACCACAACCTTTAAGTCTGACCATTTTTTTTTTGGTCTCTTGGACTGTGCGAGGCACCGCTGTAACAGCATTGACTGCTTCTGTTACTTGCTCCCATTCTACCATCTTTCTTTTATTTGAAATTCCCGCAGAGAGCCCACCAAATAAAACTTTTTTTCGGCCCTCCACCTCAGACAGCAGTACCTCCATCTCGCAGTCAGTGAAGTTTCTTTTTTTTGCTTTTCGTTTCTGTTCTTCCATTTTTAGCCAAACAGATCAATGACAATTATCGGTCGTATTAATATGCAGGATGATCATACATATTCAAAATAGGCGGTCTTAACCTCCAAATATGGTTATTTCAGGAGGAGATTGGGATAAGCTATAAGCACATGCACCTGCGCACAATATTCAGATAATTGTGATTTATAAAGCGAACCTTGCGCAGGTTCTGGCGTACGTACGGTTTTATAAATCTGAAATCTTTTGTGCGTTCGCAAATTCTGCCTTATGTGCGTACGCACACTTTAAGGATGAAATCTACGCAAAGTTTTATACATGAGGCCCCTGGTGCTTTTAAACTACTTTTACTTACGAATAATGGAGGCCACTGAACTCATTGGGACCTTCAAAGCAGCAGAAATTTTTATGCACCCTTCCCCAGATATGTGCCTCGAGACAGGTCCTTTGACTTCATTCATGGTTTGTGCTCTGACATAAACTGTCAACTGTGAGACCTTATATAGACAGGTTTGTGCCTTTGCAAATCATGTGCAATTAACTGAATTTACCACAGGTGGACTCCAATTAAGCTGCAGAAACATCTCAAGGATGATCGGGATGTGTCTGAGCTCAATTTTCAGCTTCATGGCAAAGGCTGAATACTCATGTACATGTCTTTTTTTTTTTTTTTTTTTTTTAATACATTTGCAAAAATGTTGTCATTATGGGGTGTTGTGTGTAGAATTGTAAAGAAAAAATTAATTTAATTTATTTTAGAATAAGGCTGTGACAAAATGTGGAAAAAGTTATGCGCTGTGTAAATGATATGCATGAACATGTATGATAATGCATACAAGTTTTATGATACAAACTTGAAGGTCGCTTGAAGAAGATTTTTCCCCACAATTGCCCTTGTCATATATTGCTCTGCTTGCAACATAGCGAATTGTTCATTAGTACCGACCCGAGGTTATCATATATCATTTTTTTAAATGAAAATTTAAAAATATATATTTTACGGCTTTGGTGTGTACAGGCACACTTAAAGCGCCCCATAACGTCATCAGTGAGCGCCACGAAATGGTCCTCTAACTGCGCTTGTCTCACATGTCATTTCTTTGAGTAATAGGACAAATCCTAACACAGAAGAGATGTCTCGGTGTTTAAATCTACTAAGGTTTGGTCTGCATACTTCTGGAAAGGCAGGCCTTTCCTCGTGTAGCAAAAACTGGAGTGTCATAGCGACGTTTAGTGGAGGTAATGATAAAATTGTCACCTTATAAAACTTGCATTTACTACTTAACTGTAAGGCTGGCTTTAATAAGTGTTACCTATCCACCTCATTATACTTATTAATGTAGCTTAATGACGGGAAATGTGTTCTGCAAGGTCGGTTCTATTAGCATTTTTACACAGTTTACCACAATATGTAAGTAGTAACGGAATTGATGCAGAATATTTTACTATAAATTAAAAACTTTTCTATTTTCTATGTAGGATATATATAAATATAAAACTTTTACAATGTAACATGACCTGCTGAGTTTTGTTTTCTAGTCAATGCAAGAACAAAGACGCAACATTACTGCACTAAACTCTGGAGCCCACGCCATTTCGGTGTGATCTTCCGCTCTTACAGCACGCAGGCAGAAATTGCTGAAGAGGAGATTCTTCACAACATTATTAGTGACACCGAGAACGTTCAAGGTAACGCTTGATTCACTGTGTATTAGTCTCTTTAGCCAGTTGTTAATTACTACAGACGTGCCAATTCCTTTTGGAGACTGCAAAAACTGGTTTTGTTTTGCTGCCATCCATAGTATAAAAGAAAAAAAAAATGCTTTGTTAATAATTACTGTTTAACCTGTTGACAATTGTCTAGTTGTCTGGTTTGGTTGCACTTGTTCAACGCATGGACACAGTGCAACCAAAAATTCAGACTGCACTAGTTTCTTAATTATTAAGGCCAATGCCCTTCATAAAACCTTTATTTTAGTGTAAATTGTGAGTGCTACAAGAAATTGAAATTTATAGCCTGCTGAGTAGTGTAAAATACACTTGGTGGCCAAAAAACGCAAGGTTCTTTGGCACCCTTGGGGTGGCTAGAGAGAGTTGACTAGTCGAGATCTCTGAGGTGTGGGATGTGAGGCACTCAGTGCTTTTACATCAGTCATGGCTCTACAGCCAGTCATGGGCGTCTGTGAGCTCACCCAGGCGGAAGGAGCGGATAGTGCTATGTGTGAGAGCCAGCATTTGATAAAAATGCGGTCGGCTTCTGTCACATAGTTCGGAGGAACCATGTGACACTCTTCAGCCGTCCCTGACTGATAGTAGTAGCCTTTATATGGGAACTAGTGCCGAACAGGAATTGGAAACAACTAAATTAAAGAAAAAAAAATCGGAAAAAGGGTTTTAAAAAAAATGCACGGTTTACGATTAGACAATATTGACCTGCATCAAGCTAAGATACATACATGGCTGGATAGATAAAGTTACCCAAATTTGGCTAAGAACTTTAATATTACGTCTATTAAGTGGACAGTTTAAATAAACTGTCCACTTTGCTAAAGAAATGTGGTAAAAAAACAACCACATATGACTGTGATCGGAAGTTACTTAATGCTTGGTAAAGCTGCACCATAAACAATGGACAGTTTTACAAAGAGCTTTAATAAATAACAGTCTTAATATTTAAAAATGAGACCAAGACAAGACAACTTTCAGGGTTGGAACTAAACAGCTGTCTGCCTATAAGGAAACTACATATTAATAAAGCTAAATGTAGAGCCAGGGAGCATAAAATTAAATTTTTGGGGGCTTCAGAATAATACAATTTTGGTCCTATTTTCAGGAGTAGTAGTAGTACTCAGAATAGGAAATTACATCTGAAGGTGTCCTAACTGGTAAGGAGTAGCAAGGAAATGGCATTCAGGCAGAGATGCATGTGGAGGAGAGACGTTTTAGTAATACTGAGTGAGACAGTGTTTTGGAAAAAAAAATTGGAATACTTTTTTTGTTTGTTTGTTTTTAAAAATCACGTGTGGTGTTTAACTGGTCCTATAACAAACATGTCATATGCTGTCTCCTCAGGTGACTGATAAATAAAACCGGTAACACAGAAGGTGCAGCTTTTAACAATAACACAGAGGACAGTGTCGGAAGTAATGAATTAAACTAATTGTGCCATGCTTTGTCAGTGTGACAATGGCTTATTGTGGGGTAGATTTTAACTTTAGTTTAACTTTTTTAAGGGTCCTACTCCAAGCATGAGTTCCAGGCAGAAACAAAAAAATTGCTGGACATTGTGGCCAGATCATTGTACTCCGAGAAAGAGGTAAAGTGTTGTAAATATTTAACAGAATAACTTGCTAATACAGCATGACATGTTTACAAGTTAATGTAGCTATTTTGCATGACTATGTATGTATGTATGTATGTATGTATGGTTTTTGTTTATAGTTTATAGTTTATAGTCTTGTGTTGGTTAGAATTAGTTGTATTTTCTAGCCACAGTTTCTGTGTTCTTGTTTGTGCTGGGCATGCTGGAGTTTGGCTTGATGACTTTCTCCAGATGGAGCTCCTTAAGTTAGTGGATTTACCAAGTATTTATGACTGGGTAGAATTTTTCCTCCAGGCCCGTTTTTTTTGCCAGATTCTAAGCCAGGAGAGTGAAAGGAAAAGATAGAGACTTTGTTGTCACAATTAGTTTGGTTACAATACAGGCTACAGCTCTGGGGAAGAAGCTGCTCCTCAGTTTGTTAGGAGCAGCTTCTGATTGCCCGATATATTTTGCCCAATGTTAGGGGCACAAACAGTCTGTGTCGTGGATGGGTGAGCTTTCTTGATGATGAGCTCTCATGTGTAGATGACTAGCATAAACTGTCGAGGTTGGGGAGCTTGGTTTCCACAATCCTCTGTGCAGTCTCACCTATTCAAGCCAGGTCTCTCCGGTTCTTTGCAGTGCAGCCAGTGAACTGCACTGTGATGCAGTGACAAAGAATGCCCTCTATCATGCTCCTGTCGAATTTTACTAAAAGCTGAGATTTTATATTGGCCTTTGTGAAATTTCTTAAAAAGAAAAACCTCTGCTGAGCTTTTTTTTTTCACTAAGTGTGAAGTGTTACTGGTCCATCTTAAATCCTTTATGTGCAGACCCAGGAATATCACATTGCTAATTCTTTCAACCTCCTCACTAGTTATGCAGAGAGTGGGTGGTGTCGTTTTTCTGGCTCTCCTGTAGTCTACAATGATCTCTTTTGTGTAAGTGGTGTTTAGAACCAGATCACTATCTCCACACCACTCAACCCCACACCTGTTTGCTCAACCAGATGTTGAACCTCCTGTCTGTAGTGTGTCTCGTCGTTTTCTGATATCAATCCCACTATTGTGGTGTCATCAGCAAACTTCACTATGGTGTTAGAGTGGATGGGTTTACAGTCATGTATAAATAGGGTGAAAAGGGCTGGATTGAGGACACAACCCTGCAGTGCCTCTGTATTCAGGGTGAGAATGGATGATGTGTGGTAGAATCCATGAACAGTGTGGTGTGGTTAGTCCCAGATTGTTCAGCTTTTTCACCAGTTTGTGGAGCAGTATTATATTAAATGCAGAGCTAATATCTAAAAATATCATCCTAACATATGTGTTGGGATGCTCCAGATGAGACAAGCTGTTGCATCCCCTGTAGATCTGTTCCTACAGTAGGCAAACTGGTGGCTGTCCAGATCAGTGAGGATGTTGGCTTTGATGTGGAAAAGGACAAGCCTCTCAAAGCACTTCATATTAATTAGTGCCAGAGCAACTGGGCAATAGTCATTAAGGCACCTTACTGTTGTTTTTTGGGAACGGGAACTATTGTGGTGGATTTGTGGCTTGTTAGGACTACAGCCTGCTCCAGGCACAGGTTGAAGATCTTGGTAAACACCTTCGCTAGTTGGACAGCAGGTGACTTCAGTGTGTGGCCTAACACCCTTTCTGGCCCTGCTGTTTTGTTGATGTCAACATCATGATTTGGACCTGCTTTGCTGCATCAGGTCCTGGCCAATGAATTCCCAAGCATATCAAAAAACGTTTCAGGATAATGTGAGGATGTCTGTACGTCAACTGAAACTCTGTAGAAGTTGGGTGATGCAACAGAACAATGACCCAAAACACCAGAGCTTCAGAAAAACAAAATCCGCCTTTTGGAGTGGCAAAGTCAGAGCCAACCCTCAACTTCATAGAGATGCTATAGAATAGAGTGAAGGGAGTGAAGCTGATGTTCTACCTCCAGCATGTAGTCAATGTCTTTTCTCTTGGCACACCACCAGTCGACATTCTTAATAATCTAATTAAAAATAAGCTATAAATACTGTCCACCAAAAGGCATTCATTTTTAAAAAAATATTTATTTATTTATTTATTTTTATTTTTTATTAACTTGATTTAACACCTGTCCATGGTCTGTAGTAAAGTCCCATTGGCAGTTATGGTTTATGTTAATAGTTTCTTTAGATTAATGCCTGTTTGTTTTTAGGTGTTTATAAGGGAACTCATCTCAAATGGGAGTGATGCCTTAGAGAAGTTGCGACATCAGCTTATTACAGGAGGAGGAGATTCTGCACCTATGGAAATCCACCTACAGACTGATGCAGCTAGGGGCATTTTAACTATTCAGGTGCATTTTAACTGGGAAGGCATTCTGACAGGAAGTATTATTGAAATGGATATTGTATTAAATGTGAATTTTAAAAATATTAATTTAGGACACTGGTATTGGGATGAATCAAGAGGAGCTTGTTACCAACCTGGGCACGATTGCTTGCTCTGGCTCAAAGGTTTGTCACACTGCACACTGTTGTCTTATTAGCAGATTTCTTTCAAAACCTCCTTGTATTTTTTATTTTATTTTTTGTATTATTATTGTATTGTTAGTGTTCATGTGCTGTTTTTTTCTTCAGGCCTTTTTGGAGGCTCTTCAGAGCCAAGCTGAGGCCAAAAGCTCTATCATTGGACAGTTTGGTGTTGGGTTTTACTCTGCCTTTATGGTGGCAGACAAAGTGGATGTTTACTCTCGGAGTGCACAGCCTGGTGTTTCGGGATACAAGTGGTCTTCAGATGGGTACTGTACAAAGCAGAGATCTGTGGTCCATGTTAAAACCAAGAAAGCATAAGGTGTCAAATATGGTACATTAATGAAACATTTGAACACCTCTTAATATTTTTACCCAGTTTCTACCTTTTACTTTGTGTACATGTATACATGGCATGATCAAAAAAATTTTACTGATTAGATTTATATAAGTAAATACTTCAGAGCATTTTGACAATTACTGCAGTAATGAATGTTTCAGGTGGCAACATTTACCTAAACTGCAACTGACAAAGTGATTAGCTTCTCATTTCTTTAATAACCATGTCAGAAGAAGTTTTCTGTGGTTGTGAAAAAGGTGGTACTGTGTTTCTGCACATGCACAATGCTATTCCTCGGGATGGGGACTAAACAGCTGTGCAGCCCTAGGAAACCCTCTTGTCAGTAAGACTAATCGGACAAAAGAATGAAATTTGCCACAGATCATAAAGCTTACTTTTGCAGCAATGCCAAAAGGTCATGTGTTCTGATGAGGTCAGATTTATTATATTAATAGAGTAAAAGGCATAAAAACTGTTCAACAAAGTAATGGTATAAAAGTAATGCATTACTGTAATACAGATAAATTTGGATTGGATTAAACTTGGATTGCGTATGTAATTGGTTCCAGAAACGTTCTTATAATCCAAAAGACTTGTATATCAAAGCAAATTTACCCATAAGAAAACTTTGATTTATTCCACAACCCAAATTTTCATATAAAATGAATAATACAAAATATGAAGTAAAAATAAAACACATTAACCTGCAGTTTACTTTTTAAAAAAATTGTAACTGGTGTGATATATGTATAATATATATTTAGTAATTTTTTTTTTTTTTTTTTTTTTTTTCATTTTATGTAGCTTGTCCCTTAATACGCTTTTGCGTTTTTTGGTTACTGCTGTTTGTCTTTTCTTGTTCTGAGAGGCTAATACAATGCCAGAGTTTAGATTAAAGGATCCTGATTTATTGTAGCTCAGGTAATTAATTTATCTGATCGTTTCAACCTATCTAATGATACTTGCTTTTGCCTTCTTTTGAGGATTTCGCATGTGACATTGCGTTGTTGTTTACACAAAATTTGTTGTTAAACAAAATGATTTACGCGCACACAAGGTCGCGATGCTATAATAAACAGTATACGTACTTTAGAGAGGCATGCACACTGAGACTAAGCACGGAAGACTATTACTTACAATCCTGCACAGTTGAGAGCGCGTAAGAAAGAAAAAATTGGCTCAATTGTGATCATGTGAGACAATACAATACGCTTATACGCTTATATCTCCTAACACACCAAGTTATTTGCAATCCAAGGTTTTTCTGTATATATATTTGTGGTAACTAGACAAATAACCTCCCAAAATGATAATGCAGTAATAGTAAAAACAAAATTCTTGTAAATAGTAACGCCAATATGTTACTTTTGCTTGAGTCATGCTTTAAGCATGTGTGTATTTTATTTCACCATGACAGAACAGCTATATAACTAGGAAAAAAATATATGTAAAAATGTAGCAAAATTGAGCGCCAGTTCTTTAAAAATGGAGTATCAAGGACATTAAAGACTAGGTGACTTTTCAACTGTTCAGTTTCTATACACCTGTGCCCATGATGGCCTCAGAGTCATATTCTTGGCTGACAGAAATTGATCCTGATGTGGTAGACTGCTGCTGTTGTAGCCCACCCACCATCAAGTTTTGATGTTAGCCCTCTGAGATCTTTTTTTTCTGCTAATCATGATTGTAAATGTTTAGTTTCTTATGTAAATATGCATTCTAGCATAATATTAATTAGTGATAAATTGTTACTGACGAATAAGAGCATGTATACTTATATTTGTGTTGCAATGCACCAGTAATTCTTGCATGAGCTTATTATGCATTGCGTTTCTTTGGTGCTATGTGTTGTACTTCTTGCACTCTGATGGCAGGTCAGGAGTGTTCCAGATTGCTGAAGCCAGTGGGGTGAGACAGGGAACCAAGATTGTCTTACATCTTAAGACTGAATGCAAGGAGTTTTCTTCTGAGGATCGTGTTAAAGGTAAAATTTATGAAGAAAAGATCAGCAGTTCATTCAGTTTTTTATTTAATTTTTGCATTTATTTGTATTAAAATTTTTGTCCCACAGAGGTTGTGAAAAAGTACAGCAACTTTGTCAGTTTTCCCATTTACCTTAATGGCAGACGACTGAACACACTGCAGGTAAGTAAACACTATTCTGTACCTGATAGTACATATATATTTTTTCTTTACATCACTTGCTTTTCTATTACATAATTTAGTGCATTAAGTTGCTTTCTTAGAAGCCTATGTATTTTCCCTCTAGGCTCTTTGGATGATGGACCCCAGAGAGATCAGTGAGTGGCAGCATGAGGAGTTTTATCGCTATATGGCAAAGGCATATGATAAACCTCGCTATACACTGCACTATCGTGCTGATGCGCCCCTCAATATACGCAGCATTTTCTATGTTCCTGAGGTGGTGAGTTGAGCATAATATAGAATAAACATTTGAATATCATATTTCACGTATTTTGATTATGTTGTCTGCATTTTTGTTTTTGTTTATTCGTGTTTACATGTAGAAGCCAACCATGTTTGACGTTAGCAGGGAAATGGGTTCCAGAGTGGCTCTGTACAGCCGGAAAGTCCTGATCCAAACCAAGGCTACAGACATTTTGCCCAAGTGGCTACGCTTCTTACAAGGTTGGCCCAGTTTTCATTTTATCAATGAAAATTAATCTTAAGAGAATAATTTAATAAAATAAACATTTTTGGTCATTATAATAAGGGATATTTTTGTACACTATAATTAAGTTTGGTCATATCCAATGAAAAAGGTTTTCCTTTTCATTTTTTATTACAACAATGAAAACATAAACACTATGAAATAACACATGATTTAAAGGGACAAGGTTTAAGTAGCCAGGAAAACTGTTCTAATTGTCTAAACTGTTCTGTTCGTCTAATTACCGACGGTAATTAGATGTTGACCGAGGGCTCAGGGGAGGTGTGTTTGTGTGTGTGTGTTCTAAATATATATAAATTCTAAATATAAACAAACAAAATACAGTTTTTCTCAGAGGTAAACAGAAAAGTGAAGTTGTTCAGCTGTTTAGTGTCACTATGCAGATGTTACATTTAGTGTAGTTACCGAAATCTTTGATTTAGTTCACATTCAGTGGCCACACATCACTTCCACATTTCCCTCGCTTTTATTACATGAGCATAAGCAGTGAAACAATTCGCCGGTTTATAATACACTGCGGCAAAGTGAACCATGTTTACGCCTATTAGGCGCGTGGTCCTAGCAACACTGAACAAAACGAGGCATAATCGTGGTGTTTGCTTCGGTTATGACATAGCATAGTTTATCATCTGCTGTGGTAGATCTGATTTATTCAAACACAATAATGAGGCTTTATATCCTCAGGAAGGGTCATTACATTGTTTTAGAGATAATTTAACGGAAGCTTCTAACAGTGAACAAACTAATGAATTTTCTCAAAACGTTATAAAATGAAGTATAGCGAAATCCCCTAAATGTCCTTATAAAATATCGCTGATTATCAAAGCCAGAATGAATTTTATATATATATATATATATATATATATATATATATATATATATATATATATATACACATAAATTGCATATATGGAATGAAACCTGAGATAGTTACATATACGCACTGAATGACGCATAGATAGTATTCACGATCCCTTGCGCTATTTGCTGAGAGAAATGAGAATTGCAGGTTGGAAAAGGCAGGAAACGGCATGACCGGCGCGCAGCTGTCAGTGATTTCACGTAAATAAGAGCAAAATAGCTTTATACTGGCTTTTACTGGTGCGATTTTGAAAATGTAAGCATACAGGGTGATTAAGCTCACAGAACTAGGAAAAGTCATGAAAGGAGGGTCCTGGAATTTGATCGAGTGTGAAGTATTGTTTTTTTTTTTTACCCCATTGAGGTCAAATGACTGCTGCTCGGCGCTTCTAGTGTTAACAGTGTTGGTCAAAAACTACCATGAACAAACTCCATCAACACCATTTACATGTTTTCACATAAGGCTCACGCTGATCAGGCTATACAGCTGGCTACTGAATCATGGTTATGAAGTGTGAAGAGCACCATCTTCTATTGTCACCTGCTGCAAATTTTGTGGCAGCCCTGAGGTAACCTGCCAGCCTATCGAGCCATTTACTAAGTTGCGGATGACATGTTCATCTGACCTGGTATTTGCCATCACAAAGAGTGATGAACAGTGTTGCTGCATCAGATTCACAATCATGGCTCCACATAGCGGTGAGCGCAACTAATTTTAAGGTCATAGAAGTTCTTGATACCTCAGGTTTCATTACTGTGCTTAGAAAATTCCATGCCATGTGAGGTCAATTGAAACAAATCTGCTTATAAAAAAATGTTTTTGTCACTTCTGTTGACAAGTGGTGTTCCTGACTACAATAGCAGCAGTTAATAAGTGGATTGGTTGCAAACAAAAAGGATGTTGTCAATATCAGGATGACTGTATCATTGTTCAAGTCTTAAAGAAACAAATGATCTCAGAAGGTCAAAGGTTTGTATACATCTTCAGTGTACTATATTATTTTAATATATATTTTTTAAGTTTTACATTAATACTGTACATTTATAGTTTAGATTGCTCAAACGAACTACATTAAAGTTTGACAGCTCAGATTCATGGGGTAGGTTTAATGGTTTAATTCACAGGTGTGCCTTCTCAAAAGTCAATTTGTGACATTTCTTCCACTGTTCTAAGGAGACTGCATAAGTCAGGCCTTTATGGTCAGTTTGCAGCAAAGGAAACCATTACAACAGCAAGCAGAAGAGACTTGCTTGCATCAAGAAACACAAGGAATGGATATTATATAAGTGAAAAACTGGCCTTTTGGTTTAATGAGTCCTAGTGTGAGATTTCGTTTTGGTCTAACTGCCATGTCTTTGTTAGAGGTACAGTGTGTGTATGGTATGGACTGTTTTCGAATGTGTGGTTCCCACTGTGATGCATGAAGGAGGTGTGATGGTGTGGGGGTCGCTTTTTTGGTGACTTGGACAATATTTAGGGGCACATTTAGCCAAAATGGCTACTATAGCCTTTTCCAGTGGCATGCCATACCACCTGGTTTTCACTTAGTGGGACCAGCATTTTTTTCCCAATAAGACAATGACCCTAAATACATCTCTAGGTTATGTAAGAACTGTTTGTCAATAGTCTGGGTTCGATTCCCGGCTCTGTGTGCATGGAGTTTGCATGTTCTCCCCATGTTTGGTGGGTTTTCTCCGAGTACTCCGGTTTCCTTCCACAGTCCATAGACATGTAGATTAGGCTAATTGGTGTTCCCAAACTGCCTGTAGTGTGTGAATGAGAGAGTGTGTGTGCCTTGCGATGGATTGGCACCCTGTCCAGGATGTACCCTGCCTCGTGTCCTCGTGCCTGGGATAGGCTCCAGGTCCCCGCAACCCTTAAATACAGGATAAAGCGGTATAGAAGATGAGTGAGTAAGTGTTCAATAAAGGAGAGTGATAGAGTGTTGCATTAGATTAGGTGATTGAGGAGACCAGGTCATCTGATGCAACACTCTATCACCTAATCTAAATCTAGTTGAGGTTTGGATTGGGATAGACTAGAGGTTATTTAAGAACTATTTGTCCAAAAAAAAATTCATGAAGTGCTGCATCAAATTCACAATGGCTCCACAATCACTCAACCAAAATCCATCATAGATGGTTTGGGTTGAGTTGGACCAGAGAGTGAAGGAAAAGCAGGAAACAATTATTAAACACCTTTGTGAACCCCTTCAAGATGGTAGGAAAATCATTCTAGTTGATTATCTCATTAGACTGACCTTAAAGAATACCAAGGATATGCAAAATGTGTATACACATTGTTGTTGACATAATTGCTACCTCGAATTGCTAAAAACCCTGAATAAGGAATTGTGTTTAAGGTTTGACTTGTACGTACTTGTATTTTGACTTTGTGTGTGGGGTAGGAGTGGTGGACAGTGAGGACATCCCTTTGAATCTCAGCAGAGAGTTACTACAGGAGAGTGCTCTCATAAGGTAAAACCAGTCATCTGATTTATTTAATTTAATTTGAAGGAAACAGTGCTATCAAATGCGGCTCTTTAGTTTTTAAACAAAATGTTAAATTATTAGCTCATTATGTGTTTTTTTCACTTTGTTCCTTAGGAAATTGCGGGATGTACTGCAGCAGCGAATCATTCGCTTCTTTTTAGAGCAAAGCAAGAAAGAGCCAGAGAAATACGCTCGCTTCTTTGAGGATTATGGGCTTTTTGTGAGAGAAGGCATTGTCACCAGCAGTGAGCAGGATATTAAGGTTAGAGAGTACACAAAATGAGCATTTCCTGTATTGTACTGACCATTCTAAACTCCATACTTTTTACTTTAGTAGATTTGTAAAGAAGAAAACCTACACTTACTCTGCTACATTTAATACATATATTTAATACATATATTTGATACATATTACAATAATTTCTTACTATTATAATTTAAAAAATTATAATTTTGACTTTTCGATTGAAACAGTACTCTTTTCACTTTTTGACTGTTACTTAAGTAATATTTTGGATGACTGTTTTTTACTTGAGTAATATTATTTTTAAGTACAGCTACTCACTGTACTTGAGTATATTTTTTGCAGACTCAACCCACCTCTGTCTATTACTCATCTTATCAATTACATTTCAAATTTATTAGAAATATAGGCATTTCCTATTTGCATTTTTTAAGCGAAATAAACGTCAACAGAGGAAGCTTTTGGATTTTATCATGTCTAACACTAGCGTAGCCAGAAAACAGACTCTGGGGGTGCCACATTTATTGTCAGATTAATTCGCACAAACTATGAGCTACATAACCTTTACATGACTCTACTTTTATTTAAGTGCACTCACAATGATGACAAATGGTTTATGATTTTGTAAAATAATGAAAGCAAACAGGGTATGTTATTCTGTATTGGTTTTGGTCAACTTGAACCGAAACTCTATGCTATACTATGCTATAATATACTCTACTTGCCCTACAGACCTAAAAAATATATACTTATAAAAAGTAAAATGTCTGCTTTTCCATTAGTTTACGTAAAATAAATTTCAGATTATGTATAAAACATAAATTATAGGCGCATCCACTGCTGCGGAGATGACAAGATGACATTCATCACTACAGCCCAAAACAAAGAAATCACTGATTCATCAATGAATTATTAAAATGGTCAGAGTCAGCCTGCTTGCTGTTTTTCCCTGATGCATTCATAATCATTAGTCTACTTTTGCCGGTACGCTCTGGAAAACTTTATGCAAGCTGTTGAGCGTTGATTAGACTACATCGAAAATTAAAAAGGAGGAATTAATTTAATAATTAATTAACAAATATTGTAAGTAAACAAAAGCCCCCATATAGTCTAAATATAGCCCCCAGTGCATGTCAAAATGACGATCATCAAGACGATGAAACAGAAAGAGCCATGTCCACCCTGAAATACAGCTCCCAATGGTGGAGATGGTGGGCGCTGAAGGACGACCAGTTCTCATTTATCGCCCAAGAACCCCAACATCAAGGACATCCACATACAACTCCCAGATCTGAGGGAAGTAGGTGGTCAAAAGTTTGTGGACAACTTGGATCGTTTTTGAGTTCAGATCTACCTTGAGCGAATTAAGATTAGGGAAACTGGGAGTGGATATGTCCTGAGTAAAAATAACCTGAGGCCCTGACAACAATAATCATTGTTAGCTGGGATGGTAAGCAAAATGTGCCGTACAAAGCTATGAGGAAAAGATTGTGACACGTGCATGAAAGCTTTTGCTGTCAAAATGGACAGAAAAAATATCACTATGTGCAGACAGCAAGACTGTTTCACAATATCTCCCGCTATTGATTGAAGTCTATAACACACACAGCAGTCTGACGTGCCGCGTCATGGCACAGAGGAGGTCACAGCATATGAGGCCCCCTCAAAAACAGCTTCATGAATGGACTGAAAGAAGATATCTCTAAATAGGTCAAACACTCTTGCATCACCTAGGATACTGGAAAGTCGACTCTGATTGAACATGCCATTCACACAGAGAAACTGCTGAATCTAGAAAAGCAGTAAAAGGCCAAGAGGTGTGGTGATGTCTCACACAAAGCTCAACTCGCTTTCCTGCAAATAGTGAGCCACCAAGTTCAAGCTCTACCCTTTCGACCACTGGCTAAGAGGGTGTCCACAAAAAGTGAGACAGCGAGAGGAGGGCGACGCTGTGGGAGACTGAGTGGTAAAACTGTGGAGGACAAGACAGAAGAGTTGGGTGAGTCACAATTTCCTATGATTTGCAATGAAAAAGAATGCTTGAACCAACTTCAAATTCAGATACTGACATAGGAAAAATAATTTGCTATTGACTTTCCAAAAGATAAGTTCTTATGGGGACATATGCCAAATGTTCTGTTGCATAGAGCAAAATAAAATGCATTATTATTATATAATATCGGTGTTCACGTTGTGTTCATGCAAAACTCATGATTCTAATAGATTCAGGAGCAGGCAGCTCAGACATTACGTTTGAGCATTTTTGAAACTTTGCCAAAAATGAGTGGAAGGAGCATCAGTGTCAGTCACAAAGCAGTTTTTCGTGCCACTAATATATAACTCGAAAAAAAAAATGTTTTTTCAAAAATTTGAAGTTGGTTCAAGCATTCTTTTTCATTGCAAATCATAGGAAATTGTGACTCACCCAACTCTTCTGTCTTGTCCTCCACAGTTTACCACTCAATCTCCCACAGCGTCGTCCTCCACAGTTTTACCACTCAGTCTCCCACAGCGTCGTCCTCCTCTCGCTGTCTCCCTTTTTGTGGACACTCTCTCAGCCAGTGGTCGGAAGGGTAGAGCTTGAACTTGGTGGCTCACTATTTGCAAGAAAGTGGGTTGAGCTTTGTGTGAGACATCACCACACCTCTTGGCCTTTTTCTGTGGCTGAAGGACTGGTCTTGCGGGGGACATCCATCCAGGTCATCATCTACAATGAACTTAATAAACTTGCACTTCAAGTGTGTTATTATGCTTTATCTGTGATTTTAACTCTATTGTGTACTTCAGTTGTCCCCGTTTTTAATGCTAAAGAAGCTCTTTCAATTTACCTGCCCTATTCTATTCATCTAACTTTTCTTTAACACTTCTAGTTGTAGAAGTTCCCTAAGTTCGGCTCGTCAGATGCAATGGCAGAATTGATCCTAAAATCTAGCTTAAACATCTAACTCAGAAACATCTATACTGGTTATACCCTAGTGGTCCTGTGGGAATTTTGTCTAATTCGATGCAATCCACAGATTAAAGACAATTACTTACTGAATTCAATTTAGTCAACCCTAGTATAATGAGTCCAGGTTAAGGCACAGAGTATCAAGCTTTTAAAATGTTCAGTAGCAACATGTATACACAAACAGACGCATGCATGCATGAATATGTGCATGTATATTAGAACAAAACAGATTCAAATAAAAAATATCATTAGGTTTTTTCATGTGAATGTAGTATGGTGTGTGTTATTTTAAAAATGTCGCATTTCTAGCTAGTGCAATTACAGATATATGAGTCTGTATATTGCCTGTGATATCAGAGAGTGTGTGTGTGCGTGTATGTGAGCCAAGGAGGCATGGCTTGGTCCAATTACTGCAGCCGGCACTCTCCTGCGTGCGAAACTCCATTGGCACTTCTTTGATACTTGTATTAGAAGAACCATATGTTACTACACAAGTGCAGGATGGCAGTTTTCTCAAAGGGGCCCAAAAGCATGTGATTGTGTTTTTTTTTTTTTGTAAAAACCATGTTATGGACTATATATATATATATATATATATATATATATATATATATATATATATATATATATATATATATATAAAATTTCTCTCAGTGAATTTAGGGCAATTTTTAAGACGTTACTTAATTTTTGAAAATGTGAATTTTGTATCATGTTTTTTAATTGTTTTAATTTATCATTGATCAGGAAGACATAGCCAAGCTTCTTCGCTTTGAATCATCAGCATTGCCTGCTGGGCAGCAAACCAGCCTCATGGACTATGCTTCGCGAATGAAGGCAGGCACTAGGAACATCTACTATTTGTGTGCTCCTAACCGCTATCTAGCTGAACACTCTCCCTACTATGAGGCCATGAAAATAAAGGACATGGAGGTGAGCCTGAAATCTTCCAGGTCAGAAGACATAAAAAAAATAAATAAAATCCATTCATATTTACTATGCCTGCTTCATCTACTCTTTTCCATCTTACTTACAGGTGCTCTTTTGTTATGAGCAGTTTGATGAGCTAACACTGCTCCACCTCCGAGAGTTTGACATGAAGAAACTCATCTCTGTGGAAACTGACATTGTAGTTGACCACTACAAGGAAGAAAAGTTTGAAGTCAGCACACCAGGTACCCCCCCCCCCCCCCAGCCCCCCACTTACATCGTCCTGCTCCCTGCTCCTGTACTTGTAATATCCATCAAATGTGATATGCAACAGTTCATATTAAATACATTTGTTCTCATTTTTCCACATGTAAACACATAACTCATGTAAGCAAAGCCATGGGTTCTGAGTTTTAAGAAACACAAGAGACATCAGACTGAATAAAATCTCACTTTTTAAAGGAGAAAAAGTGGTCCTTGAGGTAAAGTCATGATGTTTTTAAGGCCGTCATTACACTGACAAATTTACCATATAACTTGTATGGCATAGCTGCCAACCATTCAGAAAAGCTTGGAGTAAGATTTAAAGAATAAGCGCATAGTTTTGCACACGCACGTAACGCCTATGGCACGCACACTCTATACACATTATCCTGCATCGTCCAACGCAATATCTGTGTTGAGTTTAATCAAACACAACGCAGTGCATCACTATTTATATTCATGGCAACCTTCAAAGGATAAAACACTTGATTAAGAGAAAATCCTAGAAAACACACGCAATATTATGTGTAATGTATGATGGCTCCAGCATACACGTGTATTGCCGAAGCTCAGAATCAAGTTACAAAATAAGTAGATTTAAAATATATACACTCATTTAACTGTGCACGCAAGCAAAAAGTGATGCTAGGGATGAAAACTAATGAAGAAGAAAAGGAAAAAGCAATGGTGATAATAATAATAATAATAATAATCAATATAGAAAGCACAGTCAAAGGATTGATACAAAAGAAGGAGAGAAGAACAGAAAAAAAAAATACTGCAAATATAAAGTGGGAATGTGCTACATACAGTATATGATTGTAAATCTCTCCTTCTTACCATTGAAACATATGTTTGGGATTGGCATGACGAAAAGTTTGGCTATAGCAACCCACCCATGTACATTAACCCTGTGGAGCTCCTGAGGAACAGTTTTGGTGAAAACAGGAGAGTTGAGGTGCACATTTAATTCTGCAGTGAGTTGGGCAGATGTGGTTTTATGTTTTTTGGATACAATCTAGGTTAGCACCTGGACATCCCTTTCAGCCAGCTTCCCTTGCATCCACAGTTACTTCTGTTGGATGTGGTTCGTCCTTCTTGGTGGCATGCTGACATTACCCTGGATACCGTGGCTCTTGATAAATCACAAAGACTTGACTAGTGTTTCAATTTCATTGTCCAATCCCTGTAACTAATATTTGTTAGTAAAGGCTGTTTGGGGGAGGAAAGTATCCATCTTACTTTGGAAGGTGCTGCTCTCATTTTATGTAGTATAGGTCATAGAATCAGGACAGGCCTACCAAATCGGTTTAAGTAGAGCTTTGTGTAAAAGTACCGTTTAAGTAGAGCTGTGTGAGTTGTCGTCACATCGTGCATGTGGAAATGTTTTTGCACTATTAAACATAGCTGTCATTTTACTTTCAGTATATTAGCTATATTTTAGTCGTATTTTTCTGACCACATTTCTTTTATGAGCTTGACTTAATGACTTTCTTTTTGTGGGGATTAATAATATGTTAAAGGGTTCTTCAGAAATTCAATAATGTTGGATACAGTAAAGGAGATACTGTTATATTAAGCGTTAATATGCTATTATGGTTAATACTATGAACCCTTTTCAAAATAGGAATAAAGATAAAATTGGGATCTTAACAGTTTCATTTATTTTAACACTTTTGTTTTTCTTTTTTTGTCTCTTATTCTTTTTTTTTTTTTTTATCTTTTCACTTTTTTACTAATTTTAGCATCGGAACAATTAAGTGATCAGCAGGCTAAAGATCTAATGGCCTGGATGAGAAACTGTCTTGGTCAGAAAGTCACAAATATCAAAGTAAGAAAATCTCAGACAATACTTAGAACTTGTTGTAAGCATTAGAACTGAAATGTAACACTGATGATTAAGAGCATTTGTCTGTATGCTTTTATCAGGTGACTCCTCGTCTGAACACTCACCCTGCCATGATCACAGTGCTGGAAATGGGAGCAGTGCGACATTTCCTTCGCACTCAGCAGCTGTCACACAGTGTGGAGGAGAAGGCACAGATCCTGCAGCCCACACTGGAGATCAATGTTGGGTAAAGAAAATAGAGCTGTGAATGAAGAAGCGTCATTCATACTGTCTCTAATAGTCTAGTACTGTTGCCTGTAAATATATATTTTGAGAATTGCGTTTGTCTGGCGGGCAACTTGGCATTTTGTAATACAACTGCACCAGCATGTCCATCTGCTAGCCTCTCCCTCACTTTTCAAAATTTAAATAAGAAACGTTTATGTAAGCATTTTAAACCTTACAGTTTAACGGTTTCCTACAAAATGTCTCCTGTCTCTGTCCTGGACACTATATTGGCAAAAATTAAATAAAATTTCAGTGTAAACATTTTGCTTTGTTTAAATGTGAACTTGTATTTGGTGAATTATTTTAGCCATCTGCAGTCATGGCTAAGGATCAAATCAATATGTGTGACCCAGCCAACATATTATTGTTTGGTGTTATGGTCTGATGAGACCAAAATGTTATTTTTTGGCCACAACATTTTTTTATCCCCATGTGACCTCAAAATGTCGAAGGTGTGTTTTTGCAAAGCTCTGTTGCTCAGGCTTTTTTCTTGCAATCCTCCCATACAAGCCACATCTGTGGAAAATTTGTGATATTGTTTTCACATGCACAAAATTGAGCACTCTATCAATTTCTTCAACTGGTTCAAGGTTGCTGCAGGCATCTTAATATCCTCTATGACCACCTGGCTGTTTCATCTTGTTTAAAGCAACATCCTGATCCATTGAAAGTCTGTGTTGTACCAAATGCCTTCTACTTCTTAACAATAGACTTCATTAGGCAGCGATAGAGCCTTTTGAATTTTTTTGTATCCATCTTCTAATTTTATCCAGAAGATCTTTTAACAATGCACTGCCACCATAATTTAATTGTTTCCTTTAGTTGTACTTCCAGACTGAAATCCTCCAGCTTTTCATTCTGAGCTAGTCAGTGCAAATCACAAATGGCTTTGTGTGTGCCATTGAGAATGTGATTAGCTTTACCTGATCAATTTTAGAAGTTATTTCAGGAGGGGTAATCCATTTCTAAATCAGGATTTGTTTATTTTATTTTTGTTCAAATTTTTCTCACATGTTATATCTTACACTTGGGTATGAAAAGTTAAATGGAGCTAAATGATTCCTTACAATTTTGAGCGTTTTAAATAATTCTAGTTATTTAATTTCGCTATCATACAAAACTGTGCTTTAAAGTTTCCTTCTTTTTTCAGGCATGCTCTCATCAAAAAGCTTTATGTGCTGAAAGACTCGAATCCTGATCTTGCACAGCTGCTTCTGGAGCAGGTTTGGTAGAGTTTGGAGATCAAACTAGTGATTTAACAAGTTGTCCCTGTACTATGTATTAGCCAATATCTTAATACTGCTAGTACAAGTAAGTCTAATATTTGCTTAGTTATTCTTCAATTGTTTGATTTTTCAGATTTTTGACAATGCTATGGTCACAGCTGGTCTGAATGATGACCCACGGCCAATGGTCTCTCGCTTAACTGACCTGCTGACCAAAGCCCTGGAGAAACACTGAGACTAAGACTGGAGATTAAGGAGACCTGTCCTAAGGAATAATTTGCTTTTATTAAACAGCCATTGATAAATGTACATTAAAGCTAAAATATCAACCTCTGTTAATGTTTGATTTTGTTGATTTTGTCCGTTTGACTTAAGGATTGTTAGTTTCCTATAAAACATTTTATGTATGTTAAAAGTTCAGATGTCGGATATTCATGAGACTCACAATACAGTACATGTAATTTCTAAATGCACCAAACTTTGGAAGCAGTGTACTCTGCTTTCCATAACATCAGTCCTACCATGGGAATCACAACCAAACATAAGATTCCACCTTTTTCTATTGATGCATACATTTAGAATAAAAAAATGTAGTGTAATATTTCTTACAAATCACGCAAGGTTGTTGGAAATTTTAAGGCTTGCTATTGGATCGGTAAAGTTATCAGAAAACTCAATGCATCACTGCTTGTTGTGTATGGGGCGTAGGATGCAAAGGGGAAGGTGGTTGATCTGTTCTTAAAATTCCCCAGATATCAGTACAATCCAGCATTGGATCATCATTGGAAGAGGTCTAAACCCACCTTTCTGGAATATTTTAAGAATCTGTCATTAAAGTCTTGTTGCCAGATACCACAGCACACCTTTAGAGGTCTCGTGGAGTCATGCCTTGAGAGGTCTGAGCTGTTTTGGTGGCTCAAGGGAAATCTAAATCCTAGGTGGGATAATGTTAATGGTTTTAATACAATGGTTATGCAGTGTATGTGTAACATAATTTGTACTGTAGGAACACTGATAAGCAGTAATAAAGGATGGGTATGCGTCACAAAGTCTGCAATATGTTTTGTTAAATAGGACATTCTGCAATTTCGCTGTTGTGTGAGCACCATGTTTTATAGTATACTTAAAGCTATGTGTGATACTGTGGTAAAGTTAGTTTGTTGTACAATTCCACGTTGCATTCATGTGCTTTCTTCTTAACCTGACACACCCTCAGACCACATGACCGTTGCTTTACTGTCCAATTTTTATGCTCCCTAGCAAATTGAAATCTTAAAAAAAAAAAAAACGAACAGAAGCGATACAGTGCATTGTACTATGACGGGTAGCCTCACTAACAAGTGGTTTTCCTATGGCCACACAGCTGTTTACTCTTGAGTTCTCGTCCCATTTTATGTGTGTATGAAATTGTTCCATCTTTCATCATGCAGTTTACCATGCAAACAAGTGTTTGTGACCTCCATTGGTGATTTTTAGTTTTACGTTTTTGAAGATGGTTAATATTTTGATGTTTTAGGATGTTTTAGTGCAATAAAGTTGATGTTTCAACTATATCCTTTCAGGTTTTGTGTTAAACTTATCTAAACCTAGTTGCAGTGTAACAGGTGGTTGCCTAGTTACGGGCTCCTGGCCAGCGGGGGTCGCTGCAGCCTCTAATTATGTAATTTTAATAAAAGAGGAAGAGAGACTGGGCCTAGGGAACAGCAGCCATATAACACCCTCTAGCCAAATGCTAGAGATAAAGACTTTGTAAACCCGAGTGCGGGATAAGCATATCCGACACGCATGAGGTTTTTTTTGGTGTTGTTCTGTTTGTGTTTGGTGTGTGTGTTTTCCAATGAGTGGGTGTGACAGCTGTTCCTCCGGGATTGACCGAACACGTCAGCCGGATCTTCGACTGCATGTGCGTCACCAGTAAAGGGACGCCACTCGCTGAGGACAACGGGCGTGGAGCGGGACGTCCCTAGTTTTATCATTTTACTTTTAAGGACTTTTTGATTAAGAGAAAGGACTTTATACACGAGCACGGACTGAGTGGCTGTGTGGTGTAAGTGGCTGGCGTGTATAAATGGTATTCTGTACAGCACAATATTAAATGTAAATTCACTTTGATTATATATTGTTGTTTTTTTTACTATATGAGAGAGACTGATTTACTATACAGTTGTTTCCAGGGGTTCTTTCCTTGTGTCTGGCTGATGCAGTATCCCATCCTTGAAATGTTTTTCAAAATAAAGGTCCCAAAATTGTGGTTTGTTGATGGTCGCCCCGGATGATATGGATAGAATCAACATAATTCGGACAACATTCGTTTGTATATCATGATAAAAATATATGTGCAAATGCTTTATAGTTTTGTCAAAGAGTGTAAAACATCTTTGAAATTATGCCAACTAGGAAAAGGGATTTATTTAAGTTGATTTAAAGTGTTTTTAAACCAGTTTTCCTAACAAAAGTCAAGGCCGGACAGTCGCCCCATATGATGTTTTGGCACTTCGGATAGCAGAAAAATGATGAAAAACTTAAGAATTTGGAAAAGTTAGAGTGGTTTAGTAGGGAAAGAAGGTATAACAAGTAGATGAGAAATTTTTATGTATTTTTTTTGTTTTTTCTGCAAAATAAAATTAACCCGGACAGAAAAGGGGGGCGTCACGTCATTGACCCATATTCAGACTCACTCACTTTCACTCACTCATCTTCTATACCGCTTTTTTCTGTATTCAGGGTCACGTGGTATATTCAGACTTTGATTCAATTTTCTTAAGTTTCTTTAGATATCTGTTAAGATGAGGCTTATCCCTTGACCATTAGGCTAGCTGCACAATATTTTGAAGCCTTTTTCTGGGCCTTAACCATGACCCTATGACATCATCAACCCTCTGGGACCTGGCTCCATGGTGCCCCGATGTTGATTGCCTCAAGCCTCCTGCCCAAGAGGCCCATCTCCATCATGCTCCTCCCTCTAGCCCCAAAGGATACGCCAATGTGGCAAAATCTAGCCTGTCCATAGGCTTCCCTACCTGCCCTTGCTTGAGAGCCTTCTCTGGGGCTTACATCTCCAATACCAGGTGGCCCCGGGCACCCACACTTAAGCACTCTGTCATCAGGCTAAACATTTTTAACATGGCCAGATAAATGTCTTGGTCCCTGGTATCTTTATGTTTAGGTGGGATTTTGACTGAGGCAGTCGGTCACAGTGCTGGCTTTAAGCTCCATACAAGCTCAACAGGGTCTTCTTTCCTTTCTGATTCTGCCAATTACTATGCTCATTTTCTAACTTTACTCAAGTAAAAAAACATTTCAAAAACTTGGATCATGACCGAAGGATGACAGCACAAAAAGTACACACAAAAAGTAAAAAATAAGTAACTTTAAAAAAGCGAATATGAGTAACTTTGGGGAAAAAAGTGAAAAAAGCACCTTTTCCAGTTGTCGAATATGAGCATTTGAGATTTGGATAGGGTAGCATGTAAGTTCTTTAGGAAAATCGGATCAGATGTGAGCTGCCTATGGACAAAGATTAAAAGAAAAGGAAAGAGTGCTTTTACAAATAATAAAGTAGCCAGCCTACAAAATAACTCAACAAATTTGAAGCCAAAATTAAAAAATTAAGCCAATACATGTGAACTATGTAAGACGAATTTCACACACACAAACACACAAATTAATAGAAACACTGCTCTGTCAGGATTCTTTTCAAAAGTAACATGCAGATTAATTTGTTTTATTAGAGCCCAAGCACTATGACTTAAGCACAATGACAACTAATGACGAATAATTATACTGTTTTAAAAGTGTTGATGTCATAAATGTACGAAGGCCCTTTTGTTTTCCTAAGGATTTTTCTATGTCTTTTCTCTCTCCAATTTTATACTTTTTGGGGGTGTTAACATGCTCAAAAACCCATGAAAATTTCCAGACAAGCTGGAAACTGCTGCCATTAGGATACTTTAGAGTCTAGGCATGGCCCGGGGCCCTTAAGGGCCTTCACCTGAGATTTTGCTGCATAGCTCATACACACTTGCACGTATGCATGCAAACCCAGTACACATTTAAAACTCATTGAGCTGAGCAACTTTCACATTGCATGTCATGGGCTCAACTCAACAGGAAGTAAGTTATTTTATGTCATATGCAAAATGCACCCAATTAAATTTTATGTACTTTTCCTAGGGGATTTATATGATCGCCAACAACCTGGGCCTATGTGTCAACAACTGAGGGCTTGTGAGGGGGAGAACTGCGCAAAGAATCTGTTCAAAACGGGCACTGTCCAGAACTGGCAGATCCGCAGGCTGCTCCCCCGCGGAGTTCCTCAAACTTATGCTAAAAAGTGGAAAATATTTTTCTGTGAGACATTATATTCAGTGACATCATATTAAGTGAAAATTATAGTGTGATCCGTTTTGGATGTCTTAACATTAAATTCCCCCTATTCTACACAATCACACAGCACAAATATTAACACTCACACATTCACATCTCTCTCTCATACACACATACACCTATATGTGACACACACACACACACACATACATAAAATTCCCCCTGTTCTACACACTGACACATCACAAATGTTAACACTCACACACTCACATACTTCTCTCTCAAACACACATGCATCCACACACACACACGCACGCGCAAACACATATAGATCACACACATACATGCACAAACACACATTACACAAACACACACACACATCACAAACGCGCACAAACACATTTACTCGTCACACACATACATACTGACACACACACTAACACTCACATGTCTCACACACACACCTGTGGATTAAAATGATTTTTAACATTATACAAAGATAACTTATGTAAGCAGTGAGAAATTTGTGTGCTGCATCCATGTGGCAAAGGCTTTTTGTCTTTGTGTGGTGTGTGGTGGCTGCGGTTTGGGGGATGGGGCACATTATCCTGCAACTTTATCTATTTACTATATCTATTAATCTCATAAAAATCGGCACACAGGTTGGATTCAGTTACTATTAGGACACCTGTGAGTCTGGTCCCTGAACATGGCTCAGGGTCTTTACAGGAGATTTTGCTGCATAGCTCATACACACTTGCATGTACTGTATAAACATGAAACTCGGTACACTTCTAGATTTCATTAAGTTTCATTAAGGGGCTAAGGGTAGCTCAGTGGATAAGGCATTGGACTATGGTTCGGAAGATTCCAGGTTCAAACCCCACAACCACCAAGTTGCCACTGTTGGGCCCTTGAGCAAGGACCTTAACCCTCAACTGCTCAGATGTGTAATGAGATAATTTTTTTTTTTAAGTAAGTCGCTCTGGATAAGAGCATCTGCCAAATGTAAATCTAAGTTTAACAATTTTCATTATGCATGTCATTGGCTCAACTCAACAGGAGATCAGTCCTTTTGAGTCATTTGCAAAATTTATGACCTCAACACTACTAAATACACAAACTACACATTCCACACACATTCTCACTCACTCACATTTATACTGCTTTATCCTGTATTCAGGGTCGCAGGGAGCCTGGAGCCTACTGTATCTCAGGAGACTTAGGGCACAAGACGGGGTACACCCTGGACAGGGTGACAATCCATCACAGGACACACTCATTCACACACTACAGGCAATTTGGGAATGCCAATGAGCCTAATCTGCATGTCTTTGGACTGCAGAGGGGAAACCAGAAAACCCGTAGGAAACCCACCAAGCACGGGGAGAACATGCAAACTCCATGCGCGCAGATATAGGAATCGAGCCAGGCCGGGAATCGGACCTGGACCCTGGAGCCTGGACCCTGGAACACACACTACACATCCTACAGAACCACACACACCTCGCACAACACACTACACCTCCCATACAAACAATGACCGGTCTAGGCTTAAGCACTTTACAACGGCATTACAATCGCCACCAAACCCAGGCCATATTGAGCTAAAACCCTACAATACAACCCTAGACTTTCTGTCTGATGGGCATTGTTTTGGCTTTCAATAATCAAAGCCCTAGTTGGAAACTAAGCCCCAATTTGGGACCAACTCAGGAATTCCTTTGTGGAGAAGGGGCTTAATTATTATGATAAATGGATAATCGAGATTCCTACTGTCCCTACCTGCTATTGAATAAAACCCCAGGCAAAGGGAACAGGCTTGGTAGAATCAGTGGGGTAAGAAGGCCCTGTTGAGCTTGACTTCAGTCTGAAGCAGGCAGATTCTCCAGGGGCGAGGGTGTAGGCCAAAACTGTTATAGGAGAGTGCAGAACGTCGGTCAAAATGTTTTCCCTTAGAATTATTTGGCCTGTTCCAAGGTCATGGGCAAAATGATAAAGGCCAAAAACACTGTCGGGGTGACTCCCCTGAGCATAGGCCATTCTTTCATGAAGCTATAAACATTAAAACATCAGTTGAGTTCCCAGTTAGACCACAGAATAAGTTGGAAGTAATGTGTTAAGGTGGCTGGAGAAATGACAGAATGCCAACTATTGTTTAAACTGAAGGGAGAGGGCTTAAGTGTGGATCCCTGGGGCTGGCTCAATAAGTGATATGTTCGTGGGCGTGTTCTGTATGTTTCTCGCGGGCTCCCTGTAACAGGGAGGAAAGCCCTTGGACAGGCTAGATGTGAGAACTGCCTTGGGCTTGGAATAAAGTTGGGGCTGGGTAGTCGACAAAGGGCTATACCGCCTGTTGTTTTCCCGCATGTCAGGATAAACCCCACCTCAAGCCCACTTAAATTGGGCTCCTGTGCAGCAGTCTGGTGGGTTCATCACTCAATTCCTTCCCCCTACCTTGCATCCTTGAAGGGAGCCCCGGATAGACAAACCGGCGGGGGTCGCTTGTGGGTTTCTGTCCGTCAAATACTAGGTCCACCTAGGACATCCAGCTTAATTTGGAAACCATGAACTTGATCCTGTGGTACATCAGCATATTTATGACACAAAGAAGAGTTAACCTACAGTATATGCTGCTTGTCACTTCTCTGCTCTAAGAGGGTAAACCACATTATCCCCCATTACCAGTCGAGGAACGTTCGTGGGTCCCAGGCTGTCACATACGATACCCTGGTACTCTGCCCTCTGGAGGTGCATAATTTTTAGGCATAATTACCATTATCTCGCCTGCTCGAAGAGGAGCACTTTTAACGACTCAAGCCAGTCCTGTACAGTTATCTGGCAGGGCCATCCATGGACTTTAAATACACGGTCAGGCGAGGAACGCTTACGGGTCGCAGCACAGCACATTCTAGATCCTGATCCTAAATACAGACTTTTGCAATTTGGCTGCTGGCATGAGAATGTCTGACCTTTCGTGGTGAGGGCATACTGTTACTCCACGTGTCTCGCGGCAGGAACGCCACCGACAACTTTACTGGCAAGTTTCCGGTCAGGCAGATTGCTAATTGGTCAGAACCCATGTCTCTATGACCCCTCAAACCAAAACAACCAAAATGCAGAGCTTTTCCATAGGACTTGTTGGTGTATAAGCTTTGAAACAGAGAGATCTTACAAATTTAATGAATGGTCAAGTACAATATGAGTCTGCATATTGCAAAGAATGTTAAAAGTTTTACCCTTAAAACAGCACCTAAAAATTTATTGCAGTGTTACTTACACGCTGAAATGTATGAATATGTTGTGGAAGTCATCAATCTTTTGATATTACAAGGTATACCATTTTATGAGCAAAGAAAACTGATGAAAATTATGAAAAAATGTTTTAAAAATAATTCTTAAATTTTTTTTTTTTTAAAGCGTTTCCCCGCTTCTAAGACTTGTACAAGCTCAAGAAAAACGTAGATCACACAAAAGTAATGCGTGATTAAGTAAATCATGCAATATGGTTTTATATGCAGTTTTCATGATCAGAATGTCAAACGCATTGTTTAAAATGTTGTTCTTCATCATGTATAGTTCACTTTTCGGCTGTTTCTGCTTAAATAAAGTGTTTCCTTTGTTCTTAGCATTGTACGACCTCAGGAAAACATAGATCACACAAAGGTAATGCATGATGAAGTAAAACATGCAAAATGAATTTATATGCAGTTTTCATGATCAGAATGTCAGGGGGCACTCTTGCATGGCAATGGAGTAGGATGTGTTTCGCTTGTGCTCTCGCGGAACTCTTGTTTTTTATATAAATAAGTGCTTTATTTTACAAAACACTATATAAAATTTGATATGATTGAAATTTTTTATATGAAATTTGATATGACATAAACACTTCATAATAGACTTAAAATAAGTGGAAAATTAATATGCGGGTCAATGGCGGATAAACTACGCAAATATAAATACGACGCATCAACGCTAGGCCCAACGTCGACTCGTCTTCGTGCTCCACCGTCACCTGGTCTTGAGCAACACCACGACCTCCAGGCAGTCCAGAGAAAATGAATGCTAAGGCCTTGAAATCCGAGATTCTTCACTCATTAAAAGAAGACATCTCGGGAGTAATTAAGGCTAAACTAAAAAATGCACTTGCCAATGATTTCAGCGCCCTTAAAAACGAGATACAATCCATTAAAAGGGAAATTATAAATAATGCGGTGGCGTTCCACTACGAAATAGAACAAATGAAGAGCGTGATTCAAGAGGTGGAAGGCGGCCCTATTAACGTCTTCAGACGAGGTGACAACTTTAAAATCTTTGGTTACTTGTTTGAAAACAGAGATAGCTAAGCTAAGAGGAAAATGCGAGGACATGGAGGGAAGAATAAGAAGATGTAATATCAGGATAGTGGGGGTAGCTGAGACGGTTGAATCAAAATTTCCTGTGTTTGTTTTTTTAAAGCTGCTGAGAGAAACACTACAAATGGAGAAGGATGTGCTTGTGGACTACTTACATAGAATTCGGGCTTCGAGAAGATCGGATGTAAAAGGAGAGATGGCACTTCCAAATTATTATTACTGGGGAGCCAATATAAGAGCACTGATGTTCTGGTTAAATAATGACATTAATCCCCCTGTTTGGACAATTCTGGAGGGGGCCTTAGTTAGGCCCACTTCTCTAATAGCATTATTGTGTTCTAAAATACCACTTATTCAACCAATACTGTAGGTACTTGCAGCTTCAGAACTTTGTGGCTTTGAATTCTAATAATTTTCCATCATGTCCTCCACTTTCTTTCTTAGATTCAATATTTTAATGTAAATTAGTCCAAAAACAAACTATACGCAGGATTTATGAATTACTCAAAATGTATGATTCAACACCTTTAGATTTACTCAGAAATAAATTAGAGACTGGCACAAAATAATACAGGGAATTTTCTCATCATCCATTTGCCTTAGACATGCTGTAAATCCAATTTAAGCTTGTGCATTGTCTACTTTGGTGGAAAGTCAGACTTTCTAAGATCAAAACTGATATAGACACCACATTTGACAGATGCAGGCAGGCTCCTGCAACTCTGCTGCATATGTTCTGGACCAATAATTTTGAGACTTTTTCTCGACTATTTGGAGAGATAATAGAGCCATCTCCATTAATTGCATTGTTTGGTGTGTGTCCCCGCAAAAACACTAGTTTTAACCAAAGGGAAATTAAAATATTGGCCTTCTGTTCTCTTTTGGCTGGGGGACTAATTTTAACTAAATGGAAAGACCCTGATCCACCAACATTTAGCCGCTGGATAAGGGAAGTGATGTACTGCCTTAAACTGGAGAAAATTAGGTATACAGTTACAGTAGAGGGTCTACTGGCACATTTCATAATATTTGGCAGTCTTTCTTAACTTTTAAATCATGAGGTCATGAACGCAAATAATATTGTACTGTAAAGAAAGGGTGTGGGGAGGATGACATTGTTATTATTATTTTATTTTTATTTAAAATTTTTAAGGACATCTGCTTGTTTTGGCATCCCTGTGTATGTCTGGTGTTGGGGGTTGGGGGGTTTGGTTTTGTGTTCTCTTGTTTTTTTTAGTTTTTTCCTGTATAGTTTGAAAAAAAACAAGCAATGTGTTTGACATTTTAAGCAATGTCAAACACATTGCTTAAAATGTTATACTTTATCGTGTATAGTAATATGTATAAATATGTTAGAATTTATCAGTTCTTTCACCTTTTGGCTGAAGATGCTAAAATAAAGCATTTGCCGTATTCTTAATGTTGTTGAGTTTACACTCTTGAATATAATGCATCATATGCTCATAATTTCTTTATGGTATTTAAGTACTGTTATGAAAGACATTTTTACCATTCAATGAATTAGCATTATGCATATGATTGTTTAAACCATGCAATTTTCGTTACAGAACAAAACTTAGTCCATTTTTTCTGCAGTTATGATTAACACCACCGATGTGTCCCTTCAGTCACATGAGCCAAATGCACAATTCAAGTATTTCCCCGAGTCCTAGTGCTATCCTTAGGAACAAGGAATTTTTGCAATATCTTATAGTACATGCTCAAGTTCTAGCAACTGAAACACATTCATGACATTTTTATGATAAATGGAGATAACAAATGTGGTGGTTTACTATACCATACAGTTTGTTTTGACATACAGTCAGATTGTCAACAAAGTGTAAAATTTTTTTTTTTTTTTAAAGGCCATTCACTCTTGTGTAGCGGATGCACAAAGCAGGTGAGTTCTTTGTTGTTCAGCTTAGAATCACAAAAATCTTGCATCACTTGTACATCGTTAAGTAAAATATTTTTTGACACACTAGGAATGAATTAGGATTGCACATGTGATTGTTTACAAAAGAATCTTTAAACCACCTTGGTCAGGTAACCCAAAGGAAGTTTGCATTTTCTTCATGTTGTTAATAAATCATTACAAGAAATACATTTTTTTACTTTATGTTGACACAGTTAAAAAGGAATATTAAAATGAATGACTTGCTATTTTTCAATTATGATTGAATGCATTAAATCTGCAGTAAAAAAACATAAAATAGAGAAAATAGTGTAGTCAAATGAAGAATATGAAATAAGACTATAATACAAATTAGAGTATAAATAAGAAAATATTTGAATAAAGAATATAAAATATGAAAGAATAATATAATAAAAATATATATAAATCTTAAAAATATAGACAACTATATACAATATAGATAATATCGATACGTTTATAGATTACAGTTCGGTATGTGTCGACTGCTCAAATGAGTTTGTGTCCTAAGTGATTACTCCTTTTACTTCTTTGCTGTTGATGGGCAAACTATGCATTTCTGAAGATAATGCTATACTACAGCAGGAATGCAACACACAGTCTTGTGCAAGTCCTTAACCACATTAAAGGCTTATCTATTATAAAACATGATACAGAATATTCTGAAAAAACGCCAGTAAGCGTGACTAGCTTGCATTGATAAAGGATCATTGGGTACTACTTATTGGATAGTTTAGTAATTAAGCACATTATGTGTACTGCCTCCTCCTATAACTCGGAGATGCCGGATCAAAATGGGGGAAAAGGTATTAGGGACCTGGGTCCCTAAAGTGCCTGAGGCCTTCTTGAAACCCCTCCTGGGGCAATGCCTGTCTAAGGGGTTGCTATGTTCATCGAAAGCATCTGAAAGAGACAGCAGATCTTTCTTCAGTAAGTGATAAGCAGAGACAAAAGAGCCAAACACCAAAACTGTGGGGAAATGGTGCATACGGAAGTCCGCATCGCCCAATACAGGCGTGAGGTAATATTTCTGTAGGGGATGGACACAGCAAACCTGACCCCAGCATCCAAGCAATGCCCCAATGTCTAGGAGTAGGCTTTCACATGCGGGTGAACACAAAGCATGGGGATTTAGGTTGTTGTTTACTTTAAGTGTGGTACCAGATGTTTCAGCTTCCTGAATCATCAACTGTAAACACTGTTCGGCGATTGAGAATACGAACCTGTGACTAGACCTATCGCATCTTGGCAGACATGACAGATATCATAGATTTACCATGCAGTAAGTATTTCTGAAACTGCCTGGCTCAGATTATTGCTGCTGTCTTCTGCAACCTTTGCTGGCACAGAAATAAAAAGCACACGGAGAAGGCCGAAGGGCTATATGATGTCCCAGGTGGTAAGCATTCCATAGTAGGACACAGTACGTTTGTGGAAATGCGTGGGACTGTATGTGTAGTGTGTGTGTGTCTCTGTGTGTGTGTGTGTGTGTAGAGTATAAGTGTAGGATTTGTAGTGTTTGTGTGTTTGTAGTGAGGGTGTACTATGTGTGTGTATAGTGTATACAAAGTGTAATGTGTGTGTCTTATGTGTGTGTGTGTGTGTTTATATTTGTTTGTGTGTGTCTGTGTGTGTGTGTCTGTGTGTGCATATTTGTGTGTGTGTTTGTTTTGTGTGTGTGAAGGATGTGTGTGTATTCCGCCCAGTTCAGCTTATTGCTGCTGTCTGCCGCGACCTTTGCTAGGAGCCATGCTTGTGGCACAGAAATGAAAAGCACACGGAGAAAGCCAAAATGCTGTATGATGTGGCAGGGGATGAACGTTTCATAGTAGGCTGAAGTACGTTTTCGGAAATGCGTGGGTTAGCTGTGCCATCTTGTCAAACAAAGTCATAAAGTATGAGCTATCTGAACCACCTTTCCCAGTGTTTCACAAACAGGTGGACTTATGGGAGGTATTCTCAAGGAGGTAGGGCCAAAAACTGGCCCCCTTGCGCCCACAAAGATCCTAGGATTGCATGATCAATCTGCTCCCTGCAGCTAATTTGGCTACCATCTACCCATGTTCCCAGAGCAAGACCCCAAGGCCCAGAGCCTCATCCAGAACAGTGGGTCTAGGGGTTCCCCAAGAACCACACATTGAAGGTTAAAGCCAAAAAAGTACATTGGTACATTATGACATTGATACAATGAAGATTTAATTTTGGTTGCATAACGCCGGTCACTCCCCGGTCAATGAAGATAAACACCTCCTCAATCTTACAGTCCTGTGCAGCACTCTGGCAGGTCCATTGCCAGCAACATCATAATGGGGACCCATGCACGGTCAGGAGAGAAACACTCGTAGGCCGGCACGTACTGGCCTCTGATTAAGGTTGTGTAACCATGCTTGTATTACTCGACCGCAGTGTAGCTTTCGACACCATTGGTGATAGTATTCTTCTTTACAGATTAGAAAATGTAGTAGGAATTAAGGGTACAGCCCTCTCCTGGGTCAGATCCAATTTGACCGATCGGTATCAGTATGTAGACTTAATGGTGATTATTCTGCATGTTAGTGGAGTTTGGTGTTCCACAGGGTTCAGTTTTAGGCCCACTGCTTTTTTCCCTTTACATGCTTCCTCTGGGCAACATAATCTGTAAGCATGGTATTAGTTTTCACTGTTATGCTGACGACACACAGTTATCTGTCTCACAAAACCTGATGAGACAAACCACCTTACTAAAGTTAAGCAATGTGTGCAGGACATAAGAAATTGGATGCTAATTAACTTCCTTCTTAATCCAGATAAGACAGAAGGTCTAGTTATAGGACCGCATACAGCTAGAAGTAAGATTCTAGATCACTCTGTAACTTTTGATGGCCTTTCTGTTCCATCAAGTGCTACAGTAAAAAACCTCAAAAATAATAAACAGTAAAAAATCTGCGTGATTATAGATTCCAGCCTTTCATTTGAAGCTTATGTAGATAATATTACCAGGGTAGCATTCTTTTACCTCAGAAATACTGCCAAGATAAGAAATATATTGTCACTAAACGATGCAGAAAAACTTGTTCATGCTTTTATCACCTCTAGGTTATACTATTGCAATGCCCTGTCTGGTTGTTCAACTAGGTGCATAAACAAGCTTCAGCTAGTCCAGAATGCAGCAGTGAGAGGCCTCACTAGAACCGGAAGATACAAGCAAATCATACCTATCTTATCTTTACTTCATTGGCTCCCTGTGAAATTTCAGATTGATTTTAAAATACTACTTTTGACATATAAAGCATTAAATGGTCTCGCACCACAGTATCTGAGTGAACTGCTAGTGTCTAACGATCCGCCACGCCTACTTCGATCAAAGGATGCAGGCTGCTTATGTCATGCACACTTAATCGGCGACCGGCACTAGGATCCGAAAGTAAAGCGGTCGCGAACCAGGAAGTACAGTATAAGAGGAGTAAATAACGCTCAGTCATTGAGTTCGCCCATGTCGGTTATGGCTGTCCGTCTACCGATTCGTGAGTACTTACTTTCTTGGGTTTTGCTTTCTGATATTGAGTGTGTGTTTATAGGCTGTGGGTTAAATTTGTGTTTTTCCCTTGCTCCCCTTCTGTGAGAGTCCTTAAACTAAATCGCGTGGTTATCCTGCCTACTCACTCTCTTCACCGTTTGGGTTTACCATCCAAGCTACATTGGGCTAATCGCTAAAGCTACATCTTCTGGTCTCCGAGGTTAGTTCATCCGGACAGAATGACGCGGTGAACCCAGCGGATTATGCGCATCTCGGCGACGACCAGCATGCCGAGCTAATCAATAAGCTAACCAGGGAGATCGTTACGTTGCGGAGCTCAGGCAGGAAAACGCGGATCTCCGGGCGGCTGTTGCTGGCACGGCTAGCCGGCCTCCCGCTGCAGCAGTCGCAGCGTCGCATCATGCCGGGGAACCCATGCAACTAGTACGCGCCTCCTCGACCACTACAGAAGGGGAGCGGCGATATCGTGAGGGACTCCTACTGCGGGTCGGCAGTGCATCACTGGGTAATTTGTCCTCTCAACAAGATAACTATCAAAAATAGACACCCATTGCCTCTTACCAACTCTGGACGCCCACTCTGGTGCCAACATCTTTACGAAGTTGGACCTCGGGAGCGCCTACAACTTGGTGCGCATCAGAGAGGACATTACGAGAGTCTCGTGATTCCTTTTGGACTGTGCAATGCCCCCGCCGCTTTTTAACACCTGATCAACGACATTCTCCGCGACATGCCAGGTCGGTGGGCAGTCGCTTACTTAGATGACATCCTCATTTACTCTCGCACCGCTGGCGAACATGACCAGCACGTCAGGGCGGTCCTAAAGAGATTACTCGCCCATCAACTGTACTGTACTCAGCTAATCACCTCAGCTAAATCAACAACATGCCTGTTAGACCCAATAGCAACCAGATTTTTAAAAGAAGTGATGCTTACGGTTTGAGAGGCACTTCTAAACATTATTAATTCTTCATTATGTCTAGGTCACATCCCTAAACCTTTCAAGTTGGCAGTTATTAAGCCGCTTCTTAAAAAATCTAATTTGGACGCGAATAAAATAAATAAATGACCGATCTCAAACCTTCCGTTCATATAAAAAATATTAGAAAAAGTAGTATCAGCTCAAATATGCACATTCTTGCAGGAAAACAACATCCTAGAAGAATTTCAGTCAGGTTTCAGGCCTCATCATAGTACAGAAACTGCACTAGTTAAGATTGCGAACGACTTGTTTTTAGCCTTAGACCAAGGCTGCATCTCAATACTAGTCTTACTTGATCTTAGTGCTGCAATCGACACAATAGATCATAATATTCTCATAGATCGCCTACAAAATCATACAGGTATTCAGGGGCAGGCATTAAAATGGTTTAGATCATACCTGTCTGATTGATACCATTTTGTAGATCTAAATGGAATACCGTCTGATGTAATGCCAGTGAAATATGGGGTCCCACAGGGGTCAGTTTTAGGACCTCTGCTGTTCTCAGTATACATGCTTCCCTTGGGAAACATCATTAGAAGGCATGGGATTAGTTTCTATTGTTATACTGATGATACCCAATTATATATCTCAACAAAACCAGATGAAATACCCAAGTTGTCTAGATTAACCGAGTGTGTCCAGGACATAAAAGATTGGATGACCAATAACTTTCTTTTACTAAATTCAGATAAGACAGAGATATTACTCATCGGCCCAAAAACCAGCACACAACAGCTTTCACAATTCAGCCTGCGTTTAGAAGGATGTACTGTTACTACCAGCTTAACAGTAAAAGACCTGGGCGTAATATTAGACAGTAACTTGTCTTTTGAAAATCATATTTCCAATATCACAAAAACAGCCTTTTTCCATCTTAGAAATATTGTCAAACTTAGGAGTATCCTATCCATATCTGATGCAGAAAAGCTAGTTCATGCATTCATTCATTGTAATGCATTACTAGATGGTTGTCCTGCATCCTCAATAAACAAGCTACAGTTAGTCCAAAATGCAGCCGCCAGGGTTCTCACTAGATCCAGAAAATATGATCATATAACACCTATATTATCATCCCTGCACTGGCTACAGTTTAGAATTAATTACAAAATAGTACTACTTACATACAAGGCTTTAAATGGTTTAGCTCCCACATACCTAACCAGTCATCTGATACGCTATAATCCACCATGTTCCTTAAGATCACAAAACTCCGGACTTCTGGTAATTCCCAGAATTTTAAAATCTACAAAAGGGGGCAGGGCATTTTCATACAGTATTTAGCTCCGAAACTTTGGAATAGCCTTCCAGACAGTGTTCTCGGAGCAGACACGGTTTCCCAATTCAAAAGTAGACTCAAGACGCATCTCTTTAATCTGGCATACGCGTAACTCATCCCATAATCTCATACTCCAGTACACCTATCCTGAATGGCAACTACGCTAATTCTCTCCATCTTTTCTGTATTTTTCTACCCATCCTGAGACATCTGGAGATTGCGCCAGCTTTAGTAGACAAAGGCCAACCCTGCGAGGTTTCTGAGGCACCCAGAGAAGGACCAGCTCCAACTGGATTCTGCTTTATAATGGCTGGAGCTACACATCCTGCTCCTGTGCTTCCAGTGACCCAGACCCCACCTGCCCTCTGCACCTACTGACTCCCTGTGCTGAACTGGATGTTAATCTACACAACTTTTTTTATATTGAACTTTCACCTGCACAACACGCATGATGTTATTTCTATCTGTTATCACCCAGATGAGGATGGGTTCCCTGATTGAGTCTGGTTCCTCTCAAGGTTTCTTCCTATTGCCATCTTAGGGAGTTTTTCCTGACCACCGTCGCCGTCACCCTTGCCTTGCTCATCAGAGACATTTCATTCATCATTCATTCACCTAATTATTATCTAGACACATTTTTCTCACACATACACACTTCCAAATATTTTCTTTAAAAAAAAAAAAAAAAAATCTAAATTTTTTTGTGAAGCTGCTTTGAGACAATGACCATTGTTAAAAGTGCTATATAAATAAAATTGAATTGAATTGAATTAAACTTGTGGGTTTCTGGCAGTCACATGACCTTGATATTGTTGTCCAGTGAGTGCGTCACACTTTTGTAGGCTTTGAAATTGGTCCAATGGTAGCTTAGCCAATTTAACACACGGTAAATAAATCATTCTTGACATCCTGCCTTTCACTCGTCTGCTAGAACAGTATAAACCCAACCTTCCACTTTTTATGAATTAAGCCAGTCCTGTACAGTACTCTGGCAGGACCCTTATTGGGTCTATTGTATAGTTATGAACTAATTAGAGATATGTCCGGTATGGGAATGTCGGCAGCCATTCATAGAACGGAGGGGGGTTTGCACCATAACTCCACAGGTCTTCCGACTGGCAACCTCACAGACAACTTCACAACAGGTTACCATAATGCCAATCAAGTGGAATGTGCGATGCCTGGACACAGGTCTCTATGGGCTCTCAAGCCAAAGCAATTTACCTATGGACATGAGAAAGAATGTTGTATGTGAGCCAGCCATAGTCATAGCTGAAAAGAAAGAAAAGTTGAAAAGACAAAAAAAATTAAAAAAGAGATGACAAAATTCAAGAAAAGTGAAAAACAAACACATTTCACCCTCTCAACTGAATGTAATAGTACAATGGATGTGTGAAATTTATTTAGACCTGTCTACCTGTTAAAAAGGCAGGGACACCATCTTTTAACTTTAAGAATTGGGAACGTATTTTAAAGAAATCAATTTAAAATTAAGTTAAGTAATCATTAAGTAATCATCTGGGAGATAGTGAAGGGTTTGAGTTGTGACGTGTGAAATACCGGGTGGATCCGGAGCACCTGAGGCAGCTGGAGCTGGTAGGTGACAGGATTGATCCAGAGGGTGATGCGATGGGGTCCGATGTACTTGGGGGAGAGCTTTCGTGATTCTGTGTAAAGATGTAGATTTTTTGTCGACAGCCATACTTTGTCATCTACATTGTACAATCGACACCTACGGACCAACTGTAGGGCAGATGGTACATCCAGTTCTTGGTGATCAAACATCGAAGGTTGGAAACCATGGCATACCTTAAATAGGCTTAAGTTGGTGGCGGATGAGGTGTGGAGATTGTAAGAGAGTTCTGCCTAGATGAGGTCTGCCCAAGAGCGCTGGCGATCAGCGACGAAATATCTTAGGTAGCGCTCCAGTTGTTGGTTGATTTGTTTCGTCTGACCGTTAGTCTGGGGGTGGTATCCGGATGATAGACTACAGGTGGAAATGATCAGATGGCAGAAGGGCTTCCAGAACCGGGCGGTGAACTGGGGCCCCCTGTCCAAGACGATGTCTTTTGGGAACCCATGCAAGACGGACGGTTCTAATATCAGCTCGGCTGTCTTTTTAGCCTGATGGGAGTCCAACGAGAGCCACCAGGTGCACGGCCTTGGAGAACTGATCCACAATAGTAAGGATGGTGTTCTTTCCCTCAGAGACTGGCAGGTCCGTGATGAAGTTGACACGGCAATGTGCGTCCAGGGCCGGTGGGGGATAGGAAGTGGCTGAAGGTCCCCCGCCGTCTACTGGTTGGTATCCTTGGCCCTGGCGCACACTGGGCATGCCCGGACAAACTCATTGACATTCTTCGCCATGGATGGCCACCAAAAGGCGCGACGGATGAACTGGAGAGTACGGCGAGTACGGGGTTTCCTGATATAGGAGATGAATGGCCCCACTTAAGGATCTCCGTCTGCATGACTTTGGGTACGTAGAGTCATCCCAGGAGCACACCTGTCGGTGCGGTTTCCTCCCTGGAGCCAGTGACGCCATTCTTCCAAGGCCCACTTTATGGCCAGCAGCTCACGGTCCCCTACTCTGTATCACTGCTGAGTGGGGTCAAATTTCTTGGAAAAGAAACTACATGGGTGTAGTTTTTGGTCTGGACCTCGCTGGGAGAGAACAGCCGTGGCCCCCACAACCTAAGCGTCCACCTCCACAACGAAAGGTTGCTTGCATCGAGTGAAGGAGGATTAGAGCGGTGGTGAAACAGCGACACAGTTCCCGGAAGGCGGAGACGGCTGAGATGACAAAACATTGGTTGGGTAACGTTGGTTGTGGTGACGAAGAGTTGAATAGGACCCGGCGAGTTGCTCTCCCCTCTTGTTGCCCCCTCTGAAGCGGCGTTCTCATTCAGCAGTGGTTAGGGAGGCCCGTCCTAATTGCATGGGTTCCCCGACTGTGGTGGTGAAGTTGCCGATAGGTCCGGCAACTGTGGTGGTGAAGGAGGATCTGGCTCCAGGAACCGGGGTGTGGGAAAAGAAGGTTGAAGAAGAAGGTTGAGGGTCGAGGTGTGGTGTGGGATAATGACGGTGTGGCTGGTGGCAGGGTTCGTGGGGCTGGCCTCGGATGAGAGAGAAGGCGTTGATCAATCCGGAGGGTGAGCTGGATCAAGCCCTCCAGCGTAGCGGGAAGCTCTCGTCCAGCGAGCTCGTCCTTAATGTGGGAGGCCAGTCCCTCATAGTAGGTCGTCCGGAGGGCGGAGTCTCCCCAGGTGGTCTGTACAGCGAGGGCCTGGAAGTCAGCGGTATAATGGCTCACGGACGACCCTCCCTACCGCAGGTGGTACAGCTTGGTGTCTCCACCTCAACAGCAGGATGTTCGAAGGTGAGTTTTAGTTGACGGGTGAACTCATTATATGAATGGGCCGTGTCTAAGTCAGAACGAAGAACCGCCGTGGCCCACTCTGCTACCTGCCTGGACAACAACGAGACAAGAAGAGCAATGCGCAACTGATCTGTGGAGTATTTGGTGGAATTAAACTCAAACACGAGATCTAGTGCGGTTAGAAAAACACTACATTTCCTGTTCGTGCCGTCCCCTTTATCCGTTAATGCAATGAAAATATCAGAAGCTGGGTGGGGTTGCAGTGCTACAGCCACTGCAACGGGCGGCCGGCTAGCCAGAAAAGAGGCAGCTTTGCGGAGCACACCGTTCTCTCGCCGAAGCTCCGCCACCTCGCGGGACAAGGCCGCAACGTCTTGGACCCTACTGCAAAGAGCCGCGACTTCACCATTTAGCTGCTCAATCAACTCGGCATGCCGGTTTACCACATCACAGAGGTGAGCGTAATCCGCTGGGTTTACTGCTGATGGCTCAGTCATTCCGTCACGAACTAAACGAGGTGAAACAGAATACAAAACGAGTTTATACAGTTTTCAAGCTAAAAATTTAAAAAAAAAAAGAATAACAAAAAAAGTTAACAAAAAATGCACTGTATGCTAGAATGCATGAATGTGTTGCAAATTATCATTCTTTTTACTTTTGAAATAAAGCTGCTGATGCTGAAACAATGCATACAGTATAATGCTTCATATACTCCTACCTTCATGTAGAATGATGTTTTGAAAGACATTTTTTAGCATACAATAAATGTTATTAATAAATAACATTATTTGTGATGTGAATAAGGAATCAAAAACAAGAAATTCTTTCAATAGTCATACAGTACAATAAGTTCTAGTAACACAAAAACATTTATGACATTTTTATTATTGTTTAATCCAATTTGATTTGACATTCTTTTGTTTTGAATGTTTAAAAAAGTACATTCTTTAATACATGTGCTTTAAATGATAAGTTCTTTGACTCTGGTGCAGCGGACGCTCAAAGCAGGCGAGCTCTTCGCGTTGTTTAAGCTCAGAATCTGAAAGAGATTCTGCAACACTGTACTGTACATCGTTAAGTAAAATAAAGTTTTGAAAAATCCTTTTTTTGACACTCTAATAATTAGTTGAGATTACACATGTGATTGATTACAAAACAATCATTAAACCACCTCGGTCAGGTAATCTAAAATTAGGAAGTTTCCATTACAGGAAGTTTTCTACATGTTTATAATAATCATTACAAGAAATCAGATTTTCACATTATGAAAATTCCCTTATATGTTGACATACAGTTAAAAAGGAAGCAATGTTAAAATGAATGGCAGAAGTTGCTAACATGAAGTTTATATAATAAATCATGTTAATGAATGTAAATTTTTGTTTCAAATCAAATTTTAATTTTATTTGTCACATACACAATATCTGAGAAATTTACAACTGCCCATGACCTAAACATTAAAAAAAGAAAAATAGAGTATTCAAACAAAGAATATGACTATAATAATAATAATAATAATAATAAAAAAGTATGAGTATTTCCTCATGGGAGGAAAAACAGTAAACAGGACAGATTCATTTAAAGTAGCAGCAAAGATCAAATAGTTTTGTGCAAATAACGTGTCATAACATAATTAATGAATATTGTGCAAAAGAGCAATTACAGGTTGGTGTGAACAACTTTTAGATGGTTATTGATCAGTGTGTTTTATTAGTGAGTTCGGTTTATCAGTTCACTCAGTATGGACAATTTCTTAGATGTTTGTTGATCAGTGTGTTTGCGCGTGTGTTGTTTATCAGTTCAGTCTCAATGTTTTAAAGCAGTTGAGTTCTTTGAATGATTCTGTATGTGTGTGTTTGCGTTTGTTTATCAGTCCAGTCCCTTTTTGATGAGGAGACAGATGACTTGTGAAAATAAGCTGTTGCATAGTCTGGATGTGAGTGCCCGAATGCTTCGGTACCAAAGTCTGCCTGTCAAATAGATCTCCCAGCTTTGTTAAACCCTGTGTATACCATGCTTTAAAACCCCAATCTCTGAAACCTGTCAGAAAGTCTGGATTACCTATGATAAGAGGGTAAGAGGAGCTGTGAGATGAACATGCCCCTCTAAAGTACGAATGGATCACCATGCCCTGATTGTATTTATTGTAATAAGGTTACTGCATAAGTCCATTACAGACTTGGAATTTTTCACAAACAACAGATTTCATAGGGGGCATTTAGACTGAAAAGATTCAATATCAAGCCAAATTGAGGCAGGGTAAGATATAAACCAATCCGCCATCACCTGAAGATGAACAGCCAACTGATGCAGTCTGATGCTTGCAAAATTTAGGCCTCCCTCAGAACCGGTCATCTGGAGTTTTGCCATCTTTAAATAGGGATTCCTTTTGCTCCAAATAAAAAAACTCAACCAGCCTTCAAGCACGCTGATAACATTCTTAGATAACAGGATTGGGATCATTTGTAAAGGATAGAGTAAACTAGGTAAGATATTAATTTTAATAAGGGCGATTCTTCCCAGCCAGGGCAGAGGCAACAAGGTCCAAATGGTATCCAAAAGAGGAGGAAAGTTAGCACTCAAGATTTGATTATATTCAGGTGTTATGGGTATCCCCAAATAGACGAAACCAGCAGAGGTCCATTGAAAAGGAAAGAGTTCTGTCAGAGTTGGCAAAGATGCCAGAGATTCCTGTGGCATAGCTTTCGACTTATTTATTTTGTTACCAGAGAAAGAACCGAATAATAAAATAACATGAGTAAGGTTGGGAATGGAGCATTGTGGTTTAGACAGAAAAATAAGCACATCATCTGCATAGAGAATAATTTTGTGTTCCTTTTCTTCAACAGAAATACCTGATATCAGAGCACTCTGCCTTATTGCCTGAGCTAATGGTTCTATAGCAATATCAAAAGGCAATAAACTGAGGGGGTTACCCTGCCGATTCCCACTGCAGGAGGTGAAGGGAAAAGTTGCAAAATCTCATACCATTAGTGAGTACAGCTGCAGTTGGAGTATTATAAAGTACTCTCACCCAGTTAACAAAGTTATTTCCCAAGTAAATTTTTCTTATGTGTAGAATAGATACGACCACTCAACCCGGTCAAATGCCTTCTCTGCGTCTAGAGAAAGCATGAGGGCAGGGTCGTTGGAGTTTTGAAGAAAACTGAAAAATATTAAGAAGTCTTCTCACATTTTCAGAAGAGTTCTGACCTTTAAGAGAACGGGTCTGATCCTCTCCAACAAATGTTCAAAGCAGCACATGTAGCCGTCAATTCCCTGAGGGAATCAGAACTTGATTTGAAATATAATTTTTCTCAAGGTTAGCTTATTTTGATTCGAGGATCCTTAGTTTTTCATTCTTTTGACATCTTTTAAATGCCACAAAGGACATAATTCAACATCGGGAGTATGCCTTACATGTCCCCCATAGAATAGAAGGATTAATAGTAGAGGGTGAGTTAATTAAATAAAACGCCTTGAATTCCTAAGTAAAGTAAGATTAAAAAAATAGTCGTCTTTCAAAAGGAGGGGAATGAAATCTCCAGCATTGAGACAGCACTTCTTCAGAAAGCAATTAAAGTCAGATATACTGGGGCGTGATCTGATACAATAATATAACCTATTGTACACAAAGACAAAACCAAAGACATTTTTGATGAAGGAATGAAAAACTAATCAATTCTAGAGTAACTTTTGTGCGGGGCAGAAAAGAAGATAAACTCTGACTCCATGGGATGGACTCCTGCCACACATCAGCATATTCTATATCTTGACATATATAAGTGGGTACTCTAGCATGTTTTGAGGGTGGGGAAGTACCAGGTGGAAGTCTATCCCGAGAAAAATTAAAATGGCACTTGAAATCTCCTCCCACAAAGGAATTTTCAGAAGCCAATTTAGGATAGATATTCATAGACGTTACTAAATTGTCCGAAAGAACACCCTTAACAATCACATCATAAATAGCTTTTTACTAACCAGGATGGTCACACCCCTGCTAAATGAAGAGTATGAAGTAGTAAAAACATGCCCCACCCAGTCCCTCTGCAATTTAACATTGTCTTTATCTTCCAGGTGGGTTTCCTGCAGGAAAGCAATGGAGACTTTCTCTTTTGTCAGAAATTTTTATAGAGTCTAAGTTTAAATGTGAACAATAAACATATTAGTTATTATTCTGAAGAATGATCTACCGCTATAACCCACAATATTTGATACCCAAGTAGATCAAACTTAAAAAAGAAGAAAAATGTCTTAATAAAGTGTGACTTAACCCACTGACATGTATATGCCAAACTAAATGAAGAAATTATGACAAAACAAGTGAAGAACAAGAACAAAGGGAGGGCGTTTCCCATACTCAGGAGGGACCTATCGCCAAACATAAATCCTACAGACTGATAATGAAAAACAAATTGACACTGCCTAGGTCTAAGATGGCCGTAAAGTACTCAAAACCATCTCCTTGAGGTGGCCAGTGTATTAAAGTTCTGTATATAACTCAAACTTAAACTTACACCGGTCCCACCACTCGGTTGGAAAGTAAAGGTTTTCACAAAGACATTTTGCAAATAACACATTATGAATGAACCTTTGCCTAATGACTCTATCCCACAGGATTATGTCTCAGACAGAGAGATAAGGTAATCATGTGACTGTTGCGGTGCGTGAAACCTCCTCTTGGAGCCTCCCTGAGTCACTTGGAGAGTAGCTGGAAGGAACTTGGCATATGATATGTTGCGCTCCCGAAACTGCCGTTTCACCTCATCAAAAATTACTTAATCACTGCAGCAGAGAAGTTGAAGTTTTTCCAATTTAATACACCCAGATTTAGTTGTTATCTAAAGAAAACTTGGCAGCTACGATTCAAAGAAATCCACTAAACTCCCTTTCTCTGTGTCCTCTGGCAGGCCAAAAACCTGTATATTCAGTCACCTGTTGTAGTTCTCAGGTATGTCCAAACTGTCGATCTGTCGGTCAGTGCCCTAATCTGTTTCTCCAACTCGCTAATCCTAGGCTCATGTGTAGCGGTAGCATTCTCCAGCGCTGCAATCCTTGCCTCTGCTTACTAGCAGCCTGAAGTCGCGGCGAGAGGACACAGCTTTCCATCCATTACTTTAATAATGTTTATGGTCATCAGGTCAAAGGCCTTGAGCAGGGTTGAGTTTACCAGAAACCTAAGAGTCGGCCTGTTTACCATCTTGTGCACCACACTCACCCGGAGGGTCTTCTTTGTCTTTATTCTTTTGGGTTCTCACCATTTTCTCAAAAGATTGTGGCCAAAAGTCTTCTAGTCAACAGCCATCTCTTTTGTTTTAGCAACGTTCAGATACAGATTGTTGTCCCTACCCAAGTCCGTTAGCCTCTGTACTTTCTCTCTTTATGCTGTCTTGTCATCCTTGCTGATGAGACCCACCATGGTCGTGTCATCAGCAAACTTGATGATGTGCTTGGAACTGTTTGTCGCAACACAGTGATACAGTAAGTCAGCAGTGTGAACAGCAGGGGACTGAGCCACAGTACTCAGTGCAGTGGTGTGGGAGGTGCAGTTCCCGGTCCGCACTGGCTGAGGGCTTCCTGTCAGAAACTCCAGGATCCAGGTTATAGAGTTAGGCCCAACAGGCTCAGTTTCCCGGTCAGGTGTTGGGGGATGTTAGTATTGAATGCTGAACTAAATTCTGCAGTGTAGCTGTAGTAAGGAGGGCAGCAGGGTCTTGATGTGTCTCATGACGAGCCGGTCGAAGCACTTTATGATGATGGGTGTAAGTGCAACAGGACTGTGGTCATTAAGACAGGACACACTTGAAGCACGTGGGAACTACGGTGAAACCCTAGCTCAGAGAGATGTTGATATCATGAGAACATCTGCCAGCTGTTTAACACATTCTTTGAGCACACTGCCAGGGATATTGTCTGGTCCACAGCTTTACGTTGGACCAGACAAAAATTTCGTCACCAAAAATAATAATGAAAAATATTCAATAAAATGTAAACTAAAATGTAGTAGTTGGTAATATATATGCATGTTTGTGTGACTTTTCCATATATTTGTTTCATGTGTGTGTGCATGATTGAAGTTTGATTAAAGCCATATATGATTTATATTGATTCGGAGAAAAAAAGCCAATGTGTAGTAATATCAGAGGGAAAACAGTTTGCGCACACAGTGATGGGACCCATCAAGGTTAGCAAATGATTGTAACCTATAGAAGCAACAACAGTCCAAGTGTGTAAATTTATATAAATTAAGTTTCAAAACATTGTCCATACTGCTCCTATTGTTTTGTGGTTAAATAAACATGGACATGCAGCAGTTGTTGTGCCGGTTAAAAAGAAATATAGTTAGCTGAAAACATCAGATAAAAAGATACATTTTAAAATGTTAAAATAACTATTTTGTGAAAAACCTGAAAAAATGGGTTTTGGCTAGACTAGATTGACTGTAGGGTTCATTAATAATAATCCTATTGCTAAAATGTTACATTTTCACTGACTAAAAATCGATAAAAATACCTATGGGTTCCTCTGACTAAAACTAGACTAAAATTTTCAGACTAAAACTTGACTTAATAAAAATAGTATAAGATTGACTAAACATGATAAAAACTATCAGGGACATTTATCCCGGGACTAAGACTAAGATTAAAATTGAAAATAGCTAACAAAATTAACACTACCCTGTGTAGAGTTTTCCTCACATTAGCTGTGGTGAGACACAGCAGCTGGTCATTGGGAGTAGGGTAGGTCTTCCTCACCATCATGTTGTTCTGCATGTCAAACCAAAGGTAGAAGCTATCCAGCCCATCTGGAAGGGAGCCGTCACTGTCACAGGCAGGTAATGATGTCTTGTAGTATGTGTATGTGTGTGTATTCCTGGAACTGCCCGACTCAGATTACCTCTGCTCTCTGTACAGCCGGTCACTCCAGGGTCAAAGAAGATAAACACCTCCTCAAGCTCGCTTAAGCCAGTACTGTGCAGCATTCTGTCGAGTCCACTGCCAGCAACATCACAATGGGGACCCTGGTCAGACGAGGAACACTTGTGGGTGTGTGTGGGTGTGTGTCTGTTTAGGTCGTGTAGTGTGTCTGTGTAGTGAGTGTGTGAATATGTGGTTGTGTTAGTGTGTGTGTGAATTATGTTTGTTTGTGTGTGTGAAGTATGAGTGTGTATTTGTGCAATGTGTGTAATGTGTGTGTGGAACATGTGTGAGTGCATTAAGTGTATGTAGTGTGTGCGTGTGTGTGTGTGTCTGTCTGTCTGTCTGTATGTGTGTGTAGGATGTGCAGTGTTTTTGTGTGTATTACCTGTGTAGTATGTGTTTGTGTGTGTGTGTTTAGGACGTGTATTGTTTGTACTGTATGTATGTGTGTATGTATGTGTGTGTGTGTGTGTGTGTGTGTGTGTGTAGCATGTCTGTTTGTGTGTGTGTGTGTGTGTAGCATGTCTGTTTGTGTGTGTGTGTGTGTGTGTTTGTGTGTGTGTGTGTTTGGAGTAGTGTATGTAATTCTACTGTAATTCACTCCCAAAAGGGCCCAGATGTTTAACAATAAATAAATAAATAAATAATAATCCTTAAAAGAACAAGACAGCTCTCGCACATTTATGATATCAGCACTATTTAAATTTTGGCAGGTCCATCTATGGGTCCCTTGCATATACAGTAAGGCAAGGAAAACCCACATCATATATGAGTCTGGTGAGGATCACTTTTGGGTCTCTGTCAAATGACCTTGATATTGTTGTCCACTACCAAACAGGTATGAGAGCCAGCCATAGTCAATAGCTGAAAAGAAAGAAAAGGTAAAAAGCCAAAAGAAATTAAAAAAGAGATGACAAAATTAAATAAAAGTGAAAAACAAAGACATTTTTATCCTTTCAACTAAATGTAATAGTACAATGGATTTGTGAAATTTACTCAGACCTGTCAAAAAAAAAAAGGCATAAACACTGTCTTCCAACTTTGAGAATTGGGAACGTATTAGAAAGAAGTCTATTTGAAGTAAAGTTATATATGGGGAACAAAAAGTTCAATGTTTTATTCATGATGAACACTTAAATGCATTAATTTAAGTTTTGTAATTAAGGGCAGATACGAGATAGCAGATGCGTTACTAAATTTCCAATGTCTATAACAATGCAACATGGTTAAAACAAAGAAAAAGAAGTTATTCTTTTATTATGTGATCTAATATGCATGCAGGAAAAAAAAGAATTTCCAGTGTTCTTACCGCTGTTCGACCTCAGGAAGGCGGTTTTCTCACACAACTAATGCATGGTCATGTAAAACATACAAAACAAGTTTATACATAGTTTTTATTAACAAATTCGGATAAAGAATGAAAAAAAACTTGTTTGTCATAATGTATGCTAGAATGCATGCATGTTTTGGAAATTATCAATCCTTACACTTTTATGCTACTGATGCTGAGATAAAGCGTTTGCCGTGTTCTTAGCGCTGTATGATCTCAGGAAAGCAGTTTCTCATACAACTAATGCATAGTCATGTAAAAAACATACAATAAAAGTTTATATATAGTTTTCACACAAAAAATGGGATAAAGAATAATAAAAATGTTATCATGTATGATAGAATGAATAAATTTGTTGGAAATTATCATTCCTTTCACTTTTATGCTACAGATGCTGACATAAAGCGTTTGCCGTGTTCTTAGCACTGTACGAGCCAGGAAAGCAGTTATCTCACACAACTAATGCATGGTCATGTAAAACATACAAAACGAGTCTGCCACGACCTTTGCTAGGACCCACAAAGAATAAAAAAAGAACTCAGAAATAAAAAGCACATGGTCAAGGCCAAAGGACTGTATAATGTGCTAGGTGACAGGTGTTCCATAGAAGGCGGCAGTAAGTTTGTGGAAATGCATGGGTTACTCGTGACATCTTGTCAAGCAGGGTCACAAACAAGTGGACTTTTGTACTCTTTCTTGGCATAAAACCATATTGCTGCTCACAAATGTGCACCGCTGCCCAGTGGCGGCTGGTGAAAATTTTTCCTGGTGGGGCTGATGTGACAAAATATTTCTTTGCTTAGTCGAATATAAGAATTAAAATCAACAGTCAGACGATGATTACAATTAACAGTAATGATTTAATCTCCTCCTCAAAATCACCAGTTTCACAGATAAAGTAAATGAACAAATTTCCATTGTATAATACGCCATGCATGCTTAAGGGAGTATCAAATACAATAATCAACATCAAAGGGTATGATCAGCTGGATCACCTTTCAAGCAAAGTTGCATCTCAAAGTGGTTCACACAAAGAAAAACAGTTTTAAAAATGCAATTTAACACAACAGTCTAAAACGGGTATATTAATAAGGATCTCACCGAATTTGGTGGAAACTGCTCTTCGCTCGTTAAGTTCGCCATCATTACTATGATTGACCCCGCCTCTCTCTGATTGGCCGCGCCTCAAAAGAAAAAAAACTTAAATCTCGCGGTATTTTCTGCGGCTTGGGGCAGAATTTTCAGCGCCCCAAGACCATAAAATTCTGAGAACCTGATTGGCCGCATATTTATTAATTTACCCTAGCAACAGCTACATGACTGGCTATTTGGCTGCACTCAGGGGCGCTTTTTCTCAGCGCCCCATGACAGAAACGATACAAGTCTGTCTGTGGAAATTCACTGGTGAATGAATGTCAATAGGTGGGAAATGTTGTATATGTTATTCATATCGCATGTAGGCACATACTGGTGGGTAAACCAAATTTAAAAACTTAATTTGTAAAAAATATATTTTACATTTTTAGCCCCTCTTATCAGGGAGGGCGGTGCCCCAGCGCCCCCTATGGGCCGGCCGCCACTGCCCTTAACCTAGCTTCCATTACTCTTTCCCACAGCTTCATTGTATGGTTCATTAGCTTTATACCTCTGTAATTGCCACAGCTTTGGACATCTCCCTTGTTCTTAAAAATTGGCACCAATACTGTTCTCGTCCATTCCTCTGGAATCCTCTCACTCTCCAAAATCTTGTTAAACAAAAAAGTCTCTACTGCCACCTTTCCTAGGCAATTCCATACCTCGAAAGGTATGTCATCAGGACCAACAGCCTTTCCACTCTTCATCCTCTTCAACACCCTTCTCACCTCACTTTTACTAATATTTGCTACTTCCTGTTCCACAACAGTCACCTCTTCTACTTTTTGTTCTCTTTCGTTTTCCTCATTCATCAACTCCTCAAAGTACTCCTTCCATTTTCCCATCACCCTCCTGGCATCTGTCAGTACATTTCCATCTCTAACTTTAATCACTCTAACCTGCTGCACATCCTTCCTATCTCTATCTCTCTGTTTCGCCAACCTGTACAGATCCACCTCTCCCTCCTTACTGTCCAGCCTAGCATACAAGTTCTCATATTCTCTTTGTTTGGCCTTTGCCACCTCTACTTTTACCTTATGCTGCATCTCCCTGTACTCCTGTCCTGTCTCCTGTATACACTCCTGGACTTCCTCATTCCACCACCAAGTCTCCTTGTCCACTTTTCCTGTACCGCATGCACGCTAAGGCTAGGAACACTCGTGGGTCTCAGGCCGACACACACAGGTCTGGTAGTCCACTAAGTAGCTCTCTCTAAAGATGAAAGCCAAGAAGTTGGCCCTGCGGCCCTTTAAAACCAAATAGTATAGTTGCAAGCGACAATGAGCGCACCCAAGCACCAGTGCTATCGGCACCCAGGCATCATCATAGTGCAATATTGCTAGTGTTTGTGTAGGATGCGTAGGGTGTGTGTAGGCTGTGTGTAGGCTGTGTGTGTGTAGGATGTGTGTGTAGTATGCGTGTGCAGTGTGTGTGTGTCTGTGTAGGATGTGTAGTGTCTGGGTCTTGTTTATGTATTTGTATTTTACCACCTGTTGAGTCAGGCGAATGTGAAACGTGTTTTCAGTTCGATGAGATCTAGAAGATCCAGATGTTTTAAGGAAGATGAATAAATACATAAATATTAAGGCATAAAAGAGTAAGACAGCGCTTGCTGATTCATGACATCAGCAAAATGTGATAAAGCGTTTGCTGTGTTCTTAGTGCTGAATGTAAATTTAATTCATTGTAAAACATAAAAAAAAGAACTTAAAAGCATTTTTATGCATTGAAATGTGAAAGAGAATAACGAAAAAGTTGTTTATCATGTTTGCCAAAATTCATGAATGTTGTGGAAATAATCATTTATTAGATTCTTTGCTTAGATATGTTGAGGCAAAGCGTTTGCTGCGTTCTTAGCGCTGTACGAGCTCAGGAAAGCGGTTTTCTCACACAACTAATGGATAGTCATGTACACCATACAAAACTAGTTAATATAAATTTTTTATGATCAAAATCTTAAAAACAATAACAAAAATGTTGTTTTTCAACATGTATGCCAAAGTGCATGTATTTTGTGGAAATGATGATTCATTTGATTCTTTGCTTAGATATGCTAAAATAAAGCGTTTGCTGCGTTTTTAGCGCTGTACGAGCTCAGGAAAGCGGTTTTCTCACACAACCAATGGATAGATGAATAAGTATCTATCTAATCTATCTAATAAGTATAAGATAGTATGTTAAACATCCAAAATAAGTTTCTAAGCATTTTTATGCATCCAAATGTGAAAAATAATTAACGAAAAAGTTGTTTATCAACATGTTTGCCAGAATGCATGAATGTTGTGAAAATGATCATTTATTAGATTTTTTGCTTAGATTTTTTGCTGAAATAAAGCGTTTGCATAACGCTGTACGAGCTCAGGAAAGTGGTTTTCTCACACAACAAATTCATGTTAATTGTAAAACATACAAAACGAGTTTATAAGCATTTTTAAGAATCAACATGTAAAAAAGAATAACGAAAAAGTTGTTTTTCAGCTTGTATGCCAAAATGCATGAATGTTGTAGAAATGATAATTTATTGGATATTTTACTTTGTTATGCTGAAATTAAGCGTTTGCTGCGTTTTTAGCGCTGTACGAGCTCTGGAAAGCGGTTTTCTCACACAACTAATGGATAGTCATGTAAACCATACAAAACGAGTTTATATAAATTTTTTATGATCAACACCTTAAAACTGTCATGCACACTCAGTCCACGACCGGCACTAGGACCCGGAAGTAATGCGGTCGCAAACCAGGAAGTATAAAAAGGGTAAACAAACCACTACACTCTGCTCAGTCATTTGAGTTCGCCCATGTCGCCTCGGACCGTTTCACCGAACCGTGAGTACTCACCCTCTTGGGTTTACTTCCAGATTGAGTGTGTGTTTATAGGATGCGGGTTAGATTTGTGTCTCTCCCTTGCTCCCCATTTGTGAGAGTCCTTAGATCAAATCGCGTGATTGTCCTGCCTATTCGTGTCACTCCGCGTTTGGGTTTACCATTCACGCTACAAAGGGCTAACCGCTAAAGCTACGTCTTCTGGTCTCCTTGGGTTAGTTCCTGACAGAATGACTGAGCCCTCCGCGGTAAATCCAGCGGATCACGCGCGTCTTTGCGATGTGGCGGATCAGCACGCTGAGCTAATCGACAAGCTAACCGGAGATCTTGCTACTCTGCACCGGAGCATCCAAGATGTCGCGGCCTTGCGCCGCGAGGTGGCGGAGCTTTGGCGGGAGAACGCGGATCTCCGCACGGCTGTTGCTAGCGCGGCTAGCCGACCCCCTGCTGCGGAGGCCGCGGCGCCGCATCAACCCCACCTCCCCCCTCCTTCTGATGTTTTTCTCTCGCTTCCAGATAAATGGAATGGCACAGACGGGAAATGTAGTGTGTTTTTGACAGCGCTAGATCTGGTGTTTGAGTTCAATTCCACCAAATACTCCACCAATCGGCTACGCATTGCTCTTCTCGTCTCGTTGCTAACTGGGCAGGCAGCTGAGTGGGCCACGGCGGTACTGCGCTCCGACTCAGACACAGCGCACTCCTACAAATAATTCTCACGCCAACTACAGCTCACTTTTGAACATCCTGCCGGTGAGGTGGAGACCGGTACCAAACTTTATCACTTACGGCAGGGAGGGTCGTCCGTAAGTCGCTACACGACGGATTTCCATACCCTTCCGCGACCCTGGAGGGTCTCATCCAATTGGCCCTCCGGATTGACCAACGCATGCTCTCGCGCCCGAAGCCAGCTCCTCGGACCCTGCCGCCCTCCACGTCCTCGACCACCTTCTTCACCCAAGCCCCGGCTTACGACGCCCGATTTACCTTCACTCCTACAACCACCGGACCTGCCGGATCTCCACCTCCCGCCGTGGTTAACACAGGAGCCGGGGAACCCATGCAATTAGGACGCGCCTCCTTGACCACTGAAGAACGGGAGCGACGATTTAAGGAGGGACTCTGTGCCTACTGTGGGTCAGCGACGCACCACCGAGCTATCTGCCCAATTCGACCGGGAAACGCCCAGACCCGGTGAGGCAGGAGGACCACTCACCGGGTCATATCCAACTCTCCTCCACTTCGACCGATTCCTCCCGTCTCACGGTTCAAGTACACCACCATTTTGGCCACAAACAAGTTAGGAGTACTGCGTTCATCGATTCCGGTGCCGCAGGCAACTTCATTGACTTCTCTTATGCCAAAAATTGGGGTTAAAATTCGAGGCATTATCCCAGCCGGTTCGGATTACCGCTGTCGACGGTCGGCCCCTCTCCACCAGTCCCATCACCACCCAGACTCGTCCCATCACCCTCATCATCGATAGACATCAGGAACAGATCAACTTTTATGTCACCTCCATCTCCTCTCCTCCAATCATCCTAGGTTTTCCGTGGCTCATCCAACATGACCCTCTTATTTCCTGGAGACAGAACCGGATTCTACAGTGGGGCGCGACCTGTACCGGACTGTGCCTACGGGCTGCGGCTGGGACGTGCTCTAGGGAGTCCGAGGCCCCCGATGTCGACGTCAACGCCATCCCCGCCGCCTATCGGAACCTGGCGGAGGTCTTCTGCAAGAGACGGGCCACTCATCTTCCTCCTCACAGACCGTACGACCTCGCAATAGACCTTCAGCCGGGAACTGTCCCACCCCGCGGCCACCTCTACTCATTGTCATCCACAGAGATGCAGGCTATGGAGGAATATGTGACCAACGCTCTCCGCCATGGTACCATCCGGCCGTCCTCCTCGCCTGCTGCCGCGGGGTTCTTCTTCGTGAAGAAGAAAGGAGGCGAACTTCGCCCATGTGTTAACTATCGGGAGCTCAATAACATCACCATCAAGAATCGACATCCATTGCCTCTTACCAACTCAGCCCTGGACGTTCTCTCTGGTGACACCATTTTCACAAAGTTGGACCTCAGGAGCGCCTACAACTTGGTACGCATCAGAGAGGGCGATGAGTGGAAGACGGCTTTCATCACCCCTACCGGACACTATGAGAGTCTAGTGATCCCATTTGGACTGTGCAACGCCCCCGCCGCTTTCCAACATTTCATAAACGATGTCCTCCGGGACATGCTAGGCCGGTGGGCATTCGTTTACCTGGATGACATACTCATCTACTCCCGTTATGTTGATGAACACATCCAGCACGTCAGGGCGGTTCTAAAGAGATTTCAGTACTTTCCCACCAGCTGTACTGTAAGTTGGAGAAGTGCGCCTTTCACGAGCGCTCCACCACGTTCCTGGGTTTCATCATCTCGCCCCAGGGTGTGGCCATGGACCCGCAGAAACTCGAAGTTGTGCGTCATTGGCCCCTACCCAAGACCCTCAGCAACTTCAGCGGTTTCTCGGGTTTGCGAATTTCTATCGTCGCTTTATCCGGGACTACAGTACAGTTGCCGCGCCCCTGACCGCCCTGACTCGCCCATCATCTTCCCCTTTTCGACTAAACCAGACCGCCATCTCTGCCTTTAAGAGGCTCTGTTTCCTTTTTACCACTGCTCCTATCCTCCTCCACCCGGACGCCAGTAAACCATTCGTTGTAGAGGTGGACGCTTCAGATGTGGGCGCTGGAGCTGTTCTCTCTCAACGAGGTCCAGATCAGAAACTACACCCATGTAGTTTCTTCTCCAAAAAATTCGATTCCACTCAACAGCGATACGGGGTAGGGGACCACGAGCTGTTGGCCATAAAGTGGGCTTTGGAGGAATGGCGTCACTGACTCCAGGGCGCCAGGGACCCATTCATCATCTGGACAGACCATCAAAATCTAATCACCATCCGAAACCTCAAGCAATTAAACCCTAGACAGGCGCGGTGGGCACTATTTTTTGAGCACTACAACTTCCATCTCTCTTACCGCCCGGGGTCTAAGAATACCAAAGCAGACGCGCTTTCTCGTCAACATGAAACTGACAGCCCCTGGGCAGACCCCGCGCCTGTCCTACCACCCTCAAAGATCATCGCACCCCTACTATTGGATCTGGAAACGAGGGTTCGCCAGGCGCAGACCACAGAGACCGAACCGGCAGGTGTGCAACCTGGACGGCTCTATGTGCCCACCAACATGAGGTCAGAAGTACTCCAGTGGGGTCACTCATCCCCCATCTCGGGACACCCGGGCATACGACGCACACTGCAGTTCCTCCAACGGGACTTCTGGTGGCCATCCATCGTGAAGGACGTCCGGGAGTTCGTTCAGGCGTGCCCGGTGTGCGCCAGGTCAAAGGACCCCAACCAACCTACCTCCGGCGAACTCCAACCTCTCCCCGTCCCTCGCCGACCCTGGACGCACATCGCCGTCGACTTTATCACGGGCCTGCCGGGCTCCGAAGGAAAAGACACCATCATGACCATCATTGATCGGTTCTCTAAGGCCGTGCACCTGGTGGCCCTCGCCGGACTCCCATCAGCCAAAAAGACAGCGGAACTGATATTAGAGCACGTAGTCCGTCTGCATGGGTTCCCAAAGGACATCGTCTCGGACAGAGGCCCCCAGTTCACTGCCAGGTTCTGGAAGGCTTTCTCCCGTCTGATCGACTCCACCTGCAGTCTATCTTCTGGATACCATCCTCAGACTAACGGTCAGACGGAGCGGGCCAACCAACAACTGGAGCGCTATCTGAGATGCTTCATAGCAGATCGTCAGCGCTCCTGGGCTCGCTACCTCATCTGGGCAGAGCTTTCACACAATCTCCACGTCTCATCGGCCACAAAGCTCAGCCCCTTTGAGGTATGCTACGGTTTCCAACCTTCAGTGTTCAACCACCAAGAACCGGAGGTCGACGTACCGTCAGCCCAACAGTTGGTCCGCAGGTTTCGGCGGTTGTGGAACATCGCCAATCGGGCCATCCACCAAGCCAACGTCCGTTACACCACCCAACATCGCCGCCGACACCCTCCGGGACGATTGTACCACGTAGGTGACAAAGTTTGGCTCTCCACAAGAAACCTCCGCCTTCACACTGAATCCAAGAAACTTTCACCCAGATTCATCGGTCCCTACCGCATCTCTCTTCGGATAAACCCAGTCACCTACCGGCTCCAGCTGCCTGCGGCGCTCCGAATCCACCCAGTATCCCATCACCCATGATTTTTATGCATCCAAATGTGAAAAAGAATAACGAAAAAGTTGTTTATCAACATGTATGCCAAACTGCATGAATGTTGTGGAAATTATCATTTACTTGATTCTTTGCTTAGACATGTTAAGACAAGGCGTTTGCTGCGTTCTTAGCGCTGTACAAGCTCAGGAAAGCGGTTTTCTCACACAACTAATGGATAGTCATGTACACCATACAAAACGAGTTTATATAAATTTTTTATGATCAACATCTTAAAACAATAACAAAAATGTTGTTTTTTAACATGTATGCCAAAATGTTACGTAAAACATACAAAACGAGTTCATAAGCATTTTTGAGGAAGAAAATGTAAAAAAGAATAACGAAAAATTAGTTTTTCAGCTTGTATGCTAAAATACATGAATGATGTGGAAATGATCATTTATTTGATCCTTTGCTTAGATATGCTGAGGCAAAGTGTTTGCTGCGTTCTTAGGGCTGTACACGCTCAGGAAAGCGGTTTTCTCACACAACCAATGGATAGGAATGTTAAACATCCAAAATAAGTTTATAAATGTGAAAAAGAATTAACGAAAAAGTTGTTTAGCAACATGTATGCCAAAATGCATGTATGTTGTGGAAATGATCATTTATTTGATAATTTGCTTAGATATGCTGAGGCAAAGCGTTTGCTGCGATCTTAGGGCTGTACACGCTCAGGAAAGCGGTTTTCTCACACAATCAATGCATAGGAATAATAAAACATCCAAAATAAGTTTATAAATGTGAAAAAGAATTACGAAAAAGTTGTTTAGCAACATGTATGCCAAAATGCATGTATGTTGTTGAAATGATCATTTATTAGTTTTTAGCGCTGTACGAGCTCAGGAAAGCGGTTTTCTCACACAACCAATGGAAAGTTATGTAAAACATCCAAAATAAGTTTCTAAGCATTTTTATGCATCCAAATGTGAAAAGAATAATGAAAAAGTTGTTTATCAACATGCATGCCAAAATGCATGCATGTTGTGGAAATGATCATTTATTAGATTTTTTGCTTAGATATGCTGAAATAAAGCGTTTGCTGCGTTCTTAGCGCTGTATGAGCTCAGGAAAGCAGTTTTCTCACACAACGAATGCATGTTGATTGTAAAACATACAAAACGAGTTTATAAGCATTTTTAATGATCAATGTGTAAAAAAGAATAACGAAAAAGTTGTTTTTCAGCTTGTATGCCAAAATGCATGAATGTTGTGGAAATGATCATGTATTGGATATTTTGCTTTGTTATGCTGAAATAAAGCGTTTGCTGCGTTTTTAGCGCTGTACGAGCTCAGGAAAGCGGTTTTCTCACACAACCAATGAATAGTTATGTAAAACATACAAAATAAGTTCATAAGCATTTTTATGCATCCAAATGTGAAAAAGAATAACGAAAAAGTTGTTCATCAACATGTATGCCAAAATGCATGTATGTTGTGGAAATGATCATTTAGTAGAGTTTTTTGCTTAGATATGCTGAAATAAAGCGTTTGCTGCGATCTTAGCGCTGTACGAGCTCAGGAAAGCGGTTTTCTCACACAACGAATGCATGTTGATTGTAAAACATACAAAACGAGTTTATAAGCATGTTTAATGATCAACGTGTAAAAAAGAATAACGAAAAAATTGTTTTTCAGCTTGTATGCCAAAATGCATGAATGTTGTGGAAATGATCATTTATTGGATATTTTGCTTTGTTATGCTGAAATAAAGCATTTGCTGCGTTTTTAGCGCTGTATGAGCTCAGGAAAGCGGTTTTCTCACACAACCAATGGATAGTTATGTAAAACATACAAAATAAGTTTATAAGCACTTTTATGCATCGAAATGTGAAAAAGAATAACGAAAAAGTTGTTTATCAACATGTATGCCAAAATGCATGTATGATGTGGAAATGATCATTTAGTAGAGTTTTTTTGCTTAGATATGCTGAAATAAAGCGTTTGCTGCGTTCTTAGCACTGTACGAGCTCAGGAAAGCGGTTTTCTCACACAACCGATGGATAGTTATGTAAAACATACAAAATAAGTTTATAAGCATTTTTATGCATCGAAATGTGAAAAAGAATAACGAAAAATGTTGTTTATCAACATGTATGCCAAAATGCATGTATGTTGTGGAAATGATAATTTATTAGATTTTTTGCTTACATATGCTGAAATAAAGGGTTTGCTGCGTTTTTAGCGCTGTACAAGCTCAGGTAAGCGGTTTTCCCAATATTTTCGTAAAACATACAAAAAAAGGTTTCTAAGCATTTAAATGCATCGAAATGTGGAAAAGAATAACGAAAAAGTTGTTTATAAACATGTTTTTTAGCTTGTATGCCAAAATGCATGAATGTTATGGAAATGATAATTTTTTTTAATCTTCAAAATAATAAAAAAAATTCTATATGCTGAAATAAAGCATTTGAGAAAAGAATAACACAAAGTTGTTTTATAACAATTATGCTAGATTACAGCATTCCTTTGAATTTTTGCCTGTTGTTGCTGAAATTATACTGCTCATGCTGAAACAATGCATATAATAAATAACGAATTGTCTGAAAGACATTTTTAACATACATTGAATTAACATTAGGCTATTTGTGATTTTGTGAACATGGAACAAGGACTTCTTTTAATTGACATACATTATGTTCTAGTAATTTAAATACGTTTATGACATTTTTATTTTCAAGGATATTTTTATTGATTTTAAACAGGGATATAACAGGGTAAACATGTACATGTACACACACACACACACACACACATATATATATATATATATATATATATATATATATATATATATATATATATATATATATATATATTATAACCCCCTTATAAAACCCCTTATAAACCCTATAGCATCCACCCTGCCCTTTACTCACTCCAAGCCAATTTTAAATGCAAACGAAAAGCTAGACGCCAGGCATTAAACAAAGAAAAGGACAAAATGAAAAAAGAATATGAAGTTGGAAGTTTTTTGGTTCTAAGTCCAAAAAAGAAAAAAAAAAGGGAAAAGAAAACAAACAAAAAAATTAAATAAGAAGGGAATCAAACTATAAATGTATATTTAAAGTTTGTATATAAATGTATATTTGATATAAATGTATATGTATAGTTTGTGTAATGTACTGTATACTTGTGACAACGGGGTTACAGCCCACACTTCACATGAACTCGCAGCTTTGCACAGTGCATTCAGCACCGTGGACAGCGACTCAGGGGAGGGACGCCGAAATGCTCCACGGCCAGCAGCTCATAATCATCTACCCTCCAGCAGTCACCAGCGCGTGATAAAAGGCTCAACCCTGATGGCCCCGGTGATTGGGATTCAGATGGCTTTACTTCCGACTCCAGTTTTGTTTCTTTTCACAGATTCCCAGAGTCAAACGCGCCAAAATACACCACAGAGAAGCGGTTGCAGTGAGTTTCAAGCCTCCGCTGCTCACCTACGTGGCTGGCCGCCGCAGGCGGCACAGGACACTGCCTCTTCTGACCGTGGAGGCTGTTTTTTCTGCACTGCTTTACTTTTCTCGCTTCCGAGAAACCCCAGTACATAAGAGTACTGTTTTAGTGTGGATGTGTGTATGAGCGTGCGAGAACAAGTTTTCTGCATTTTTTTTCTTTGTGATCTCTCATTTTCGAATGCAGGTTGAAAGGAGTGAAGAATTTAAATAAAAAATCACACTTTTTTCTTGCACATTCGTGACTCTTCTCGTCCGTGCCCCAATTTCTAGGTGTAGGCTTTCACATGCGGGTCAAAAAAAATCATGGGTCCTTAGCTTGTTGTTTGCTTTATTTGTGGTACCAAGTTCAACTAGGATTTTCTTCTCATTTTAACCATATACAGATTAATACGCAGTAAAACGAAACAACCTTCCTCCAGGACCAAGGTCCTACATCCAACATAAATGAACAAAAATCTGTAATCAAAAGCATCTGTAACTGGCTGAGACAAGACTGGTTGACATTTTTAAGTTACCAGAAAACTAAGTTCTATACTAATAAAAGAGACAACATAAAGTGTTCATGCAATTAGTGACAAAGACTGACAAAGGGCACAACGCAACAACGTGACATATCTCAATACTTCGTGATGATGACATAATGAGGTAATGAGTTGAGGTAGTGGGAGGATAAACAGTAAACAGAACACATTAGTTTGAAGTAGCAGCAAAGATCAAACAGTGATTTTGCTTGTGCAAATGACAAGTAAGGGATATTTTGCAAAAGCGCAATCACAGATTGGTGTGAAAACTTTTTAGATGGCTGTTGATCAGTGTGTTTGCACATGTGTCATTTATCAGTTCAGTCTCAATGTTTTAAGGTAGTTGAGTTATTTGACTTATTGGTAACACACACACACAATAACATAATTTTGGTTTGTTTATCAGTCCAGTCCTTTTTTGTTGAGGAGACAGATGGTTTGTGAAAAGAAGCTGTTACACAGTCTGGTTTCAAGTGCTTGAATGTTTCTGGTTGGTCGTGAGATGATGTTCTTGGAGACAGTGAACTCCTCCACCTCAGTGAAGGTGCCGTAAGTTGCAGCCTTCTTAAACAGCAACCTCAAAACTGTCCTGAAGAGCAGAGATGGCCAGGTTTTCACTTGCTTTAGAACCAGCTGTCCCTAAATCATCGACTCTTAACACTGGTCAGTTGATCAAGAGCAAAAACCTGCAAATAAGCCTTTCACATCTAGGCAGACATAATAGATATCATAGATTTTTTATGCTAGGCTACAGTATGTAATTCCTGGAATTCTGAGTCTGGCTGGCTCAGCTTACTGCTCTTGTCTGCTACAACCTTCGCTTGAGCCACAAAGAATGAAAAGAAGACAGGAATGTAAAGCACACGGAAAAGGCTGAAAGGCAGTCAAGAGCCCAAGTCCCAGAGCCTCATCCAGGACATTGGGTCTGGAATTTCCCCAAGAACCTCCTGCCGATGGCCATTTAATATACAACAACGATTAATTTGGGTTGTGTACCATCGGTCACGCACTGGTTGAGGAAGATAAACCCCACCTCAAGCTTGCTCAAGGCAGTCCTGTGACCCTTAAAATGCCCCGGAAAATGATGTCACTGAATATGGCACAAGTTTAAGGCATCGTCATAGTTGGACATGTCTTTCCTTGCAGCATTGCCAGTGATTGCTTGATGTCGACTGTACTTGGAACCGTCATAATTTTTGTAGGAGACATAGGGTGTGTGTAGGATGTGTAGTGTGTGTGTTTGTGTGTGTGTAGGATGTGTACTGTTTGTCTAGGATAAGTAGTTTCTGTGTGTCTGTTCCAAGATGGCGGTGGAGAAGTCGACTGCCGTCACAACTGCTTCAACCCCTTTTTCTTTGTTTTTGTTTTTTAAGTTTCTATTGATATACAATTTACTCACAATTTGAAGTTTTTAACTGTGGATCCAAACTGGCCGAGTGAGATCCTGAGGGAGAACAAGGGACGCGAAGCCCAAGGGAAATGAGCTGGTGTCAGAAACAGGGTGAGAGCCCGTGCACACAGCACACCTCTGCCTAGCATCCTGCTCGCCAACGTCCAGTCAAGTTCCGGAGAGACATTCGAGATTGCAATCTCCTCTGCTTCACCGAGACATGGCTGAACCTAGCGGTGCAGGACCACGCCATCCAGCTGTCCGAGTTCTTCTCGCCAGCTGGATGGCGCATGGACAGGGGGTTTGATGGTGAACAACAGCTGATGCAACACCGCGCGCATTGTGCCTCTCACACGCTCCTGCACACCCAACCTGAAACATCTGTACCCCTTGTGTCATCCTTTTTACTTTCCATGGGGGTTTACATCGGTCATAATTAGCGCCGTTTATATCCCGCCTCAAGCAAACACAGACACTGCATATGCACTTACACAGCCCCAGGCACAACACGGGGTGGGGGACTTTAACAGCGCCAACCTCAAACACGGTTGGCAAACTTTCATCAACACATCACCTGCCCTACCAGGGGCGAAAGGACACTGGATTATTGCTATACTATAGTCAAGGTCAGCTACAAGGCAAAATCTCTCCCTCCATTTGGGAAAACCGTTCACGTTGCCATCTTCTTCATGCAAAAATACAAACAAAGACTCAAACAGGAAGTTCCGTTCAGAGGAAGGTCGCACGCTCGACGGACTAATTGGTGGCCAAACTAGCAGATGATACCGTCGAAAAACAAGCATCAGAACGTTCCCCAATCAGAAGCCATGGATGGATAAAACCATCTGAGATGTTCTTCACCGCTACCTACAACGCAAGACTTGTGTCGTGGGACATGGACCTGTACAAGGTCCGGAAGGTTCCGGAAGGGAAAGCAACGCTAAGAGAGAAAACTAGACTCACAGCTCTAACAAAGTGACTCTAGGAGCCTGTGGCAGGGACAAAGAACAATAACGGACTACAAAGCACAAACATCCGGCATGAATATGACCCTGGCAGACGAGCATGACGTGCGACGATGCGTTCATCATCTCCGAGCATGATGTCCTCACGAGGGGGCGCTAATGTGCGAGCGTATGGAGTAGACGTGTGTTAACACAGCTCCTCTTCGCGATATTAATAATTTAGTATTACATACCAGATATATAAAAAAATTGGGGCCAGTCAACCAGTTTTACCTTTCTAAATATCTGATTGACATATATAAGTTATAAGGTTAGTCATGTCGAAGGCAATTCAGTCTAAACTTACTGCTAGCCATAAAAGTAAAGAGGCTAATGTTAGCTCTCCCTCTGTGGCTAGCAAATTAACCCGCTCGGAGTCTTCTCACTCAGCGGAGATGTCACTGGCTATGTGCAAAGAGCTTTGTAAAGAGATGTCAGAGGCCATTCTTCGCGGCATTAACGAACGTTTCGACGCATTCGAAGTAAAATTTCAGTCTCTTTTGACCTTACAAGCTGACCTGGAGTCTCGGGTGGTCACTCAAGAGCAAGCTGGCCTCCGAGTGGCGCAGTGGTAAAGCGCTCGCCCTATCATCCGGAGATCGCTGGTTCGATCCCCGGGTGATGCTGTTTTCCTCTCACAGCCGGAGGCACAGAGAGAGCTGATTGGCCGAGCTCTCTCAGGGGAAAGGGATGAGAGGTACTTGTGCTCCCACATTAACCACGGCTCTACAGCCAATCAGGGGCGTCTGTGAGCTCGCGCACACGGAAGGAGCGGCTAGCGCTTTCCTCCGAGTGTGTTACTCCGCCCCTAACGGTGCGCGAGCGAGCAGTTCGAAAAGATGCGGTCGGCTCGCGTCACGTGGTTCGGAGGAAACACGGGATAGCTTTCGTCCTCCCGACTAGCCTTAATGTGGGAGCCTCCTAGTGACGGGGAGGAATTGGCCACGACTAGATTGGGGAGAAAAATCGGGGAAAAAAGAATTGGACAGGACTAAATAAAAAAAAAAAAAAAAGAGCAAGCTGTCAATGACCATGAAACCCGGATTCAACTTCTGGAAAAGAAATGTTCCGAACTGACCAGCGCTAACAAGCAACTGCAAACTAAAGTTTACGACTTGGAAGCACGCTCCCGCAGAAACAACATTAAAATTGTGGGAATTCCAGAAGTTGAAAAAAGCGGCAAACCCAGGGAATTTGTCTCCAAGTTGATTTCGCAACTGTTCTCAGCTGAACATTTCCCAAAGCCCATGTCTATTGACCGTGCTCACCGCTCGCTCCAGCCAAAGCCGGCTCCGGGCGCAAACCCGCGCACTATCATGGCCCGTGTTCACCATTATCAACAGAAAGAACTGACCATTCGCCTCGGTAGACAACAACCTCTGGAATATAACGGGAAAAGAATTTTTATCTTCCCGGACTACACAAACGAGATATTGATGCAACGTCACGCTTTCCGTGATGTGCTGCGAGTTCTTCGAGACACAGGTGTCAAACACAGATTACGTTACCCGGCCAAGCTTCACATCCATCATCCAGACGGAGCACCCACCATCTTTTCAGATCCAAAAGAAGCAACACGGTTTGTGGAAGAGAATTATTCCCGTTCAGAGGCTGTCAAATAATAATTATTACTATTATTTTTTAAATTCGTGGCAAGTAAAAACTGGCTGTGCCAAGTGAATTTTTGAACTGGTTGAACTGGTCCAATTCATGTTAGAGGTTGGTAGTCTTTAGTTGAGTTCATTGTAACATTTATAGGCTTTACACTGATGTTTCACTATTTACAGTTTTATAATTTGTCTACATCACTAAAGAAGCATATATCAATCGATATAATTGTTTTCTTTCAGCCTGTAACTTATATTACACTCCCATTATGTTCAATTATTTTATACTGGTATGTATATAGTTTCTTTTCATCTTCATGGAGAGGTTCTGTTTTTATAGGTGTTTTAAGTAGTTTTTGCAGTTACTGTATTGTTCATAAGTAGCTCAGTAGCCATCGCCCAGCAGCTCCTTCTGTTCTGATGAAAAGAGTCGTGCTTTGCCTATGCAGGCTTTTGTTATTGTGGATATATGTTGTCTTTGTCCTAGAGTTTTTATTTTTATTTTATTTTCATTTACTTTTTTTTCTTTAGTTGCATGATGCTGCCAGGTAATCACCATCATTCTCACTGTAAGCATGCACTGGATGTAGTGTCCTGTCTATCTTTTTTTAAATGCACAGGTCTCAACAGTGTGTTAGGGTGGGCAGTCATCATCTCACTTTGGTTTCCTGGAACGATAGGTCATGCTATCAAGAGGGGCAAGGTTTTTAAACACCTTAAGTCCCTTTCAGCAGATATAAATTTTCTACAAGAAACCCATATTAAAATCACAGAACAACGAAGATTAAGATGTAATTGGATTTCACAGGTTTTTACCAATCACCTTTTACTTCCAAGGGCCGAGGCGTTGCCATTCTCTTTCGCAAAAACGTTCCTTTTAAGCTTACTAATTCGCGCGCAGACCCAAATGGAAGATACATTATTATTTCTGGCAGTATTAACTCAATCCCTGTTACTTTCCTCAACATATATGGTCCAAATTTCGATGACCCATTATTTTTTAAAAAGGTTTTTAATCTGCTTTCAGACGATAATAAAACAAACATTATAATTGGAGGGGACTTTAATTGTGTTTTGGATCCCTATTTAGACAGATTATCCTCTTGTTCCCCACCCAATATTGCATCACCTCAAGCTTTAAATAATTTAATCAAAACTAGGAATCTCATTGATATCTGGAGACTTCAACATCCCACAGATAAAGAATACTCCTACTATTCTCACGTCCATAGATCCTACAGTAGAATTGACTACTTCTTGGTGGATTCTAATTTAATTAAAAGTGTAAATAACACCAAATATCATAGCATACTTATCTCTGATCATAGTCCCCTACTAATGACCATTGATTTTACCCTTCCCAAACAACATTACTCATGGCGTTTCAACCCCTTGTTATTGGCTGACAATAAATTTCGTGAAAGCATGGCAGTGAAGATAAGCGAGTTTATTGAAATAAATGACACAGAGGAGGTATCAGATTCAACCCTTTGGGAAACACTTAATGCGTGGTCATATCATTTCTTATGAATTTTCTGTTAGAAAGGAAAGGGACAAGCGTCTAATAGAAATTGAAAACATCCTTCCCATGCTTGAATCAGCATACCAAATTTCAAAATCCCCATTAGAGTTCAATGAAATTGTGAAGTTTAAATATGAATATAACTGCATTCTAGGATGTCAGGTTAATAATTCACTTCTTAAACTGAAACAAAAGCAATTTGAATTAGGAGACAAGCAGCAGAAACTGTTAGCACAGCAACTTAGAAGCTCTTAAGCTACTAGGTCAATCTATAGAATTAAATCAAATTCAGGCGTTTTGCTCACCAACCCTATGGACATCAACAACAGGTTTAGAGAGTTCTATAGTGACCTCTATTCCTCTAAATGTAATGTCACACAATCTGACCTAGATACCTTTTTTGACTCTATAGATAATCCAAGGCTCAGCGATCTGGCTAGGGAAGAATTGGACTTTGATTTTACCAAGGAAGAACTACTTTCGGTGATTAAATCATTTCCTTCCGGGAATGCTGCGAGGCCTGATGGATTTTCTAGCGAATATTATAAAGCATTTTCAGACTTACTAACTCCATTATTACTCAGAATGATTTGTCATTCCGCAAAAGAGAAGACATTACCCAAAACTTTGTACGAGGCCAATATCTGTCTCTTACTGAAAAAAGGAAAAGAAGACAGTGACCCCGCCAATTATAGGCCAATTGTTCTTCAAAACGTCGACAGAAAAGTTATTACAAAGGTGCTGGCAAACAGATTGAGTAAACATCTTACATCTATTATTCATCCTGATCAGACTGGGTTTATTCCAGGAAGGTTTTCCTTCTTTAATGTCAGACGACTGCTTAATACAATATACGCAGATCATGGCAAGACTAATCAAACAGCTATTATATCCTTGGATGCACAGAAAGCTTTCGACCAGATAGAATGGCCATATATGTTTGAGTCGTTGCGGCGCTTTGGCATTGTTGAATTATTCATCTCTTGGGTAAAAATAATCTATAACAGTACAGTATGCTCAATGATAACCAACGGTGATGAGTCAGTTTCATTCCCTCTACATCGTTCGGTTCAACAAGGCTGCCCTCTTTCACCTGCTCTTTTTGCTATTGCATTGCCTTAAAAATCAGAGGTCACCCCGATATCGAAGGCCTAACAGTGGGAGGCACTAAAACACTGATTAGTTTATATGCTGATGATATACTGTTTTATCTGCAAAATGTAGAAAAATCAGTTCCTATTTTGTTGGAATTAATTAATTCATTTGGAAGATTGTCAGGATATACCATCAACTGGACAAAAAGTGATCTTATGCCATTGTCGGGTAGTATCTATAGCCCAGATTTCTTTGGAAATACATCATTTAGGATAGTCAGCGATCAGATCACTTACCTGGGCTTAAGAATTCCCCAAAATTCTAAATTAATATTTAAACTAAACTATTTAGAGTTCACATCTAGGTTAAAGCAGAATATAGATTGCTGGAAAATTCTCCCTTTATCCATGATTGGCCGTATTAACTCCATTAAAATGGTGTCCCTCCCCAGATTTCTTTATCTGTGTCAAAATTTACCTATCTTTCTCACATCTGCATTTTTTGAAACCTTGGATTCAGTTATTCTTTCTTATATCTGGAATTATAAAACTCCCAGGATATCTAAAGCTCACCTGCAAAAGCCCAAATCTCAAGGTGGGCTTGGCCTTCCACTTGTTTAGACAGTTCTACTGGGCTGCTAATGCGAGAGCATTAATGTATTGGAACACCTGCCGCACAATGGATCATGCACCTGATTCCCCTCTGTGGGTAAAAATGGAAGCTAACTCAGTTGGTGACTCTTCCTTACAGGCCTTGCTGTTCTCTAAGCTGGGTAAACCTAACACTCTAAGGTATATAACAAGAAACTCTATCAGAATTCTCAACCAGATCAAAAAGGTGCTCAATATACCCGAGACTTCAGTAAGAACCCCCATCTGTTTTAATCATTCTTTCCTGCCACCATGGTCAGACAAATGCTATGATGCCGTCGAGTAGGAGTGGACTAACTACCATCCAAGATTTTTATATTAATGGTAAATTTGCCTCCTTTGATCAGATAAGGGACAAATTCCAGCTTCCCAATTCACATTTTTTCCGCTATTTACTAGTTAGGCATTATGTCAGAGATAAAATAAAAAACTTTGAAAGTATAACAATCCAACATCCTTTCATCGACGTCTTGGTGCGTCCCCCTGACTCCAGACAAATGGTCTCATCGTTTGTATCCGTTTTCAGCAGTTAAGGTAAAACACCTACTGACCATCCACGAAAGGCGTGGAGTAGCGAGTTGGGCATTGACCTGTCTGAATCCTTGTGGACTGAAATTATGGCCAGAATACATTCTTGTTCCATTAACAGTAGACACCATTTAATTCAGTTTAAAGTCATACACCGTCTTCACTACTCTAAGTCTAAACTGCACAAGATTTATCAATCCGTTTCAGCTCAATGTGACAGGTGTAAAATTTCAGAGGGTACCTTGTCACACACTTTCTGGCATTGTCATAAACTTACAAGATATTGGTCAGACATTTTTTCAATCTTTGGTTGTTCAGAATCAACGCTGCATCTACCTAAAGCCTTACAGAAATCTTTGATGCTTGGTATGAACACCGCCAAGAGGCTAATTTTAACAGAATGGAAATCTCACTCTGCGCCATCTTTTCAAAAGTGGATTTTGGAAATGGTGTCTATTATCCGGATGGAAAAATTAAGGTACACACGATCCAATTCCTTGGATACATTTTTCGATATTTGGAGTCCGTTTCTTTCCTATCTGGAGAACGACAAGGACAGGAATACTGTTCATATTTAACAAATCATAGCCTACTATTGTATGTTGTACATTAATTGTACCCCCTGGCAGCTTAGTTATCTATTTTTTAAGTTTATTTATTTATTTTTAAGTGTATGTGCATAATCATTTAATTGTTAGTTTTGGTGTGTGTGTGTTTTTTTTTTCTTTGTTTTTTTTCAGGTACTGTGTGTAGTAAATGTGTAGTTATGTTTCAATCTGTTGGTTGTTAATAATGTAAAATGTATAAATATAATAAAAAATAAAGAAATTATGTCCTCACAAGAGCCTTCAGGAGAGTGGACACCAGGAAAGCAGCAGGACCAGACGGCATGTCAGGTCAAATTCTCAGAGCCTGCGCAGACCAGCTAGCACCTGTGTTCACAGAGATATTCAACCTCTCCTTATCTCACTCAGGGATCCCCACATGCTTCAAAGAGTCTGTCATTGTTAATGTTCCGAAGAAACCCAACCCTGCTTTCCTCAATGACTATCGCCCTGTAGCCCTCACCTCAGTAGTGATGAAGTGCTTTTGAACATCTGGTCAGAGACTTTTCTTCACTACCTGACACACTGGCCCCATTACAGTTTGCATACCACCAAACCACTCTACGGATGATGCCATCTCTCAGATGAGATGGCCTCCATATACATCTTTCACTCACCTTGACACTCAAAGGGGGAATTATGTTAAAATGCTCTTCATCGACTAGAGCTCATGATTTAATAACATAATTCCCTCCACACTCACCACCAAGCTGGACCACCTGGGACTCAGCTCATCTATGAGTCAGTGGATCTTCATTTTCCTAACTGGAAGAGCACAGGTAGTAAGGATGGGCGGACATGTCTCAGCCTTCCTCACTCTCAGCACTAGTGCCCCCCAGGTTTGTGTTCTGAGTCCTCTTTGTACACGTACGACTGCGTGGCCAGTACCAACTCCACCACCGTCATCAATGTTGCTGATGACACCGCAGTGGTTGCTCTGATCACAAACAACAATGAGACGGCCTACCTAGAGGAGATTGGAAATCTGGAGAAATGGTGCCAGAGGAACAATCTCCTCCTGAACATCAGCAAGACAAAGGTTGTTCTTTGTGGAGCCCAGACGAGCTCTACAGAGGGTGGTGCGATCAGCTGACCACATTATCCGCACCGAGCTCCCTGTCCTGCACTCAATCTACAGCAAGCGGTGCTGGACAAAAGCCAGAAAGATCGTGAAGATCCTTAGCCACCCTAAAAATGGATTGTTCTATCTGTTGACGAGATGGCATGAGAACCCAAGCTCAGTGGTTAAGGCATTGGACTACGGTTCGGAAGATCACAGGGTCAAACCCCACAACCACCAAGTTGCCCCTGTTGGGCCCTTGAGCAAGGCCCTTAACCCTCAACTGCTCAGATGTGTAATGAGATAAAAATGTAAGTCGCTCTGGATAAGAGCGTCTGCCAAATGACTAAATGTAAATGTAAATGTGTGTGCGTGCGTCTCAAAAGTGTGCACATGCATTTCATATGTAGTTGTTTGAGCAGTTAGTAACATATATGTATGTATATGTGACAGTTTCATAGATGTGTATGCTAGTTTCATGTGTGTGCATGAATGAAGTTTGATTTAAGCCGTATATAATTTTTTTTTATATTGAACCGGAGGAAAAAAGGTCGGGATGTGTAGTAATATCAGAGAGGAAACAGTGTGGACACACAATGAGGAGATGCATCAAGGTATACCATAAAAATCCCTCAGTTTTGCAGCATCTCATGTTACTACATGGTAACATAATCATGTTGTGATGTATTTTATAGTTAAACCGATGCCAAAATCATTAATCTAATACACTGTAAACCCTAATGTTGTCTTTACTTATACAATCAAGTAATGTTGACTAAACATTACTTAAAATTTTGCATTTTAGACCCATCACTTAAAAATATAAGTTAATTTAACTTATTTACCATCAAAATGCATAAACTTAAGATTTCAAGTGTTGTGAACTCAAAATCATGATTAATCCTTTGGGGGAAAAAGCATTTTCAAAAGGTCAATTTTCACAAATGTGAATGTGGCGTGGGCGGGGCGGCGGCTGACGACCAGCATGCTTTGCGGGGATGTCGGTGTGTTCACCATGTTGGGGAAGGGTGTTTGGGTTAGTGGCTTCGGCCCTGTTTGTGTGTGTGGGTAAGGGGTGATGGGTGAAATGTGCTCTGGTTCATGCTGAGGCTGAATTGGATGGTGGTTCCTGTGTGAATGTACTGCTCATGCCGTACATGCTGTGTGCCTAATAAAATACTCTCCAACATTCTTTCCGGTGGAAAATTGTGGCATTTTGTCAATAAAAAAAATCTAAGCTTAAAAATGCTGTTCATTGTTTTATTTCAGTTCGGTGTGCACAAAGCTTGCAGTCAAATATAAGAACATTGTTTAACAGGTTTAAGTTACATTTTCATGTTGAGTTAACTTAAATATATAAGTACACTTAAAAAAAAATTATACCAAGTGAACGCAATTTTTTAAGTACATTAAATAAGTGCTAAGTTTGTTGAACTAAATGATTTAAGTACAGTCTACAAAACAGCCAAGTTAAATAAACTTAAATATGCAAGTTTTGGAAGATTCCATTACTCAATTAAATTGAGGCAACGAGTTTACTCAATCAAATTAGTCCAATTAACTTATTAGGGTTTTCAGTGTAGGTTACCAAATGATTGTGAGCTACAACAGTACAAGTGTGTAAATTCATATAAAAAACAAATTTTAAACACTGTGAATACTGCCTTTATTGTTTTGTAGTTACAAAAACATGGACATGCAGAGGTTGTTTTGACGGTTAAAAAGAAATACAATTAGCTGAAAACATCAGATGAAAAAAGAAATTTTAAAATGTTATATTAACATTATATGTTATATGGTATGAATAATAATGATTTTGTAAAAAAAAAAAAACTTTAAAAATAGGTTTGGTTTAGACTAGATTGACTGTTGGGATAATTAATAATAACCTTATTGCTAAAATGTTACATTTTCATTGACTAAAACTAGGTTTTCCACGCTGACATGTAGTTGTCGAACTGAGACTAGAAGCTGTTCAGCGCATCTGGAACGGACCCTTCACTGTCACAGCAGGTGATGATGTCTTGTAGTTGGTAATCGATTGTATGCTCTGCCACATGTGCCGTATGTCACTGCTGTCCCTAAAGTGGTTGGGTGGTTGAGTATTTTCTGGGCGTTTGTGCACTTCACCTCTCTGATTGCCCAGGAAAGTTTGCCCCTTGCTGTTCTTAAGGCCACTTTGTCCCCTGCTCTGATGGCGGAGTCTTGGGTCCTTAGACGTGCACACACCTCCGCAGTAATCCACAGTTTCTGGTTGGTCGTGAGATGATGTTCATGGAGACAGTGACATCATTACTGAACGTCAGTGAAGTTGCCAAAAGTTGCAGCTTTTCTAAACATGTTCCAGTCAGTGTTCTCAAAACAGTTCTAAACAGCAGCGATGGCGTCTTTTGGCAAGGCTTTTATCTGCTTCAGGACCAGGTGCCCCTGAATCATCACCAGTAAACACTGGTCAGTTGATCAAGAACACGAACCTGTAACTAGGCCTTTCACATCTACGGAGACAGGTGTCATACCTTTACCATGCTTTGCTACAGTAGGTATTCCTGGAACTCCTAGTCTGCCAGGCTCAGCTTACTGCTGACGTCTGGCACGACCTTTGCTAGGACCCACAAAGAATAAAAAGAACCCAGAAATGAAAAGCACATGGACAAGGCCAAAGGGCTGTATGATGTTTTCCATAGAAGGCGGCAGTAAGTTTGTGGAAATGCATGGGTTACTCGTGACATATTGTCAAGCAGTTAGAGTCACAAACAAATGGACTTATCAGAGGTATTTTCAAAGAGGTAGTGTCAAAAACTGCCACCCTCACCCGCACAAAGAACCTAGGATTGTGTGATCGATCTGCTCCTCCTTCTTCTTTGTCTTTCGGCTGTTCTCTTTCAGGGGTCGCCACAGCGAATCATCTGCCTCCATCTAAAACTATCCTCTGCATCCTCTTCTCTCACACCAAGTAACCTCATGTCCTCTCTCACTGCATCCATAAATCTCCTTTTCGGTCTTCTTCTAGACTACCTGTCTGGGAGTTCCAACCTCAGCATCCTTCTACCGATATGTTCACAATCTCTCCTCTGAACATGTCCAAACCACCTCAATCTGGCCTCTCTGACTTTATCTCCAAAACATCTAACATGGGTTGCCCCTTTGATAAATTCATTCTTGATCCTATCCATCCTAGTCACTCCCAAAGAGAACCTCAACATCTTCAGCTCTGCTACCTCTATCTCTGCCTCCAGTCTTTTCATCAGTGTCACTGTCTCTGAGCCGTAGAGCATTGCTGGTCTCACCACTGTCCTGTACACCTTTCCTTTCATTCTCGCTGATACTCTTTTATCACACAACACACCTGACACTTTTCTCCACCAAATTCAAATTGCCTGTACCAGCCTCTTCACCTCATTTGAACACTCTCCGTTGCTCTGGACCGTTGACCCTAAGTTCTTAAAATCCTGCAACTTCTTTACCTCTGCCCCCTGTATCCTCACCTCTTCGGCCCCTCTCATTCACACACAGGTATTTCGTCTTGCTGCGGATTACCTTCATTTCTCTGCTTTCCAGAGCATACCTCCACCTCTCCAAATTTTCCTCCACCTGTTCTCTGATCTCGCTACAATGTCGAGAGCACAATGTCATCTGCAAACAACATAGTCAATGGAGACTTCTGTCTTATCTCATCTGTCATCCAGTCCATCACCAGAAGAAAAAAAAGGGGCTTAGAGCCTATCCTTGATGCAGACCCACCTCAACCTTGAACTCTTCTGTCACACCTACAGCACATCTTCCCACTGTCTTAGTGCTCTCATACATGCCCTGTACCACTCTAACATACTTCTCAGCCACTCCTGACTCATACAACGCTCTTCTTTCGGCACCCTGTCGTACGAATCTACAAAGACACAATGCAACTCTTTATTACCTTCTCTGTACTTCTCCACCAGTGTCCTCAAAGCAATTTCTGCATCTGATGTACTCTTTGTTGGCATAAAACCATATTGCTGCTCACAAATGCTCACCTCTGCCCTTAACCCAGCTTCGATTACTCTTTCCCACAGCTTCATTGTATGGCTCATTAGCTTTATACCTCTGTAATTCCCACAGCTTTGCGCATCTCCCTTGTTCTTAAAAATTGGCACCAATAATGTTCTCGTCCATTACTCTGGAATCTCTCACTCTCCAAGATCTTGTTAAAAACAAACTAGTCAGAAACTCTACTGCCACCTCTCTTAAGCACTTCCATACCTCTAAAGGTATGTCATCAGGACCAACAGCCTTTCCACTCTTCATCAAAATACTCCTTCCATCTTCCCATCACCCTCCTGGCATCTGTCAGTACATTTTCATCTCTAATCACTCTAACCTGCTGCACATCCTTCTCATCTCTATCTCTCTGCTTCGCCAACCTGTACAGATCCACCTCTCGCTCCTTACTGTCCAGCCTAGCATACAAGTACCAAAGTGCCTTTGTATGTGTGCAGTATGTTTTTGTGTGTGTTGTGCATGTAAAGGACATGTAGTGTGTGTAGTGTGGGTCTAAAGAATGTGTGTGTACTGTATTTGATTTGTAGTGTGTGTGTGTGTTGTGTCTGTAATATGTGTAGTGTGTGTAGTAAATATGGATGTGTATAAGTAGTGTGTGTTCGCGTGTGTGTGTGTGTGTTTGCGTGTCTATGTGTATGTTTGTGTACGATATATGTTTGTGTGTGTTTGTGTGTGTGTGTGTGCGTGTTTGTGTTTGTGTGTGTGTGTGTGTGTGTGTAGTCTAATGTATGTGCCTCAGTGTGTGTACTGTATTTGATGTGTAGTTTTTGAGTGTGTAAGGTGTATTTGTGTGTCATGTGTGTGTGTAGAATGCATCTTTAGTATTTGTGAGTGGGTGTAGTGCCTGTAATATGTGTGCCTGTAATATGTGTAGTGTGTCTGTAGTAGATGTGTATGAGTACACCCAAGAGAACAGAAAGGAAAAGCACATGAAGCGCTCTATCTTGTGCTATCTGAACCAATCACATGCCAGAGTTTTACAAACAGGTGGCCTTATAGGAGATATTCTCAAGGGGTTGGCGCAAAAACCAGGGCCCCTACCAACCATAAAGATCTTAGGATCTGGTCTGTGTCGAAAATTTGGCTACTGTATACCAGTGCCACATGGCCCAGACTCTGACACAGTACAGTGATTCTAGGAGTTCTCCAATAAGCATCCATTAAAGGTTGAATCCAAGAGGTTATCCCTGTGTAGTTTTAAAATAAAAAGTAGAAAAATTGTTACAAGCAACAATGAGTGGGCCCAAGCACCTGTGCCATCGCCTCTTGGGAGCACCTCACAACCTGTGTAGTTTTCCAGCACACTAGGACCTCTTAAACATATATGACATGAGATTAAGCCATCATCATGGCTGGACATGTCTTTATAATTTTTGTTGTGACTGTAATGGCACAGGTTTGAGCAGTGCATCGTTTGTGTAGGAATGTGTAAGTTGGATGAGTGTGTGTGTGTGTGTGTGTGTGTGTGTGTGTGTGTGTGAGTGTGTGTGTGAGTGTGTGTGTGTGTCTATGTGTGTGTGTGTCTATGTGTGTGTGTGTCTGTGTAGTTTCTTGGGTCTTGTTTATGTATTTGTATTTTACCACCTGTTGAGTCAGGCGAATGTGAAACGTTTTTTTCGATGAGATCTAGAGGATCCAGATGTTTTAAGGAAGATGAATGAATACATAAATATTAAGGCATAAAAGAGCAAGACAGCGCTCGCTGATTTATGACATCAGCAAAATGTGATACAAAAATGTTGTTTATTAACATGTATGCCAAAATGCATGTATGTTGTGGAAATGATCATTTATTTGATTCTTTGCTTAGATATGCTGAGGCAAAGCGTTTGCTGCGTTCTTAGCGCTGTACGAGCTCAGGAAAGCCGTTTTCTCACACAACCAATGGATAGTTATGTAAAACATCCAAAAAAAGTTTCTAAGCATTTTTATGCATCGAAATGTGAAAAAGAATAATGAAAAAGTTGTTTTTCAGCTTGTATGCCAAAATGCATTGAATGTTGTGGAAATGATCATTTATCTAATATTTTGCTTAGATATGCTGAGGCAAAGCGTTTGCTGCGTTCCTAGCGCTGTACGAGCTCAGGAAAGCGGTATTCTCTCACAACGAATTCATGTTGGTTGTAAAACATACAAAACGAGTTTATAAGCATTTTTTATGATCTCCATCTTAAAATAATAACAAAAATGTTGTTTTTCAACATGTATGCCAAAATGCATGTATGTTGTGGAAATGATCATTTATTGGATATTTTGCTTAGATATGCTGAGGCAAAGCGTTTGCTGCGTTCCTAGCGCTGTACGAGCTCAGGAAAGCCGTTTTCTCACCCAACCAATGGATAGTTATGTAAAACATCCAAAAAAAGTTTCTAAGCATTTGTATGCATCGAAATGTGAAAAAGAATAACAAAAAAGTTGTTTTTCAGCTTGTATGCCAAAATGCATGTATGTTGTGGAAATGATCATTTATTGGATATTTTGCTTAGATATGCTGAGGCAAAGCGTTTGCTGCGTTCCTAGCGCTGTACGAGCTCAGGAAAGCGGTTTTCTCACACAACGAATGCATGTTAATTGTAAGACATACAAAACGAGTTTATAAGCTCTTTTTATGATCAACATCTTAAAACAATAACAAAAATGTTGTTTTTCAACATGTATGCTAAAATGCATGTATGTTGTGGAAACGATGGATATTTTGCTTAGATATGCGGAGGCAAAGCGTTTGCTGCGTTCCTAGCGCTGTACGAGCTCAGGAAAGCGTTTTTCTCACACAACGAATGCATGTTGATTGTAAAACATAAAAAACGAGTTTATAAGCTCTTTTTATGATCAACATCTTAAAACAATAACAAAAATGTTGTTTTTACAACATGTATGCCAAAATGCATGTATGTTGTGGAAATGATCATTTATTTCATTCTTTGCTTAGATATGCTGAGGCAAAGCGTTTGCTGCGTTCTTAGCGCTGTACGAGCTCAGGAAAGCGGTTTTCTCACACAACTAATGGATAGTCATGTAGTCATGTACATTTTTTTATGATCAACATCTTAAAACAATAACAAAAATGTTGTTTTTTAACATGTATGCCAAAATGCATGTATGTTGTGGAAATGATCATTTATTGGATATTTTGCTTAGATATGCTGAGGCAAAGCGTTTGCTGCGTTCCTAGCGCTGTACGATCTCAGGAAAGCGGTTTTCTCACACAACAAATGCATGTTGATTATAAAACATACAAAACGAGTTTATTAGCATTTTTTTCGATCAACATCTTAAAACAATAACAAAAATGTTGTTTTTCAACATGTATGCCAAAATGCATGTATGTTGTGGAAATGATCATTTTTGGGATATTTTGCTTTGTTATGCTGAAATAAAGTGTTTGCTGCGTTCTTAGCGCTGTACGAGCTCAGGAAAGCGGTTTTCTCACACAACGAATGCATGTTGATTGTAAAACATACAAAACGAGTTTATATACATTTTTTATGATCAACATCTTAAAACAATAACAAAAATGTTGTTTTTCAACGTGTATGCCAAAATGCATGTATGTTGTGGAAATGATCATTTTTGGGATATTTTGCTTTGTTATGCTCAAATAAAGTGTTTGCTGCGTTCTTACGCTGTACGAGCTCAGTAAAGCCGTTTTCTCACCCAACCAATGGATAGTTATGTAAAACATCCAAAAGAAGTTTCTAAGCATTTTTATGCATCGAAATGTGAAAAAGAATAATGAAAAAGTTGTTTTTCAGCTTGTATGCCAAAATGCATGAATGTTGTGGAAATGATCATTTATCTAATATTTTGCTTAGATATGCTGAGGCAAAGCGTTTGCTGCGTTCCTAGCGCTGTACGAGCTCAGGAAAGCGGTTTTCTCACACAACGAATGCATGTTGATTGTAAAACATACAAAACGAGTTTATAAGCATTTTTTATGATCAACATCTTAAAACAATAACAAAAATGTTGTTTTTACAACATGTATGCCAAAATGCATGTATGTTGTGGAAATGATCATTTTTGGGAAATTTTGCTTTGTTATGCTGAAATAAAGTGTTTGCTGCGTTCTTAGCGCTGTACGAGCTCAGGAAAGCCGTTTTCTCACCCAACCAATGGATAGTTATGCAAAACATCCAAAAAAAAGTTTCTAAGCATTTTTATGCATCGAAATGTGAAAAAGAATAATGAAAAAGTTGTTTTTCAGCTTGTATGCCAAAATGCATTGAATGTTGTGGAAATGATCATTTATCTAATATTTTGCTTAGATATGCTGAGGCAAAGCGTTTGCTGCGTTCCTAGCGCTGTACGATCTCAGGAAAGCGGTTTTCTCACACAACAAATGCATGTTGATTATAAAACATACAAAACGAGTTTATTAGCATTTTTTTCGATCAACATCTTAAAACAATAACAAAAATGTTGTTTTTCAACATGTATGCCAAAATGCATGTATGTTGTGGAAATGATCATTTTTGGGATATTTTGCTTTGTTATGCTGAAATAAAGTGTTTGCTGCGTTCTTAGCGCTGTACGAGCTCAGGAAAGCGGTTTTCTCACACAACGAATGCATGTTGATTGTAAAACATACAAAACGAGTTTATATACATTTTTTATGATCAACATCTTAAAACAATAACAAAAATGTTGTTTTTCAACGTGTATGCCAAAATGCATGTATGTTGTGGAAATGATCATTTTTGGGATATTTTGCTTTGTTATGCTCAAATAAAGTGTTTGCTGCGTTCTTACGCTGTACGAGCTCAGTAAAGCCGTTTTCTCACCCAACCAATGGATAGTTATGTAAAACATCCAAAAGAAGTTTCTAAGCATTTTTATGCATCGAAATGTGAAAAAGAATAATGAAAAAGTTGTTTTTCAGCTTGTATGCCAAAATGCATGAATGTTGTGGAAATGATCATTTATCTAATATTTTGCTTAGATATGCTGAGGCAAAGCGTTTGCTGCGTTCCTAGCGCTGTACGAGCTCAGGAAAGCGGTTTTCTCACACAACGAATGCATGTTGATTGTAAAACATACAAAACGAGTTTATAAGCATTTTTTATGATCAACATCTTAAAACAATAACAAAAATGTTGTTTTTACAACATGTATGCCAAAATGCATGTATGTTGTGGAAATGATCATTTTTGGGAAATTTTGCTTTGTTATGCTGAAATAAAGTGTTTGCTGCGTTCTTAGCGCTGTACGAGCTCAGGAAAGCCGTTTTCTCACCCAACCAATGGATAGTTATGCAAAACATCCAAAAAAAAGTTTCTAAGCATTTTTATGCATCGAAATGTGAAAAAGAATAATGAAAAAGTTGTTTTTCAGCTTGTATGCCAAAATGCATTGAATGTTGTGGAAATGATCATTTATCTAATATTTTGCTTAGATATGCTGAGGCAAAGCGTTTGCTGCGTTCCTAGCGCTGTACGAGCTCAGAAAAGCGGTTTTCTCTCACAACGAATTCATGTTGATTGTAAAACATACAAAACGAGTTTATAAGCATTTTTTATGATCAACATCTTAAAATAATAACAAAAATTTTGTTTTTCAACATGTATGCCAAAATGCATGTATGTTGTGGAAATGATCATTTATTGGATATTTTGCTTAGATATGCTGAGGCAAAGCGTTTTCTGCGTTCCTAGCGCTGTACGAGCTCAGAAAAGCGGTTTTCTCTCACAACGAATTCATGTTGATTGTAAAACATACAAAACGAGTTTATAAGCATTTTTTATGATCAACATCTTAAAATAATAACAAAAATGTTGTTTTTCAACATGTATGCCAAAATGCATGTATGTTGTGGAAATGATCATTTATTGGATATTTTGCTTAGATATGCTGAGGCAAAGCGTTTGCTGCGTTCCTAGCGCTGTACGAGCTCAGGAAAGCCGTTTTCTCACCCAACCAATGGATAGTTATGTAAAACATCCAAAAGAGGTTTCTAAGCATTTTTATGCATCGAAATGTGAAAAAGAATAATGAAAAAGTTGTTTTTCAGCTTGTATGCCAAAATGCATGTATGTTGTGGAAATGATCATTTATTTCATTCTTTGCTTAGATATGCTGAGGCAAAGCGTTTGCTGCGTTCTTAGCGCTGTACGAGCTCAGGAAAGCGGTTTTCTCACACAACTAATGGATAGTCATGTAGTCATGTACATTTTTTTATGATCAACATCTTAAAACAATAACAAAAATGTTGTTTTTCAACATGTATGCCAAAATGCATGTATGTTGTGGAAATGATCATTTATTGGATATTTTGCTTAGATATGCTGAGGCAAAGCGTTTGCTGCGTTCCTAGCGCTGTACGATCTCAGGAAAGCGATTTTCTCACACAACAAATGCATGTTGATTATAAAACATACAAAACGAGTTTATTAGCATTTTTTACGATCAACATCTTAAAACAATAACAAAAATGTTGTTTTTCAACATGTATGCCAAAATGCATGTATGTTGTGGAAATGATCATTTTTGGGATATTTTGCTTTGTTATGCTGAAATAAAGTGTTTGCTGCGTTCTTAGCGCTGTACGAGCTCAGGAAAGCGGTTTTCTCACACAACGAATGCATGTTGATTGTAAAACATACAAAACGAGTTTATATACATTTTTTATGATCAACATCTTAAAACAATAACAAAAATGTTGTTTTTCAACATGTATGCCAAAATGCATGTATGTTGTGGAAACGATGGATATTTTGCTTAGATATGCTGAGGCAAAGCGTTTGCTGCGTTCCTAGCGCTGTACGAGCTCAGGAAAGCGGTTTTCTCACACAACGAATACATGTTGATTGTAAAACATGCAAAACGAGTTTATAAGCATTTTTTATGATCAACATCTTAAAACAATAACAAAAATGTTGTTTTTCAACGTGTATGCCAAAATGCATGTATGTTGTGGAAATGATCATTTTTGGGATATTTTGCTTTGTTATGCTCAAATAAAGTGTTTGCTGCGTTCTTACGCTGTACGAGCTCAGTAAAGCCGTTTTCTCACCCAACCAATGGATAGTTATGTAAAACATCCAAAAGAAGTTTCTAAGCATTTTTATGCATCGAAATGTGAAAAAGAATAATGAAAAAGTTGTTTTTCAGCTTGTATGCCAAAATGCATGAATGTTGTGGAAATGATCATTTATCTAATATTTTGCTTAGATATGCTAAGGCAAAGCGTTTGCTGCGTTCCTAGCGCTGTACGAGCTCAGGAAAGCGGTTTTCTCACACAACGAATTCATGTTGATTGTAAAACATACAAAACGAGATCATAAGCATCTTTGAGGATCAAAATGTAAAAAAGAATAACGAAAAATGTGTTTTTTAGCTTGATGCTAAAATGCATGAATGATGTGGAAATGATCATTTATTTGATCCTTTGCTTAGATATGCTGAGGCAAAGCGTTTGCTGCGATCTTAGAGCTGTACACGCTCAGGAAAGCGGTTTTCTCACACAACGAATGCATGTTGATTGTAAGACATACTAAACGAGTTCATAAGCATCTTTGAGGAACAAAATGTAAAAAAAGAATAACGAAAAATGTGTTTTTCAGCTTGATGCTAAAATGCATGAATGATGTGGAAATGATAATTTATTTGATTCTTTGCTTAGATATGCTGAGGCAAAGCGTTTGCTGCGATCTTAGGGCTGTACACGCTCAGGAAAGCGGTTTTCTCACACAATCAATGCATGGGAATATTAAAACATCCAAAACAAGTTTAGAAATGTGAAAAAGAATTACGAAAAAGTTGTTAAGTAACATGTATTCCAAGATGCATGTATGTTGTTGAAATGATCATTTATTAGTTTTTAGCGCTGTATGAGCTCAGGAAAGCGGTTTTCTCACACAACAAATCCATGTTAATTGTAAAACATAGAAAAAGGAGTTTATAAGCATTTTTAAGGATCATCGTGTAAAAAAGAATAACGAAAAAGGTTGTTTATCAACATGTATGCCAAAATGCATATATGTTGTGGAAATGATAATTTATTGGATATTTTACTTTGTTTTGCAGAAATAAAGGGTTTGCTTCGTTTTTAGCGCTGTACGAGCTCAGGAAAGCGGTTTTCTCACACAACCAATTAATATTTTTGTAAAACATACAAAAAAAGTTTTCTAAGCATTTTAATGCATCGAAATGTGGAAAAAAAATAACGAAAAAGTTGTTGTATGCCAAAATGCATCAATCTTCAAAATAAAATAAAAAAATTCTATATGCTGAAATAAAGCATTTGAGAAAAGAATAACACAAAGTTTTTTTTCAACAATTATGCTAGATTACAGCATTCCTTTGAATTTTTGCCTGTTGTTGCTGAAATTATACTGCTCATGCTGAAACAATGCATATAATGAATAACGAATTGTCTGAAAGACTTTTTTAACATACAGTGAATTAACATTAGGCTATTTGTGAACATGGAACAAGGAATTCTTTTAATTCACATACATTATGTTCTAGTAATTTAAATATGTTTATGACATTTTTATTTTCAAGGATATTTTTATTGATTTTAAACAGGGATATAACAGGGTAAACATGTACATGTACAAGCCAGTTTTAAATGCAAACGAAAAGCTAGACGCCAGGCATTAAACAAAGAAAAGGACAAAATGAAAAAAGAATATGAAGCTGGAAGTTTTTTGTTTCTACGTGCAAAAAAAAAAGGGAAAAGAAAACAAACAAAAAATTAAATAAGAAGGGAATCAAACTATAAATGTATATTTAAAGTTTGTATATACATGTATCTTTGATATAAATGTATATGTATAGTTTGTGTAATGTACTGTATACTTGTGACGGCGGGGTTACAGCCCACACTTCACATAAACTCGCAGCTTTGCACGGAGTGCATTCAGCACCGTGGACAGCGACTCAAGGGAGGGACGCCGAAATGCTCCACGGCCAGCAGCTCATAATCATCTACCCTCCAGCAGTCACCAGCGCGTGATAAAAGGCTCAACCCTGATTGTTTTGTTTCTTTTCACAGATTCCGAGAGTCGAACGCGCCAAAAGACACCACAGAGAAGCGGCTGCAATGAGTTTCAAGCCTGTGCTGCTCATCTACGTGGCCACCCGCCGCAGGCGGCCAGGGCGCTGTCTCTTCTGACCGTGGAGGCTTTCTTTTCTGCACTGCTTTACTTTTCTCGCCTCCGAGGAACCCCAGTACATAAGAGCACTGTTTTAGTGTGGATGTGTGTATGAGCGTGCGAGAACAAGTTTTCTGCATTTTTTTTCTTTTTGATCTCTTATTTTCGAATGCAGGTTGAAAGGAGCGAAGAATTTAAATAAAAAAGCAAAATTTTTTCTTGCACATTCGTGACTCTTCTCGTCTGTGTTCTCCTTCCCTGAGTCGGTTCCTCGTGCACCAAGTTCTAGGTGTAGGCTTTCACATGCGGGTCAAAACAAATCATGGGTCTTTAGCTTGTTGTTTGCTTTATTTGTGGTACCAAGTTCAACTAGGATTTTCTGCTCATTTTAACCATATACAATTTAATACACAGTGAAACGAAACAACCCTTCTCCAGGACCAAGGTCCTACATCCAACATAAATGAACAAAAATCTGTAATCAAAAGCATTTTTTAATAAAAATCAAAAGCATCTGTAACTGGCCGAGACAAGACTGGTTGACATTTTTAAGTTACCAGAAAACTAAGTTCTATACTAATAAAAGAGACAACATAAAGTGTTCATGCAATTAGTGACAAAGACTAACAAAGGGCACAACGCAACAACGTGACATATCTCAATACTTCGTGATGATGACATAATGAGGTAATGAGTTGAGGTAGTGGGAGGATAAACAGTAAACAGGACACATTCCTTTGAAGTAGCAGCAAAGATCAAACAGTGATTTTGCTTGTGCAAATGACAAGTAAGGGATATTTTGCAAAAGCGCAATCACAGATTGGTGTGAAAACTTTTTAGATGGCTGTTGATCAGTGTGTTTGCAAATGTGTCATTTATCAGTTCAGTCTCAATGTTTTAAGGTAGTTGAGTTATTTGACTTATTGGTAACACACACACACACACACACACTAACATAATTTTGGTTTGTTTATCAGTCCAGTCCCTTTTTGTTGAAGAGACAGATGGCTTGTGAAAAGAAGCTGTTACACAGTCTGGTTTTAAGTGCTTGAATGTTTCTGGTTGGTCGTGAGATGATGTTCTTGGAGACAGTGAACTCCTCCACCTCAGTGAAGGTGCTGTAAGTTGAAGCCTTCTTAAACAGCAACCTCAAAACTGTCCTGAAGAGCAGAGATGGCCAGGTTTTCACTTGCTTTAGAACCAGCTGTCCCTAAATCATCGACTCTTAACACTGCTCAGTTGATCAAGAGCAAAAACCTGCAAATAAGCCTTTCACATCTAGGCAGACATAATAGATATCATAGATTTTTTATGCTAGGCTACAGTATGTAATTCCTGGAATTCTGAGTCTGGCTGGCTCAGCTTACTGCTCTTGTCCGCTACAACCTTCGCTTGAGCCACTAGGAATGAAAAGAAGACAGGAATGTAAAGCACACGGAAAAGGCTGAAAGGCAGTCAAGAGCCCAAGTCCCAGAGCCTCATCCAGGACATTGGGTCTGGAATTTCCCCAAGAACCTCCTGCCGATGGTGAAAGCCAAGTACATCTGGCCATTTAAGATACAACAACGATTAATTTTGGTTGTGTGCCATCGGTCACGCACTGGTTGAGGAAGATAAACCCCACCTCAAGCTTGCTCAAGGCAGTCCTGTGACCCTTAAAATGCCCCGGAAAATGATGTCACTGAATATGGCACAAGTTTAAGGCATCGTCATAGTTGGACATGTCTTTCCTTGCAGCATTGCCAGTGATTGCATGATGTCGACTGTACTTGGACGCGTCATAATTTTTGTAGGAGACATAGGGTGTGTGTAGGATGTGTAGTGTGTGTGTGTGTGTAGGATGTGTACTGTTTGTGTAGGATACGTAGTTTCTGTGTGTCTGTTCCAAGATGGCAGTGGAGAGGCCGACTGCCGTCACAACTGCTTAGACCCCTTTTTCTTTGTTTTTGTTTTTTAAGTTTCTATTGATATACAATTTACTCACAATTTGAAGTTTTTAACTGTGGATCCAACCTGGCCGAGTGAGATCCTGAGGGAGAACAAGGGACGCGAAGCGAAGCCCAAGGGAAATGAGCTGGTGTCAGAAACAGGGTGAGAGCCCGTGCACACAGCACACCTCTGCCTAGCATCCTGCTCGCCAGCGTCCAGTCAAGTTCCGAAGAGACATTCGAGATTGCAATCTCCTCTGCTTCACCGAGACATGGCTGAACCTAGCGGTGCAGGTCCACGCCATCCAGCTGGCCGAGTTCTTCTCGGTTCACCGCATGGACAGGATACGGGACTCGGGGAAGTCAAGGGTTTGATGGTGAACAACAGCTGGTGCAACACTGCGGGCATTGTGCCTCTCACACGCTCCTGCACACCCAACCTGAAACATCTGTACCCCTTGTGTCATCCTTTTTACCTTCCACGGGGGTTTACATCGGTCATAATTAGCGCCGTTTATATCCCGAATCAAGCAAACACAGACACTGCATATGCACTCACACAGCCCCAGGCACAACACGGGGTGGGGGACTTTAACAGCGCGAACCTCAAACACGCATCGGCAAACTTTCATCAACACATCACCTGCCCTACCAGGGGCGAAAGGACACTGGATTATTGCTATACTATAGTCAAGGTCAGCTACAAAGCAAAATCTCTCCCTCCATTTGGGAAATCCGTTCACGTTGCCATCTTCTTCATGCAAAAATACAACCAAAGACTCAAACAGGAAGTTCCGTTCAGAGGAAGGTCGCACGCTCGACGGACTAATTGGTGGCCAAACTAGCAGATGATACCGTTGAAAAAACAAGCATCAGAACGTTCCCCAATCAGAAGCCATGGATGGATAAAACCATCTGAGATGTTCTTCACCGCTACCTACAACGCAAGACTTGCGTCGTGGGACATGGACCTGTACAAGGTCCGGAAGGTTCCGGAAGGGAAAGCAGAGAACTAGACTCACAGCTCTAACAAAGTGACTCTAGGAGCCTGTGGCAGGGACAAAGAACAATAACGGACTACAAAGCACAAACATCCGGCATGAATATGACCCTGGCAGACGAGCATGACGTGCGACGATGCGTTCATCATCTCCGAGCATGATGTCCTCACGAGGGGGCGCAAATGTGCGAGCGTATGGAGTAGACGTGTGTTAACACAGCTCCTCTTCGCGATATTAATAATTTAGTATTACATACCAGATATATAAAAAAATTGGGGCCAGTCAACCAGTTTTACCTTTCTAAATATCTGATTGACATATATAAGTTATAAGGTTAGTCATGTTGAAGGCAATTCAGTCTAAACTTACTGCTAGCCATAAAAGTAAAGAGGCTAATGTTAGCTCTCCCTCTGTGGCTAGCAAATTAACCCGCTCGGAGTCTTCTCACTCAGCGGAGATGTCACTGGCTATGTGCAAAGAGCTTTGTAAAGAGATGTCAGAGGCCATTCTTCGCGGCATTAACGAACGTTTCGATGCATTCGAAGTAAAATTTCAGTCTCTTTTGACCTTACAAGCCAACCTGGAGTCTCGGGTGGTCACTCAAGAGCAAGCTGGCCTCCGAGTGGCGCAGTGGTAAAGCGCTCGCCCTATCATCCGGAGATCGCTGGTTCGATCCCCGGGTGATGCTGTTTTCCTCTCACAGCCGGAGGCACAGAGAGAGCTGATTGGCCGAGCTCTCTCGGGGGGAGGGATGAGAGGTACTTGTGCTCCCACATTAACCACGGCTCTACAGCCAATCAGGGGCGTCTGTGAGCTCGCGCACACGGAAGGAGCGGCTAGCGCTTTCCTCCGAGTGTGTTACTCCGCCCCTAACGGTGCGCGAGTGAGCAGTTCGAAAAGATGCGGTCGGCTCGCGTCACGTGGTTCGGAGGAAACACGGGATAGCTTTCGTCCTCCCGACTGAGTGGTGGTAGTAGCCTTAATGTGGGAGCCTCCTAGTGACGGGGAGGAATTGGCCACGACTAGATTGGGGAGAAAAATCGGGGAAAAAAGAATTGGACAGGACTAAATAAAAAAATTTTTTTAAAAAAAGAGCAAGCTGTCAATGACCATGAAACCCGGATTCAACTTCTGGAAAAGAAATGTTCCGAACTGACCAGCGCTAACAAGCAACTGCAAACTAAAGTTTACGACTTGGAAGCACGCTCCCGCAGAAACAACATTAAAATTGTGGGAATTCCAGAAGGAGAAAAAAGCGGCAAACCCAGAGAATTTGTCTCCAAGTTGATTTCGCAACTGTTCTCAGCTGAACATTTCCCAAAGCCCGTGTCTATTGACCGTGCTCACCGCTCGCTCCAGCCAAAGCCGGCTCCGGGCGCAAATCCGCGCACTATCATGGCCCGTGTTCACCATTATCAACAGAAAGAACTGACCATTCACCTCGGTAGACAACAACCTCTGGAATATAACGGGAAAAGAATTTTTATCTTCCCGGACTACACAAACGAGATATTGATGCAACGTCACGCTTTCTGTGATGTGCTGCGAGTTCTTCGAGACACAGGTGTCAAACACAGATTACGTTACCCGGCCAAGCTTCGCATCCATCATCCAGACGGAGCACCCACCATCTTTTCAGATCCAAAAGAAGCAACACGGTTTGTGGAAGAGAATTGTTCCCGTTCAGAGGCTGTCAAATAATAATTATTACTATTATTTTTTAAATTCGTGGCAAGTAAAAACTGGCTGTGCCAAGTGAATTTTTGAACTGGTTGAACTGGTCCAATTCATGTTAGAGGTTGGTAGTCTTTAGTTGAGTTCATTGTAACATTTATAGGCTTTACACTGATGTTTCACTATTTACAGTTTCATAATTTGTCTACATCACTAAAGAAGCATATATCAATCGATATAATTGTTTTCTTTCAGCCTGTAACTTATATTACACTCCCATTATGTTCAATTATTTTATACTGGTATGTATATAGTTTCTTTTCATCTTCATGGAGAGGTTCTGTTTTTATAGGTGTTTTAAGTAGTTTTTGCAGTTACTGTATTGTTCATAAGTAGCTCAGTAGCCATCGCCCAGCAGCTCCTTCTGTTCTGATGAAAAGAGTCGTGCTTTGCCTATGCAGGCTTTTGTTATTGTGGATATATGTTGTCTTTGTCCTAGAGTTTTTATTTTTATTTTATTTTCATTTACTTTTTTTTCTTTAGTTGCATGATGCTGCCAGGTAATCACCATCATTCTCACTGTAAGCATGCACTGGATGTAGTGTCCTGTCTATCTTTTTTTAAATGCACAGGTCTCAACAGTGTGTTAGGGTGGGCAGTCATCATCTCACTTTGGTTTCCTGGAACGATAGGTCATGCTATCAAGAGGGGCAAGGTTTTTAAACACCTTAAGTCCCTTTCAGCAGAAATAAATTTTCTACAAGAAACCCATATTAAAATCACAGAACAACGAAGATTAAGATGTAATTGGATTTAACAGGTTTTTACCAATCATCCTTTACTTCCAAGGCCCGAGGCGTTGCCATTCTCTTTCGCAAAAACGTTCCTTTTCAGCTTACTAATTCGCGCGCAGACCCAAATGGAAGATACATTATTATTTCTGGCAGTATTAACTCAATCCCTGTTACTTTCCTCAACATATATGGTCCAAATTTCGATGACCCATTATTTTTTTAAAAGGTTTTTAATCTGCTTTCAGACGATAATAAAACAAACATTATAATTGGAGGGGACTTTAATTGTGTTTTGGATCCCTATTTAGACAGATTATCCTCTTGTTCCCCACCCAATATTGCATCACCTCAAACTTTAAATAATTTAATCAAATCTAGGAATCTCATTGATATCTGGAGACTTCAACATCCCACAGATAAAGAATACTCCTACTATTCTCACGTCCATAGATCCTACAGTAGAATTGACTACTTCTTGGTGGATTCTAATTTAATTAAAAGTGTAAATAACACCAAATATCATAGCATACTTATCTCTGATCATAGTCCCCTACTAATGACCATTGATTTTACCCTTCCCAAACAACATTACTCATGGCGTTTCAACCCCTTGTTATTGGCTGACAATAAATTTCGTGAAAGCATGGCAGTGAAGATAAGCGAGTTTATTGAAATAAATGACACAGGGGAGGTATCAGATTCAACCCTTTGGGAAACACTTAATGCATGGTCATATCATTTCTTATGAATTTTCTGTTAGAAAGGAAAGGGACAAGCATCTAATAGAAATTGAAAACATCCTTCCCATGCTTGAATCAGCATACCAAATTTCAAAATCCCCATTAGAGTTCAATGAAATTGTGAAGTTTAAATATGAATATAACTGCATTCTAGGATGTCAGGTTAATAATTCACTTCTTAAACTGAAACAAAAGCAATTTGAATTAGGAGACAAGCCGCAGAAACTGTTAGCACAGCAACTTAAAAGCTCTTAAGCTACTAGGTCAATCTATAGAATTAAATCAAATTCAGGCGTTTTGCTCACCAACCCTATGGACATCAACAACAGGTTTAGGGAGTTCTATAGTGACCTCTATTCCTCTAAATGTAATGTCACACAATCTGACCTAGATACCTTTTTTGACTCTATAGATAATCCAAGGCTCAGCGATCTGGCTAGGGAAGAATTGGACTTTGATTTTACCAAGGAAGAACTACTTTCGGTGATTAAATCATTTCCTTCCAGGAATGCTGCGAGGCCTGATGGATTTTCTAGCGAATATTATAAAGCATTTTCAGACTTACTAACTCCATTATTACTCAGAATGATTTGTCATTCCGCAAAAGAGAAGACATTACCCAAAACTTTGTACGAGGCCAATATCTGTCTCTTACTGAAAAAAGGAAAAGAAGACAGTGACCCCGCCAATTATAGGCCAATTGTTCTTCAAAACGTCGACAGAAAAGTTATTACAAAGGTGCTGGCAAACAGATTGAGTAAACATCTTACATCTATTATTCATCCTGATCAGACTGGGTTTATTCCAGGAAGGTTTTCCTTCTTTAATGTCAGACGACTGCTTAATACAATATACGCAGATCATGGCAAGACTAATCAAACAGCTATTATATCCTTGGATGCACAGAAAGCTTTCGACCAGATAGAATGGCCATATATGTTTGAGTCGTTGCGGCGCTTTGGCATTGTTGAATTATTCATCTCTTGGGTAAAAATAATCTATAACAGTACAGTATGCTCAATGATAACCAACGGTGATGAGTCAGTTTCATTCCCTCTACATCGTTCGGTTCAACAAGGCTGCCCTCCTTCACCTGCTCTTTTTGCTATTGCATTGCCTTAAAAATCAGAGGTCACCCCAATATCGAAAGCCTAACAGTGGGAGGCACTAAAACACTGATTAGTTTATATGCTGATGATATACTGTTTTATCTGCAAAATGTAGAAAAATCAGTTCCTATTTTGTTGGAATTAATTAATTCATTTGGAAGATTGTCAGGATATACCATCAACTGGACAAAAAGTGATCTTATGCCATTGTCGGGTAGTATCTATAGCCCAGATTTCTTTGGAAATACATCATTTAGGATAGTCAGCGATCAGATCACTTACCTGGGCTTAAGAATTCCCAAAAATTCTAAATTAATATTTAAACTAAATTATTTAGAGTTCACATCTAGGTTAAAGCAGAATATAGATTGCTGGAAAATTCTCCCTTTATCCATGATTGGCCGTATTAACTCCATTAAAATGGTGTCCCTCCCCAGATTTCTTTATCTGTGTCAAAATTTACCTATCTTTCTCACATCTGCATTTTTTAAAACCTTGGATTCAGTTATTCTTTCTTATATCTGGAATTATAAAACTCCCAGGATATCTAAAGCTCACCTGCAAAAGCCCAAATCTCAAGGTGGGCTTGGCCTTCCCGTGTTTAGACAGTTCTACTGGGCTGCTAATGCGAGAGCATTAATGTATTGGAACACCTGCCGCACAATGGATCATGCACCTGATTCCCCTCTGTGGGTAAAAATGGAAGCTAACTCAGTTGGTGACTCTTCCTTACAGGCCTTGCTGTTCTCTAAGCTGGGTAAACCTAACACTCTAAGTTATATAACAAGAAACTCTATCAGAATTCTCAACCAGATCAAGAAGGTGCTCAATATACCCGAGACTTCAGTAAGAACCCCCATCTGTTTTAATCATTCTTTCCTGCCACCATGGTCAGACAAATGCTATGATGCTTGGAGTAGGAGTGGACTAACTACCATCCAAGATTTTTATATCAATGGTAAATTTGCCTCCTTTGATCAGATAAGGGACAAATTCCAGCTTCCCAATTCACATTTTTTCCGCTATTTACTAGTTAGGCATTATGTCAGAGATAAAATAAAAAACTTTGAAAGTATAACAATCCAACATCCTTTCATCGACGTCTTGGTGCGTCCCCCTGACTCCAGACAAATGGTCTCATCGTTTGTATCCGTTTTCAGCAGTTAAGGTAAAACACCTACTGACCATCCACGAAAGGCATGGAGTAGCGAGTTGGGCATTGACCTGTCTGAATCCTTGTGGACTGAAATTATGGCCAGAATACATTCTTGTTCCCTTAACAGTAGACACCATTTAATTCAGTTTAAAGTCATACACCGTCTTCACTACTCTAAGTCTAAACTGCACAAGATTTATCAATCCGTTTCAGCTCAATGTGACAGGTGTAAAATTTTAAAGGGTACCTTGTCACACACTTTCTGGCATTCATAAACTTACAAGATATTGGTCAGACATTTTTTCAATCTTTGGTTGTTCAGAATCAACGCTGCATCTACCTAAAGCCTTACAGAAATCTTTGATGCTTGGTATGAACACCGCCAAGAGGCTAATTTTAACAGAATGGAAATCTCACTCTGCGCCATCTTTTCAAAAGTGGATTTTGGAAATGGTGTCTATTATCCGGATGGAAAAATTAAGGTACACACGATCCAATTCCTTGGATACATTTTTCGATATTTGGAGTCCGTTTCTTTCCTATCTGGAGAACGACAAGGACAGGAATACTGTTCATATTTAACAATTCATAGCCTACTATTGTATGTTGTACATTAATTGTACCCCCTGGCAGCTTAGTTATCTATTTTTTAAGTTTATTTATTTATTTTTAAGTGTATGTGCATAATCATTTAATTGTTAGTTTTGGTGTGTGTGTGTTTTTTTTTTTTCTTTGTTTTTTTTCAGGTACTGTGTGTAGTAAATGTGTAGTTATGTTTCAATCTGTTGGTTGTTAATAATGTAAAATGTATAAATATAATAAAAAATAAAGAAATGATGTCCTCACAAGAGCCTTCAGGAGAGTGGACACCAGGAAAGCAGCAGGACCAGACGGCATGTCAGGTCAAATTCTCAGAGCCTGCGCAGACCAGCTAGCACCTGTGTTCACAGAGATATTCAACCTCTCCTTATCTCAGTCAGGGATCCCCACATGCTTCAAAGAGTCTGTCATTGTTAATGTTCCGAAGAAACCCAACCCTGCTTTCCTCAATGACTATCGCCCTGTAGCCCTCACCTCAGTAGTGATGAAGTGCTTTGAACATCTGGTCAGAGACTTTTCTTCACTACCTGACACACTGGCCCCATTACAGTTTGCATACCACCAAACCACTCTACGGATGATGCCATCTCTCAGATGAGATGGCCTCCATATACATCTTTCACTCACCTTGACACTCAAAGGGGGAATTATGTTAAAATGCTCTTCATCGACTAGAGCTCATGATTTAATAACATAATTCCCTCCACACTCACCACCAAGCTGGACCACCTGGGACTCAGCTCATCTATGAGTCAGTGGATCTTCATTTTCCTAACTGAAAGAGCACAGGCAGTAAGGATGGGCGGACATGTCTCAGCCTTCCTCACTCTCAGCACTAGTGCCCCCCAGGTTTGTGTTCTGAGTCCCCTGCTGTACTCTTTGTACACGTACGACTGCGTGGCCAGTACCAACTCCACCACCGTCATCAATGTTGCTAATGACACCGCAGTGGTTGCTCTGATCACAAACAACAATGAGACGGCCTACCTAGAGGAGATTGGAAATCTGGAGAAATGGTGCCAGAGGAACAATCTCCTCCTAAACATCAGCAAGACAAAGGTTGTTCTTTGTGGAGCCCAGACGAGCTCTACAGAGGGTGGTGCGATCAGCTGACCACTTTATCCGCACCGAGCTCCCTGTCCTGCACTCAATCTACAGCAAGCGGTGCTGGACAAAGGCCAGGAAGATCGTGAAGATCCTTAGCCACCCTAAAAATGGATTGTTCTATCTGTTGACGAGATGGCATGAGAACCCAAGCTCAGTGGTTAAGGCATTGGACTACGGTTCGGAAGATCACAGGGTCAAACCCCACAACCACCAAGTTGCCCCTGTTGGGCCCTTGAGCAAGGCCCTTAACCCTCAACTGCTCAGATGTTAAATGAGATAAAAATGTAAGTCGCTCTGGATAAGAGCGTCTGCCAAATGACTAAATGTAAATGTAAATGTGTGTGCGTGCGTCTCAAAAGTGTGCACATGCATTTCATATGTAGTTGTTTGAGCAGTTAGTAACATATATGTATGTATATGTGACAGTTTCATAGATGTGTATGCTAGTTTCATGTGTGTGCATGAATGAAGTTTGATTTAAGCCGTATATAATTTTTTTTTATATTGAACCGGAGGAAAAAAGGTCGGATGTGTAGTAATATCAGAGGGGAAACAGTGTGGACACACAATGAGGAGATGCATCAAGGTATACCATAAAAATCCCTCAGTTTTGCAGCATCTCATGTTACTACATGGTAACATAATCATGTTGTGATGTATTTTATAGTTAAACCGATGCCAAAATCATTAATCTAATAGGTTACTAAATGATTGTGAGCTACAACAGTACAATTGTGTAAATTCATATAAAAAACAAATTTTAAACACTGTGAATACTGCCTTTATTGTTTTGTAGTTACAAAAACATGGACATGCAGAGGTTGTTTTGACGGTTAAAAAGAAATACAATTAGCTGAAAACATCAGATGAAAAAATAAATTTTAAAATGTTATATTAACATTATATGTTATATGGTATGAATAATAATGATTTTGTAAAAAAAAAAAACTTTAAAAATAGGTTTGGTTTAGACTAGATTGACTGTTGGGATAATTAATAATAATCTTATTGCTAAAATGTTACATTTTCATTGACTAAAACTAGGTTTTCCACGCTGACATGTAGTTGTCGAACTGAGACTAGAAGCTGTTCAGCGCATCTGGAACGGACCCTTCACTGTCACAGCAGGTGATGATGTCTTGTAGTTGGTAATCGATTGTATGCTCTGCCACATGTGCCGTATGTCACTGCTGTCCCTAAAGTGGTTGGGTGGTTGAGTATTTTCTGGGCGTTTGTGCACTTCACCTCTCTGATTGCCCAGGAAAGTTTGCCCCTTGCTGTTCTTAAGGCCACTTTGTCCCCTGCTCTGATGGCGGAGTCTTGGGTCCTTAGACGTGCACACACCTCCGCAGTAATCCACAGTTTCTGGTTGGTCGTGAGATGATGTTCATGGAGACAGTGACATCATTACTGAACGTCAGTGAAGTTGCCAAAAGTTGCAGCTTTTCTAAACATGTTCCAGTCAGTGTTCTCAAAACAGTCCTAAACAGCAGCGATGGCGTCTTTTGGCAAGGCTTTTATCTGCTTCAGGACCAGGTGCCCCTGAATCATCAACAGTGAACACTGGTCAGTTGATCAAGAACACGAACCTGTAACTAGGCCTTTCACATCTACGGAGACAGGTGTCATACCTTTACCATGCTTTGCTACAGTAGGTATTCCTGGAACTCCTAGTCTGCCAGGCTCAGCTTACTGCTGACGTCTGGCACGACCTTTGCTAGGACCCACAAAGAATAAAAAGAACCCAGAAATGAAAAGCACATGGACAAGGCCAAAGGGCTGTATGATGTTTTCCATAGAAGGCGGCAGTAAGTTTGTGGAAATGCATGGGTTACTCGTGACATATTGTCAAGCAGTTAGAGTCACAAACAAATGGACTTATCAGAGGTATTTTCAAAGAGGTAGTGTCAAAAACTGCCACCCTCACCCGCACAAAGAACCTAGGATTGTGTGATCGATCTGCTCCTCCTTCTTCTTTGTCTTTCGGCTGTTCCCTTTCAGGGGTCGCCACAGCGAATCATCTGCCTCCATCTAAAACTATCCTCTGCATCCTCTTCTCTCACACCAAGTAACCTCATGTCCTCTCTCACTGCATCCATAAATCTCCTTTTCGGTCTTCTTCTAGACTACCTGTCTGGGAGTTCCAACCTCAGCATCCTTCTACCGATATGTTCACAATCTCTCCTCTGAACATGTCCAAACCACCTCAATCTGGCCTCTCTGACTTTATCTCCAAAACATCTAACATGGGTTGCCCCTTTGATAAATTCATTCTTGATCCTATCCATCCTAGTCACTCCCAAAGAGAACCTCAACATCTTCAGCTCTGCTACCTCTATCTCTGCCTCCAGTCTTTTCATCAGTGTCACTGTCTCTGAGCCGTAGAGCATTGCTGGTCTCACCACTGTCCTGTACACCTTTCCTTTCATTCTCGCTGATACTCTTTTATCACACAACACACCTGACACTTTTCTCCACCAAATCCAAATTGCCTGTACCAGCCTCTTCACCTCATTTGAACACTCTCCGTTGCTCTGGACCGTTGACCCTAAGTTCTTAAAATCCTGCAACTTCTTTACCTCTGCCCCCTGTATCCTCACCTCTTCGGCCCCTCTCATTCACACACAGGTATTTCGTCTTGCTGCGGATTACCTTCATTTCTCTGCTTTCCAGAGCATACCTCCACCACTCCAAATTTTCCTCCACCTGTTCTCTGCTCTCGCTACAATGTCGAGAGCACAATGTCATCTGCAAACATCATAGTCAATGGAGACTTCTGTCTTATCTCATCTGTCATCCAGTCCATCACCAGAAGAAAAAAAAGGGGCTTAGAGCCTATCCTTGATGCAGACCCACCTCAACCTTGAACTCTTCTGTCACACCTACAGCACATCTTCCCACTGTCTTAGTGCTCTCATACATGCCCTGTACCACTCTAACATACTTCTCAGCCACTCCTGACTCATACAACGCTCTTCTTTCGGCACCCTGTTGTACGAATCTACAAAGACACAATGCAACTCTTTATTACCTTCTCTGTACTTCTCCACCAGTGTCCTCAAAGCAATTTCTGCATCTGATGTACTCTTTGTTGGCATAAAACCATATTGCTCTGCCCTTAACCCAGCTTCGATTACTCTTTCCCACAGCTTCATTGTATGGCTCATTAGCTTTATACCTCTGTAATTCCCACAGCTTTGCGCATCTCCCTTGTTCTTAAAAATTGGCACCAATAATGTTCTCGTCCATTACTCTGGAATCTCTCACTCTCCAAGATCTTGTTAAAAACAAACTAGTCAGAAACTCTACTGCCACCTCTCTTAAGCACTTCCATACCTCTAAAGGTATGTCATCAGGACCAACAGCCTTTCCACTCTTCATCAAAGTACTCCTTCCATCTTCCCATCACCCTCCTGGCATCTGTCAGTACATTTTCATCTCTAATCACTCTAACCTGCTGCACATCCTTCTCATCTCTATCTCTCTGCTTCGCCAACCTGTACAGATCCACCTCTCGCTCCTTACTGTCCAGCCTAGCATACAAGTACCAAAGTGCCTTTGTATGTGTGCAGTATGTTTTTGTGCGTGTTGTGCATGTAAAGGACATGTAGTGTGTGTAGTGTGGGTCTAAAGAATGTGTGTGTACTGTATTTGATTTGTAGTGTGTGTTTGTGTGTTGTGTCTGTAATATGTGTAGTGTGTGTAGTAAATATGGATGTGTATAAGTAGTGTGTGTTCGCGTGTGTGTGTGTGTGTGTGTTTGCGTGTCTATGTGTATGTTTGTGTACGATATATGTTTGTGTGTGTTTGTGTGTGTGTGTGTGTGTGTGTTTGTGTTTGTGTGTGTGTGTGTGTGTGTGTAGTCTACTGTATGTGCCTCAGTGTGTGTACTGTATTTGATGTGTAGTTTTTGAGTGTGTAAGGTGTATTTGTGTGTCATGTGTGTGTGTAGAATGCATCTTTAGTATTTGTGAGTGGGTGTAGTGCATGTGTGCCTGTAATATGTGTAGTGTGTCTGTAGTAGATGGGTATGAGTACACCCAAGAGAACCGTAAGGAAAAGCACATGAAGCGCTCTATCTTGTGCTATCTGAACCAATCACATGCCAGAGTTTTACAAACAGGTGGCCTTATAGGAGATATTCTGAAGGGGTTGGAGCAAAAAACAGGGCCCCTACCAACCATAAAGATCTTAGGATCTGGTCTGTGTCGAAAATTTGGCTACTGTATACCAGTGCCACATGGCCCAGACTCTGACACAGTACAGTGATTCTAGGAGTTCTCCAATAAGCATCCATTAAAGGTTGAATCTAAGAGGTTATCCCTGTGTAGTTTTAAAATAAAAAGTAGAAAAATTGTTACAAGCAACAATGAGTGGGCCCAAGCCCCTGTTCCATCGCCTCTTGGGAGCACCTCACAACCTGTGTAGTTTTCCAGCACACTAGGACCTCTTAAACATATATGACATAAGATTAAGCCATCATCATGGCTGGACATGTCTTTATAATTTTTGTTGTGACTGTAATGGCACAGGTTTGAGCAGTGCATCGTTTGTGTAGGAATGTGTAAGTTGGATGAGTGTGTGTGTGTGTGTGTGTGTGTGTGTGTGTGTGTGTGTGTGTGTGTGTGTTTGTGTGTGTGTGTGTGTATGTGAGTGTGTGTGTGTCTATGTGTGTGTGTGTCTGTGTAGTGTCTTGGGTCTTGTTTATGTATTTGTATTTTACCACCTGTTGAGTCAGGCGAATGTGAAACGTGTTTTCAGTTCGATGAGATCTAGAGGATCCAGATGTTTTAAGGAAGATGAATGAATACATAAATATTAAGGCATAAAAGAGCAAGACAGCGCTCGCTGATTTATGACATCAGCAAAATGTGATACAAAAATGTTGTTTATTAACATGTATGCCAAAATGCATGTATGTTGTGGAAATGATCATTTATTTGATTCTTTGCTTAGATATGCTGAGGCACAGCGTTTGCTGCGTTCTTAGCGCTGTACGAGCTCAGGAAAGCCGTTTTCTCACACAACGAATGCATGTTGATTGTAAAACATACAAAACGAGTTTATAAGCATTTTTTATGATCAACATCTTAAAACAATAACAAAAATTTTGTTTTTCAACATGTATGCCAAAATGCATGTATGTTGTGGAAACGATGGATATTTTGCTTAGATATGCGGAGGCAAAGCGTTTGCTGCGTTCTTACCGCTGTACGAGCTCAGGAAAGCGGTTTTCTCACACAACAAATGCATGTTGTTTGTAAAACATACAAAACGAGTTTATTAGCATTTTTTACGATCAACATCTTAAAACAATAACAAAAATGTTGTTTTTCAACGTGTATGCCAAAATGCATGTATGTTGTGGAAATGATCATTTATTGGATATTTTGCTTAGATATGCTCAGGCAAAGCGTTTGCTGCGTTCCTAGCGCTGTACGAGCTCAGGAAAGCGGTTTTCTCAGACAACGAATTGATGTTGATTGTAAAACATACAAAACGAGTTTATAAGCATTTTTTATGATCAACATCTTAAAACAATAATAAAAATGTTTTTTATTAACATGTATGCCAAAATGCATGTATGTTGTGGAAATGATCATTTATTTCATTCTTTGCTTAGATATGCTGAGGCAAAGCGTTTGCTGCGTTCCTAGCGCTGTACAAGGTCAGGAAAGCGGTTTTCTCACACAACGAATGCGTGTTAATTGTAAGACATACAAAACGAGTTTATATACATTTTTTATGATTAACATCTTAAAACAATAACAAAAATGTTGTTTTTCAAGATGTATGTCAAAGTGCATGTATGTTGTGGAAATGATCATTTATTTCATTCTTTGCTTAGATATGCTGATGCAAAGCGTTTGCTGCGTTCTTAGCGCTGTACGAGCTCAGGAAAGCGGTTTTCTCACACAACTAATGGATAGTCATGTAGTCATGTACATTTTTTTATGATCAACATCTTAAAACAATAACAAAAATGTTGTTTTTCAACATGTATGCCAAAATGCATGTATGTTGTGGAAATGATCATTTACTGGATATTTTGCTTTGTTATGCTGAAATAAAGTGTTTGCTGCGTTCTTAGCGCTGTACGAGCTCAGGAAAGCGGTTTTCTCACACAACGAATGCATGATGGTTGTAAAACATACAAAACGAGTTTATACACATTTTTTATGATCAACATCTTAAAACAATAACAAAAATGTTGTTTTTCAACATGTATGCCAAAATGCATGTATGTTGTGGAAACGATGGATATTTTGCTTAGATATGCTGAAATAAAGTGTTTGCTGCGTTCTTAGCGCTGTACTAGCTCAGGAAAGCCGTTTTCTCACCCAACCAATGGATAGTTATGTAAAACATCCCAAAAAAAAGTTTCTAAGCATTTTTATGCATCGAAATGTGAAAAAGAATAATGAAAAAGTTGTTTTTCAGCTTGTATGCCAAAATGCATGAATGTTGTGGAAATGATCATTTATTGGATATTTTGCTTAGATATGCTGAGGCAAAGCGTTTGCTGCGTTCCTAGCGCTGTACGAGCTCAGGAAAGCGGTTTTCTCACACAACGAATTCATGTTGATTGTAAAACATACAAAACGAGTTTATAAGCATTTTTTATGATCAACATCTTAAAACAACAACAAAAAAGTTGTTTTTTAACATGTATGCCAAAATGCATGTATGTTGTGGAAATGATCATTTATTGGATATTTTGCTTAGATATGCTGAGGCAAAGCGTTTGCTGCGTTCCTAGCGCTGTACGAGCTCAGGAAAGCGGTTTTCTCACACAACGAATGCATGTTGATTGTAAAACATAAAAAACGAGTATATAAGCATTTTTTATGATCAACATCTTAAAACAATAACAAAAATGTTGTTTTTACAACATGTATGCCAAAATGCATGTATGTTGTGGAAATGATCATTTATTGGATATTTTGCTTAGATATGCTGAGGCAAAGCGTTTGCTGCGTTCCTAGCGCTGTACGAGCTCAGTAAAGCGGTTTTCTCACACAACGAATTCATGTTGATTGTAAAACATACAAAACGAGTTTATAAGCATTTTTTATGATCAACATCTTAAAACACTAACAAAAATGTTGTTTTTCAACATGTATGCCAAAATGCATGTATGTTGTGGAAATGATCATTTATTGGATATTTTGCTTCGATATGCTGAAATAAAGTGTTTGCTGCGTTCTTAGCGCTGGACGAGCTCAGGAAAGCCGTTTTCTCACCCAACCAATGGATAGTTATGTAAAAACATCCCAAAAAAGTTTCTAAGCATTTTTATGCATCGAAATGTGAAAAAGAATATTGAAAAAGTTGTTTTTCAGCTTGTATGCCAAAATGCATGAATGTTGTGGAAATGATCATTTATTGGATATTTTGCTTAGATATGCTGAGGCAAAGCGTTTGCTGCGTTCCTAGCGCTGTACGAGCTCAGGAAAGCGGTTTTCTCTCACAACGAATTCATGTTGATTGTAAAACATACAAATCGAGTTTATAAGCATTTTTTATGATCAACATCTTAAAATAATAACAAAAATGTTGTTTTTCAACATGTAAGCCAAAATGCATGTATGTTGTGGAAATGATCATTTATTGGATATTTTGCTTAGATATGCTGAGGCAAAGCGTTTGCTGCGTTCTTAGCGCTGTACGAGCTCAGGAAAGCGGTTTTCTCACACAACTAATGGATAGTCATGTAGTCATGTACATTTTTTTATGATCAACATCTTAAAATAATAACAAAAATGTTGTTTTTCAACATGTATGCCAAAATGCATGTATGTTGTGGAAATGATCATTTATTGGATATTTTGCTTAGATATGCTGAGGCAAAGCGTTTGCTGCGTTCCTAGCGCTGTACGAGCTCAGGAAAGCCGTTTTCTCACCCAACCAATCGATAGTTATGTAAAACATCCAAAAGAAGTTTCTAAGCATTTTTATGCATCGAAATGTGAAAAAGAATAATGAAAAAGTTGTTTTTCAGCTTGTATGCCAAAATGCATGTATGTTGTGGAAATGATCATTTATTTTATTCTTTGCTTAGATATGCTGAGGCAAAGCGTTTGCTGCGTTCTTAGCGCTGTACGAGCTCAGGAAAGCGGTTTTCTCACACAACTAATGGATAGTCATGTAGTCATGTACATTTTTTTATGATCAACATCTTAAAACAATAACAAAAATGTTGTTTTTCAACATGTATGCCAAAATGCATGTATGTTGTGGAAATGATCATTTATTGGATATTTTGCTTAGATATGCTGAGGCAAAGCGTTTGCTGCGTTCCTAGCGCTGTACGAGCTCAGGAAAGCGGTTTTCTCACACAACGAATGCATGTTAAAACATACAAAACGAGTTTATAAGCATTTTTTATGATCAACAAATTAAAACAATAACAAAAATTTTGTTTTTCAACATGTATGCCAAAATGCATGTATGTTGTGGAAACGATGGATATTTTGCTTAGATATGCGGAGGCAAAGCGTTTGCTGCGTTCTTACCGCTGTACGATCTCAGGAAAGCGGTTTTCTCACACAACAAATGCATGTTGATTATAAAACATACAAAACGAGTTTATTAGCATTTTTTACGATCAACATCTTAAAACAATAACAAAAATGTTGTTTTTCAACATGTATGCCAAAATGCATGTATGTTGTGGAAATGATCATTTTTGGAATATTTTGCTTTGTTATGCTGAAATAAAGTGTTTGCTGCGTTCTTAGCGCTGTACGAGCTCAGTAAAGCCGTTTTCTCACCAAACCAATGGATAGTTATGTAATACATCCAAAAGAAGTTTCTAAGCATTTTTATGCATCGAAATGTGAAAAAGAATAATGAAAAAGTTGTTTTTCAGCTTGTATGCCAAAATGCATGAATGTTGTGGAAATGATCATTTATTGGATATTTTGCTTACATATGCTGAGGCAAAGCGTTTGCTGCGTTCCTAGCGCTGTACGAGGTCAGGAAAGCGGTTTTCTCACACAACGAATGCATGTTAATTGTAAGACATACAAAACGAGTTTATATACATTTATTATGATCAACATCTTAAAACAATAACAAAAATGTTGTTTTTCAAGATGTATGTCAAAGTGCATGTATGTTGTGGAAATGATCATTTATTTCATTCTTTGCGTAGATATGCTGAGGCAAAGCGTTTGCTGCGTTCTTAGCGCTGTACGAGCTCAGGAAAGCGGTTTTCTCACACAACTAATGGATAGTCATGTAGTCATGTACATTTTTTTATGATCAACATCTTAAAACAATAACAAAAATGTTGTTTTTCAACATGTATGCCAAAATGCATGTATGTTGTGGAAATGATCATTTACTGGATATTTTGCTTAGATATGCTGAGGCAAAGCGTTTGCTGCGTTCCTAGCGCTGTACGAGCTCAGGAAAGCGGTTTTCTCACACAACGAATGCATGTTAAAACATACAAAACGAGTTTATAAGCATTTTTTATGATCAACAAATTAAAACAATAACAAAAATTTTGTTTTTCAACATGTATGCCAAAATGCATGTATGTTGTGGAAACGATGGATATTTTGCTTAGATATGCGGAGGCAAAGCGTTTGCTGCGTTCTTACCGCTGTACAATCTCAGGAAAGCGGTTTTCTCACACAACAAATGCATGTTGATTATAAAACATACAAAACGAGTTTATTAGCATTTTTTACGATCAACATCTTAAAACAATAACAAAAATGTTGTTTTTCAACATGTATGCCAAAATGCATGTATGTTGTGGAAATGATCATTTTTGGAATATTTTGCTTTGTTATGCTGAAATAAAGTGTTTGCTGCGTTCTTAGCGCTGTACGAGCTCAGTAAAGCCGTTTTCTCACCAAACCAATGGATAGTTATGTAATACATCCAAAAGAAGTTTCTAAGCATTTTTATGCATCGAAATGTGAAAAAGAATAATGAAAAAGTTGTTTTTCAGCTTGTATGTCAAAATGCATGAATGTTGTGGAAATGATCATTTATTGGATATTTTGCTTACATATGCTGAGGCAAAGCGTTTGCTGCGTTCCTAGCGCTGTACGAGGTCAGGAAAGCGGTTTTCTCACACAACGAATGCATGTTAATTGTAAGACATACAAAACGAGTTTATATACATTTATTATGATCAACATCTTAAAACAATAACAAAAATGTTGTTTTTCAAGATGTATGTCAAAGTGCATGTATGTTGTGGAAATGATCATTTATTTCATTCTTTGCGTAGATATGCTGAGGCAAAGCGTTTGCTGCGTTCTTAGCGCTGTACGAGCTCAGGAAAGCGGTTTTCTCACACAACTAATGGATAGTCATGTAGTCATGTACATTTTTTTATGATCAACATCTTAAAACAATAACAAAAATGTTGTTTTTCAACATGTATGCCAAAATGCATGTATGTTGTGGAAATGATCATTTACTGGATATTTTGCTTAGATATGCTGAGGCAAAGCCTTTGCTGCGTTCCTAGCGCTGTACGAGCTCAGGAAAGCGGTTTTCTCACACAACGAATGCATGTTGATTGTAAAACATACAAAACGAGTTTATAAGCATTTTTTATGATCAACATCTTAAAACAATAAAAATTTTGTTTTTCAACATGTATGCCAAAATGCATGTGAAATGGGGGGGTTCGTTGGATATTAACTTTAAGTGTGAAACACAGTAGGCAGTCGGTTAGAACTGTGTGAGATGGTTTCTTAATTGAAGAGAAGCACTCAAGGGGTTGAAAGAGATCTTATTTACTGAAGACTTTGCAGGGATACATGCATGTGTGGTTTTCTGAATGAATTAAACAAGAAAATAGACTTAAGTATGAATTTAACAGCGCCAAGTTAACAACACACAATATAACACTATGTTCCTATATATCATAGGCGCTTATGCTTTAAATAACCACCAGAGGGCAGTATAGGCACAGAAATGCGGCATAGCGGCCGAGAACACGTCTGGGTAAGTAATACAGGTAGTGCTATATTAAACAGTCACTACTAATCAGAGTGAGAATACCAGCTGATTGTTCAACACTAACAGGAACTGGAAAGCAATCACTTACTTCCCATGTACGCACACTGTAACCCAGTACTCGATATCAACTTCTTACATTAACACAGAACTAACTAGAAGGAGGCTGCTGAACTTTCTGTCGTCTCCTGTGCACTGCGTCTCTCTTCCTGCCTGCCGTATAGCTCCGCCTCCTCATGACATGGCAGCCATGCTGCAACTTTGATTGGGCAGAATCTTCTGTGGTCTTAAAGGGAACCGGGCCTTTTGTACAGCCGCCCCCGAGTTCAGGAACTGGAATCGCTCATCAACAAAAGGAATGTTGCTGGTCTCAGTCATCCTCGGGTATGGTTGGAAGTTGGATGAGACGGGCCACGACTCGTGTGTAGGTCTTCCCTTTGACTTCTACACTGGCAGTCCGAACGCGACCATCAGCGCCTGGAAAAACCTTAGTGACCCTGCCTACCGGCCAGAGGGCCCGAGGAAGTTGGGGGTCGATGATTAAAACTACATCTCCGATTTCTATGGCCTTCTTCTCCTTTGTCCATTTCTGCCGTGCTTGAAGACCTGGTAAGTAATACTTTAGGAAATGCCTCCAAAAGTGTTCCGCGAGCAGTTGGCTGTGGCGCCAGCGTCGCCGACTTAGAATCTCTGATTCCTGGTAGATGACTTGGGGTAGTGATGCGTCTCGACGGCCAATCAGGAAGCAGTATGGGGTGATCGGGTCAAGGTCAGCTACGTCGGAGGAGGTATACCCAAGAGGCTTGGAATTAAGGATGCCCTCCACTTCAATCAGAACTGTCTTTAACACTTCCTCCGTAACAGTCTGGGCTCCAATGGTTACTCTGAGAGCTGCCTTAATAGAGCGGATCTCTCTCTCCCAGCATCCACCGAAGTGAGGAGCACTTGGCGGATTGTAAATGAACTTGATCTGCTGCTCGGCAAGATGGCTTTGTAATTCGTCTTGAAGGGTGGCAAAGGCCTCGTTCAGCTCACGTTCCCCTCCCTTAAAATTGGTGCCTCGGTCACACAACAACTCATACGGTTTGCCTCGTCTGGCTATAAACCGTCGCAGAGCCATCAGAAACGAGTCAGAATCGATACTAGTGAGAAGATCAAGATGGGTTGCCCTTGTGGTCATACACTTAAAGATTATGCCCCACCTCTTTTCATTACGTCGGCCAATCTTAATGAGGAAGGGACCGAAACAGTCCATGCCAGTCGAGTAGAAAGCCGGTCGGAAGTACCTCTGTCTAGTGAGGGGTAAATCAGCCATGAGGGGAATTTCAGGGCGGCCCTTCCACTTCCTACACTCTGTGCACTGGCGCTGGTGACGACGGACAGCCTCCCGCCCTCTAAGTATCCAGTACATCCTTCGGATTTCAGCAAATAATCGCTCGGTACCTGGATGATGCAGCTTCTCATCATAGTCCTTTATAATTAGTACTGTGATTGGATGTCGGGGGTCGAGGATGACTGGGTGTACAGCATCCTTTTCCAATACCTCACAGTGGCGTAGACGTCCCCCTACCCGGATAAGTCCGGTATTAGCATCAAGCTCTGGGGAAAGTGTTATCAGTCTACTCATGGATGATATAGGTTTCCTACCTGCCAGACGCCTCATATCATCAGGAAAGGATTCAGTTTGAGCTTGGAGGAGGACTGCATTTCGAACGTCCCTCTGGATATCCGCACTGGAGGCGTAGGCCGCCCCATGAAGCTCTTGTCCATAGGCATCCAAACACTCTGCCAGCGTGTCATAGTGCTGCAACTCAGTCGAGGGTGTGGTCGTGGTCACTAACCCAGAGAAGGATGAGAGTCTTAATTCGCAGCTTGGCTCTCCAGATGATAAAGTAGGCTGCTCAGGCCAGCTATCGGGGGGTAATACAAGGAATGTCGGCCCTTGGCACCACCGGCTACCGGTGGAGAGTTCCCGCAGAGGCTTGCCGCGAGTGATGTCGTCTGCTGGGTTGTCTGCAGATCTGACATAGCACCAGACAGCCGATGCGGTCATCTCCTGGATGTTTGCCACTCTTGTTCCCACGAACACCTTGTAACGACATGACATGGACGTCAGCCACGTGAGCACTGTGGTAGAGTCAGACCAGAGTACAGTGGAGCGAATGGGAATGGTGAGCTCTGTGGTCAGAAGCTGGGATAGTTGCGCTCCGCTAAGGGCGGCACATAACTCTAGGCGTGGTATGGATTGTTGCTTGCGGGGGGCAACGCGTGACCTGGCGGCAATAAAGGCCACTTTAACCTGGCCCTCATGGTACTCTGTTCGCAGGTAGGCCACGGAGCCATACGCCTGCTCCGAGGCATCGCAGAAGACGTGGAGATCATAGTTGCAGGGTTGGTGGACGTCCTGTGAATAAAAGTAGCATCTGGGTAGAGATACCTTCTCTAGTCCACTTAGCTCCTGTTCCCATTTCTGCCAGGATACAAGAAGATCCGTTGGCAACTGTGGGTCATCCCAGTCGCGCCTTTTGTCCCACAGGCGCTGTACCAGAATCTTAGCCCGAGTGGTGTATGGGATAAGATAGCCAAGAGGATCATATTGGCTTGCTAGCACTCGGTAGATCTGACGCATAGTTACTGGGGAGGAACGTGTGGCTCGATGCTTATAACGGAGCGTGTCGGACTGACAGTGCCACTGCAGTCCGAGTGTGGACTCATGGACTTCTTGGTGCCCTTGACTGAGCCAGAGGTCACAGGTATTAGATCTGGATTCGGTGGGGAGGTGAGCAATCACCGACGGACAATTACTGGCCCATTGTCGAAGCTCAAAGCCTCCAGTGACTAGAAGTGCTCGCAGATGATCAACTAGGTCTTTAGCCTCTTGGGGGGAGGGGAGACTGTGCAGGCAATTGTCAACATAAAATGATCTTTCAATTACCTCCCTGCATTGGTCTCCTAGCTGACTGTGATCCATCACGTGTCTCTGCAGAGCATATATGGCACAGCAGGGACTGCACGTGGTGCCAAAGGGGAGCACCTGCCACTGGTACACCTCAGGGGGTCTTTCAGTCATCAGATCTCGCCACAGAAAACGGAGCAGGGGCATGTCACCAGGGATCAGCCTCACCTGGTGAAACATACCACGGATATCACTGCTTATGGCGACAGAGTGCTCTCGGAAGCGTAGCAGGACTGCTAGCAGTGATGGGCCTAATGCAGGTCCTGGAAGGAGGAACTCATTAAGGCTGTGGCCTTCAAACCGAAAGGAACAGTTATAGACAACCCGGTTCTTGTTATTGTGCTGCACCATATGGTGGGGAATATACCATGACTCTGTAGAGCTATTCACCTCGCTTGATCTCAACTTGACCACATAACCTGCCTTTTCTAATCTGACAATCTCGGCTTGGTAGGCAGACGCCTGCTCTGGGTTCTTAAGGAGCCTCTTCTCGACACCCCTGAGGTGCGGTAAAACGGCTTCCTTGGGCATAGACAGGAGTGGCATACCCTGCATACGAAGAAGCGGTGTGGCGTACCGCATCGCACCTTCTACTTCCACTTGCACAGTCTTCTCCTGCAGAAGCCTAACGGCTTCCTGATCCAATTTGGATCGTGTCACTACCTTCTCACTGCGGTAGGGAATCACGTCCATCTCCCATAATCTCTCGACATGAGCGAACAAGTCCGCGTTGTGGATGGCAGCCGCGAAGAAGCACTGGTGTGTGCTAATCTCACGACGAACCTCATGCGAAGGACCTTGCAGGGTCCATCCAAGGCGGGTTTTAACCGCTGCCGGACCTCCTGGTGGGCCTAACCGAACCGGTTCCACAGGCGTGATAAGATGTGGACAATCTGATCCGATCAGTAACAAGGGCCGCACGCTATCCATCATCTGCAATGGGAGACCAGCTAGATGTTTATATCTCTGCTGTAGGGAAGCTACTGGATAGGTATGCTCGGCAAGGCCTAGTCTCTCAGCTGTAAACGCATGCTGAATTAGGTATTTCTTGTGAGGATGAGACACAGGTGATACTGTGAAGGAGACAGCCGCCCCATGAAGCACCTGCTGTTCTTGCCTCACTGTGCGCAAGATGAGGTCTTCTGGCTGGCCCCTGAGATTTAGCTGCTGAGCCGCAGCATGGAGGAGGATCGTTCTCTCAGATCCATCATCCAAAACTGCGTACGTTTCCATGGATGCAGTTTCATTTGCAATGATCACCTTACTAACTTTCAAAAGGACTCTGCGGCTACCAACAGCACGGTCCGCATACAAAATGTCTTTCGTCGTACTCACGAGACATGAATTCTCTTTAGGTTCCGTCTCTGCACTGGTAATCCCCACCCGCTCATTCAGGTCATGTAATATAAACAGGTGTTTCCTGTTACAGGTCTTGCAGAGAGCCTTCAGTGTGCATCTGGCTGCATGATGATTGCGGCCACACCGCCAACACCTATTATTCTTGCGGATCCATACCTCTTTCTGTTCTTTGGTCAGTTCCTTAAAGTTGGGGCATCCATTAAGGAAGTGAGTAGCATTGTCACAATAAGGACAGTAGGCTCGTGACTTCTCTCGGTTCCTGAACAAGTTAGACTTAGACTCTGGCGCAAGTGTTCTACATTCGCTGACAGCAGTGGGTTCCTCAGCCCCCAACAGGATACTCGTAGATCTGCCTGTGGGCTTGGTATCGTGACGGTCTTCCCTTCTCCTGATAGGTAAGGGTGGGGCATACATGACCAATTTCGCAGTGTCATCTTGGACCTGAAGCTCGTACTCTAACCAGTTTGCAAAGTCGAGAAGGGTAGGGACTGTGATTCTAGACGGGTGAATGTACCTCTTAAAGCTGATCTGGAGTTCGTGGGGAAGCTTGCTTTGGAGTCTAGACACATGGGAACCGCATTCTAATTCCGCTGTTCCTTCTGAACCCAACTGCTCCAACATACTAACTAATGAGCGCACTCGAAGGGCGAAGAGCTTAAACGCTTTCACATCACCTGGCTTTAGATTGGGACCTTCCAGAACTTCAGTGATGCTTCGCAGGACCAGCTTGTGTGGCTGACCATACATCTTCGTGAGAGCGTGCATCGTTTCTGTATAGGGTCTCCCTGAGTTACAGTAGGAGTCCGCCACTAACAAGGCCTCTTCTAGCTTAAGATGGTCGGTCAAAATCTGATACTTAAAATGCTCACTCGCATCTGCTGGCAAAAGATTGTCTAGTGCCATCCGTAATCTGGAAAACTGCCTGGGGTCAGCTGCTGTCAGGCTAGGAATAGACGGCTTAGGTCCTTGATACAGCTGCTCTGGGGCATGCGACACCTCCCTTCTAGATGTCATCTGAGAATGTGAGGGTAAGCCAACGTCTCTCTCTCTCTGAGGCTGACAGTGTCTAATACCAGTCATCACATTGTCGTACTGTCCTGCTCTTTCTGACTGAACTGGGTAGGTGTACGGCCTCTGAAGGAGTCGATAATGACTCTCATCGGTATGCGTCCTGGGCGAAGGCGTAAGGCCCTCCATCTGTATTAGCTGCCGCTCACATCGAACAAATGGTGGTGAGGGAACTTCATCGGCATACGCTACAGGATCTCCCCGACTCCTGACGGATGGTGGTGCATGAGTGCGCGGGGCGGGTACAGGTGTCGCTGTGCGACAAGGGGTCTCCCCCCTGGTGCTGAATTGCTGGATCTCCCGCTTCAGCCAGGCATTCTCTGCCTTAATCCCTTGCAGCGTAGACAGGATCTCGGGTAAAATGTGGCTGCGAAGCTCATCGTTGTCCCTCTTCATCTCGAACCACATAGACTTTATATCAGACAACTGTTGAGTTCGACGTAAGTATTCTCTGGGCTCTGGTGACACATCTCCGAATGGCTCTGGCCATACGTCTCGGACGACTAGCTCGTCCGTGTACGAGAGCTGACTCAGAGGAGATGACGATCTTGAGACGTGTTCTGACATGGGTGCAGCTGCTTCCATTCCAGCTTCATTCGGATGTAGACCTGACGGCGCTTCCCTCTCCGAGTCAGTTCCTCTGACGTGATAATCCGTAAGATATGTAGGCGGCCTTATTTGTCGTCTAGGTCGGACAACAGGAGGATCTGACTTATGATGGGACGTCATCTCTCCACTGTGATTCACAATCCGGCTCGAAGGACCAGTTGAAATGGGGGGGTTCGTTGGATATTAACTTTAAGTGTGAAACACAGTAGGCAGTCGGTTAGAACTGTGTGAGATGGTTTCTTAATTGAAGAGAAGCACTCAAGGGGTTGAAAGAGATCTTATTTACTGAAGACTTTGCAGGGATACATGCATGTGTGGTTTTCTGAATGAATTAAACAAGAAAATAGATTTAAGTATGAATATAACAGCGCCAAGTAAACAACACACAATATAACACTATGTTCCTATATATCATAGGCGCTTATGCTTTAAATAACCACCAGAGGGCAGTATAGGCACAGAAATGCGGCATAGAGGCCGAGAACACGTCTGGGTAAGTAATACAGGTAGTGCTATATTAAACAGTCACTACTAATCAGTGTGAGAATACCAGCTGATTGTTCAACACTAACAGGAACTGGAAAGCAATCACTTACTTCCCATGTACGCACACTGTAACCCAGTACTCGATATCAACTTCTTACATTAACACAGAACTAACTAGAAGGAGGCTGCTGAACTTTCTGTCGTCTCCTGTGCACTGCGTCTCTCTTCCTGCCTGCCGTATAGCTCCGCCTCCTCATGACATGGGAGCCATGCTGCAACTTTGATTGGGCAGAATCTTCTGTGGTCTTAAAGGGAACCGGGCCTTTTGTACAGCATGTATGTTGTGGAAACGATGGATATTTTGCTTAGATATGCGGAGGCAAAGCGTTTGCTGCGTTCTTACCGCTGTACGAGCTCAGGAAAGCGGTTTTCTCACACAACAAATGCATGTTGTTTGTAAAACATACAAAACGAGTTTATTAGCATTTTTTACGATCAACATCTTAAAACAATAACAAAAATGTTGTTTTTCAACGTGTATGCCAAAATGCATGTATGTTGTGGAAATGATTATTTATTGGATATTTTGCTTAGATATGCTCAGGCAAAGCGTTTGCTGCGTTCCTAGCGCTGTACGAGCTCAGGAAAGCGGTTTTCTCACACAACGAATTCATGTTGATTGTAAAACATACAAAACGAGTTTATAAGCATTTTTTATGATCAACATCTTAAAACAATAACAAAAATGTTTTTTATCAACATGTATGCCAAAATGCATGTATGTTGTGGAAATGATCATTTATTTCATTCTTTGCTTAGATATGCTGAGGCAAAGCGTTTGCTGCGTTCCTAGCGCTGTACGAGGTCAGGAAAGCGGTTTTCTCACACAACGAATGCATGTTAATTGTAAGACATACAAAACGAGTTTATATACATTTTTTATGATCAACATCTTAAAACAATAACAAAAATGTTGTTTTTCAAGATGTATGTCAAAGTGCATGTATGTTGTGGAAATGATCATTTTTGGGAAATTTTGCTTTGTTATGCCGAAATAAAGTGTTTGCTGCGTTCTTAGCGCTGTACGAGCTCAGGAAAGCCGTTTTCTCACCCAACCAATGGATAGTTATGTAAAACATCCAAAAGAAGTTTCTAAGCATTTTTATGCATCGAAATGTGAAAAAGAATAATGAAAAAGTTGTTTTTCAGCTTGTATGCCAAAATGCATGTATGTTGTGGAAATGATCATTTATTTCATTCTTTGCTTAGATATGCTGAGGCAAAGCGTTTGCTGCGTTCTTAGCGCTGTACGAGGTCAGGAAAGCGGTTTTCTCACACAACTAATGGATAGTCATGTAGTCATGTACATTTTTTTATGATCAACATCTTAAAACAATAACAAACATGTTGTTTTTCAACATGTATGCCAAAATGCATGTATGTTGTGGAAATGATCATTTTTGGGATATTTTGCTTTGTTATGCTGAAATAAAGTGTTTGCTGCGTTCTTAGCGCTGTACGAGCTCAGGAAAGCGGTTTTCTCACACAACGAATGCATGTTGATTGTAAAACATACAAAACGAGTTTATATACATTTTTTATGATCAACATCTTAAAACAATAACAAAAATTTTGTTTTTCAACATGTATGCCAAAATGCATGTATGTTGTGGAAACGATGGATATTTTGCTTAGATATGCTAAGGCAAAGCGTTTGCTGCGTTCCTAGCTCTGTACGAGCTCAGGAAAGCGGTTTTCTCACACAACGAATACATGTTGATTGTAAAACATGCAAAACGAGTTTATAAGCATTTTTTATGATCAACATCAAATGTTGTTTTTCAACGTGTATGCCAAAATGCATGTATGTTGTGGAAATGATCATTTTTGGGATATTTTGCTTTGTTATGCTCAAATAAAGTGTTTGCTGCGTTCTTAGCGCTGTACGAGCTCAGTAAAGCCGTTTTCTCACCCAACCAATGGATAGTTATGTAAAACATCCAAAAGAAGTTTCTAAGCATTTTTATGCATCGAAATGTGAAAAAGAATAATGAAAAAGTTGTTTTTCAGCTTGTATGCCAAAATGCATCAATGTTGTGGAAATGATCATTTATCTAATATTTTGCTTAGATATGCTAAGGCAAAGCGTTTGCTGCGTTCCTAGCGCTGTACGAGCTCAGGAAAGCGGTTTTCTCACACAACGAATTCATGTTGATTGTAAAACATACAAAACGAGTTCATAAGCATCTTTGAGGAACAAAATGTAAAAAAGAATAACGAAAAATGTGTTTTTCAGCTTGATGCTAAAATGCATGAATGATGTGGAAATGATCATTTATTTGATTCTTTGCTTAGATATGCTGAGGCAAAGCGTTTGCTGCGATCTTAGGGCTGTACACGCTCAGGAAAGCGGTTTTCTCACACAATCAATGCATGAGAATATTAAAACATCCAAAACAAGTTTAGAAATGTGAAAAAGAATTACGAAAAAGTTGTTAAGTAACATGTATTCCAAGATGCATGTATGTTGTTGAAATGATCATTTATTAGTTTTTAGCGCTGTATGAGCTCAGGAAAGCGGTTTTCTCACACAACAAATCCATGTTAATTGTAAAACATAGAAAAAGGAGTTTATAAGCATTTTTAAGGATCAACGTGTAAAAAAGAATAACGAAAAAGGTTGTTTATCAACATGTATGCCAAAATGCATATATGTTGTGGAAATGATAATTTATTGGATATTTTACTTTGTTTTGCAGAAATAAAGGGTTTGCTTCGTTTTTAGCGCTGTACGAGCTCAGGAAAGCGGTTTTCTCACACAACCAATTGATATTTTTGTAAAACATACAAAAAAAGTTTTCTAAGCATTTTAATGCATCGAAATGTGGAAAAAAAATAACGAAAAAGTTGTTGTATGCCAAAATGCATGAATGTTGTGAAAATGATAAATTTTTTTAATCTTCAAAATAAAATAAAAAAATTCTATATGCTGAAATAAAGCATTTGAGAAAAGAATAACACAAAGTTTTTTTTTAACAATTATGCTAGATTACAGCATTCATTTGAATTTTTGCCTGTTGTTGCTGAAATTATACTGCTCATGCTGAAACAATGCATATAATGAATAACGAATTGTCTGAAAGACTTTTTTAACATACAGTGAATTAACATTAGGCTATTTGTGAACATGGAACAAGGAATTCTTTTAATTCACATACATTATGTTCTAGTAATTTAAATACGTTTATGACATTTTTATTTTCAAGGATATTTTTATTGATTTTAAACAGGGATATAACAGGGTAAACATCAGTGGCGGCCGGCCCATAGGGGGCGCTGGGGCACCGCCCTCCCTGATAAGAGGGGCTAAAAATGTAAAATATATTTTTTACAAATTAAGTTTTTAAATTCGGTTTACCCACCAGTATGTGCCTACATGCGATATGAATAACATATACAACATTTCCCACCTAGTGACATTCATTCACCAGTGAATTTCCACAGACAGACTTGTATCGTTTCTGTCATGGGGCGCTGAGAAAAAGCGCCCCTGAGTGCAGCCAAATAGCCAGTCATGTAGCTGTTGCTAGGGTAAATTAATAAATATGCGGCCAATCAGGTTCTCAGAATTTTATGGTCTTGGGGCGCTGAAAATTCTGCCCCAAGCCGCAGAAAATACCGCGAGATTTAAGTTTTTTTTCTTTTGAGGCGCGGCCAATCAGAGAGAGGCGGGGTCAATCATAGTAATGATGGCGAACTTAACGAGCGAAGAGCAGTTTCCACCAAATTCGGTGAGATCCTTATTAATATACCCGTTTTAGACTGTTGTGTTAAATTGCATTTTTAAAACTGTTTTTCTTTGTGTGAACCACTTTGAGATGCAACTTTGCTTGAAAGGTGATCCAGCTGATCATACCCTTTGATGTTGATTATTGTATTTGATACTCCCTTAAGCATGCATGGCGTATTATACAATGGAAATTTGTTCATTTACTTTATCTGTGAAACTGGTGATTTTGAGGAGGAGATTAAATCATTACTGTTAATTGTAATCATCGTCTGACTGTTGATTTTAATTCTTATATTCGACTAAGCAAAGAAATATTTTGTCACATCAGCCCCACCAGGAAAAATTTTCACCAGCCGCCACTGGTAAACATGTACATGTACAAGCCAGTTTTAAATGCAAACGAAAAGCTAGACGCCAGGCATTAAACAAAGAAAAGGACAAAATGAAAAAAGAATATGAAGCTGGAAGTTTTTTGTTTCTACGTGCAAAAAAAAAAGGGAAAAGAAAACAAACAAAAAATTAAATAAGAAGGGAATCAAACTATAAATGTATATTTAAAGTTTGTATATACATGTATCTTTGATATAAATGTATATGTATAGTTTGTGTAATGTACTGTATACTTGTGACGGCGGGGTTACAGCCCACACTTCACATGAACTCGCAGCTTTGCACGGAGTGCATTCAGCACCGTGGACAGCGACTCAAGGGAGGGACGCCGAAATGCTCCACGGCCAGCAGCTCATAATCATCTACCCTCCAGCAGTCACCAGCGCGTGATAAAAGGCTCAACCCTGATTGTTTTGTTTCTCTTCACAGATTCCGAGAGTCGAACGCGCCAAAAGACACCACAGAGAAGCGGCTGCAATGAGTTTCAAGCCTGTGCTGCACATCTACGTGGCCAGCCGCCGCAGGCGGCCAGGGCGCTGTCTCTTCTGACCGTGGAGGCTTTCTTTTCTGCACTGCTTTACTTTTCTCGCCTCCGAGGAACCCCAGTACATAAGAGCACTGTTTTAGTGTGGATGTGTGTATGAGCGTGCGAGAACAAGTTTTCTGCTTTTTTTTTCTTTTTGATCTCTTATTTTCGAATGCAGGTTGAAAGGAGCGAAGAATTTAAATAAAAAAGCAAAATTTTTTCTTGCACATTCGTGACTCTTCTCGTCTGTGTTCTCCTTCCCTGAGTCGGTTCCTCGTGCACCAAATTCTAGGTGTAGGCTTTCACATGCGGGTCAAAACAAATCATGGGTCTTTAGCTTGTTGTTTGCTTTATTTGTGGTACCAAGTTCAACTGGGATTTTCTGCTCATTTTAACCATATACAATTTAATACACAGTGAAACGAAACAACCCTTCTCCAGGACCAAGGTCCTACATCCAACATAAATGAACAAAAAATCTGTAATCAAAAGCATTTTTTAATAAAAATCAAAAGCATCTGTAACTGGCCGAGACAAGACTGGTTGACATTTTTAAGTTACCAGAAAACTAAGTTCTATACTAATAAAAGAGACAACATAAAGTGTTCATGCAATTAGTGACAAAGACTAACAAAGGGCACAACGCAACAACGTGACATATCTCAATACTTCGTGATGATGACATAATGAGGTAATGAGTTGAGGTAGTGGGAGGATAAACAGTAAACAGGACACATTCCTTTGAAGTAGCAGCAAAGATCAAACAGTGATTTTGCTTGTGCAAATGACAAGTAAGGGATATTTTGCAAAAGCGCAATCACAGATTGGTGTGAAAACTTTTTAGATGGCTGTTGATCAGTGTGTTTGCAAATGTGTCATTTATCAGTTCAGTCTCAATGTTTTAAGGTAGTTGAGTTATTTGACTTATTGGTAACACACACACACACACACACACACACACACTAACATAATTTTGGTTTGTTTATCAGTCCAGTCCCTTTTTGTTGAAGAGACAGATGGCTTGTGAAAAGAAGCTGTTACACAGTCTGGTTTTAAGTGCTTGAATGTTTCTGGTTGGTCGTGAGATGATGTTCTTGGAGACAGTGAACTCCTCCACCTCAGTGAAGGTGCTGTAAGTTGAAGCCTTCTTAAACAGCAACCTCAAAACTGTCCTGAAGAGCAGAGATGGCCAGGTTTTCACTTGCTTTAGAACCAGCTGTCCCTAAATCATCGACTCTTAACACTGCTCAGTTGATCAAGAGCAAAAACCTGCAAATAAGCCTTTCACATCTAGGCAGACATAATAGATATCATAGATTTTTTATGCTAGGCTACAGTATGTAATTCCTGGAATTCTGAGTCTGGCTGGCTCAGCTTACTGCTCTTGTCCGCTACAACCTTCGCTTGAGCCACTAGGAATGAAAAGAAGACAGGAATGTAAAGCACACGGAAAAGGCTGAAAGGCAGTCAAGAGCCCAAGTCCCAGAGCCTCATCCAGGACATTGGGTCTGGAATTTCCCCAAGAACCTCCTGCCGATGGTGAAAGCCAAGTACATCTGGCCATTTAAGATACAACAACGATTAATTTTGGTTGTGTGCCATCGGTCACGCACTGGTTGAGGAAGATAAACCCCACCTCAAGCTTGCTCAAGGCAGTCCTGTGATCCTTAAAATGCCCCGGAAAATGATGTCACTGAATATGGCACAAGTTTAAGGCATCGTCATAGTTGAACATGTCTTTCCTTGCAGCATTGCCAGTGATTGCATGATGTCGACTGTACTTGGACTCGTCATAATTTTTGTAGGAGACATAGGGTGTGTGTAGGATGTGTAGTGTGTGTGTGTGTGTGTAGGATGTGTACTGTTTGTGTAGGATACGTAGTTTCTGTGTGTCTGTTCCAAGATGGCAGTGGAGAGGCCGACTGCCGTCACAACTGCTTCGACCCCTTTTTCTTTGTTTTTGTTTTTTAAGTTTCTATTGATATACAATTTACTCACAATTTGAAGTTTTTAACTGTGGATCCAAACTGGCCGAGTGAGATCCTGAGGGAGAACAAGGGACGCGAAGCGAAGCCCAAGGGAAATGAGCTGGTGTCAGAAACAGGGTGAGAGCCCGTGCACACAGCACACCTCTGCCTAGCATCCTGCTCGCCAACGTCCAGTCAAGTTCCGAAGAGACATTCGAGATTGCAATCTCCTCTGCTTCACCGAGACATGGCTGAACCTAGCGGTGCAGGTCCACGCCATCCAGCTGGCCGAGTTCTTCTCGGTTCACCGCATGGACAGGATACGGGACTCGGGGAAGTCGAGGGTTTGATGGTGAACAACAGCTGGTGCAACACTGCGGGCATTGTGCCTCTCACACGCTCCTGCACACCCAACCTGAAACATCTGTACCCCTTGTGTCATCCTTTTTACCTTCCACGGGGGTTTACATCGGTCATAATTAGCGCCGTTTATATCCCGAATCAAGCAAACACAGACACTGCATATGCACTCACACAGCCCCAGGCACAACACGGGGTGGGGGACTTTAACAGCGCCAACCTCAAACACGCATCGGCAAACTTTCATCAACACATCACCTGCCCTACCAGGGGCGAAAGGACACTGGATTATTGCTATACTATAGTCAAGGTCAGCTACAAGGCAAAATCTCCCCCTCCATTTGGGAAATCCGTTCACGTTGCCATCTTCTTCATGCAAAAATACAAACAAAGACTCAAACAGGAAGTTCCGTTCAGAGGAAGGTCGCACGCTCGACGGACTAATTGGTGGCCAAACTAGCAGATGATACCGTTGAAAAAACAAGCATCAGAACGTTCCCCAAACAGAAGCCATGGATGGATAAAACCATCTGAGATGTTCTTCACCGCTACCTACAACGCAAGACTTGCGTCGTGGGACATGGACCTGTACAAGGTCCGGAAGGTTCCGGAAGGGAAAGCAGAGAACTAGACTCACAGCTCTAACAAAGTGACTCTAGGAGCCTGTGGCAGGGACAAAGAACAATAACGGACTACAAAGCACAAACATCCGGCATGAATATGACCCTGGCAGACGAGCATGACGTGCGACGATGCGTTCATCATCTCCGAGCATGATGTCCTCACGAGGGGGCGCTAATGTGCGAGCGTATGGAGTAGACGTGTGTTAACACAGCTCCTCTTCGCGATATTAATAATTTAGTATTACATACCAGATATATAAAAAAATTGGGGCCAGTCAACCAGTTTTACCTTTCTAAATATCTGATTGACATATATAAGTTATAAGGTTAGTCATGTCGAAGGCAATTCAGTCTAAACTTACTGCTAGCCATAAAAGTAAAGAGGCTAATGTTAGCTCTCCCTCTGTGGCTAGCAAATTAACCCGCTCGGAGTCTTCTCACTCAGCGGAGATGTCACTGGCTATGTGCAAAGAGCTTTGTAAAGAGATGTCAGAGGCCATTCTTCGCGGCATTAACGAACGTTTCGATGCATTCGAAGTAAAATTTCAGTCTCTTTTGACCTTACAAGCCGACCTGGAGTCTCGGGTGGTCACTCAAGAGCAAGCTGGCCTCCGAGTGGCGCAGTGGTAAAGCGCTCGCCCTATCATCCGGAGATCGCTGGTTCGATCCCCGGGTGATGCTGTTTTCCTCTCACAGCCGGAGGCACAGAGAGAGCTGATTGGCCGAGCTCTCTCGGGGGGAGGGATGAGAGGTACTTGTGCTCCCACATTAACCACGGCTCTACAGCCAATCAGGGGCGTCTGTGAGCTCGCGCACACGGAAGGAGCGGCTAGCGCTTTCCTCCGAGTGTGTTACTCCGCCCCTAACGGTGCGCGAGTGAGCAGTTCGAAAAGATGCGGTCGGCTCGCGTCACGTGGTTCGGAGGAAACACGGGATAGCTTTCGTCCTCCCGACTGAGTGGTGGTAGTAGCCTTAATGTGGGAGCCTCCTAGTGACGGGGAGGAATTGGCCACGACTAGATTGGGGAGAAAAATCGGGGAAAAAAGAATTGGACAGGACTAAATAAAAAAAATTAAAAAAAAAAAGAGCAAGCTGTCAATGACCATGAAACCCGGATTCAACTTCTGGAAAAGAAATGTTCCGAACTGACCAGCGCTAACAAGCAACTGCAAACTAAAGTTTACGACTTGGAAGCACGCTCCCGCAGAAACAACATTAAAATTGTGGGAATTCCAGAAGGAGAAAAAAGCGGCAAACCCAGAGAATTTGTCTCCAAGTTGATTTCGCAACTGTTCTCAGCTGAACATTTCCTAAAGCCCGTGTCTATTGACCGTGCTCACCGCTCGCTCCAGCCAAAGCCGGCTCCGGGCGCAAACCCGCGCACTATCATGGCCCGTGTTCACCATTATCAACAGAAAGAACTGACCATTCACCTCGGTAGACAACAACCTCTGGAATATAACGGGAAAAGAATTTTTATCTTCCCGGACTACACAAACGAGATATTGATGCAACGTCACGCTTTCTGTGATGTGCTGCGAGTTCTTCGAGACACAGGTGTCAAACACAGATTACGTTACCCGGCCAAGCTTCACATCCATCATCCAGACGGAGCACCCACCATCTTTTCAGATCCAAAAGAAGCAACACGGTTTGTGGAAGAGAATTATTCCCGTTCAGAGGCTGTCAAATAATAATTATTACTATTATTTTTTAAATTCGTGGCAAGTAAAAACTGGCTGTGCCAAGTGAATTTTTGAACTGGTTGAACTGGTCCAATTCATGTTAGAGGTTGGTAGTCTTTAGTTGAGTTCATTGTAACATTTATAGGCTTTACACTGATGTTTCACTATTTACAGTTTCATAATTTGTCTACATCACTAAAGAAGCATATATCAATCGATATAATTGTTTTCTTTCAGCCTGTAACTTATATTACACTCCCATTATGTTCAATTATTTTATACTGGTATGTATATAGTTTCTTTTCATCTTCATGGAGAGGTTCTGTTTTTATAGGTGTTTTAAGTAGTTTTTGCAGTTACTGTATTGTTCATAAGTAGCTCAGTAGCCATCGCCCAGCAGCTCCTTCTGTTCTGATGAAAAGAGTCGTGCTTTGCCTATGCAGGCTTTTGTTATTGTGGATATATGTTGTCTTTGTCCTAGAGTTTTTATTTTTATTTTATTTTCATTTACTTTTTTTTCTTTAGTTGCATGATGCTGCCAGGTAATCACCATCATTCTCACTGTAAGCATGCACTGGATGTAGTGTCCTGTCTATCTTTTTTTAAATGCACAGGTCTCAACAGTGTGTTAGGGTGGGCAGTCATCATCTCACTTTGGTTTCCTGGAACGATAGGTCATGCTATCAAGAGGGGCAAGGTTTTTAAACACCTTAAGTACCTTTCAGCAGATATACATTTTCTACAAGAAACCCATATTAAAATCACAGAACAACGAAGATTAAGATGTAATTGGATTTCACAGGTTTTTACCAATCACCCTTTACTTCCAAGGCCCGAGGCGTTGCCATTCTCTTTCGCAAAAACGTTCCTTTTCAGCTTACTAATTCGCGCGCAGACCCAAATGGAAGATACATTATTATTTCTGGCAGTTTTAACTCAATCCCTGTTACTTTCCTCAACATATATGGTCCAAATTTCGATGACCCATTATTTTTTAAAAAGGTTTTTAATCTGCTTTTAGACGATAATAAAACAAACATTATAATTGGAGGGGACTTTAATTGTGTTTTGGATCCCTATTTAGACAGATTATCCTCTTGTTCCCCACCCAATATTGCATCACCTCAAACTTTAAATAATTTAATCAAATCTAGGAATCTCATTGATATCTGGAGACTTCAACATCCCACAGATAAAGAATACTCCTACTATTCTCACGTCCATAGATCCTACAGTAGAATTGACTACTTCTTGGTGGATTCTAATTTAATTAAAAGTGTAAATAACACCAAATATCATAGCATACTTATCTCTGATCATAGTCCCCTACTAATGACCATTGATTTTACCCTTCCCAAACAACATTACTCATGGCGTTTCAACCCCTTGTTATTGGCTGACAATAAATTTCGTGAAAGCATGGCAGTGAAGATAAGCGAGTTTATTGAAATAAATGACACAGGGGAGGTATCAGATTCAACCCTTTGGGAAACACTTAATGCATGGTCATATCATTTCTTATGAATTTTCTGTTAGAAAGGAAAGGGACAAGCATCTAATAGAAATTGAAAACATCCTTCCCATGCTTGAATCAGCATACCAAATTTCAAAATCCCCATTAGAGTTCAATGAAATTGTGAAGTTTAAATATGAATATAACTGCATTCTAGGATGTCAGGTTAATAATTCACTTCTTAAACTGAAACAAAAGCAATTTGAATTAGGAGACAAGCCGCAGAAACTGTTAGCACAGCAACTTAAAAGCTCTTAAGCTACTAGGTCAATCTATAGAATTAAATCAAATTCAGGCGTTTTGCTCACCAACCCTATGGACATCAACAACAGGTTTAGAGAGTTCTATAGTGACCTCTATTCCTCTAAATGTAATGTCACACAATCTGACCTAGATACCTTTTTTGACTCTATAGATAATCCAAGGCTCAGCGATCTGGCTAGGGAAGAATTGGACTTTGATTTTACCAAGGAAGAACTACTTTCGGTGATTAAATCATTTCCTTCCAGGAATGCTGCGAGGCCTGATGGATTTTCTAGCGAATATTATAAAGCATTTTCAGACTTACTAACTCCATTATTACTCAGAATGATTTGTCATTCCGCAAAAGAGAAGACATTACCCAAAACTTTGTACGAGGCCAATATCTGTCTCTTACTGAAAAAAGGAAAAGAAGACAGTGACCCCGCCAATTATAGGCCAATTGTTCTTCAAAACGTCGACAGAAAAGTTATTACAAAGGTGCTGGCAAACAGATTGAGTAAACATCTTACATCTATTATTCATCCTGATCAGACTGGGTTTATTCCAGGAAGGTTTTCCTTCTTTAATGTCAGACGACTGCTTAATACAATATACGCAGATCATGGCAAGACTAATCAAACAGCTATTATATCCTTGGATGCACAGAAAGCTTTCGACCAGATAGAATGGCCATATATGTTTGAGTCGTTGCGGCGCTTTGGCATTGTTGAATTATTCATCTCTTGGGTAAAAATAATCTATAACAGTACAGTATGCTCAATGATAACCAACGGTGATGAGTCAGTTTCATTCCCTCTACATCGTTCGGTTCAACAAGGCTGCCCTCCTTCACCTGCTCTTTTTGCTATTGCATTGCCTTAAAAATCAGAGGTCACCCCAATATCGAAGGCCTAACAGTGGGAGGCACTAAAACACTGATTAGTTTATATGCTGATGATATACTGTTTTATCTGCAAAATGTAGAAAAATCAGTTCCTATTTTGTTGGAATTAATTAATTCATTTGGAAGATTGTCAGGATATACCATCAACTGGACAAAAAGTGATCTTATGCCATTGTCGGGTAGTATCTATAGCCCAGATTTCTTTGGAAATACATCATTTAGGATAGTCAGCGATCAGATCACTTACCTGGGCTTAAGAATTCCCAAAAATTCTAAATTAATATTTAAACTAAATTATTTAGAGTTCACATCTAGGTTAAAGCAGAATATAGATTGCTGGAAAATTCTCCCTTTATCCATGATTGGCCGTATTAACTCCATTAAAATGGTGTCCCTCCCCAGATTTCTTTATCTGTGTCAAAATTTACCTATCTTTCTCACATCTGCATTTTTTAAAACCTTGGATTCAGTTATTCTTTCTTATATCTGGAATTATAAAACTCCCAGGATATCTAAAGCTCACCTGCAAAAGCCCAAATCTCAAGGTGGGCTTGGCCTTCCCGTGTTTAGACAGTTCTACTGGGCTGCTAATGCGAGAGCATTAATGTATTGGAACACCTGCCGCACAATGGATCATGCACCTGATTCCCCTCTGTGGGTAAAAATGGAAGCTAACTCAGTTGGTGACTCTTCCTTACAGGCCTTGCTGTTCTCTAAGCTGGGTAAACCTAACACTCTAAGTTATATAACAAGAAACTCTATCAGAATTCTCAACCAGATCAAGAAGGTGCTCAATATACCCGAGACTTCAGTAAGAACCCCCATCTGTTTTAATCATTCTTTCCTGCCACCATGGTCAGACAAATGCTATGATGCTTGGCGTAGGAGTGGACTAACTACCATCCAAGATTTTTATATCAATGGTAAATTTGCCTCCTTTGATCAGATAAGGGACAAATTCCAGCTTCCCAATTCACATTTTTTCCGCTATTTACTAGTTAGGCATTATGTCAGAGATAAAATAAAAAACTTTGAAAGTATAACAATCCAACATCCTTTCATCGACGTCTTGGTGCGTCCCCCTGACTCCAGACAAATGGTCTCATCGTTTGTATCCGTTTTCAGCAGTTAAGGTAAAACACCTACTGACCATCCACGAAAGGCATGGAGTAGCGAGTTGGGCATTGACCTGTCTGAATCCTTGTGGACTGAAATTATGGCCAGAATACATTCTTGTTCCATTAACAGTAGACACCATTTAATTCAGTTTAAAGTCATACACCGTCTTCACTACTCTAAGTCTAAACTGCACAAGATTTATCAATCCGTTTCAGCTCAATGTGACAGGTGTAAAATTTTAAAGGGTACCTTGTCACACACTTTCTGGCATTGTCATAAACTTACAAGATATTGGTCAGACATTTTTTCAATCTTTGGTTGTTCAGAATCAACGCTGCATCTACCTAAAGCCTTACAGAAATCTTTGATGCTTGGTATGAACACCGCCAAGAGGCTAATTTTAACAGAATGGAAATCTCACTCTGCGCCATCTTTTCAAAAGTGGATTTTGGAAATGGTGTCTATTATCCGGATGGAAAAATTAAGGTACACACGATCCAATTCCTTGGATACATTTTTCGATATTTGGAGTCCGTTTCTTTCCTATCTGGAGAACGACAAGGACAGGAATACTGTTCATATTTAACAATTCATAGCCTACTATTGTATGTTGTACATTAATTGTACCCCCTGGCAGCTTAGTTATCTATTTTTTAAGTTTATTTATTTATTTTTAAGTGTATGTGCATAATCATTTAATTGTTAGTTTTGGTGTGTGTGTGTTTTTTTTTTTTCTTTGTTTTTTTTCAGGTACTGTGTGTAGTAAATGTGTAGTTATGTTTTAATCTGTTGGTTGTTAATAATGTAAAATGTATAAATATAATAAAAAATAAAGAAATGATGTCCTCACAAGAGCCTTCAGGAGAGTGGACACCAGGAAAGCAGCAGGACCAGACGGCATGTCAGGTCAAATTCTCAGAGCCTATGCGCAGACCAGCTAGCACCTGTGTTCACAGAGATATTCAACCTCTCCTTATCTCAGTCAGGGATCCCCACATGCTTCAAAGAGTCTGTCATTGTTAATGTTCCGAAGAAACCCAACCCTGCTTTCCTCAATGACTATCGCCCTGTAGCCCTCACCTCAGTAGTGATGAAGTGCTTTGAACATCTGGTCAGAGACTTTTCTTCACTACCTGACACACTGGCCCCATTACAGTTTGCATACCACCAAACCACTCTACGGATGATGCCATCTCTCAGATGAGATGGCCTCCATATACATCTTTCACTCACCTTGACACTCAAAGGGGGAATTATGTTAAAATGCTCTTCATCGACTAGAGCTCATGATTTAATAACATAATTCCCTCCACACTCACCACCAAGCTGGACCACCTGGGACTCAGCTCATCTATGAGTCAGTGGATCTTCATTTTCCTAACTGGAAGAGCACAGGTAGTAAGGATGGGCGGACATGTCTCAGCCTTCCTCACTCTCAGCACTAGTGCCCCCCAGGTTTGTGTTCTGAGTCCTCTTTGTACACGTACGACTGCGTGGCCAGTACCAACTCCACCACCGTCATCAATGTTGCTAATGACACCGCAGTGGTTGCTCTGATCACAAACAACAATGAGACGGCCTACCTAGAGGAGATTGGAAATCTGGAGAAATGGTGCCAGAGGAACAATCTCCTCCTAAACATCAGCAAGACAAAGGTTGTTCTTTGTGGAGCCCAGACGAGCTCTACAGAGGGTGGTGCGATCAGCTGACCACTTTATCCGCACCGAGCTCCCTGTCCTGCACTCAATCTACAGCAAGCGGTGCTGGACAAAGGCCAGGAAGATCGTGAAGATCCTTAGCCACCCTAAAAATGGATTGTTCTATCTGTTGACGAGATGGCATGAGAACCCAAGCTCAGTGGTTAAGGCATTGGACTACGGTTCGGAAGATCACAGGGTCAAACCCCACAACCACCAAGTTGCCCCTGTTGGGCCCTTGAGCAAGGCCCTTAACCCTCAACTGCTCAGATGTGAAATGAGATAAAAATGTAAGTCGCTCTGGATAAGAGCGTCTGCCAAATGACTAAATGTAAATGTAAATGTGTGTGCGTGCGTCTCAAAAGTGTGCACATGCATTTCATATGTAGTTGTTTGAGCAGTTAGTAACATATATGTATGTATATGTGACAGTTTCATAGATGTGTATGCTAGTTTCATGTGTGTGCATGAATGAAGTTTGATTTAAGCCGTATATAATTTTTTTTTTATATTGAACCGGAGGAAAAAAGGTCGGATGTGTAGTAATATCAGAGGGGAAACAGTGTGGACACACAATGAGGAGATGCATCAAGGTATACCATAAAAATCCCTCAGTTTTGCAGCATCTCATGTTACTACATGGTAACATAATCATGTTGTGATGTATTTTATAGTTAAACCGATGCCAAAATCATTAATCTAATAGGTTACTAAATGATTGTGAGCTACAACAGTACAATTGTGTAAATTCATATAAAAAACAAATTTTAAACACTGTGAATACTGCCTTTATTGTTTTGTAGTTACAAAAACATGGACATGCAGAGGTTGTTTTGACGGTTAAAAAGAAATACAATTAGCTGAAAACATCAGATGAAAAAATAAATTTTAAAATGTTATATTAACATTATATGTTATATGGTATGAATAATAATGATTTTGTAAAAAAAAAAAAACTTTAAAAATAGGTTTGGTTTAGACTAGATTGACTGTTGGGATAATTAATAATAACCTTATTGCTAAAATGTTACATTTTCATTGACTAAAACTAGGTTTTCCACGCTGACATGTAGTTGTCGAACTGAGACTAGGAGCTGTTTAGCGCATCTGGAACGGACCCTTCACTGTCACAGCAGGTGATGATGTCTTGTAGTTGGTAATCGATTGTATGCTCTGCCACATGTGCCGTATGTCACTGCTGTCCCTAAAGTGGTTGGGTGGTTGAGTATTTTCTGGGCGTTTGTGCACTTCACCTCTCTGATTGCCCAGGAAAGTTTGCCCCTTGCTGTTCTTAAGGCCACTTTGTCCCCTGCTCTGATGGCGGAGTCTTGGGTCCTTAGACGTGCACACACCTCCGCAGTAATCCACAGTTTCTGGTTGGTCGTGAGATGATGTTCATGGAGACAGTGACATCATTACTGAACGTCAGTGAAGTTGCCAAAAGTTGCAGCTTTTCTAAACATGTTCCAGTCAGTGTTCTCAAAACAGTCCTAAACAGCAGCGATGGCGTCTTTTGGCAAGGCTTTTATCTGCTGCAGGACCAGGTGCCCCTGAATCATCACCAGTAAACACTGGTCAGTTGATCAAGAACACGAACCTGTAACTAGGCCTTTCACATCTACGGAGACAGGTGTCATACCTTTACCATGCTTTGCTACAGTAGGTATTCCTGGAACTCCTAGTCTGCCAGGCTCAGCTTACTGCTGACGTCTGGCACGACCTTTGCTAGGACCCACAAAGAATAAAAAGAACCCAGAAATGAAAAGCACATGGACAAGGCCAAAGGGCTGTATGATGTTTTCCATAGAAGGTGGCAGTAAGTTTGTGGAAATGCATGGGTTACTTGTGACATATTGTCAAGCAGTTAGAGTCACAAACAAATGGACTTATCAGAGGTATTTTCAAAGAGGTAGTGTCAAAAACTGCCACCCTCACCCGCACAAAGAACCTAGGATTGTGTGATCGATCTGCTCCTCCTTCTTCTTTGTCTTTCGGCTGTTCCCTTTCAGGGGTCGCCACAGCGAATCATCTGCCTCCATCTAAAACTATCCTCTGCATCCTCTTCTCTCACACCAAGTAACCTCATGTCCTCTCTCACTGCATCCATAAATCTCCTTTTCGGTCTTCTTCTAGACTACCTGTCTGGGAGTTCCAACCTCAGCATCCTTCTACCGATATGTTCACAATCTCTCCTCTGAACATGTCCAAACCACCTCAATCTGGCCTCTCTGACTTTATCTCCAAAACATCTAACATGGGTTGCCCCTTTGATAAATTCATTCTTGATCCTATCCATCCTAGTCACTCCCAAAGAGAACCTCAACATCTTCAGCTCTGCTACCTCTATCTCTGCCTCCAGTCTTTTCATCAGTGTCACTGTCTCTGAGCCGTAGAGCATTGCTGGTCTCACCACTGTCCTGTACACCTTTCCTTTCATTCTCGCTGATACTCTTTTATCACACAACACACCTGACACTTTTCTCCACCAAATCCAAATTGCCTGTACCAGCCTCTTCACCTCATTTGAACACTCTCCGTTGCTCTGGACCGTTGACCCTAAGTTCTTAAAATCCTGCAACTTCTTTACCTCTGCTCCCTGTATCCTCACCTCTTCGGCCCCTCTCATTCACACACAGGTATTTCGTCTTGCTGCGGATTACCTTCATTTCTCTGCTTTCCAGAGCATACCTCCACCTCTCCAAATTTTCCTCCACCTGTTCTCTGATCTCGCTACAATGTCGAGAGCACAATGTCATCTGCAAACATCATAGTCAATGGAGACTTCTGTCTTATCTCATCTGTCATCCAGTCCATCACCAGAAGAAAAAAAAGGGGCTTAGAGCCTATCCTTGATGCAGACCCACCTCAACCTTGAACTCTTCTGTCACACCTACAGCACATCTTCCCACTGTCTTAGTGCTCTCATACATGCCCTGTACCACTCTAACATACTTCTCAGCCACTCCTGACTCATACAACGCTCTTCTTTCGGCACCCTGTCGTACGAATCTACAAAGACACAATGCAACTCTTTATTACCTTCTCTGTACTTCTCCACCAGTGTCCTCAAAGCAATTTCTGCATCTGATGTACTCTTTGTTGGCATAAAACCATATTGCTGCTCACAAATGCTTACCTCTGCCCTTAACCCAGCTTCGATTACTCTTTCCCACAGCTTCATTGTATGGCTCATTAGCTTTATACCTCTGTAATTCCCACAGCTTTGCGCATCTCCCTTGTTCTTAAAAATTGGCACCAATAATGTTCTCGTCCATTACTCTGGAATCTCTCACTCTCCAAGATCTTGTTAAAAACAAACTAGTCAGAAACTCTACTGCCACCTCTCTTAAGCACTTCCATACCTCTAAAGGTATGGCATCAGGACCAACAGCCTTTCCACTCTTCATCAAAGTACTCCTTCCATCTTCCCATCACCCTCCTGGCATCTGTCAGTACATTTTCATCTCTAATCACTCTAACCTGCTGCACATCCTTCTCATCTCTATCTCTCTGCTTCGCCAACCTGTACAGATCCACCTCTCGCTCCTTACTGTCCAGCCTAGCATACAAGTACCAAAGTGCCTTTGTATGTGTGCAGTATGTTTTTGTGCGTGTTGTGCATGTAAAGGACATGTAGTGTGTGTAGTGTGGGTCTAAAGAATGTGTGTGTACTGTATTTGATTTGTAGTGTGTGTGTGTGTTGTGTCTGTAATATGTGTAGTGTGTGTAGTAAATATGAATGTGTATAAGTAGTGTGTGTTCGCGTGTGTGTGTGTGTGTTTGCGTGTCTATGTGTATGTTTGTGTACGATATATGTTTGTGTGTGTTTGTGTGTGTGTGTGCGTGTTTGTGTTTGTGTGTGTGTGTGTGTGTGTAGTCTACTGTATGTGCCTCAGTGTGTGTACTGTATTTGATGTGTAGTTTTTGAGTGTGTAAGGTGTATTTGTGTGTCATGTGTGTGTGTAGAATGCATCTTTAGTATTTGTGAGTGGGTGTAGTGCATGTGTGCCTGTAATATGTGTAGTGTGTCTGTAGTAGATGTGTATAAGTACACCCAAGAGAACAGAAAGGAAAAGCACATGAAGCGCTCTATCTTGTGCTATCTGAACCAATCACATGCCAGAGTTTTACAAACAGGTGGCCTTATAGGAGATATTCTCAAGGGGTTGGAGCAAAAAACAGGGCCCCTACCAACCATAAAGATCTTAGGATCTGGTCTGTGTCGAAAATTTGGCTACTGTATACCAGTGCCACATGGCCCAGACTCTGACACAGTACAGTGATTCTAGGAGTTCTCCAATAAGCATCCATTAAAGGTTGAATCTAAGAGGTTATCCCTGTGTAGTTTTAAAATAAAAAGTAGAAAAATTGTTACAAGCAACAATGAGTGGGCCCAAGCCCCTGTTCCATCGCCTCTTGGGAGCACCTCACAACCTGTGTAGTTTTCCAGCACACTAGGACCTCTTAAACATATATGACATAAGATTAAGCCATCATCATGGCTGGACATGTCTTTATAATTTTTGTTGTGACTGTAATGGCACAGGTTTGAGCAGTGCATCGTTTGTGTAGGAATGTGTAAGTTGGATGAGTGTGTGTGTGTGTGTGTGTGTGTGTGTGTGTGTGTGTTTGTGTGTGTGTGTGTGTGTGAGTGTGTATGTGAGTGTGTGTGTGTCTATGTGTGTGTGTGTCTGTGTAGTGTCTTGGGTCTTGTTTATGTATTTGTATTTTACCACCTGTTGAGTCAGGCGAATGTGAAACGTGTTTTCAGTTCGATGAGATCTAGAGGATCCAGATGTTTTAAGGAAGATGAATGAATACATAAATATTAAGGCATAAAAGAGCAAGACAGCGCTCGCTGATTTATGACATCAGCAAAATGTGATACAAAAATGTTGTTTATTAACATGTATGCCAAAATGCATGTATGTTGTGGAAATGATCATTTATTTGATTCTTTGCTTAGATATGCTGAGGCACAGCGTTTGCTGCGTTCTTAGCGCTGTACGAGCTCAGGAAAGCCGTTTTCTCACACAACCAATGGATAGTTATGTAAAACATCCAAAAAAAGTTTCTAAGCATTTTTATGCATCGAAATGTGAAAAAGAATAATGAAAAAGTTGTTTTTCAGCTTGTATGCCAAAATGCATGAATGTTGTGGAAATGATCATTTAGTGGATATTTTGCTTAGATATGCTGAGGCAAAGCGTTTGCTGCGTTCCTAGCGCTGTACGAGGTCAGGAAAGCGGTTTTCTCACACAACGAATGCACGTTGATTGTAAAACATACAAAACGAGTTTATAAGCATTTCTTATGATCAACATCTTAAAAGAATAACAAAAATGTTGTTTTTCAACATGTATGCCAAAATGCATGTATGTTGTGGAAATGATCATTTATTGGATATTCTGCTTAGATATGCTGAAATAAAGTGTTTGCTGCGTTCTTAGCGCTGTACGAGCTCAGTAAAGCCGTTTTCTCACCCAACCAATGGATAGTTATGTAAAACATCCAAAAAAAGTTTCTAAGCATTTTTATGCATCGAAATGTGAAAAAGAATAATGAAAAAGTTGTTGTTCAGCTTGAATGCCAAAATGCATGAATGTTGTGGAAATGATCATTTATCTAATATTTTGCTTAGATATGCTGAGGCAAAGCGTTTGCTGCGTTCCTAGCGCTGTACGAGCTCAGGAAAGCGGTTTTCTCACACAACGAATTCATGTTGATTGTAAAACATACAAAACGAGTTTATAAGCATTTTTTATGATCTCCATCTTAAAATAATAACAAAAATGTTAATTTTCAACATGTATGCCAAAATGCATGTATGTTGTGGAAATGATCATTTATTGGATATTTTGCTTAGATATGCTGAGGCAAAGCGTTTGCTGCGTTCCTAGCGCTGTACGAGGTTAGGAAAGCCGTTTTCTCACCCAACCAATGGATAGTTATGTAAAACATCCAAAAAAAGTTTCTAAGCATTTTTATGCATCGAAATGTGAAAAAGAATAATGAAAAAGTTGTTTTTCAGCTTGTATGCCAAAATGCATGTATGTTGTGGAAATGATCATTTATTGGATATTTTGCTTAGATATGCTGAGGCAAAGCGTTTGCTGCGTTCCTAGCGCTGTACGAGGTCAGGAAAGCGGTTTTCTCACACAACGAATGCATGTTAATTGTAAGACATACAAAACGAGTTTATATACATTTTTTATGATCAACATCTTAAAACAATAACAAAAATGTTGTTTTTCAAGATGTATGTCAAAGTGCATGTATGTTGTGGAAATGATCATTTATTTCATTCTTTGCTTAGATATGCTGAGGCAAATCGTTTGCTGCGTTCTTAGCGCTGTAAGAGCTCAGGAAAGCGGTTTTCTCACACAACTAATGGATAGTCATGTAGTCATGTACATTTTTTTATGATCAACATCTTAAAACAATAACAAAAATGTTGTTTTTCAACATGTATGCCAAAATGCATGTATGTTGTGGAAATGATCATTTACTGGATATTTTGCTTAGATATGCTGAGGCAAAGCCTTTGCTGCGTTCCTAGCGCTGTACGAGCTCAGGAAAGCGGTTTTCTCACACAACGAATGCATGTTGATTGTAAAACATACAAAACGAGTTTATAAGCATTTTTTATGATCAACATCTTAAAACAATAACAAAAATTTTGTTTTTCAACATGTATGCCAAAATGCATGTATGTTGTGGAAACGATGGATATTTTGCTTAGATATGCGGAGGCAAAGCGTTTGCTGCGTTCTTACCGCTGTACGAGCTCAGGAAAGCGGTTTTCTCACACAACAAATGCATGTTGTTTGTAAAACATACAAAACGAGTTTATTAGCATTTTTTACGATCAACATCTTAAAACAATAACAAAAATGTTGTTTTTCAACGTGTATGCCAAAATGCATGTATGTTGTGGAAATGATCATTTATTGGATATTTTGCTTAGATATGCTCAGGCAAAGCGTTTGCTGCGTTCCTAGCGCTGTACGAGCTCAGGAAAGCGGTTTTCTCAGACAACGAATTCATGTTGATTGTAAAACATACAAAACGAGTTTATAAGCATTTTTTATGATCAACATCTTAAAACAATAACAAAAATGTTTTTTATCAACATGTATGCCAAAATGCATGTATGTTGTGGAAATGATCATTTATTTCATTCTTTGCTTAGATATGCTGAGGCAAAGCGTTTGCTGCGTTCTTAGCGCTGTACGAGCTCAGGAAAGCCGTTTTCTCACCCAACCAATGGATAGTTATGTAAAACATCCAAAAGAAGTTTCTAAGCATTTTTATGCATCGAAATGTGAAAAAGAATAATGAAAAAGTTGTTTTTCAGCTTGTATGCCAAAATGCATGTATGTTGTGGAAATGATCATTTATTTCATTCTTTGCTTAGATATGCTGAGGCAAAGCGTTTGCTGCGTTCTTAGCGCTGTACGAGCTCAGGAAAGCGGTTTTCTCACACAACTAATGGATAGTCATGTAGTCATGTACATTTTTTTATGATCAACATTTTAAAATAATAACAAAAATGTTGTTTTTCAACATGTATGCCAAAATGCATGTATGTTGTGGAAATGATCATTTATTGGATATTTTGCTTAGATATGCTGAGGCAAAGCGTTTGCTGCGTTCCTAGCGCTGTACGAGCTCAGGAAAGCCGTTTTCTCACCCAACCAATCGATAGTTATGTAAAACATCCAAAAGAAGTTTCTAAGCATTTTTTATGATCAACATCTTAAAACAATAACAAAAATGTTTTTTATCAACATGTATGCCAAAATGCATGTATGTTGTGGAAATGATCATTTATTTCATTCTTTGCTTAGATATGCTCAGGCAAAGCGTTTGCTGCGTTCCTAGCGCTGTACGAGGTCAGGAAAGCGGTTTTCTCACACAACGAATGCGTGTTAATTTTTAAGACATACAAAACGAGTTTATATACATTTTTTATGATCAACATCTTAAAACAATAACAAAAATGTTGTTTTTCAAGATGTATGTCAAAGTGCATGTATGTTGTGGAAATGATCATTTATTTCATTCTTTGCTTAGATATGCTGATGCAAAGCGTTTGCTGCGTTTTTAGCGCTGTACGAGCTCAGGAAAGCGGTTTTCTCACACAACTAATGGATAGTCATGTAGTCATGTACATTTTTTTATGATCAACATCTTAAAACAATAACAAAAATGTTGTTTTTCAACATGTATGCCAAAATGCATGTATGTTGTGGAAATGATCATTTACTGGATATTTTGCTTTGTTATGCTGAAATAAAGTGTTTGCTGCGTTCTTAGCGCTGTACGAGCTCAGGAAAGCGGTTTTCTCACACAACGAATGCATGTTGATTGTAAAACATACAAAACGAGTTTATACACATTTTTTATGATCAACATCTTAAAACAATAACAAAAATGTTGTTTTTCAACATGTATGCCAAAATGCATGTATGTTGTGGAAACGATGGATATTTTGCTTAGATATGCTGAAATAAAGTGTTTGCTGCGTTCTTAGCGCTGTACGAGCTCAGGAAAGCCGTTTTCTCACCCAACCAATGGATAGTTATGTAAAACATCCAAAAAAGCATTCTAAGCATTTTTATGCATCGAAATGTGAAAAAGAATAATGAAAAAGTTGTTTTTCAGCTTGTATCCCAAAATGCATGAATGTTGTGGAATTGATCATTTATTGGATATTTTGCTTAGATATGCTGAGGCAAAGCGTTTGCTGCGTTCCTAGCGCTGTACGAGCTCAGGAAAGCGGTTTTCTCACACAACGAATTCATGTTGATTGTAAAACATACAAAACGAGTTTATAAGCATTTTTTATGATCAACATCTTAAAACAACAACAAAAAAGTTGTTTTTCAACATGTATGCCAAAATGCATGTATGTTGTGGAAATGATCATTTATTGGATATTTTGCTTAGATATGCTGAGGCAAAGCGTTTGCTGCGTTCCTAGCGCTGTACGAGCTCAGGAAAGCGGTTTTCTCACACAACGAATGCATGTTGATTGTAAAACATAAAAAACGAGTATATAAGCATTTTTTATGATCAACATCTTAAAACAATAACAAAAATGTTGTTTTTACAACATGTATGCCAAAATGCATGTATGTTGTGGAAATGATCATTTATTGGATATTTTGCTTAGATATGCTGAGGCAAAGCGTTTGCTGCGTTCCTAGCGCTGTACGAGCTCAGTAAAGCGGTTTTCTCACACAACGAATTCATGTTGATTGTAAAACATACAAAACGAGTTTATAAGCATTTTTTATGATCAACATCTTAAAACACTAACAAAAAAGTTGTTTTTCAACATGTATGCCAAAATGCATGTATGTTGTGGAAATGATCATTTATTGGATATTTTGCTTCGATATGCTGAAATAAAGTGTTTGCTGCGTTCTTAGCGCTGGACGAGCTCAGGAAAGCCGTTTTCTCACCCAACCAATGGATAGTTATGTAAAAACATCCCAAAAAAGTTTCTAAGCATTTTTATGCATCGAAATGCGAAAAAGAATATTGAAAAAGTTGTTTTTCAGCTTGTATGCCAAAATGCATGAATGTTGTGGAAATGATCATTTATTGGATATTTTGCTTAGATATGCTGAGGCAAAGCGTTTGCTGCGTTCCTAGCGCTGTACGAGCTCAGGAAAGCGGTTTTCTCTCACAACGAATTCATGTTGATTGTAAAACATACAAATCGAGTTTATAAGCATTTTTTATGATCAACATCTTAAAACAATAACAAAAATGTTGTTTTTCAACATGTAAGCCAAAATGCATGTATGTTGTGGAAATGATCATTTATTGGATATTTTGCTTAGATATGCTGAAATAAAGTGTTTGCTGCGTTCTTAGCGCTGTACGAGCTGAGGCAAAGCGTTTGCTGCGTTCCTAGCGCTGTACGAGCTCAGGAAAGCCGTTTTCTCACCCAACCAATGGATAGTTATGTAAAACATCCAAAAGAAGTTTCTAAGCATTTTTATGCATCGAAATGTGAAAAAGAATAATGAAAAAGTTGTTTTTCAGCTTGTATGCCAAAATGCATGTATGTTGTGGAAATGATCATTTATTTCATTCTTTGCTTAGATATGCTGAGGAAAAGCGTTTGCTGCGTTCTTAGCGCTGTACGAGCTCAGGAAAGCGGTTTTCTCACACAACTAATGGATAGTCATGTAGTCATGTACATTTTTTTATGATCAACATTTTAAAATAATAACAAAAATGTTGTTTTTCAACATGTATGCCAAAATGCATGTATGTTGTGGAAATGATCATTTATTGGATATTTTGCTTAGATATGCTGAGGCAAAGCGTTTGCTGCGTTCCTAGCGCTGTACGAGCTCAGGAAAGCCGTTTTCTCACCCAACCAATCGATAGTTATGTAAAACATCCAAAAGAAGTTTCTAAGCATTTTTATGCATCGAAATGTGAAAAAGAATAATGAAAAAGTTGTTTTTCAGCTTGTATGCCAAAATGCATGTATGTTGTGGAAATGATCATTTATTTCATTCTTTGCTTAGATATGCTGAGGCAAAGCGTTTGCTGCGTTCTTAGCGCTGTACGAGCTCAGAAAAGCGGTTTTCTCACACAAGTAATGGATAGTCATGTAGTCATGTACATTTTTTTATGATCAACATCTTAAAACAATAACAAAAATGTTGTTTTTCAACATGTATGCCAAAATGCATGTATGTTGTGGAAATGATCATTTATTGGATATTTTGCTTAGATATGCTGAGGCAAAGCGTTTGCTGCGTTCCTAGCGCTGTACGAGCTCAGGAAAGCGGTTTTCTCACACAACGAATGCATGTTAAAACATACAAAACGAGTTTATAAGCATTTTTTATGATCAACAAATTAAAACAATAACAAAAATTTTGTTTTTCAACATGTATGCCAAAATGCATGTATGTTGTGGAAACGATGGATATTTTGCTTAGATATGCGGAGGCAAAGCGTTTGCTGCGTTCTTACCGCTGTACGATCTCAGGAAAGCGGTTTTCTCACACAACAAATGCATGTTGATTATAAAACATACAAAACGAGTTTATTAGCATTTTTTACGATCAACATCTTAAAACAATAACAAAAATGTTGTTTTTCAACATGTATGCCAAAATGCATGTATGTTGTGGAAATGATCATTTTTGGAATATTTTGCTTTGTTATGCTGAAATAAAGTGTTTGCTGCGTTCTTAGCGCTGTACGAGCTCAGTAAAGCCGTTTTCTCACCAAACCAATGGATAGTTATGTAAAACATCCAAAAGAAGTTTCTAAGCATTTTTATGTATCGAAATGTGAAAAAGAATAATGAAAAAGTTGTTTTTCAGCTTGTATGCCAAAGTGCATGAATGTTGTGGAAATGATCATTTATTGGATATTTTGCTTAGATATGCTGAGGCAAAGCGTTTGCTGCGTTCCTAGCGCTGTACGAGGTCAGGAAAGCGGTTTTCTCACCAAACCAATGGATAGTTATGTAAAACATCCAAAAGAAGTTTCTAAGCATTTTTATGCATCGAAATGTGAAAAAGAATAATGAAAAAGTTGTTTTTCAGCTTGTATGCCAAAATGCATGAATGTTGTGGAAATGATCATTTATTGGATATTTTGCTTAGATGTGCTGAGGCAAAGCGTTTGCTGCGTTCCTAGCGCTGTACGAGGTCAGGAAAGCGGTTTTCTCACACAACGAATGCATGTTAATTGTAAGACATACAAAACGAGTTTATATACATTTATTATGATCAACATCTTAAAACAATAACAAAAATGTTGTTTTTCAAGATGTATGTCAAAGTGCATGTATGTTGTGGAAATGATCATTTATTTCATTCTTTGCGTAGATATGCTGAGGCAAAGCGTTTGCTGCGTTCTTAGCGCTGTACGAGCTCAGGAAAGCGGTTTTCTCACACAACTAATGGATAGTCATGTAGTCATGTACATTTTTTTATGATCAACATCTTAAAACAATAACAAAAATGTTGTTTTTCAACATGTATGCCAAAATGCATGTATGTTGTGGAAATGATCATTTTTGGAATATTTTGCTTTGTTATGCTGAAATAAAGTGTTTGCTGCGTTCTTAGCGCTGTACGAGCTCAGTAAAGCCGTTTTCTCACCAAACCAATGGATAGTTATGTAAAACATCCAAAAGAAGTTTCTAAGCATTTTTATGCATCGAAATGTGAAAAAGAATAATGAAAAAGTTGTTTTTCAGCTTGTATGCCAAAGTGCATGAATGTTGTGGAAATGATCATTTATTGGATATTTTGCTTAGATATGCTGAGGCAAAGCGTTTGCTGCGTTCCTAGCGCTGTACGAGGTCAGGAAAGCGGTTTTCTCACCAAACCAATGGATAGTTATGTAAAACATCCAAAAGAAGTTTCTAAGCATTTTTATGCATCGAAATGTGAAAAAGAATAATGAAAAAGTTGTTTTTCAGCTTGTATGCCAAAATGCATGAATGTTGTGGAAATGATCATTTATTGGATATTTTGCTTAGATATGCTGAGGCAAAGCGTTTGCTGCGTTCCTAGCGCTGTACGAGGTCAGGAAAGCGGTTTTCTCACACAACGAATGCATGTTAATTGTAAGACATACAAAACGAGTTTATATACATTTATTATGATCAACATCTTAAAACAATAACAAAAATGTTGTTTTTCAAGATGTATGTCAAAGTGCATGTATGTTGTGGAAATGATCATTTATTTCATTCTTTGCGTAGATATGCTGAGGCAAAGCGTTTGCTGCGTTCTTAGCGCTGTACGAGCTCAGGAAAGCGGTTTTCTCACACAACTAATGGATAGTCATGTAGTCATGTACATTTTTTTATGATCAACATCTTAAAACAATAACAAAAATGTTGTTTTTCAACATGTATGCCAAAATGCATGTATGTTGTGGAAATGATCATTTACTGGACATTTTGCTTAGATATGCTGAGGCAAAGCCTTTGCTGCGTTCCTAGCGCTGTACGAGCTCAGGAAAGCGGTTTTCTCACACAACGAATGCATGTTGATTGTAAAACATACAAAACGAGTTTATAAGCATTTTTTATGATCAACATCTTAAAACAATAACAAAAATTTTGTTTTTCAACATGTATGCCAAAATGCATGTATGTTGTGGAAAGGATGGATATTTTGCTTAGATATGCGGAGGCAAAGCGTTTGCTGCGTTCTTACCGCTGTACGAGCTCAGGAAAGCGGTTTTCTCACACAACAAATGCATGTTGTTTGTAAAACATACAAAACGAGTTTATTAGCATTTTTTACGATCAACATCTTAAAACAATAACAAAAATGTTGTTTTTCAACGTGTATGCCAAAATGCATGTATGTTGTGGAAATGATTATTTATTGGATATTTTGCTTAGATATGCTCAGGCAAAGCGTTTGCTGCGTTCCTAGCGCTGTACGAGCTCAGGAAAGCGGTTTTCTCAGACAACGAATACATGTTGATTGTAAAACATACAAAACGAGTTTATAAGCATTTTTTATGATCTCCATCTTAAAATAATAACAAAAATGTTGTTTTTCAACATGTATGCCAAAATGCATGTATGTTGTGGAAATGATCATTTATTGGATATTTTGCTTAGATATGCTGAGGCAAAGCGTTTGCTGCGTTCCTAGCGCTGTACGAGCTCAGGAAAGCGGTTTTCTCACACAACGAATGCATGTTAAAACATACAAAACGAGTTTATAAGCATTTTTTATGATCAACAAATTAAAACAATAACAAAAATTTTGTTTTTCAACATGTATGCCAAAATGCATGTATGTTGTGGAAACGATGGATATTTTGCTTAGATATGCGGAGGCAAAGCGTTTGCTGCGTTCTTACCGCTGTACGATCTCAGGAAAGCGGTTTTCTCACACAACAAATGCATGTTGATTATAAAACATACAAAACGAGTTTATTAGCATTTTTTACGATCAACATCTTAAAACAATAACAAAAATGTTGTTTTTCAACATGTATGCCAAAATGCATGTATGTTGTGGAAATGATCATTTATTGGATATTTTGCTTAGATATGCTGAGGCAAAGCGTTTGCTGCGTTCCTAGCGCTGTACGAGCTCAGGAAAGCGGTTTTCTCACACAACGAATGCATGTTAATTGTAAGACATACAAAACGAGTTTATATACATTTTTTATGATCAACACTTTAAAACAATAACAAAAATGTTGTTTTTCAACATGTATGTCAAAGTGCATGTATGTTGTGGAAATGATCATTTATTTCATTCTTTGCTTAGATATGCTGAGGCAAAGCGTTTGCTGCGTTCTTAGCGCTGTACGAGCTCAGGAAAGCGGTTTTCTCCCACAACGAATTCATGTTGATTGTAAAACATACAAAACGAGTTTATAAGCAATTTTTATGATCAACATCTTAAAATAATAACAAAAATGTTGTTTTTCAACATGTATGCCAAAATGCATGTATGTTGTGGAAATGATCATTTATTGGATATTTTGCTTAGATATGCTGAGGCAAAGCGTTTGCTGCGTTCCTAGCGCTGTACGAGCTCAGGAAAGCCGTTTTCTCACCCAACCAATGGATAGTTATGTAAAACATCCAAAAGAAGTTTCTAAGCATTTTTATGCATCGAAATGTGAAAAAGAATAATGAAAAAGTTGTTTTTCAGCTTGTATGCCAAAATGCATGTATGTTGTGGAAATGATCATTTATTTCATTCTTTGCTTAGATATGCTGAGGCAAAGCGTTTGCTGCGTTCTTAGCGCTGTACGAGCTCAGGAAAGCGGTTTTCTCACACAACTAATGGATAGTCATGTAGTCATGTACATTTTTTTATGATCAACATCTTTAAACAATAACAAAAATGTTGTTTTTCAACATGTATGCCAAAATGCATGTATGTTGTGGAAATGATCATTTATTGGATGTTTTGCTTAGATATGCTGAGGCAAAGCGTTTGCTGCGTTCCTAGCGCTGTACGAGCTCAGGAAAGCGGTTTTCTCACACAACTAATGGATAGTCATGTAGTCATGTACATTTTTTTATGATCAACATCTTTAAACAATAACAAAAATGTTGTTTTTCAACATGTATGCCAAAATGCATGTATGTTGTGGAAATGATCATTTATTGGATATTTTGCTTAGATATGCTGAGGCAAAGCGTTTGCTGCGTTCCTAGCGCTGTACGAGCTCAGGAAAGCGGTTTTCTCACACAACGAATGCATGTTAATTGTAAGACATACAAAACGAGTTTATATACATTTTTTATGATCAACACTTTAAAACAATAACAAAAATGTTGTTTTTCAACATGTATGTCAAAGTGCATGTACGTTGTGGAAATGATCATTTATTTCATTCTTTGCTTAGATATGCTGAGGCAAAGCGTTTGCTGCGTTCTTAGCGCTGTACGAGCTCAGTAAAGCCGCTTTCTCACCCAACCAATGGATAGTTATGTAAAACATCCAAAAGAAGTTTCTAAGCATTTTTATGCATCGAAATGTGAAAAAGAATAATGAAAAAGTTGTTTTTCAGCTTGTATGCCAAAATGCATGAATGTTGTGGAAATGATCATTTATCTAATATTTTGCTTAGATATGCTAAGGCAAAGCGTTTGCTGCGTTCCTAGCGCTGTAAGAGCTCAGGAAAGCGGTTTTCTCACACAACGAATGCATGTTAATTGTAAGACATACAAAACGAGTTTATATACATTTTTTATGATCAACACTTTAAAACAATAACAAAAATGTTGTTTTTCAACATGTATGTCAAAGTGCATGTATGTTGTGGAAATGATCATTTATTTCATTCTTTGCTTAGATATGCTGAGGCAAAGCGTTTGCTGCGTTCTTAGCGCTGTACGAGCTCAGGAAAGCGGTTTTCTCCCACAACGAATTCATGTTGATTGTAAAACATACAAAACGAGTTTATAAGCAATTTTTATGATCAACATCTTAAAATAATAACAAAAATGTTGTTTTTCAACATGTATGCCAAAATGCATGTATGTTGTGGAAATGATCATTTATTGGATATTTTGCTTAGATATGCTGAGGCAAAGCGTTTGCTGCGTTCCTAGCGCTGTACGAGCTCAGGAAAGCCGTTTTCTCACCCAACCAATGGATAGTTATGTAAAACATCCAAAAGAAGTTTCTAAGCATTTTTATGCATCGAAATGTGAAAAAGAATAATGAAAAAGTTGTTTTTCAGCTTGTATGCCAAAATGCATGTATGTTGTGGAAATGATCATTTATTTCATTCTTTGCTTAGATATGCTGAGGCAAAGCGTTTGCTGCGTTCTTAGCGCTGTACGAGCTCAGGAAAGCGGTTTTCTCACACAACGAATGCATGTTGATTGTAAAACATACAAAACGAGTTTATAAGCATTTTTTATGATCAACATCTTAAAACAATAACAAAAATGTTGTTTTTCAACATGTATGCCAAAATGCATGTATGTTGTGGAAATGATCATTTACTGGATATTTTGCTTAGATATGCTGAGGCAAAGCCTTTGCTGCGTTCCTAGCGCTGTACGAGCTCAGTAAAGCCGCTTTCTCACCCAACCAATGGATAGTTATGTAAAACATCCAAAAGAAGTTTCTAAGCATTTTTATGCATCGAAATGTGAAAAAGAATAATGAAAAAGTTGTTTTTCAGCTTGTATGCCAAAATGCATGAATGTTGTGGAAATGATCATTTATCTAATATTTTGCTTAGATATGCTAAGGCAAAGCGTTTGCTGCGTTCCTAGCGCTGTAAGAGCTCAGGAAAGCGGTTTTCTCACACAACGAATGCATGTTAATTGTAAGACATACAAAACGAGTTTATATACATTTTTTATGATCAACACTTTAAAACAATAACAAAAATGTTGTTTTTCAAAATGTATGTCAAAGTGCATGTACGTTGTGGAAATGATCATTTATTGGATATTTTGCTTAGATATGCTGAGGCAAAGCGTTTGCTGCGTTCCTAGCGCTGTACGAGCTCAGGAAAGCGGTTTTCTCACACAACGAATTCATGTTGATTGTAGAACATAAAAAACGAGTTTATAAGCATTTTTTATGATCAACATCTTAAAACAATAACAAAAATGTTGTTTTTACAACATGTATGCCAAAATGCATGTATGTTGTGGAAATGATCATTTTTGGGAAATTTTGCTTTGGTTTGCCGAAATAAAGTGTTTGCTGCGTTCTTAGCGCTGTACGAGCTCAGGAAAGCCGTTTTTTCACCCAACCAATGGATAGTTATGCAAAACATCCTAAAAAAGTTTCTAAGCATTTTTATGCATTGAAATGTGAAAAAGAATAATAAAAAAGTTGTTTTTCAGCTTGTATGCCAAAATGCATTGAATGTTGTGGAAATGATCATTTATCTAATATTTTGCTTAGATATGCTGAGGCAAAGCGTTTGCTGCGTTCCTAGCGCTGTACGAGCTCAGCAAAACCGTTTTCTCACCCAACCAATGGATAGTTATGTAAAACATCCAAAAGAAGTTTCTAAGCATTTTTATGCATCGAAATGTGAAAAAGAATAATGAAAAAGTTGTTTTTCAGCTTGTATGCCAAAATGCATGTATGTTGTGGAAATGATCATTTATTTCATTCTTTGCTTAGATATGCTGAGGCAAAGCGTTTGCTGCGTTCTTACCGCTGTACGATCTCAGGAAAGCGGTTTTCTCACACAACAAATGCATGTTGATTATAAAACATACAAAACGAGTTTATTAGCATTTTTTACGATCAACATCTTAAAACAATAACAAAAATGTTGTTTTTACAACATGTATGCCAAAATGCATGTATGTTGTGGAAATGATCATTTTTGGGAAAATTTGCTTTGTTATGCTGAAATAAAGTGTTTGCTGCGTTCTTAGCGCTGTACGAGCTCAGGAAAGCCGTTTTCTCACCCAACCAATGGATAGTTATGTAAAACATCCAAAAAAAGTTTCTAAGCATTTTTATGCATCGAAATGTGAAAAAGAATAATGAAAAAGTTGTTTTTTAGCTTGTATGCCAAAATGCATTGAATGTTGTGGAAATGATCATTTATCTAATATTTTGCTTAGATATGCTGAGGCAAAGCGTTTGCTGGGTTCCTAGCGCTGTACGAGCTCAGGAAAGCCGTTTTCTCACCCAACCAATGGATAGTTATGTAAAACATCCAAAAAAAGTTTCTAAGCATTTTTATGCATCGAAATGTGAAAAAGAATAATGAAAAAGTTGTTTTTCAGCTTGTATGCCAAAATGCATGTATGTTGTGGAAATGATCATTTATTGGATATTTGGTTAGATATGCTGAGGCAAAGCGTTTGCTGCGTTCCTAGCGCTGTACGAGCTCAGGAAAGCCGTTTTCTCACCCAACCAATGGATAGTTATGTAAAACATCCAAAAAAAGTTTCTAAGCATTTTTATGCATCGAAATGTGAAAAAGAATTATGAAAAAGTTGTTTTTCAGCTTGTATGCCAAAATGCATGTATGTTGTGGAAATGATCATTTATTGGATATTTTGCTTAGATATGCTGAGGCAAAGCGTTTGCTGCGTTCCTAGCGCTGTACGAGCTCAGGAAAGCGGTTTTCTCACACAACTAATGGATAGTCATGTAGTCATGTACATTTTTTTATGATCAACATCTTAAAACAATAACAAAAATGTTGTTTTTCAACATGTATGCCAAAATGCATGTATGTTGTGGAAATGATCATTTATTGGATATTTTGCTTAGATATGCTGAGGCAAAGCGTTTGCTGCGTTCCTAGCGCTGTACCAGCTCAGGAAAGCGGTTTTCTCACACAACGAATGCATGTTGATTGTAAAACATACAAAACGAGTTTATAAGCATTTTTTATGATCAACATCTTAAAACAATAACAAAAATGTTTTTTATCAACATGTATGCCAAAATGCATGTATGTTGTGGAAATGATCATTTATTTCATTCTTTGCTTAGATATGCTGAGGCAAAGCGTTTGCTGCGTTCCTAGCGCTGTACGAGCTCAGGAAAGCGGTTTTCTCACACAACCAATGCATGTTGATTGTAAAACATACAAAACGAGTTTATAAGCATTTTTTATGATCAACATCTTAAAACAATAACAAAAATTTTGTTTTTCAACATGTATGCCAAAATGCATGTATGTTGTGGAAACGATGGATATTTTGCTTAGATATGCTGAGGCAAAGCGTTTGCTGCGTTCCTAGCGCTGTACGAGCTCAGTAAAGCGGTTTTCTCACACAACGAATTCATGTTGATTGTAAAACATACAAAACGAGTTTATAAGCATTTTTTATGATCAACATCTTAAAACACTAACAAAAATGTTGTTTTTCAACATGTATGCCAAAATGCATGTATGTTGTGGAAATGATCATTTATTGGATATTTTGCTTAGATATGCTGAAATAAAGTGTTTGCTGCGTTCTTAGCGCTGTACGAGCTCAGGAAAGCCGTTTTCTCACCCAACCAATGGATAGTTATGTAAAACATCCAAAACAAGTTTCTAAGCATTTTTATGCATCGAAATGTGAAAAAGAATAATGAAAAAGTTGTTTTTTAGCTTGTATGCCAAAATGCATTGAATGTTGTGGAAATGATCATTTATCTAATATTTTGCTTAGATATGCTGAGGCAAAGCGTTTGCTGCGTTCCTAGCGCTGTACGAGCTCAGGAAAGCGGTTTTCTCACACAACTAATGGATAGTCATGTAGTCATGTACATTTTTTTATGATCAACATCTTTAAACAATAACAAAAATGTTGTTTTTCAACATGTATGCCAAAATGCATGTATGTTGTGGAAATGATCATTTATTGGATATTTTGCTTAGATATGCTGAGGCAAAGCGTTTGCTGCGTTCCTAGCGCTGTACGAGCTCAGGAAAGCGGTTTTCTCACACAACGAATGCATGTTAATTGTAAGACATACAAAACGAGTTTATATACATTTTTTATGATCAACACTTTAAAACAATAACAAAAATGTTGTTTTTCAACATGTATGTCAAAGTGCATGTACGTTGTGGAAATGATCATTTATTTCATTCTTTGCTTAGATATGCTGAGGCAAAGCGTTTGCTGCGTTCTTAGCGCTGTACGAGCTCAGTAAAGCCGCTTTCTCACCCAACCAATGGATAGTTATGTAAAACATCCAAAAGAAGTTTCTAAGCATTTTTATGCATCGAAATGTGAAAAAGAATAATGAAAAAGTTGTTTTTCAGCTTGTATGCCAAAATGCATGAATGTTGTGGAAATGATCATTTATCTAATATTTTGCTTAGATATGCTAAGGCAAAGCGTTTGCTGCGTTCCTAGCGCTGTAAGAGCTCAGGAAAGCGGTTTTCTCACACAACGAATGCATGTTAATTGTAAGACATACAAAACGAGTTTATATACATTTTTTATGATCAACACTTTAAAACAATAACAAAAATGTTGTTTTTCAACATGTATGTCAAAGTGCATGTATGTTGTGGAAATGATCATTTATTTCATTCTTTGCTTAGATATGCTGAGGCAAAGCGTTTGCTGCGTTCTTAGCGCTGTACGAGCTCAGGAAAGCGGTTTTCTCCCACAACGAATTCATGTTGATTGTAAAACATACAAAACGAGTTTATAAGCAATTTTTATGATCAACATCTTAAAATAATAACAAAAATGTTGTTTTTCAACATGTATGCCAAAATGCATGTATGTTGTGGAAATGATCATTTATTGGATATTTTGCTTAGATATGCTGAGGCAAAGCGTTTGCTGCGTTCCTAGCGCTGTACGAGCTCAGGAAAGCCGTTTTCTCACCCAACCAATGGATAGTTATGTAAAACATCCAAAAGAAGTTTCTAAGCATTTTTATGCATCGAAATGTGAAAAAGAATAATGAAAAAGTTGTTTTTCAGCTTGTATGCCAAAATGCATGTATGTTGTGGAAATGATCATTTATTTCATTCTTTGCTTAGATATGCTGAGGCAAAGCGTTTGCTGCGTTCTTAGCGCTGTACGAGCTCAGGAAAGCGGTTTTCTCACACAACTAATAGATAGTCATGTAGTCATGTACATTTTTTTATGATCAACATCTTAAAACAATAACAAAAATGTTGTTTTTCAACATGTATGCCAAAATGCATGTATTTTGTGGAAATGATCATTTATTGGATATTTTGCTTAGATATGCTGAGGCAAAGCGTTTGCTGCGTTCCTAGCGCTGTACGAGCTCAGGAAAGCGGTTTTCTCACACAACGAATGCATGTTAATTGTAAGACATACAAAACGAGTTTATATACATTTTTTATGATCAACACTTTAAAACAATAACAAAAATGTTGTTTTTCAACATGTATGTCAAAGTGCATGTACGTTGTGGAAATGATCATTTATTTCATTCTTTGCTTAGATATGCTGAGGCAAAGCGTTTGCTGCGTTCTTAGCGCTGTACGAGCTCAGCAAAGCGGTTTTCTCACACAACTAATGGATAGTCATGTAGTCATGTACATTTTTTTATGATCAACATCTTAAAACAATAACAAAAATTTTGTTTTTCAACATGTATGCCAAAATGCATGTATGTTGTGGAAACGATGGATATTTTGCTTAGATATGCGGAGGCAAAGCGTTTGCTGCGTTCTTACCGCTGTACGATCTCAGGAAAGCGGTTTTCTCACACAACAAATGCATGTTGATTATAAAACATACAAAACGAGTTTATTAGCATTTTTTACGATCAACATCTTAAAACAATAACAAAAATGTTGTTTTTCAACATGTATGCCAAAATGCATGTATGTTGTGGAAATGATCATTTTTGGAATATTTTGCTTTGTTATGCTGAAATAAAGTGTTTGCTGCGTTCTTAGCGCTGTACGAGCTCAGTAAAGCCGTTTTCTCACCAAACCAATGGATAGTTATGTAAAACATCCAAAAGAAGTTTCTAAGCATTTTTATGCATCGAAATGTGAAAAAGAATAATGAAAAAGTTGTTTTTCAGCTTGTATGCCAAAATGCATGAATGTTGTGGAAATGATCATTTATTGGATATTTTGCTTAGATATGCTGAGGCAAAGCGTTTGCTGCGTTCCTAGCGCTGTACGAGGTCAGGAAAGCGGTTTTCTCACACAACGAATGCATGTTAATTGTAAGACATACAAAACGAGTTTATATACATTTATTATGATCAACATCTTAAAACAATAACAAAAATGTTGTTTTTCAAGATGTATGTCAAAGTGCATGTATGTTGTGGAAATGATCATTTATTTCATTCTTTGCGTAGATATGCTGAGGCAAAGCGTTTGCTGCGTTCTTAGCGCTGTACGAGCTCAGGAAAACGGTTTTCTCACACAACTAATGGATAGTCATGTAGTCATGTACATTTTTTTATGATCAACATCTTAAAACAATAACAAAAATGTTGTTTTTCAACATGTATGCCAAAATGCATGTATGTTGTGGAAATGATCATTTATTGGATATTTTGCTTAGATATGCTGAGGCAAAGCGTTTGCTGCGTTCCTAGCGCTGTACGAGCTCAGGAAAGCGGTTTTCTCACACAACGAATGCATGTTAAAACATACAAAACGAGTTTATAAGCATTTTTTATGATCAACAAATTAAAACAATAACAAAAATTTTGTTTTTCAACATGTATGCCAAAATGCATGTATGTTGTGGAAACGATGGATATTTTGCTTAGATATGCGGAGGCAAAGCGTTTGCTGCGTTCTTACCGCTGTACGATCTCAGGAAAGCGGTTTTCTCACACAACAAATGCATGTTGATTATAAAACATACAAAACGAGTTTATTAGCATTTTTTACGATCAACATCTTAAAACAATAACAAAAATGTTGTTTTTCAACATGTATGCCAAAATGCATGTATGTTGTGGAAATGATCATTTTTGGAATATTTTGCTTTGTTATTCTGAAATAAAGTGTTTGCTGCGTTCTTAGCGCTGTACGAGCTCAGTAAAGCCGTTTTCTCACCAAACCAATGGATAGTTATGTAAAACATCCAAAAGAAGTTTCTAAGCATTTTTATGCATCGAAATGTGAAAAAGAATAACAAAAATGTTGTTTTTCAACATGTATGCCAAAATGCATGTATGTTGTGGAAATGATCATTTACTGGATATTTTGCTTAGATATGCTGAGGCAAAGCCTTTGCTGCGTTCCTAGCGCTGTACGAGCTCAGGAAAGCGGTTTTCTCACACAACGAATGCATGTTGATTGTAAAACATACAAAACGAGTTTATAAGCATTTTTTATGATCAACATCTTAAAACAATAACAAAAATTTTGTTTTTCAACATGTATGCCAAAATGCATGTATGTTGTGGAAACGATGGATATTTTGCTTAGATATGCGGAGGCAAAGCGTTTGCTGCGTTCTTACCGCTGTACGAGCTCAGGAAAGCGGTTTTCTCACACAACAAATGCACGCTGTTTGTAAAACATACAAAACGAGTTTATTAGCATTTTTTACGATCAACATCTTAAAACAATAACAAAAATGTTGTTTTTCAACGTGTATGCCAAAATCCATGTATGTTGTGGAAATGATTATTTTTTGGATATTTTGCTTAGATATGCTCAGGCAAAGCGTTTGCTGCGTTCCTAGCGCTGTACGAGCTCAGGAAAGCGGTTTTCTCAGACAACGAATTCATGTTGATTGTAAAACATACAAAACGAGTTTATAAGCATTTTTTATGATCAACATCTTAAAACAATAACAAAAATGTTTTTTATCAACATGTATGCCAAAATGCATGTATGTTGTGGAAATGATCATTTATTTCATTCTTTGCTTAGATATGCTGAGGCAAAGCCTTTGCTGCGTTCCTAGCGCTGTACGAGGTCAGAAAAGCGGTTTTCTCACACAACGAATGCATGTTAATTGTAAGACATACAAAACGAGTTTATATACATTTTTTATGATCAACATATTAAAACAATAACAAAAATGTTGTTTTTCAAGATGTATGTCAAAGTGCATGTATGTTGTGGAAATGATCATTTTTGGGAAATTTTGCTTTGTTATGCCGAAATAAAGTGTTTGCTGCGTTCTTAGCGCTGTACGAGCTCAGGAAAGCCGTTTTCTCACCCAACCAATGGATAGTTATGTAAAACATCCAAAAGAAGTTTCTAAGCATTTTTATGCATCGAAATGTGAAAAAGAATAATGAAAAAGTTGTTTTTCAGCTTGTATGCCAAAATGCATGTATGTTGTGGAAATGATCATTTTTGGGATATTTTGCTTTGTTATGCTGAAATAAAGTGTTTGCTGCGTTCTTAGCGCTGTACGAGCTCAGGAAAGCGGTTTTCTCACACAACGAATGCATGTTGATTGTAAAACATACAAAACGAGTTTATATACATTTTTTATGATCAACATCTTAAAACAATAACAAAAATGTTGTTTTTCAACATGTATGCCAAAATGCATGTATGTTGTGGAAACGATGGATATTTTGCTTAGATATGCTAAGGCAAAGCGTTTGCTGCGTTCCTAGCTCTGTACGAGCTCAGGAAAGCGTTTTTCTCACACAACGAATACATGTTGATTGTAAAACATGCAAAACGAGTTTATAAGCATTTTTTATGATCAACATCAAATGTTGTTTTTCAACGTGTATGCCAAAATGCATGTATGTTGTGGAAATGATCATTTTTGGGATATTTTGCTTTGTTATGCTCAAATAAAGTGTTTGCTGCGTTCTTAGCGCTGTTCGAGCTCAGTAAAGCCGTTTTCTCACCCAACCAATGGATAGTTATGTAAAACATCCAAAAGAAGTTTCTAAGCATTTTTATGCATCGAAATGTGAAAAAGAATAATGAAAAAGTTGTTTTTCAGCTTGTATGCCAAAATGCATCAATGTTGTGGAAATGATCATTTATCTAATATTTTGCTTAGATATGCTAAGGCAAAGCGTTTGCTGCGTTCCTAGCGCTGTACGAGCTCAGGAAAGCGGTTTTCTCACACAACGAATTCATGTTGATTGTAAAACATACAAAACGAGTTCATAAGCATCTTTGAGGAACAAAATGTAAAAAAGAATAACGAAAAATGTGTTTTTCAGCTTGATGCTAAAATGCATGAATGATGTGGAAATGATCATTTATTTGATTCTTTGCTTAGATATGCTGAGGCAAAGCGTTTGCTGCGATCTTAGGGCTGTACACGCTCAGGAAAGCGGTTTTCTCACACAATCAATGCATGAGAATATTAAAACATCCAAAACAAGTTTAGAAATGTGAAAAAGAATTACGAAAAAGTTGTTAAGTAACATGTATTCCAAGATGCATGTATGTTGTTGAAATGATCATTTATTAGTTTTTAGCGCTGTATGAGCTCAGGAAAGCGGTTTTCTCACACAACAAATCCATGTTAATTGTAAAACATAGAAAAAGGAGTTTATAAGCATTTTTAAGGATCAACGTGTAAAAAAGAATAACGAAAAAGGTTGTTTATCAACATGTATGCCAAAATGCATATATGTTGTGGAAATGATAATTTATTGGATATTTTACTTTGTTTTGCAGAAATAAAGGGTTTGCTTCGTTTTTAGCGCTGTACGAGCTCAGGAAAGCGGTTTTCTCACACAACCAATTGATATTTTTGTAAAACATACAAAAAAAGTTTTCTAAGCATTTTAATGCATCGAAATGTGGAAAAAAATAACGAAAAAGTTGTTGTATGCCAAAATGCATGAATGTTGTGAAAATGATAAATTTTTTTAATCTTCAAAATAAAATAAAAAAATTCTATATGCTGAAATAAAGCATTTGAGAAAAGAATAACACAAAGTTTTTTTTTAACAATTATGCTAGATTACAGCATTCCTTTGAATTTTTGCCTGTTGTTGCTGAAATTATACTGCTCATGCTGAAACAATGCATATAATGAATAACGAATTGTCTGAAAGACTTTTTTAACATACAGTGAATTAACATTAGGCTATTTGTGAACATGGAACAAGGAATTCTTTTAATTCACATACATTATGTTCTAGTAATTTAAATACGTTTATGACATTTTTATTTTCAAGGATATTTTTATTGATTTTAAACAGGGATCTAACAGGGTAAACATCAGTGGCGGCCGGCCCATAGGGGGCGCTGGGGCACCGCCCTCCCTGATAAGAGGGGCTAAAAATGTAAAATATATTTTTTACAAATTAAGTTTTTAAATTCGGTTTACCCACCAGTATGTGCCTACATGCGATATGAATAACATATACAACATTTCCCACCTAGTGACATTCATTCACCAGTGAATTTCCACAGACAGACTTGTATCGTTTCTGTCATGGGGCGCTGAGAAAAAGCGCCCCTGAGTGCAGCCAAATAGCCAGTCATGTAGCTGTTGCTAGGGTAAATTAATAAATATGCGGCCAATCAGGTTCTCAGAATTTTATGGTCTTGGGGCGCTGAAAATTCTGCCCCAAGCCGCAGAAAATACCGCGAGATTTAAGTTTTTTTTCTTTTGAGGCGCGGCCAATCAGAGAGAGGCGGGGTCAATCATAGTAATGATGGCGAACTTAACGAGCGAAGAGCAGTTTCCACCAAATTCGGTGAGATCCTTATTAATATACCCGTTTTAGACTGTTGTGTTAAATTGCATTTTTAAAACTGTTTTTCTTTGTGTGAACCACTTTGAGATGCAACTTTGCTTGAAAGGTGATCCAGCTGATCATACCCTTTGATGTTGATTATTGTATTTGATACTCCCTTAAGCATGCATGGCGTATTATACAATGGAAATTTGTTCATTTACTTTATCTGTGAAACTGGTGATTTTGAGGAGGAGATTAAATCATTACTGTTAATTGTAATCATCGTCTGACTGTTGATTTTAATTCTTATATTCGACTAAGCAAAGAAATATTTTGTCACATCAGCCCCACCAGGAAAAATTTTCACCAGCCGCCACTGGTAAACATGTACATGTACAAGCCAGTTTTAAATGCAAACGAAAAGCTAGACGCCAGGCATTAAACAAAGAAAAGGACAAAATGAAAAAAGAATATGAAGCTGGAAGTTTTTTGTTTCTACGTGCAAAAAAAAAAGGGAAAAGAAAACAAACAAAAAATTAAATAAGAAGGGAATCAAACTATAAATGTATATTTAAAGTTTGTATATACATGTATCTTTGATATAAATGTATATGTATAGTTTGTGTAATGTACTGTATACTTGTGACGGCGGGGTTACAGCCCACACTTCACATGAACTCGCAGCTTTGCACGGAGTGCATTCAGCACCGTGGACAGCGACTCAAGGGAGGGACGCCGAAATGCTCCACGGCCAGCAGCTCATAATCATCTACCCTCCAGCAGTCACCAGCGCGTGATAAAAGGCTCAACCCTGATTGTTTTGTTTCTCTTCACAGATTCCGAGAGTCGAACGCGCCAAAAGACACCACAGAGAAGCGGCTGCAATGAGTTTCAAGCCTGTGCTGCACATCTACGTGGCCAGCCGCCGCAGGCGGCCAGGGCGCTGTCTCTTCTGACCGTGGAGGCTTTCTTTTCTGCACTGCTTTACTTTTCTCGCCTCCGAGGAACCCCAGTACATAAGAGCACTGTTTTAGTGTGGATGTGTGTATGAGCGTGCGAGAACAAGTTTTCTGCATTTTTTTTCTTTTTGATCTCTTATTTTCGAATGCAGGTTGAAAGGAGCGAAGAATTTAAATAAAAAAGCAAAATTTTTTCTTGCACATTCGTGACTCTTCTCGTCTGTGTTCTCCTTCCCTGAGTCGGTTCCTCGTGCACCAAGTTCTAGGTGTAGGCTTTCACATGCGGGTCAAAACAAATCATGGGTCTTTAGCTTGTTGTTTGCTTTATTTGTGGTACCAAGTTCAACTAGGATTTTCTGCTCATTTTAACCATATACAATTTAATACACAGTGAAACGAAACAACCCTTCTCCAGGACCAAGGTCCTACATCCAACATAAATGAACAAAAATCTGTAATCAAAAGCATTTTTTAATAAAAATCAAAAGCATCTGTAACTGGCCGAGACAAGACTGGTTGACATTTTTAAGTTACCAGAAAACTAAGTTCTATACTAATAAAAGAGACAACATAAAGTGTTCATGCAATTAGTGACAAAGACTAACAAAGGGCACAACGCAACAACGTGACATATCTCAATACTTCGTGATGATGACATAATGAGGTAATGAGTTGAGGTAGTGGGTGGATAAACAGTAAACAGGACACATTCCTTTGAAGTAGCAGCAAAGATCAAACAGTGATTTTGCTTGTGCAAATGACAAGTAAGGGATATTTTGCAAAAGCGCAATCACAGATTGGTGTGAAAACTTTTTAGATGGCTGTTGATCAGTGTGTTTGCAAATGTGTCATTTATCAGTTCAGTCTCAATGTTTTAAGGTAGTTGAGTTATTTGACTTATTGGTAACACACACACACACACACACACTAACATAATTTTGGTTTGTTTATCAGTCCAGTCCCTTTTTGTTGAAGAGACAGATGGCTTGTGAAAAGAAGCTGTTACACAGTCTGGTTTTAAGTGCTTGAATGTTTCTGGTTGGTCGTGAGATGATGTTCTTGGAGACAGTGAACTCCTCCACCTCAGTGAAGGTGCTGTAAGTTGAAGCCTTCTTAAACAGCAACCTCAAAACTGTCCTGAAGAGCAGAGATGGCCAGGTTTTCACTTGCTTTAGAACCAGCTGTCCCTAAATCATCGACTCTTAACACTGCTCAGTTGATCAAGAGCAAAAACCTGCAAATAAGCCTTTCACATCTAGGCAGACATAATAGATATCATAGATTTTTTATGCTAGGCTACAGTATGTAATTCCTGGAATTCTGAGTCTGGCTGGCTCAGCTTACTGCTCTTGTCCGCTACAACCTTCGCTTGAGCCACTAGGAATGAAAAGAAGACAGGAATGTAAAGCACACGGAAAAGGCTGAAAGGCAGTCAAGAGCCCAAGTCCCAGAGCCTCATCCAGGACATTGGGTCTGGAATTTCCCCAAGAACCTCCTGCCGATGGTGAAAGCCAAGTACATCTGGCCATTTAAGATACAACAACGATTAATTTTGGTTGTGTGCCATCGGTCACGCACTGGTTGAGGAAGATAAACCCCACCTCAAGCTTGCTCAAGGCAGTCCTGTGATCCTTAAAATGCCCCGGAAAATGATGTCACTGAATATGGCACAAGTTTAAGGCATCGTCATAGTTGAACATGTCTTTCCTTGCAGCATTGCCAGTGATTGCATGATGTCGACTGTACTTGGACTCGTCATAATTTTTGTAGGAGACATAGGGTGTGTGTAGGATGTGTAGTGTGTGTGTGTGTGTGTAGGATGTGTACTGTTTGTGTAGGATACGTAGTTTCTGTGTGTCTGTTCCAAGATGGCAGTGGAGAGGCCGACTGCCGTCACAACTGCTTCGACCCCTTTTTCTTTGTTTTTGTTTTTTAAGTTTCTATTGATATACAATTTACTCACAATTTGAAGTTTTTAACTGTGGATCCAAACTGGCCGAGTGAGATCCTGAGGGAGAACAAGGGACGCGAAGCGAAGCCCAAGGGAAATGAGCTGGTGTCAGAAACAGGGTGAGAGCCCGTGCACACAGCACACCTCTGCCTAGCATCCTGCTCGCCAACGTCCAGTCAAGTTCCGAAGAGACATTCGAGATTGCAATCTCCTCTGCTTCACCGAGACATGGCTGAACCTAGCGGTGCAGGTCCACGCCATCCAGCTGGCCGAGTTCTTCTCGGTTCACCGCATGGACAGGATACGGGACTCGGGGAAGTCGAGGGTTTGATGGTGAACAACAGCTGGTGCAACACTGCGGGCATTGTGCCTCTCACACGCTCCTGCACACCCAACCTGAAACATCTGTACCCCTTGTGTCATCCTTTTTACCTTCCACGGGGGTTTACATCGGTCATAATTAACGAGGGGGCGCTAATGTGCGAGCGTATGGAGTAGACGTGTGTTAACACAGCTCCTCTTCGCGATATTAATAATTTAGTATTACATACCAGATATATAAAAAAATTGGGGCCAGTCAACCAGTTTTACCTTTCTAAATATCTGATTGACATATATAAGTTATAAGGTTAGTCATGTCGAAGGCAATTCAGTCTAAACTTACTGCTAGCCATAAAAGTAAAGAGGCTAATGTTAGCTCTCCCTCTGTGGCTAGCAAATTAACCCGCTCGGAGTCTTCTCACTCAGCGGAGATGTCACTGGCTATGTGCAAAGAGCTTTGTAAAGAGATGTCAGAGGCCATTCTTCGCGGCATTAACGAACGTTTCGATGCATTCGAAGTAAAATTTCAGTCTCTTTTGACCTTACAAGCCGACCTGGAGTCTCGGGTGGTCACTCAAGAGCAAGCTGGCCTCCGAGTGGCGCAGTGGTAAAGCGCTCGCCCTATCATCCGGAGATCGCTGGTTCGATCCCCGGGTGATGCTGTTTTCCTCTCACAGCCGGAGGCACAGAGAGAGCTGATTGGCCGAGCTCTCTCGGGGGGAGGGATGAGAGGTACTTGTGCTCCCACATTAACCACGGCTCTACAGCCAATCAGGGGCGTCTGTGAGCTCGCGCACACGGAAGGAGCGGCTAGCGCTTTCCTCCGAGTGTGTTACTCCGCCCCTAACGGTGCGCGAGTGAGCAGTTCGAAAAGATGCGGTCGGCTCGCGTCACGTGGTTCGGAGGAAACACGGGATAGCTTTCGTCCTCCCGACTGAGTGGTGGTAGTAGCCTTAATGTGGGAGCCTCCTAGTGACGGGGAGGAATTGGCCACGACTAGATTGGGGAGAAAAATCGGGGAAAAAAGAATTGGACAGGACTAAATAAAAAAAAAAAAAAAAAAAAAGAGCAAGCTGTCAATGACCATGAAACCCGGATTCAACTTCTGGAAAAGAAATGTTCCGAACTGACCAGCGCTAACAAGCAACTGCAAACTAAAGTTTACGACTTGGAAGCACGCTCCCGCAGAAACAACATTAAAATTGTGGGAATTTCAGAAGGAGAAAAAAGCGGCAAACCCAGAGAATTTGTCTCCAAGTTGATTTCGCAACTGTTCTCAGCTGAACATTTCCTAAAGCCCGTGTCTATTGACCGTGCTCACCGCTCGCTCCAGCCAAAGCCGGCTCCGGGCGCAAACCCGCGCACTATCATGGCCCGTGTTCACCATTATCAACAGAAAGAACTGACCATTCACCTCGGTAGACAACAACCTCTGGAATATAACGGGAAAAGAATTTTTATCTTCCCGGACTACACAAACGAGATATTGATGCAACGTCACGCTTTCTGTGATGTGCTGCGAGTTCTTCGAGACACAGGTGTCAAACACAGATTACGTTACCCGGCCAAGCTTCACATCCATCATCCAGACAAAGCACCCACCATCTTTTCAGATCCAAAAGAAGCAACACGGTTTGTGGAAGAGAATTATTCCCGTTCAGAGGCTGTCAAATAATAATTATTACTATTATTTTTTAAATTCGTGGCAAGTAAAAACTGGCTGTGCCAAGTGAATTTTTGAACTGGTTGAACTGGTCCAATTCATGGTAGAGGTTGGTAGTCTTTAGTTGAGTTCATTGTAACATTTATAGGCTTTACACTGATGTTTCACTATTTACAGTTTCATAATTTGTCTACATCACTAAAGAAGCATATATCAATCGATATAATTGTTTTCTTTCAGCCTGTAACTTATATTACACTCCCATTATGTTCAATTATATTTTCATAAGTATTGTTCATAAGTAGCTCAGTAGCCATCGCCCAGCAGCTCCTTCTGTTCTGATGAAAAGAGTCGTGCTTTGCCTATGCAGGCTTTTGTTATTGTGGATATATGTTGTCTTTGTCCTAGAGTTTTTATTTTTATTTTATTTTCATTTACTTTTTTTTCTTTAGTTGCATGATGCTGCCAGGTAATCACCATCATTCTCACTGTAAGCATGCACTGGTTGTAGTGTCCTGTCTATCTTTTTTTAAATGCACAGGTCTCAACAGTGTGTTAGGGTGGGCAGTCATCATCTCACTTTGGTTTCCTGGAACGATAGGTCATGCTATCAAGAGGGGCAAGGTTTTTAAACATCTTAAGTCCCTTTCAGCAGATATAAATTTTCTACAAGAAACCCATATTAAAATCACAGAACAACGAAGATTAAGATGTAATTGGATTTCACAGGTTTTTACCAATCACCCTTTACTTCCAAGGCCCGAGGCGTTGCCATTCTCTTTCGCAAAAACGTTCCTTTTCAGCTTACTAATTCGCGCGCAGACCCAAATGGAAGATACATTATTATTTCTCAAACTTTAAATAATTTAATCAAATCTAGGAATCTCATTGATATCTGGAGACTTCAACATCCCACAGATAAAGAATACTCCTACTATTCTCACGTCCATAGTTTCTACAGTAGAATTGACTACTTCTTGGTGGATTCTAATTTAATTAAAAGTGTAAATAACACCAAATATCATAGCATACTTATGTCTGATCATAGTCCCCTACTAATGACCATTGATTTTACCCTTCCCAAACAACATTACTCATGGCGTTTCAACCCCTTGTTATTGGCTGACAATAAATTTCGTGAAAGCATGGCAGTGAAGATAAGCGAGTTTATTGAAATAAATGACACAGGGGAGGTATCAGATTCAACCCTTTGGGAAACACTTAATGCGTGGTCATATCATTTCTTATGAATTTTCTGTTAGAAAGGAAAGGGACAAGCATCTAATAGAAATTGAAAACATCCTTCCCATGCTTGAATCAGCATACCAAATTTCAAAATCCCCATTAGAGTTCAATGAAATTGTGAAGTTTAAATATGAATATAACTGCATTCTAGGATGTCAGGTTAATAATTCACTTCTTAAACTGAAACAAAAGCAATTTGAATTAGGAGACAAGCCGCAGAAACTGTTAGCACAGCAACTTAAAAGCTCTTAGGCTACTAGGTCAATCTATAGAATTAAATCAAATTCAGGCGTTTTGCTCACCAACCCTATGGACATCAACAACAGGTTTAGAGAGTTCTATAGTGACCTCTATTCCTCTAAATGTAATATCACACAATCTGACCTAGATACCTTTTTTGACTTTATAGATAATCCAAGGCTCAGCGATCTGGCTAGGGAAGAATTGGACTTTGATTTTACCAAGGAAGAACTACTTTCGGTGATTAAATCATTTCCTTCCGGGAATGCTGCGAGGCCTGATGGATTTTCTAGCGAATATTATAAAGCATTTTCAGACTTACTAACTCCATTATTACTCAGAATGATTTGTCATTCCGCAAAAGAGAAGACATTACCCAAAACTTTGTACGAGGCCAATATCTGTCTCTTACTGAAAAAAGGAAAAGAAGACAGTGACCCCGCCAATTATAGGCCAATTGTTCTTCAATACGTCGACAGAAAAGTTATTACAAAGGTGCTGGCAAACAGATTGAGTAAACATCTTACATCTATTATTCATCCTGATCAGACTGGGTTTATTCCAGGAAGGTTTTCCTTCTTTAATGTCAGACGACTGCTTAATACAATATACGCAGATCATGGCAAGACTAATCAAACAGCTATTATATCCTTGGATGCACAGAAAGCTTTCGACCAGATAGAATGGCCATATATGTTTAAGTCGTTGCGGCGCTTTGGCATTGTTGAATTATTCATCTCTTGGGTAAAAATAATCTATAACAGTACAGTATGCTCAATGATAACCAACGGTGATGAGTCAGTTTCATTCCCTCTACATCATTCGGTTCAACAAGGCTGCCCTCCTTCACCTGCTCTTTTTGCTATTGCATTGCCTTAAAAATCAGAGGTCACCCCGATATCGAAGGCCTAACAGTGGGAGGCACTAAAACACTGATTAGTTTATATGCTGATGATATACTGTTTTATCTGCAAAATGTAGAAAAATCAGTTCCTATTTTGTTGGAATTAATTAATTCATTTGGAAGATTGTCAGGATATACCATCAACTGGACAAAAAGTGATCTTATGCCATTGTCGGGTAGTATCTATAGCCCAGATTTCTTTGGAAATACATCATTTAGGATAGTCAGCGATCAGATCACCCTTTATCCATGATTGGCCGTATTAACTCCATTAAAATGGTGTCCCTCCCCAGATTTCTTTATCTGTGTCAAAATTTACCTATCTTTCTCACATCTGCATTTTTTAAAACCTTGGATTCAGTTATTCTTTCTTATATCTGGAATTATAAAACTCCCAGGATATCTAAAGCTCACCTGCAAAAGCCCAAATCTCAAGGTGGGCTTGGCCTTCCCGTGTTTAGACAGTTCTACTGGGCTGCTAATGCGAGAGCATTAATGTATTGGAACACCTGCCGCACAATGGATCATGCACCTGATTCCCCTCTGTGGGTAAAAATGGAAGCTAACTCAGTTGGTGACTCTTCCTTACTGGCCTTGCTGTTCTCTAAGCTGGGTAAACCTAACACTCTAAGTTATATAACAAGAAACTCTATCAGAATTCTCAACCAGATCAAGAAGGTGCTCAATATACCCGAGACTTCAGTAAGAACCCCCATCTGTTTTAATCATTCTTTCCTGCCACCATGGTCAGACAAATGCTATGATGCTTGGAGTAGGAGTGGACTAACTACCATCCAAGATTTTTATATCAATGGTAAATTTGCCTCCTTTGATCAGATAAGGGACAAATTCCAGCTTCCCAATTCACATTTTTTCCGCTATTTACTAGTTAGGCATTATGTCAGAGATAAAATAAAAAACTTTGAAAGTATAACAATCAAACATCCTTTCATCAACGTCTTGGTGCGTCCCCCTGACTCCAGACAAATGGTCTCATCGTTTGTATCCGTTTTCAGCAGTTAAGGTAAAACACCTACTGACCATCCACGAAAGGCATGGAGTAGCGAGTTGGGCATTGACCTGTCTGAATCCTTGTGGACTGAAATTATGGCCAGAATACATTCTTGTTCCATTAACAGTAGACACCATTTAATTCAGTTTAAAGTCACCGTCTTCACTACTCTAAGTCTAAACTGCACAAAATTTATCAATCCGTTTCAGCTCAATGTGACAGGTGTAAAATTTTAAAGGGTACCTTGTCACACACTTTCTGGCATTGTCATAAACTTACAAGATATTGGTCAGACATTTTTTCAATCTTTGGTTGTTCAGAATCAACGCTGCATCTACCTAAAGCCTTACAGAAATCTTTGATGCTTGGTATGAACACCGCCAAGAGGCTAATTTTAACAGAATGGAAATCTCACTCTGCGCCATCTTTTCTAAAGTGGATTTTGGAAATGGTGTCTATTATCCGGATGGAAAAATTAAGGTACACACGATCCAATTCCTTGGATACATTTTTCGATATTTGGAGTCCGTTTCTTTCCTATCTGGAGAACGACAAGGACAGGAATACTGTTCATATTTAACAATTCATAGCCTACTATTGTATGTTGTACATTAATTGTACCCCCTGGCAGCTTAGTTATCTATTTTTTAAGTTTATTTATTTATTTTTAAGTGTATGTGCATAATCATTTAATTGTTAGTTTTGGTGTGTGTGTGTTTTTTTTTTTTCTTTGTTTTTTTTCAGGTACTGTGTGTAGTAAATGTGTAGTTATGTTTCAATCTGTTGGTTGTTAATAATGTAAAATGTATAAATATAATAAAAAATAAAGAAATGATGTCCTCACAAGAGCCTTCAGGAGAGTGGACACCAGGAAAGCAGCAGGACCAGACGGCATGTCAGGTCAAATTCTCAGAGCCTATGCGCAGACCAGCTAGCACCTGTGTTCACAGAGATATTCAACCTCTCCTTATCTCAGTCAGGGATCCCCACATGCTTCAAAGAGTCTGTCTTTGTTAATGTTCCGAAGAAACCCAACCCTGCTTTCCTCAATGACTATCGCCCTGTAGCCCTCACCTCAGTAGTGATGAAGTGCTTCGAACATCTGGTCAGAGACTTTTCTTCACTACCTGACACACTGGCCCCATTACAGTTTGCATACCACCAAACCACTCTACGGATGATGCCATCTCTTAGATGAGATGGCCTCCATATACATCTTTCACTCACCTTGACACTCAAAGGGGGAATTATGTTAAAATGCTCTTCATCGACTAGAGCTCATGATTTAATAACATAATTCCCTCCACACTCACCACCAAGCTGGACCACCTGGGACTCAGCTCATCTATGAGTCAGTGGATCTTCATTTTCCTAACTGGAAGAGCACAGGCAGTAAGGATGGGCGGACATGTCTCAGCCTTCCTCACTCTCAGCACTAGTGCCCCCCAGGTTTGTGTTCTGAGTCCCCTGCTGTACTCTTTGTACACGTACGACTGCGTGGCCAGTACCAACTCCACCACCGTCATCAATGTTGCTAATGACACCGCAGTGGTTGCTCTGATCACAAACAACAATGAGACGGCCTACCTAGAGGAGATTGGAAATCTGGAGAAATGGTGCCAGAGGAACAATCTCCTCCTGAACATCAGCAAGACAAAGGTTGTTCTTTGTGGAGCCCAGACGAGCTCTACAGAGGGTGGTGCGATCAGCTGACCACATTATCCGCACCGAGCTCCCTGTCCTGCACTCAATCTACAGCAAGCGGTGCTGGACAAAGGCCAGGAAGATCGTGAAGATCCTTAGCCACCCTAAAAATGGATTGTTCTATCTGTTGACGAGATGGCATGAGAACCCAAGCTCAGTGGTTAAGGCATTGGACTACGGTTCGGAAGATCACAGGGTCAAACCCCACAACCACCAAGTTGCCCCTGTTGGGCCTTAGAGCAAGGCCCTTAACCCTCAACTGCTCAGATGTGTAATGAGATAAAAATGTAAGTCGCTCTGGATAAGAGCATCTGCCAAATGACTAAATGTAAATGTAAATGTGTTTGCGTGCGTCTCAAAAGTGTGCACATGCATTTCATATGTAGTGGTTTGAGCAGTTAGTAACATATATGTATGTATATGTGACAGTTTCATAGATGTGTATGCTAGTTTCATGAGTGTGCATGAATGAAGTTTGATTTAAGCCGTATATAAATTTTTTAATATTGAACCGGAGGAAAAAAGGTCGGATGTGTAGTAATATCAGAGGGGAAACAGTGTGGACACACAATGAGGAGATGCATCAAGGTATACCATAAAAATCCCTCAGTTTTGCAGCATCTCATGTTACTACATGGTAACATAATCATGTTGTGATGTATTTTATAGTTAAACCGATGCCAAAATCATTAATCTAATAGGTTACTAAATGATTGTGAGCTACAACAGTACAAGTGTGTAAATTCATATAAAAAACAAATTTTAAACACTGTGAATACTGCCTTTATTGTTTTGTAGTTACAAAAACATGGACATGCAGAGGTTGTTTTGACGGTTAAAAAGAAATACAATTAGCTGAAAACATCAGATGAAAAAATAAATTTTAAAATGTTATATTAACATTATATGTTATATGGTATGAATAATAATGATTTTGTAAAAAAAAAAAAACTTTAAAAATAGGTTTGGTTTAGACTAGATTGACTGTTGGGATAATTAATAATAACCTTATTGCTAAAATGTTACATTTTCATTGACTAAAACTAGGTTTTCCACGCTGACATGTAGTTGTCGAACTGAGACTAGAAGCTGTTCAGCGCATCTGGAACGGACCCTTCACTGTCACAGCAGGTGATGATGTCTTGTAGTTGGTAATCGATTGTATGCTCTGCCACATGTGCCGTATGTCACTGCTGTCCCTAAAGTGGTTGGGTGGTTGAGTATTTTCTGGGCATTTGTGCACTTCACCTCTCTGATTGCCCAGGAAAGTTTGCCCCTTGCTGTTCTTAAGGCCACTTTGTCCCCTGCTCTGATGGCGGAGTCTTGGGTCCTTAGACGTGCACACACCTCCGCAGTAATCCACAGTTTCTGGTTGGTCGTGAGATGATGTTCATGGAGACAGTGACATCATTACTGAACGTCAGTGAAGTTGCCAAAAGTTGCAGCTTTTCTAAACATGTTCCAGTCAGTGTTCTCAAAACAGTCCTAAACAGCAGCGATGGCGTCTTTTGGCAAGGCTTTTATCTGCTTCAGGACCAGGTGCCCCTGAATCATCACCAGTAAACACTGGTCAGTTGATCAAGAACCCGAACCTGTAACTAGGCCTTTCACATCTACGGAGACAGGTGTCATACCTTTACCATGCTTTGCTACAGTAGGTATTCCTGGAACTCCTAGTCTGCCAGGCTCAGCTTACTGCTGACGTCTGGCACGACCTTTGCTAGGACCCACAAAGAATAAAAAGAACCCAGAAATGAAAAGCACATGGACAAGGCCAAAGGGCTGTATGATGTTTTCCATAGAAGGCGGCAGTAAGTTTGTGGAAATGCATGGGTTACTCGTGACATATTGTCAAGCAGTTAGAGTCACAAACAAATGGACTTATCAGAGGTATTTTCAAAGAGGTAGTGTCAAAAACTGCCACCCTCACCCGCACAAAGAACCTAGGATTGTGTGATCGATCTGCTCCTCCTTCTTCTTTGTCTTTCGGCTGTTCCCTTTCAGGGGTCGCCAAAGCGAATCATCTGCCTCCATCTAAAACTATCCTCTGCATCCTCTTCTCTCACACCAAGTAACCTCATGTCCTCTCTCACTGCATCCATAAATCTCCTTTTCGGTCTTCTTCTAGACTACCTGTCTGGGAGTTCCAACCTCAGCATCCTTCTACCGATATGTTCACAATCTCTCCTCTGAACATGTCCAAACCACCTCAATCTGGCCTCTCTGACTTTATCTCCAAAACATCTAACATGGGTTGTCCCTTTGATAAATTCATTCTTGATCCTATCCATCCTAGTCACTCCCAAAGAGAACCTCAACATCTTCAGCTCTGCTACCTCTATCTCTGCCTCCAGTCTTTTCATCAGTGTCACTGTCTCTGAGCCGTAGAGCATTGCTGGTCTCACCACTGTCCTGTACACCTTTCCTTTCATTCTCGCTGATACTCTTTTATCACACAACACACCTGACACTTTTCTCCACCAAATCCAAATTGCCTGTACCAGCCTCTTCACCTCATTTGAACACTCTCCGTTGCTCTGGACCGTTGACCCTAAGTTCTTAAAATCCTGCAACTTCTTTACCTCTGCCCCCTGTATCCTCACCTCTTCGGCCCCTCTCATTCACACACAGGTATTTCGTCTTGCTGCGGATTACCTTCATTTCTCTGCTTTCCAGAGCATACCTCCACCTCTCCAAATTTTCCTCCACCTGTTCTCTAATCTCGCTACAATGTCGAGAGCACAATGTCATCTGCAAACATTATAGTCAATGGAGACTTCTGTCTTATCTCATCTGTCATCCAGTCCATCACCAGAAGAAAAAAAAGGGGCTTAGAGCCTATCCTTGATGCAGACCCACCTCAACCTTGAACTCTTCTGTCACACCTACAGCACATCTTCCCTCTGTCTTAGTGCTCTCATACATGCCCTGTACCACTCTAACATACTTCTCAGCCACTCCTGACTCATACAACGCTCTTCTTTCGGCACCCTGTCGTACGAATCTACAAAGACACAATGCAACTCTTTATTACCTTCTCTGTACTTCTCCACCAGTGTCCTCAAAGCAATTTCTGCATCTGATGTACTCTTTGTTGGCATAAAACCATATTGCTGCTCACAAATGCTCACCTCTGCCCTTAACCCAGCTTCGATTACTCTTTCCCACAGCTTCATTGTATGGCTCATTAGCTTTATACCTCTGTAATTCCCACAGCTTTGCGCATCTCCCTTGTTCTTAAAAATTGGCACCAATAATGTTCTCGTCCATTACTCTGGAATCTCTCACTCTCCAAGATCTTGTTAAAAACAAACTAGTCAGAAACTCTACTGCCACCTCTCTTAAGCACTTCCATACCTCTAAAGGTATGTCATCAGGACTAACAGCCTTTCCACTCTTCATCAAAGTACTCCTTCCATCTTCCCATCACCCTCCTGGCATCTGTCAGTACATTTTCATCTCTAATCACTCTAACCTGCTGCACATCCTTCTCATCTCTATCTCTCTGCTTCGCCAACCTGTACAGATCCACCTCTCGCTCCTTACTGTCCAGCCTAGCATACAAGTACCAAAGTGCCTTTGTATGTGTGCAGTATGTTTTTGTGCGTGTTGTGCATGTAAAGGACATGTAGTGTGTGTAGTGTGGGTCTAAAGAATGTGTGTGTACTGTATTTGATTTGTAGTGTGTGTGTGTGTTGTGTCTGTAATATGTGTAGTGTGTGTAGTAAATATGGATGTGTATAAGTAGTGTGTGTTCGCGTGTGTGTGTGTGTGTGTGTTTGCGTGTCTATGTGTATGTTTGTGTACGATATATGTTTGTGTGTGTTTGTGTGTGTGTGTGTGCGTGTTTGTGTTTGTGTGTGTGTGTGTAGTCTACTGTATGTGCCTCAGTGTGTGTACTGTATTTGATGTGTAGTTTTTGAGTGTGTAAGGTGTATTTGTGTGTCATGTGTGTGTGTAGAATGCATCTTTAGTATTTGTGAGTGGGTGTAGTGCATGTGTGCCTGTAATATGTGTAGTGTGTCTGTAGTAGATGTGTATGAGTACACCCAAGAGAACAGAAAGGAAAAGCACATGAAGCGCTCTATCTTGTGCTATCTGAACCAATCACATGCCAGAGTTTTACAAACAGATGGCCTTATAGGAGATATTCTCAAGGGGTTGGCGCAAAAACCAGGGCCCCTACCAACCATAAAGATCTTAGGATCTGGTCTGTGTCGAAAATTTGGCTACTGTATACCAGTGCCACATGGCCCAGACTCTGACACAGTACAGTGATTCTAGGAGTTCTCCAATAAGCATCCATTAAAGGTTGAATCCAAGAGGTTATCCCTGTGTAGTTTTAAAATAAAAAGTAGAAAAATTGTTACAAGCAACAATGAGTGGGCCCAAGCACCTGTGCCATCGCCTCTTGGGAGCACCTCACAACCTGTGTAGTTTTCCAGCACACTAGGACCTCTTAAACATATATGACATGAGATTAAGCCATCATCATGGCTGGACATGTCTTTATAATTTTTGTTGTGACTGTAATGGCACAGGTTTGAGCAGTGCATCGTTTGTGTAGGAATGTGTAAGTTGGATGAGTGTGTGTGTGTGTGTGTGTGTGTGTGTGTGTGTGTGTGTGTGTGTGTGTGTGTGTGAGTGTGTGTGTGAGTGTGTGTGTGGTTATGTGTGTGTGTGTCTATGTGTGTGTGTGTCTGTGTAGTTTCTTGGGTCTTGTTTATGTATTTGTATTTTACCACCTGTTGAGTCAGGCGAATGTGAAACGTGTTTTCAGTTCGATGAGATCTAGAGGATCCAGATGTTTTAAGGAAGATGAATGAATACATAAATATTAAGGCATAAAAGAGCAAGACAGCGCTCGATGATTTATGACATCAGCAAAATGTGATACAAAAATGTTGTTTATTAACATGTATGCCAAAATGCATGTATGTTGTGGAAATGATCATTTATTTGATTCTTTGCTTAGATATGCTGAGGCAAAGCGTTTGCTGCGTTCTTAGCACTGTACGAGCTCAGGAAAGCCGTTTTCTCACACAACCAATGGATAGTTATGTAAAACATCCAAAAAAAGTGTGGACACACAATGAGGAGATGCATCAAGGTATACCATAAAAATCCCTCAGTTTTGCAGCATCTCATGTTACTACATGGTAACATAATCATGTTGTGATGTATTTTATAGTTAAACCGATGCCAAAATCATTAATCTAATAGGTTACCAAATGATTGTGAGCTACAACAGTACAAGTGTGTAAATTCATATAAAAAACAAATTTTAAACACTGTGAATACTGCCTTTATTGTTTTGTAGTTACAAAAACATGGACATGCAGAGGTTGTTTTGACGGTTAAAAAGAAATACAATTAGCTGAAAACATCAGATGAAAAAATTAATTTTAAAATGTTATATTAACATTATATGTTATATGGTATGAATAATAATGATTTTGTAAAAAAAAAAAAAACTTTAAAAATAGGTTTGGTTTAGACTAGATTGACTGTTGGGATAATTAATAATAACCTTATTGCTAAAATGTTACATTTTTATTAACTAAAACTAGGTTTTCCACGCTGACATGTAGTTGTCGAACTGAGACTAGAAGCTGTTCAGCGCATCTGGAACGGACCCTTCACTGTCACAGCAGGTGATGATGTCTTGTAGTTGGTAATCGATTGTATGCTCTGCCACATGTGCCGTATGTCACTGCTGTCCCTAAAGTGGTTGGGTGGTTGAGTATTTTCTGGGCGTTTGTGCACTTCACCTCTCTGATTGCCCAGGAAAGTTTGCCCCTTGCTGTTCTTAAGGCCACTTTGTCCCCTGCTCTGATGGCGGAGTCTTGGGTCCTTAGACGTGCACACACCTCCGCAGTAATCCACAGTTTCTGGTTGGTCGTGAGATGATGTTCATGGAGACAGTGACATCATTACTGAACGTCAGTGAAGTTGCCAAAAGTTGCAGCTTTTCTAAACATGTTCCAGTCAGTGTTCTCAAAACAGTCCTAAACAGCAGCGATGGCGTCTTTTGGCAAGGCTTTTATCTGCTGCAGGACCAGGTGCCCCTGAATCATCACCAGTAAACACTGGTCAGTTGATCAAGAACACGAACCTGTAACTAGGCCTTTCACATCTACGGAGACAGGTGTCATACCTTTACCATGCTTTGCTACAGTAGGTATTCCTGGAACTCCTAAGTCTGCCAGGCTCAGCTTACTGCTGACGTCTGGCACGACCTTTGCTAGGACCCACAAAGAATAAAAAGAACCCAGAAATGAAAAGCACATGGACAAGGCCAAAGGGCTGTATGATGTTTTCCATAGAAGGCGGCAGTAAGTTTGTGGAAATGCATGGGTTACTCGTGACATATTGTCAAGCAGTTAGAGTCACAAACAAATGGACTTATCAGAGGTATTTTCAAAGAGGTAGTGTCAAAAACTGCCACCCTCACCCGCACAAAGAACCTAGGATTGTGTGATCGATCTGCTCCTCCTTCTTCTTTGTCTTTCGGCTGTTCCCTTTCAGGGGTCGCCACAGCGAATCATCTGCCTCCATCTAAAACTATCCTCTGCATCCTCTTCTCTCACACCAAGTAACCTCATGTCCTCTCTCACTGCATCCATAAATCTCCTTTTCGGTCTTCTTCTAGACTACCTGTCTGGGAGTTCCAACCTCAGCATCCTTCTACCGATATGTTCACAATCTCTCCTCTGAACATGTCCAATCCACCTCAATCTGGCCTCTCTGACTTTATCTCCAAAACATCTAACATGGGTTGCCCCTTTGATAAATTCATTCTTGATCCTATCCATTCTAGTCACTCCCAAAGAGAACCTCAACATCTTCAGCTCTGCTACCTCTATCTCTGCCTCCAGTCTTTTCATCAGTGTCACTGTCTCTGAGCCGTAGAGCATTGCTGGTCTCACCACTGTCCTGTACACCTTTCCTTTCATTCTCGCTGATACTCTTTTATCACACAACACACCTGACACTTTTCTCCACCAAATCCAAATTGCCTGTACCAGCCTCTTCACCTCATTTGAACACTCTCCGTTGCTCTGGACCGTTGACCCTAAGTTCTTAAAATCCTGCAACTTCTTTACCTCTGCCCCCTGTATCCTCACCTCTTCGGCCCCTCTCATTCACACACAGGTATTTCGTCTTGCTGCGGATTACCTTCATTTCTCTGCTTTCCAGAGCATACCTCCACCTCTCCAAATTTTCCTCCACCTGTTCTCTGATCTCGCTACAATGTCGAGAGCACAATGTCATCTGCAAACATCATAGTCAATGGAGACTTCTGTCTTATCTCATCTGTCATCCAGTCCATCACCAGAAGAAAAAAAAGGGGCTTAGAGCCTATCCTTGATGCAGACCCACCTCAACCTTGAACTCTTCTGTCACACCTACAGCACATCTTCCCACTGTCTTAGTGCTCTCATACATGCCCTGTACCACTCTAACATACTTCTCAGCCACTCCTGACTCATACAACGCTCTTCTTTCGGCACCCTGTCGTACGAATCTACAAAGACACAATGCAACTCTTTATTACCTTCTCTGTACTTCTCCACCAGTGTCCTCAAAGCAATTTCTGCATCTGATGTACTCTTTGTTGGCATAAAACCATATTGCTGCTCACAAATGCTCACCTCTGCCCTTAACCCAGCTTCGATTACTCTTTCCCACAGCTTCATTGTATGGCTCATTAGCTTTATACCTCTGTAATTCCCACAGCTTTGCGCATCTCCCTTGTTCTTAAAAATTGGCACCAATAATGTTCTCGTCCATTACTCTGGAATCTCTCACTCTCCAAGATCTTGTTAAAAACAAACTAGTCAGAAACTCTACTGCCACCTCTCTTAAGCACTTCCATACCTCTAAAGGTATGTCATCAGGACCAACAGCCTTTCCACTCTTCATCAAAGTACTCCTTCCATCTTTCCATCACCCTCCTGGCATCTGTCAGTACATTTTCATCTCTAATCACTCTAACCTGCTGCACATCCTTCTCATCTCTATCTCTCTGCTTCGCCAACCTGTACAGATCCACCTCTCGCTCCTTACTGTCCAGCCTAGCATACAAGTACCAAAGTGCCTTTGTATGTGTGCAGTATGTTTTTGTGCGTGTTGTGCATGTAAAGGACATGTAGTGTGTGTAGTGTGGGTCTAAAGAATGTGTGTGTACTGTATTTGATTTGTAGTGTGTGTGTGTGTTGTGTCTGTAATATGTGTAGTGTGTGTAGTAAATATGGATGTGTATAAGTAGTGTGTGTTCGCGTGTGTGTGTGTGTGTGTGTTTGCGTGTCTATGTGTATGTTTGTGTACGATATATGTTTGTGTGTGTTTGTGTGTGTGTGTGTGTGCGTGTTTGTGTGTGTGTGTGTGTGTAGTCTACTGTATGTGCCTCAGTGTGTGTACTGTATTTGATGTGTAGTTTTTGAGTGTGTAAGGTGTATTTGTGTGTCATGTGTGTGTGTAGAATGCATCTTTAGTATTTGTGAGTGGGTGTAGTGCATGTGTGCCTGTAATATGTGTAGTGTGTCTGTAGTAGATGTGTATGAGTACACCCAAGAGAACAGAAAGGAAAAGCACATGAAGCGCTCTATCTTGTGCTATCTGAACCAATCACATGCCAGAGTTTTACAAACAGGTGGCCTTATAGGAGATATTCTCAAGGGGTTGGCGCAAAAACCAGGGCCCCTACCAACCATAAATTTTCTGTGTCGAAAATTTGGCTACTGTATACCAGTGCCACATGGCCCAGACTCTGACACAGTACAGTGATTCTAGGAGTTCTCCAATAAGCATCAATTAAAGGTTGAATCCAAGAGGTTATCCCTGTGTAGTTTTAAAATAAAAAGTAGAAAAATTGTTACAAGCAACAATGAGTGGGCCCAAGCACCTGTGCCATCGCCTCTTGGGAGCACCTCACAACCTGTGTAGTTTTCCAGCACACTAGGACCTCTTAAACATATATGACATGAGATTAAGCCATCATCATGGCTGGACATGTCTTTATAATTTTTGTTGTGACTGTAATGGCACAGGTTTGAGCAGTGCATCGTTTGTGTAGGAATGTGTAAGTTGGATGAGTGTGTGTGTGTGTGTGTGTGTGTGTGTGTGTGTGTGTGTGTTTGTGTGAGTGTGTGTGTGAGTGTGTGTGTGTCTATGTGTGTGTGTGTCTGTGTAGTGTCTTGGGTCTTGTTTATGTATTTGTATTTTACCACCTGTTGAGTCAGGCGAATGTGAAACGTGTTTTCAGTTCGATGAGATCTAGAGGATCCAGATGTTTTAAGGAAGATGAATGAATACATAAATATTAAGGCATAAAAAAGCAAGACAGCGCTCGCTGATTTATGACATCAGCAAAATGTGATACAAAAATGTTGTTTTTCAACATGTATGCCAAAATGCATGTATGTTGTGGAAATGATCATTTATTGGATATTCTGCTTAGATATGCTGAGGCAAAGCGTTTGCTGCGTTCCTAGCGCTGTACGAGCTCAGGAAAGCGGTTTTCTCACACAACTAATGGATAGTCATGTAGTCATGTACATTTTTTTATGATCAACATCTTAAAACAATAACAAAAATGTTGTTTTTCAACATGTATGCCAAAATGCATGTATGTTGTGGAAATGATCATTTATTGGATATTTTGCTTAGATATGCTGAGGCAAAGCGTTTGCTGCGTTCCTAGCGCTGTACCAGCTCAGGAAAGCGGTTTTCTCACACAACGAATGCATGTTGATTGTAAAACATACAAAACGAGTTTATAAGCATTTTTTATGATCAACATCTTAAAACAATAACAAAAATTTTGTTTTTCAACATGTATGCCAAAATGCATGTATGTTGTGGAAACGATGGATATTTTGCTTAGATATGCGGAGGCAAAGCGTTTGCTGCGTTCTTACCGCTGTACGATCTCAGGAAAGCGGTTTTCTCACACAACAAATGCATGTTGATTATAAAACATACAAAACGAGTTTATTAGCATTTTTTTACGATCAACATCTTAAAACAATAACAAAAATGTTGTTTTTCAACATGTATGCCAAAATGCATGTATGTTGTGGAAATGATCATTTATTTCATTCTTTGCTTAGATATGCTGAGGCAAAGCCTTTGCTGCGTTCCTAGCGCTGTACGAGCTCAGTAAAGCCGCTTTCTCACCCAACCAATGGATAGTTATGTAAAACATCCAAAAGAAGTTTCTAAGCATTTTTATGCATCGAAATGTGAAAAAGAATAATGAAAAAGTTGTTTTTCAGCTTGTATGCCAAAATGCATGAATGTTGTGGAAATGATCATTTATCTAATATTTTGCTTAGATATGCTAAGGCAAAGCGTTTGCTGCGTTCCTAGCGCTGTAAGAGCTCAGGAAAGCGGTTTTCTCACACAACGAATTCATGTTGATTGTAAAACATAAAAAACGAGTTTATAAGCATTTTTTATGATCAACATCTTAAAACAATAACAAAAATGTTGTTTTTACAACATGTATGCCAAAATGCATGTATGTTGTGGAAATGATCATTTTTGGGAAATTTTGCTTCGGTTTGCCGAAATAAAGTGTTTGCTGCGTTCTTAGCGCTGTACGAGCTCAGGAAAGCCGTTTTTTCACCCAACCAATGGATAGTTATGCAAAACATCCTAAAAAAGTTTCTAAGCATTTTTATGCATTGAAATGTGAAAAAGAATAATAAAAAAGTTGTTTTTCAGCTTGTATGCCAAAATGCATTGAATGTTGTGGAAATGATCATTTATCTAATATTTTGCTTAGATATGCTAAGGCAAAGCGTTTGCTGCGTTCCTAGCGCTGTAAGAGCTCAGGAAAGCGGTTTTCTCCCACAACGAATTCATGTTGATTGTAAAACATACAAAACGAGTTTATAAGCAATTTTTATGATCAACATCTTAAAATAATAACAAAAATGTTGTTTTTCAACATGTATGCCAAAATGCATGTATGTTGTGGAAATGATCATTTATTGGATATTTTGCTTAGATATGCTGAGGCAAAGCGTTTGCTGCGTTCCTAGCGCTGTACGAGCTCAGGAAAGCCGTTTTCTCACCCAACCAATGGATAGTTATGTAAAACATCCAAAAAAAGTTTCTAAGCATTTTTATGCATCGAAATGTGAAAAAGAATAATGAAAAAGTTGTTTTTCAGCTTGTATGCCAAAATGCATGTATGTTGTGGAAATGATCATTTATTGGATATTTTGCTTAGATATGCTGAGGCAAAGCGTTTGCTGCGTTCCTAGCGCTGTACGAGCTCAGGAAAGCGGTTTTCTCACACAACTAATGGATAGTCATGTAGTCATGTACATTTTTTTATGATCAACATCTTAAAACAATAACAAAAATGTTGTTTTTCAACATGTATGCCAAAATGCATGTATGTTGTGGAAATGATCATTTATTGGATATTTTGCTTAGATATGCTGAGGCAAAGCGTTTGCTGCGTTCCTAGCGCTGTACCAGCTCAGGAAAGCGGTTTTCTCACACAACGAATGCATGTTGATTGTAAAACATACAAAACGAGTTTATAAGCATTTTTTATGATCAACATCTTAAAACAATAACAAAAATGTTTTTTATCAACATGTATGCCAAAATGCATGTATGTTGTGGAAATGATCATTTATTTCATTCTTTGCTTAGATATGCTGAGGCAAAGCGTTTGCTGCGTTCCTAGCGCTGTACGAGCTCAGGAAAGCGGTTTTCTCACACAACCAATGCATGTTGATTGTAAAACATACAAAACGAGTTTATAAGCATTTTTTATGATCAACATCTTAAAACAATAACAAAAATTTTGTTTTTCAACATGTATGCCAAAATGCATGTATGTTGTGGAAACGATGGATATTTTGCTTAGATATGCGGAGGCAAAGCGATTGCTGCGTTCTTACCGCTGTACGATCTCAGGAAAGCGGTTTTCTCACACAACAAATGCATGTTGATTATAAAACATACAAAACGAGTTTATTAGCATTTTTTACGATCAACATCTTAAAACAATAACAAAAATGTTGTTTTTCAACATGTATGCCAAAATGCATGTATGTTGTGGAAATGATCATATACTGGATATTTTGCTTAGATATGCTGAGGCAAAGCCTTTGCTGCGTTCCTAGCGCTGTACGAGCTCAGTAAAGCCGCTTTCTCACCAAACCAATGGATAGTTATGTAAAACATCCAAAAGAAGTTTCTAAGCATTTTTATGCATCGAAATGTGAAAAAGAATAATGAAAAAGTTGTTTTTCAGCTTGTATGCCAAAATGCATGAATGTTGTGGAAATGATCATTTATCTAATATTTTGCTTAGATATGCTGAGGCAAAGCGTTTGCTGCGTTCCTAGCGCTGTAAGAGCTCAGGAAAGCGGTTTTCTCACACAACGAATGCATGTTAATTGTAAGACATACAAAACGAGTTTATATACATTTTTTATGATCAACACTTTAAAACAATAACAAAAATGTTGTTTTTCAACATGTATGTCAAAGTGCATGTATGTTGTGGAAATGATCATTTATTTCATTCTTTGCTTAGATATGCTGAGGCAAAGCGTTTGCTGCGTTCTTAGCGCTGTACGAGCTCAGGAAAGCCGTTTTCTCACCCAACCAATGGATAGTTATGTAAAACATCCAAAAGAAGTTTCTAAGCATTTTTATGCATCGAAATGTGAAAAAGAATAATGAAAAAGTTGTTTTTCAGCTTGTATGCCAAAATGCATGTATGTTGTGGAAATGATCATTTATTTCATTCTTTGCTTAGATATGCTGAGGCAAAGCGTTTGCTGCGTTCTTAGCGCTGTACGAGCTCAGGAAAGCGGTTTTCTCCCACAACGAATTCATGTTGATTGTAAAACATACAAAACGAGTTTATAAGCAATTTTTATGATCAACATCTTAAAATAATAACAAAAATGTTGTTTTTCAACATGTATGCCAAAATGCATGTATGTTGTGGAAATGATCATTTATTGGATATTTTGCTTAGATATGCTGAGGCAAAGCGTTTGCTGCGTTCCTAGCGCTGTACGAGCTCAGGAAAGCCGTTTTCTCACCCAACCAATGGATAGTTATGTAAAACATCCAAAAGAAGTTTCTAAGCATTTTTATGCATCGAAATGTGAAAAAGAATAATGAAAAAGTTGTTTTTCAGCTTGTATGCCAAAATGCATGTATGTTGTGGAAATGATCATTTATTTCATTCTTTGCTTAGATATGCTGAGGCAAAGCGTTTGCTGCGTTCCTAGCGCTGTACGAGCTCAGGAAAGCGGTTTTCTCATACAACGAATGCATGTTAATTGTAAGACATACAAAACGAGTTTATATACATTTTTTATGATCAACACTTTAAAACAATAACAAAAATGTTGTTTTTCAACATGTATGTCAAAGTGCATGTACGTTGTGGAAATGATCATTTATTGGATATTTTGCTTAGATATGCTGAGGCAAAGCGTTTGCTGCGTTCCTAGCGCTGTACGAGCTCAGGAAAGCGGTTTTCTCACACAACGAATTCATGTTGATTGTAAAACATACAAAACGAGTTTATAAGCATTTTTTATGATCAACATCTTAAAACAATAACAAAAATGTTGTTTTTACAACATGTATGCCAAAATGCATGTATGTTGTGGAAATGATCATTTTTGGGAAATTTTCCTTTGTTATGCCGAAATAAAGTGTTTGCTGCGTTCTTAGCGCTGTACGAGCTCAGGAAAGCCGTTTTTTCACCCAACCAATGGATAGTTATGCAAAACATCCTAAAAAAGTTTCTAAGCATTTTTATGCATTGAAATGTGAAAAAGAATAATAAAAAAGTTGTTTTTCAGCTTTTATGCCAAAATGCATTGAATGTTGTGGAAATGATCATTTATCTAATATTTTGCTTAGATATGCTGAGGCAAAGCGTTTGCTGCGTTCCTAGCGCTGTACGAGCTCAGCAAAACCGTTTTCTCACCCAACCAATGGATAGTTATGTAAAACATCCAAAAGAAGTTTCTAAGCATTTTTATGCATCGAAATGTGAAAAAGAATAATGAAAAAGTTGTTTTTCAGCTTGTATGCCAAAATGCATGTATGTTGTGGAAATGATCATTTATTTCATTCTTTGCTTAGATATGCTGAGGCAAAGCGTTTGCTGCGTTCCTAGCGCTGTACGAGCTCAGGAAAGCGGTTTTCTCACACAACTAATAGATAGTCATGTAGTCATGTACATTTTTTTATGATCAACACTTTAAAACAATAACAAAAATGTTGTTTTTCAACATGTATGTCAAAGTGCATGTACGTTGTGGAAATGATCATTTATTGGATATTTTGCTTAGATATGCTGAGGCAAAGCGTTTGCTGCGTTCCTAGCGCTGTACAAGCTCAGGAAAGCGGTTTTCTCACACAACGAATTCATGTTGATTGTAAAACATACAAAACGAGTTTATAAGCATTTTTTATGATCAACATCTTAAAACAATAACAAAAATGTTGTTTTTACAACATGTATGCCAAAATGCATGTATGTTGTGGAAATGATCATTTTTGGGAAATTTTCCTTTGTTATGCCGAAATAAAGTGTTTGCTGCGTTCTTAGCGCTGTACGAGCTCAGGAAAGCCGTTTTTTCACCCAACCAATGGATAGTTATGCAAAACATCCTAAAAAAGTTTCTAAGCATTTTTATGCATTGAAATGTGAAAAAGAATAATAAAAAAGTTGTTTTTCAGCTTGTATGCCAAAATGCATTGAATGTTGTGGAAATGATCATTTATCTAATATTTTGCTTAGATATGCTGAGGCAAAGCGTTTGCTGCGTTCCTAGCGCTGTACGAGCTCAGCAAAACCGTTTTCTCACCCAACCAATGGATAGTTATGTAAAACATCCAAAAGAAGTTTCTAAGCATTTTTATGCATCGAAATGTGAAAAAGAATAATGAAAAAGTTGTTTTTCAGCTTGTATGCCAAAATGCATGTATGTTGTGGAAATGATCATTTATTTCATTCTTTGCTTAGATATGCTGAGGCAAAGCGTTTGCTGCGTTCTTAGCGCTGTACGAGCTCAGGAAAGCGGTTTTCTCACACAACGAATGCATGTTGATTGTAAAACATACAAAACGAGTTTATAAGCATTTTTTATGATCAACATCTTAAAACAATAACAAAAATGTTGTTTTTCAACATGTATGCCAAAATGCATGTATGTTGTGGAAATGATCATTTACTGGATATTTTGCTTAGATATGCTGAGGCAAAGCCTTTGCTGCGTTCCTAGCGCTGTACGAGCTCAGTAAAGCCGCTTTCTCACCCAACCAATGGATAGTTATGTAAAACATCCAAAAGAAGTTTCTAAGCATTTTTATGCATCGAAATGTGAAAAAGAATAATGAAAAAGTTGTTTTTCAGCTTGTATGCCAAAATGCATGAATGTTGTGGAAATGATCATTTATCTAATATTTTGCTTAGATATGCTAAGGCAAAGCGTTTGCTGCGTTCCTAGCGCTGTAAGAGCTCAGGAAAGCGGTTTTCTCACACAACGAATGCATGTTAATTGTAAGACATACAAAACGAGTTTATATACATTTTTTATGATCAACACTTTAAAACAATAACAAAAATGTTGTTTTTCAACATGTATGTCAAAGTGCATGTACGTTGTGGAAATGATCATTTATTGGATATTTTGCTTAGATATGCTGAGGCAAAGCGTTTGCTGCGTTCCTAGCGCTGTACGAGCTCAGGAAAGCGGTTTTCTCACACAACGAATTCATGTTGATTGTAGAACATAAAAAACGAGTTTATAAGCATTTTTTATGATCAACATCTTAAAACAATAACAAAAATGTTGTTTTTACAACATGTATGCCAAAATGCATGTATGTTGTGGAAATGATCATTTTTGGGAAATTTTGCTTTGGTTTGCCGAAATAAAGTGTTTGCTGCGTTCTTAGCGCTGTACGAGCTCAGGAAAGCCGTTTTTTCACCCAACCAATGGATAGTTATGCAAAACATCCTAAAAAAGTTTCTAAGCATTTTTATGCATTGAAATGTGAAAAAGAATAATAAAAAAGTTGTTTTTCAGCTTGTATGCCAAAATGCATTGAATGTTGTGGAAATGATCATTTATCTAATATTTTGCTTAGATATGCTGAGGCAAAGCGTTTGCTGCGTTCCTAGCGCTGTACGAGCTCAGCAAAACCGTTTTCTCACCCAACCAATGGATAGTTATGTAAAACGTCCAAAAGAAGTTTCTAAGCATTTTTATGCATCGAAATGTGAAAAAGAATAATGAAAAAGTTGTTTTTCAGCTTGTATGCCAAAATGCATGTATGTTGTGGAAATGATCATTTATTTCATTCTTTGCTTAGATATGCTGAGGCAAAGCGTTTGCTGCGTTCTTAGCGCTGTACGAGCTCAGGAAAGCGGTTTTCTCACACAACGAATGCATGTTAATTGTAAGACATACAAAACGAGTTAATATACATTTTTTATGATCAACATCTTAAAACAATAACAAAAATGTTGTTTTTCATCATGTATGTCAAAGTGCATGTATGTTGTGGAAATGATCATTTATTTCATTCTTTGCTTAGATATGCTGAGGCAAAGCGTTTGCTGCGATCCTAGCGCTGTACGAGCTCAGGAAAGCCGTTTTCTCACCCAACCAATGGATAGTTATGTAAAACATCCAAAAAAAGTTTCTTAGCATTTTTATGCATCGAAATGTGAAAAAGAATAATGAAAAAGTTGTTTTTCAGCTTGTATGCCAAAATGCATGTATGTTGTGGAAATGATCATTTATTTCATTCTTTGCTTAGATATGCTGAGGCAAAGCGTTTGCTGCGTTCTTAGCGCTGTACGAGCTCAGGAAAGCGGTTTTCTCCCACAACGAATTCATGTTGATTGTAAAACATACAAAACGAGTTTATAAGCAATTTTTATGATCAACATCTTAAAATAATAACAAAAATGTTGTTTTTCAACATGTATGCCAAAATGCATGTATGTTGTGGAAATGATCATTTATTTCATTCTTTGCTTAGATATGCTGAGGCAAAGCGTTTGCTGCGTTCTTAGCGCTGTACGAGCTCAGCAAAGCGGTTTTCTCACACAACTAATGGATAGTCATGTAGTCATGTACATTTTTTTATGATCAACATCTTAAAACAATAACAAAAATGTTGTTTTTACAACATGTATGCCAAAATGCATGTATGTTGTGGAAATGATCATTTATTGGATATTTTGCTTAGATATGCTGAGGCAAAGCGTTTGCTGCGTTCCTAGCGCTGTACGACCTCAGGAAAGCGGTTTTCTCACACAACGAATGCATGTTAATTGTAAGACATACAAAACGAGTTTATATACATTTTTTATGATCAACACTTTAAAACAATAACAAAAATGTTGTTTTTCAACATGTATGTCAAAGTGCATGTACGTTGTGGAAATGATCATTTATTTCATTCTTTGCTTAGATATGCTGAGGCAAAGCGTTTGCTGCGTTCTTAGCGCTGTACGAGCTCAGCAAAGCGGTTTTCTCACACAACTAATGGATAGTCATGTAGTCATGTACATTTTTTTATGATCAACATCTTAAAACAATAACAAAAATGTTGTTTTTCAACATGAATGCCAAAATGCATGTATGTTGTGGAAACGATGGATATTTTGCTTAGATATGCAGAGGCAAAGCGTTTGGTGCATTCTTACCGCTGTACGATCTCAGGAAAGCGGTTTTTTCACACAACAAATGCATGTTGATTATAAAACATACAAAACGAGTTTATTAGCATTTTTTACGATCAACATCTTAAAACAATAACAAAAATGTTGTTTTTCAACATGTATGCCAAAATGCATGTATGTTGTGGAAATGATCATTTATTTCATTCTTTGCTTAGATATGCTGAGGCAAAGCGTTTGCTGCGTTCTTAGCGCTGTACGAGCTCAGCAAAGCGGTTTTCTCACACAACTAATGGATAGTCATGTAGTCATGTACATTTTTTTATGATCAACATCTTAAAACAATAACAAAAATGTTGTTTTTCAACATGTATGCCAAAATGCATGTATGTTGTGGAAATTATCATTTTTGGGATATTTTGCTTTGTTATGCTGAAATAAAGTGTTTGCTGCGTTCTTAGCGCTGTACGAGCTCAGGAAAGCGGTTTTCTCACACAACCAATGCATGTTGATTGTAAAACATACAAAACGAGTTTATTAGCATTTTTTACGATCAACGTCTTAAAACAATAACAAAAATGTTGTTTTTCAAGATGTATGTCAAAGTGCATGTATGTTGTGGAAATGATCATTTTTGGGAAATTTTGCTTTGTTATGCCGAAATAAAGTGTTTGCTGCGTTCTTAGCGCTGTACGAGCTCAGGAAAGCCGTTTTCTCACCCAACCAATGGATAGTTATGTAAAACATCCAAAAGAAGTTTCTAAGCATTTTTATGCATCGAAATGTGAAAAAGAATAATTAAAAAGTTGTTTTTCAGCTTGTATGCCAAAATGCATGTATGTTGTGGAAATGATCATTTATTTCATTCTTTGCTTAGATATGCTGAGGCAAAGCGTTTGCTGCGTTCTTAGCGCTGTACGAGGTCAGGAAAGCGGTTTTCTCACACAACTAATGGATAGTCATGTAGTCATGTACATTTTTTTATGATCAACATCTTAAAACAATAACAAACATGTTGTTTTTCAACATGTATGCCAAAATGCATGTATGTTGTGGAAACGATGGATATTTTGCTTAGATATGCGGAGGCAAAGCGTTTGCTGCGTTCCTAGCGCTGTACGAGCTCAGGAAAGCCGCTTTCTCACCCAACCAATGGATAGTTATGTAAAACATCCAAAAAAAGTTTCTAAGCATTTTTATGCATCGAAATGTGAAAAAGAATAATGAAAAAGTTGTTTTTCAGCTTGTATGCGAAAATGCATGTATTATGTTGTGGAAATGATCATTTATTGGATATTTTGCTTAGATATGCTGAGGCAAAGCGTTTGCTGCGTTCCTAGCGCTGTACGAGCTTAGGAAAGCGGTTTTCTCACACAACAAATGCATGTTGATTATAAAACATACAAAACGAGTTTATTAGCATTTTTTACGATCAACATCTTAAAACAATAACAAAAATGTTGTTTTTCAACATGTATGCCAAAATGCATTTATGTTGTGGAAATGATCATTTTTGGGATATTTTGCTTTGTTATGCTGAAATAAAGTGTTTGCTGCGTTCTTAGCGCTGTACGAGCTCAGGAAAGCGGTTTTCTCACACAACCAATGCATGTTGATTGTAAAACATACAAAACGAGTTTATTAGCATTTTTTACGATCAACGTCTTAAAACAATAACAAAAATGTTGTTTTTCAAGATGTATGTCAAAGTGCATGTATGTCGTGGAAATGATCATTTTTGGGAAATTTTGCTTTGTTATGCCGAAATAAAGTGTTTGCTGCTTTCTTAGCGCTGTACGAGCTCAGGAAAGCCGTTTTCTCACCCAACCAATGGATAGTTATGTAAAACATCCAAAAGAAGTTTCTAAGCATTTTTATGCATCGAAATGTGAAAAAGAAAAATGAAAAAGTTGTTTTTCAGCTTGTATGCCAAAATGCATGTATGTTGTGGAAATGATCATTTATTTCATTCTTTGCTTAGATATGCTGAGGCAAAGCGTTTGCTGCGTTCCTAGCGCTGTACGAGCTCAGGAAAGCGGTTTTCTCACACAACGAATGGATAGTCATGTAGTCATGTACATTTTTTTATGATCAACATCTTAAAACAATAACAAAAATGTTGTTTTTACAACATGTATGCCAAAATGCATGTATGTTGTGGAAATGATCATTTTTGGGAAATTTTGCTTTGTTATGCCGAAATAAAGTGTTTGCTGCGTTCTTAGCGCTGTACGATCTCAGGAAAGCGGTTTTCTCACACAACAAATGCATGTTGATTATAAAACATACAAAACGAGTTTATTAGCATTTTTTACGATCAACATCTTAAAACAATAACAAAAATGTTGTTTTTCAACATGTATGCCAAAATGCATGTATGTTGTGGAAACGATGGATATTTTGCTTAGATATGCGGAGGCAAAGCGTTTGCTGCGTTCTTACCGATGTACGAGGTCAGGAAAGCGGTTTTTTTCACACAACGAATGCATGTTGATTGTAAAACATACAAAACGAGTTTATAAGCATTTTTTATGATCAACATCTTAAAACAATAACAAAAACGTTTTTTATCAACATGTATGCCAAAATGCATGTATGTTGTGGAAATGATCATTTATTTCATTCTTTGCTTAGATATGCTGAGGCAAAGCGTTTGCTGCGTTCCTAGCGCTGTACGAGGTCAGGAAAGCGGTTTTCTCACACAACGAATGCATGTTAATTGTAAGACATACAAAACGAGTTTATATACATTTTTTATGATCAACATCTTAAAACAATAACAAAAATGTTGTTTTTCAACATGTATGTCAAAGTGCATGTATGTTGTGGAAATGATCATTTATTTCATTCTTTGCTTAGACATGCTGAGGCAAAGCGTTTGCTGCGTTCTTAGCGCTGTACGAGCTCAGGAAAGCGGTTTTCTCACACAACTAATGGATAGTCATGTAGTCATGTACATTTTTTTATGATCAACATCTTAAAACAATAACAAAAATGTTGTTTTTCAACATGTATGCCAAAATGCATGTATGTTGTGGAAACGATGGATATTTTGCTTAGATATGCGGAGGCAAAGCGTTTGCTGCGTTCCTAGGGCTGTACGAGCTCAGGAAAGCGGTTTTCTCACACAACGAATGCATGTTGATTGTAAAACATACAAAACGAGTTTATAAGCATTTTTTATGATCAACATCTTAAAACACTAACAAAAATGTTGTTTTTCAACATGTATGCCAAAATGCATGTATGTTGTGGAAATGATCATTTATTGGATATTTTGCTTCGATATGCTGAAATAAAGTGTTTGCTGCGTTCTTAGCGCTGTACGAGCTCAGGAAAGCCGTTTTCTCACCCAACCAATGGATAGTTATGTAAAACATCCAAAAAAAGTTTCTAAGCATTTTTATGCATCGAAATGTGAAAAAGAATATTGAAAAAGTTGTTTTTCAGCTTGTATGCCAAAATGCATGAATGTTGTGGAAATGATCATTTATTGGATATTTTGCTTAGATATGCTGAGGCAAAGCGTTTGCTGCGTTCCTAGCGCTGTACGAGCTCAGGAAAGCGATTTTCTCACACAACGAATTCATGTTGATTGTAAAACATACAAAACGAGTTTATAAGCATTTTTTATGATCAACATCTTAAAACAATAACAAAAATGTTGTTTTTCAATATGTATGCCAAAATGCATGTATGTTGTGGAAATGATCATTTATTGGATATTTTGCTTAGATATGCTGAGGCAAAGCGTTTGCTGCGTTCCTAGCGCTGTACGAGCTCAGGAAAGCGGCCTTCTCACACAACGAATGCATGTTGATTGTAAAACATAAAAAAACGAGTTTATAAGCATTTTTTATGATCAACATCTTAAAACAATAACAAAAATGTTGTTTTTACAACATGTATGCCAAAATGCATGTATGTTGTGGAAATGATCATTTATCTAATATTTTGCTTAGATATGCTGAGGCAAAGCGTTTGCTGCGTTCTTAGCGCTGTACGAGCTCAGGAAAGCGGTTTTCTCACACAACTAATGGATAGTCATGTAGTCATGACTATCCATTAGTTGTATGAGCTCAGGAAAGCGGTTTTCTCACACAACGAATTCATGTTGATTGTAGAACATAAAAAACGAGTTTATAAGCATTTTTTATGATCAACATCTTAAAACAATAACAAAAATGTTGTTTTTACAACATGTATGCCAAAATGCATGTATGTTGTGGAAATGATCATTTTTGGGAAATTTTGCTTTGGTTTGCCGAAATAAAGTGTTTGCTGCGTTCTTAGCGCTGTACGAGCTCAGGAAAGCCGTTTTTTCACCCAACCAATGGATAGTTATGCAAAACATCCTAAAAAAGTTTCTAAGCATTTTTATGCATTGAAATGTGAAAAAGAATAATAAAAAAGTTGTTTTTCAGCTTGTATGCCAAAATGCATTGAATGTTGTGGAAATGATCATTTATCTAATATTTTGCTTAGATATGCTGAGGCAAAGCGTTTGCTGCGTTCCTAGCGCTGTACGAGCTCAGCAAAACCGTTTTCTCACCCAACCAATGGATAGTTATGTAAAACGTCCAAAAGAAGTTTCTAAGCATTTTTATGCATCGAAATGTGAAAAAGAATAATGAAAAAGTTGTTTTTCAGCTTGTATGCCAAAATGCATGTATGTTGTGGAAATGATCATTTATTTCATTCTTTGCTTAGATATGCTGAGGCAAAGCGTTTGCTGCGTTCTTAGCGCTGTACGAGCTCAGGAAAGCGGTTTTCTCACACAACGAATGCATGTTAATTGTAAGACATACAAAACGAGTTAATATACATTTTTTATGATCAACATCTTAAAACAATAACAAAAATGTTGTTTTTCATCATGTATGTCAAAGTGCATGTATGTTGTGGAAATGATCATTTATTTCATTCTTTGCTTAGATATGCTGAGGCAAAGCGTTTGCTGCGATCCTAGCGCTGTACGAGCTCAGGAAAGCCGTTTTCTCACCCAACCAATGGATAGTTATGTAAAACATCCAAAAAAAGTTTCTTAGCATTTTTATGCATCGAAATGTGAAAAAGAATAATGAAAAAGTTGTTTTTCAGCTTGTATGCCAAAATGCATGTATGTTGTGGAAATGATCATTTATTTCATTCTTTGCTTAGATATGCTGAGGCAAAGCGTTTGCTGCGTTCTTAGCGCTGTACGAGCTCAGGAAAGCGGTTTTCTCCCACAACGAATTCATGTTGATTGTAAAACATACAAAACGAGTTTATAAGCAATTTTTATGATCAACATCTTAAAATAATAACAAAAATGTTGTTTTTCAACATGTATGCCAAAATGCATGTATGTTGTGGAAATGATCATTTATTTCATTCTTTGCTTAGATATGCTGAGGCAAAGCGTTTGCTGCGTTCTTAGCGCTGTACGAGCTCAGCAAAGCGGTTTTCTCACACAACTAATGGATAGTCATGTAGTCATGTACATTTTTTTATGATCAACATCTTAAAACAATAACAAAAATGTTGTTTTTACAACATGTATGCCAAAATGCATGTATGTTGTGGAAATGATCATTTATTGGATATTTTGCTTAGATATGCTGAGGCAAAGCGTTTGCTGCGTTCCTAGCGCTGTACGACCTCAGGAAAGCGGTTTTCTCACACAACGAATGCATGTTAATTGTAAGACATACAAAACGAGTTTATATACATTTTTTATGATCAACACTTTAAAACAATAACAAAAATGTTGTTTTTCAACATGTATGTCAAAGTGCATGTACGTTGTGGAAATGATCATTTATTTCATTCTTTGCTTAGATATGCTGAGGCAAAGCGTTTGCTGCGTTCTTAGCGCTGTACGAGCTCAGCAAAGCGGTTTTCTCACACAACTAATGGATAGTCATGTAGTCATGTACATTTTTTTATGATCAACATCTTAAAACAATAACAAAAATGTTGTTTTTCAACATGAATGCCAAAATGCATGTATGTTGTGGAAACGATGGATATTTTGCTTAGATATGCAGAGGCAAAGCGTTTGGTGCATTCTTACCGCTGTACGATCTCAGGAAAGCGGTTTTTTCACACAACAAATGCATGTTGATTATAAAACATACAAAACGAGTTTATTAGCATTTTTTACGATCAACATCTTAAAACAATAACAAAAATGTTGTTTTTCAACATGTATGCCAAAATGCATGTATGTTGTGGAAATGATCATTTATTTCATTCTTTGCTTAGATATGCTGAGGCAAAGCGTTTGCTGCGTTCTTAGCGCTGTACGAGCTCAGCAAAGCGGTTTTCTCACACAACTAATGGATAGTCATGTAGTCATGTACATTTTTTTATGATCAACATCTTAAAACAATAACAAAAATGTTGTTTTTCAACATGTATGCCAAAATGCATGTATGTTGTGGAAATTATCATTTTTGGGATATTTTGCTTTGTTATGCTGAAATAAAGTGTTTGCTGCGTTCTTAGCGCTGTACGAGCTCAGGAAAGCGGTTTTCTCACACAACCAATGCATGTTGATTGTAAAACATACAAAACGAGTTTATTAGCATTTTTTACGATCAACGTCTTAAAACAATAACAAAAATGTTGTTTTTCAAGATGTATGTCAAAGTGCATGTATGTTGTGGAAATGATCATTTTTGGGAAATTTTGCTTTGTTATGCCGAAATAAAGTGTTTGCTGCGTTCTTAGCGCTGTACGAGCTCAGGAAAGCCGTTTTCTCACCCAACCAATGGATAGTTATGTAAAACATCCAAAAGAAGTTTCTAAGCATTTTTATGCATCGAAATGTGAAAAAGAATAATTAAAAAGTTGTTTTTCAGCTTGTATGCCAAAATGCATGTATGTTGTGGAAATGATCATTTATTTCATTCTTTGCTTAGATATGCTGAGGCAAAGCGTTTGCTGCGTTCTTAGCGCTGTACGAGGTCAGGAAAGCGGTTTTCTCACACAACTAATGGATAGTCATGTAGTCATGTACATTTTTTTATGATCAACATCTTAAAACAATAACAAACATGTTGTTTTTCAACATGTATGCCAAAATGCATGTATGTTGTGGAAACGATGGATATTTTGCTTAGATATGCGGAGGCAAAGCGTTTGCTGCGTTCCTAGCGCTGTACGAGCTCAGGAAAGCCGCTTTCTCACCCAACCAATGGATAGTTATGTAAAACATCCAAAAAAAGTTTCTAAGCATTTTTATGCATCGAAATGTGAAAAAGAATAATGAAAAAGTTGTTTTTCAGCTTGTATGCGAAAATGCATGTATTATGTTGTGGAAATGATCATTTATTGGATATTTTGCTTAGATATGCTGAGGCAAAGCGTTTGCTGCGTTCCTAGCGCTGTACGAGCTCAGGAAAGCGGTTTTCTCACACAACAAATGCATGTTGATTATAAAACATACAAAACGAGTTTATTAGCATTTTTTACGATCAACATCTTAAAACAATAACAAAAATGTTGTTTTTCAACATGTATGCCAAAATGCATTTATGTTGTGGAAATGATCATTTTTGGGATATTTTGCTTTGTTATGCTGAAATAAAGTGTTTGCTGCGTTCTTAGCGCTGTACGAGCTCAGGAAAGCGGTTTTCTCACACAACCAATGCATGTTGATTGTAAAACATACAAAACGAGTTTATTAGCATTTTTTACGATCAACGTCTTAAAACAATAACAAAAATGTTGTTTTTCAAGATGTATGTCAAAGTGCATGTATGTCGTGGAAATGATCATTTTTGGGAAATTTTGCTTTGTTATGCCGAAATAAAGTGTTTGCTGCTTTCTTAGCGCTGTACGAGCTCAGGAAAGCCGTTTTCTCACCCAACCAATGGATAGTTATGTAAAACATCCAAAAGAAGTTTCTAAGCATTTTTATGCATCGAAATGTGAAAAAGAAAAATGAAAAAGTTGTTTTTCAGCTTGTATGCCAAAATGCATGTATGTTGTGGAAATGATCATTTATTTCATTCTTTGCTTAGATATGCTGAGGCAAAGCGTTTGCTGCGTTCCTAGCGCTGTACGAGCTCAGGAAAGCGGTTTTCTCACACAACGAATGGATAGTCATGTAGTCATGTACATTTTTTTATGATCAACATCTTAAAACAATAACAAAAATGTTGTTTTTACAACATGTATGCCAAAATGCATGTATGTTGTGGAAATGATCATTTTTGGGAAATTTTGCTTTGTTATGCCGAAATAAAGTGTTTGCTGCGTTCTTAGCGCTGTACGATCTCAGGAAAGCGGTTTTCTCACACAACAAATGCATGTTGATTATAAAACATACAAAACGAGTTTATTAGCATTTTTTACGATCAACATCTTAAAACAATAACAAAAATGTTGTTTTTCAACATGTATGCCAAAATGCATGTATGTTGTGGAAACGATGGATATTTTGCTTAGATATGCGGAGGCAAAGCGTTTGCTGCGTTCTTACCGATGTACGAGGTCAGGAAAGCGGTTTTTTTCACACAACGAATGCATGTTGATTGTAAAACATACAAAACGAGTTTATAAGCATTTTTTATGATCAACATCTTAAAACAATAACAAAAACGTTTTTTATCAACATGTATGCCAAAATGCATGTATGTTGTGGAAATGATCATTTATTTCATTCTTTGCTTAGATATGCTGAGGCAAAGCGTTTGCTGCGTTCCTAGCGCTGTACGAGGTCAGGAAAGCGGTTTTCTCACACAACGAATGCATGTTAATTGTAAGACATACAAAACGAGTTTATATACATTTTTTATGATCAACATCTTAAAACAATAACAAAAATGTTGTTTTTCAACATGTATGTCAAAGTGCATGTATGTTGTGGAAATGATCATTTATTTCATTCTTTGCTTAGACATGCTGAGGCAAAGCGTTTGCTGCGTTCTTAGCGCTGTACGAGCTCAGGAAAGCGGTTTTCTCACACAACTAATGGATAGTCATGTAGTCATGTACATTTTTTTATGATCAACATCTTAAAACAATAACAAAAATGTTGTTTTTCAACATGTATGCCAAAATGCATGTATGTTGTGGAAACGATGGATATTTTGCTTAGATATGCGGAGGCAAAGCGTTTGCTGCGTTCCTAGGGCTGTACGAGCTCAGGAAAGCGGTTTTCTCACACAACGAATGCATGTTGATTGTAAAACATACAAAACGAGTTTATAAGCATTTTTTATGATCAACATCTTAAAACACTAACAAAAATGTTGTTTTTCAACATGTATGCCAAAATGCATGTATGTTGTGGAAATGATCATTTATTGGATATTTTGCTTCGATATGCTGAAATAAAGTGTTTGCTGCGTTCTTAGCGCTGTACGAGCTCAGGAAAGCCGTTTTCTCACCCAACCAATGGATAGTTATGTAAAACATCCAAAAAAAGTTTCTAAGCATTTTTATGCATCGAAATGTGAAAAAGAATATTGAAAAAGTTGTTTTTCAGCTTGTATGCCAAAATGCATGAATGTTGTGGAAATGATCATTTATTGGATATTTTGCTTAGATATGCTGAGGCAAAGCGTTTGCTGCGTTCCTAGCGCTGTACGAGCTCAGGAAAGCGATTTTCTCACACAACGAATTCATGTTGATTGTAAAACATACAAAACGAGTTTATAAGCATTTTTTATGATCAACATCTTAAAACAATAACAAAAATGTTGTTTTTCAATATGTATGCCAAAATGCATGTATGTTGTGGAAATGATCATTTATTGGATATTTTGCTTAGATATGCTGAGGCAAAGCGTTTGCTGCGTTCCTAGCGCTGTACGAGCTCAGGAAAGCGGCCTTCTCACACAACGAATGCATGTTGATTGTAAAACATAAAAAAACGAGTTTATAAGCATTTTTTATGATCAACATCTTAAAACAATAACAAAAATGTTGTTTTTACAACATGTATGCCAAAATGCATGTATGTTGTGGAAATGATCATTTATCTAATATTTTGCTTAGATATGCTGAGGCAAAGCGTTTGCTGCGTTCTTAGCGCTGTACGAGCTCAGGAAAGCGGTTTTCTCACACAACTAATGGATAGTCATGTAGTCATGACTATCCATTAGTTGTATGAGCTCAGGAAAGCGATTTTCTCACACAACAAATCCATGTTAATTGTAAAACATAGAAAAAGGAGTTTATAAGCATTTTTAAGGATCAACGTGTAAAAAAGAATAACGAAAAAGGTTGTTTATCAACATGTATGCCAAAATGCATATATGTTGTGGAAATGATAATTTATTGGATATTTTACTTTGTTTTGCAAAAATAAAGGGTTTGCTTCGTTTTTAGCGCTGTACGAGCTCAGGAAAGCGGTTTTCTCACACAACCAATTAATATTTTTGTAAAACATACAAAAAAAGTTTTCTAAGCATTTTAATGCATCGAAATGTGGAAAAAAAATAACGAAAAAGTTGTTGTATGCCAAAATGCATGAATGTTGTGAAAATGATAAATTTTTTTAATCTTCAAAATAAAATAAAAAAATTCTATATGCTGAAATAAAGCATTTGAGAAAAGAATAACACAAAGTTTTTTTTCAACAATTATGCTAGATTACAGCATTCCTTTGAATTTTTGCCTGTTGTTGCTGAAATTATACTGCTCATGCTGAAACAATGCATATAATGAATAACGAATTGTCTGAAAGACTTTTTTAACATACAGTGAATTAACATTAGGCTATTTGTGAACATGGAACAAGGAATTCTTTTAATTCACATACATTATGTTCTAGTAATTTAAATACGTTTATGACATTTTTATTTTCAAGGATATTTTTATTGATTTTAAACAGGGATATAACAGGGTAAACATGTACATGTACGAGCCAGTTTTAAATGCAAACGAAAAGCTAGACGCCTGGCATTAAACAAAGAAAAGGACAAAATGAAAAAAGAATATGAAGCTGGAAGTTTTTTGTTTCTACGTGCAAAAAAAAAAAAAGGGAAAAGAAAACAAACAAAAAATTAAATAAGAAGAGAATCAAACTATAAATGTATATTTAAAGTTTGTATATACATTTATCTTTGATATCAATGTATATGTATAGTTTGTGTAATGTACTGTATACTTGTGACGGCGGGGTTACAGCCCACACTTCACATGAACTCGCAGCTTTGCACGGAGTGCATTCAGCACCGTGGACAGCGACTCAAGGGAGGGACGCCGAAATGCTCCACGGCCAGCAGCTCATAATCATCTACCCTCCAGCAGTCACCAGCGCGTGATAAAAGGCTCAACCCTGATTGTTTTGTTTCTCTTCACAGATTCCGAGAGTCGAACGCGCCAAAAGACACCACAGAGAAGCGGCTGCAATGAGTTTCAAGCCTGTGCTGCTCATCTACGTGGCCAGCCGCCGCAGGCTTTACTTTTCTCGCCTCCGAGGAACCCCAGTACATAAGAGCACTGTTTTAGTGTGGATGTGTGTATGAGCGTGCGAGAACAAGTTTTCTGCATTTTTTTTCTTTTTGATCTCTTATTTTCGAATGCAGGTTGAAAGGAGCGAAGAATTTAAATAAAAAAGCAAAAATTTTTCTTGCACATTCGTGACTCTTCTCGTCTGTGTTCTCCTTCCCTGAGTCGGTTCCTCGTGCACCAAGTTCTAGGTGTAGGCTTTCACATGCGGGTCAAAACAAATCATGGGTCTTTAGCTTGTTGTTTGCTTTATTTGTGGTACCAAGTTCAACTAGGATTTTCTGCTCATTTTAACCATATACAATTTAATACACAGTGAAACGAAACAACCCTTCTCCAGGACCAAGGTCCTACATCCAACATAAATGAACAAAAATCTGTAATCAAAAGCATTTTTTAATAAAAATCAAAAGCATCTGTAACTGGCCGAGACAAGACTGGTTGACATTTTTAAGTTACCAGAAAACTAAGTTCTATACTAATAAAAGAGACAACATAAAGTGTTTATGCAATTAGTGACAAAGACTAACAAAGGGCACAACGCAACAACGTGACATATCTCAATACTTCGTGATGATGACATAATGAGGTAATGAGTTGAGGTAGTGGGAGGATAAACAGTAAACAGGACACATTCCTTTGAAGTAGCAGCAAAGATCAAACAGTGATTTTGCTTGTGCAAATGACAAGTAAGGGATATTTTGCAAAAGCGCAATCACAGATTGGTGTGAAAACTTTTTAGATGGCTGTTGATCAGTGTGTTTGCAAATGTGTCATTTATCAGTTCAGTCTCAATGTTTTAGGGTAGTTGAGTTATTTGACTTATTGGTAACACACACACACACACACACACACACACACTAACATAATTTTGGTTTGTTTATCAGTCCAGTCCCTTTTTGTTGAAGAGACAGATGGCTTGTGAAAAGAAGCTGTTACACAGTCTGGTTTTAAGTGCTTGAATGTTTCTGGTTGGTCGTGAGATGATGTTCTTGGAGACAGTGAACTCCTCCACCTCAGTGAAGGTGCTGTAAGTTGAAGCCTTCTTAAACAGCAACCTCAAAACTGTCCTGAAGAGCAGAGATGGCCAGGTTTTCACTTGCTTTAGAACCAGCTGTCCCTAAATCATCGACTCTTAACACTGCTCAGTTGATCAAGAGCAAAAACCTGCAAATAAGCCTTTCACATCTAGGCAGACATAATAGATATCATAGATTTTTTATGCTAGGCTACAGTATGTAATTCCTGGAATTTTGAGTCTGGCTGGCTCAGCTTACTGCTCTTGTCCGCTACAACCTTCGCTTGAGCCACTAGGAATGAAAAGAAGACAGGAATGTAAAGCACACGGAAAAGGCTGAAAGGCAGTCAAGAGCCCAAGTCCCAGAGCCTCATCCAGGACATTGGGTCTGGAATTTCCCCAAGAACCTCCTGCCGATGGTGAAAGCCAAGTACATCTGGCCATTTAAGATACAACAACGATTAATTTTGGTTGTGTGCCATCGGTCACGCACTGGTTGAGGAAGATAAACCCCACCTCAAGCTTGCTCAAGGCAGTCCTGTGATCCTTAAAATGCCCCGGAAAATGATGTCACTGAATATGGCACAAGTTTAAGGCATCGTCATAGTTGAACATGTCTTTCCTTGCAGCATTGCCAGTGATTGCATGATGTCGACTGTACTTGGACTCGTCATAATTTTTGTAGGAGACATAGGGTGTGTGTAGGATGTGTAGTGTGTGTGTGTGTGTGTAGGATGTGTACTGTTTGTGTAGGATACGTAGTTTCTGTGTGTCTGTTCCAAGATGGCAGTGGAGAGGCCGACTGCCGTCACAACTGCTTCGACCCCTTTTTCTTTGTTTTTGTTTTTTAAGTTTCTATTGATATACAATTTACTCACAATTTGAAGTTTTTAACTGTGGATCCAAACTGGCCGAGTGAGATCCTGAGGGAGAACAAGGGACGCGAAGCGAAGCCCAAGGGAAATGAGCTGGTGTCAGAAACAGGGTGAGAGCCCGTGCACACAGCACACCTCTGCCTAGCATCCTGCTCGCCAACGTCCAGTCAAGTTCCGAAGAGACATTCGAGATTGCAATCTCCTCTGCTTCACCGAGACATGGCTGAACCTAGCGGTGCAGGTCCACGCCATCCAGCTGGCCGAGTTCTTCTCGGTTCACCGCATGGACAGGATACGGGACTCGAGGAAGTCGAGGGTTTGATGGTGAACAACAGCTGGTGCAACACTGCGGGCAACATCTTAAAACAATAACAAAAATGTTGTTTTTCAACATGTATGCCAAAATGCATGTATGTTGTGGAAACGATGGATATTTTGCTTAGATATGCGGAGGCAAAGCGTTTGCTGCGTTCTTACCGATGTACGAGGTCAGGAAAGCGGTTTTTTTCACACAACGAATGCATGTTGATTGTAAAACATACAAAACGAGTTTATAAGCATTTTTTATGATCAACATCTTAAAACAATAACAAAAACGTTTTTTATCAACATGTATGCCAAAATGCATGTATGTTGTGGAAATGATCATTTATTTCATTCTTTGCTTAGATATGCTGAGGCAAAGCGTTTGCTGCGTTCCTAGCGCTGTACGAGGTCAGGAAAGCGGTTTTCTCACACAACGAATGCATGTTAATTGTAAGACATACAAAACGAGTTTATATACATTTTTTATGATCAACATCTTAAAACAATAACAAAAATGTTGTTTTTCAACATGTATGTCAAAGTGCATGTATGTTGTGGAAATGATCATTTATTTCATTCTTTGCTTAGACATGCTGAGGCAAAGCGTTTGCTGCGTTCTTAGCGCTGTACGAGCTCAGGAAAGCGGTTTTCTCACACAACTAATGGATAGTCATGTAGTCATGTACATTTTTTTATGATCAACATCTTAAAACAATAACAAAAATGTTGTTTTTCAACATGTATGCCAAAATGCATGTATGTTGTGGAAACGATGGATATTTTGCTTAGATATGCGGAGGCAAAGCGTTTGCTGCGTTCCTAGGGCTGTACGAGCTCAGGAAAGCGGTTTTCTCACACAACGAATGCATGTTGATTGTAAAACATACAAAACGAGTTTATAAGCATTTTTTATGATCAACATCTTAAAACACTAACAAAAATGTTGTTTTTCAACATGTATGCCAAAATGCATGTATGTTGTGGAAATGATCATTTATTGGATATTTTGCTTCGATATGCTGAAATAAAGTGTTTGCTGCGTTCTTAGCGCTGTACGAGCTCAGGAAAGCCGTTTTCTCACCCAACCAATGGATAGTTATGTAAAACATCCAAAAAAAGTTTCTAAGCATTTTTATGCATCGAAATGTGAAAAAGAATATTGAAAAAGTTGTTTTTCAGCTTGTATGCCAAAATGCATGAATGTTGTGGAAATGATCATTTATTGGATATTTTGCTTAGATATGCTGAGGCAAAGCGTTTGCTGCGTTCCTAGCGCTGTACGAGCTCAGGAAAGCGATTTTCTCACACAACGAATTCATGTTGATTGTAAAACATACAAAACGAGTTTATAAGCATTTTTTATGATCAACATCTTAAAACAATAACAAAAATGTTGTTTTTCAATATGTATGCCAAAATGCATGTATGTTGTGGAAATGATCATTTATTGGATATTTTGCTTAGATATGCTGAGGCAAAGCGTTTGCTGCGTTCCTAGCGCTGTACGAGCTCAGGAAAGCGGCCTTCTCACACAACGAATGCATGTTGATTGTAAAACATAAAAAAACGAGTTTATAAGCATTTTTTATGATCAACATCTTAAAACAATAACAAAAATGTTGTTTTTACAACATGTATGCCAAAATGCATGTATGTTGTGGAAATGATCATTTATCTAATATTTTGCTTAGATATGCTGAGGCAAAGCGTTTGCTGCGTTCTTAGCGCTGTACGAGCTCAGGAAAGCGGTTTTCTCACACAACTAATGGATAGTCATGTAGTCATGACTATCCATTAGTTGTATGAGCTCAGGAAAGCGATTTTCTCACACAACAAATCCATGTTAATTGTAAAACATAGAAAAAGGAGTTTATAAGCATTTTTAAGGATCAACGTGTAAAAAAGAATAACGAAAAAGGTTGTTTATCAACATGTATGCCAAAATGCATATATGTTGTGGAAATGATAATTTATTGGATATTTTACTTTGTTTTGCAAAAATAAAGGGTTTGCTTCGTTTTTAGCGCTGTACGAGCTCAGGAAAGCGGTTTTCTCACACAACCAATTAATATTTTTGTAAAACATACAAAAAAAGTTTTCTAAGCATTTTAATGCATCGAAATGTGGAAAAAAAATAACGAAAAAGTTGTTGTATGCCAAAATGCATGAATGTTGTGAAAATGATAAATTTTTTTAATCTTCAAAATAAAATAAAAAAATTCTATATGCTGAAATAAAGCATTTGAGAAAAGAATAACACAAAGTTTTTTTTCAACAATTATGCTAGATTACAGCATTCCTTTGAATTTTTGCCTGTTGTTGCTGAAATTATACTGCTCATGCTGAAACAATGCATATAATGAATAACGAATTGTCTGAAAGACTTTTTTAACATACAGTGAATTAACATTAGGCTATTTGTGAACATGGAACAAGGAATTCTTTTAATTCACATACATTATGTTCTAGTAATTTAAATACGTTTATGACATTTTTATTTTCAAGGATATTTTTATTGATTTTAAACAGGGATATAACAGGGTAAACATGTACATGTACGAGCCAGTTTTAAATGCAAACGAAAAGCTAGACGCCTGGCATTAAACAAAGAAAAGGACAAAATGAAAAAAGAATATGAAGCTGGAAGTTTTTTGTTTCTACGTGCAAAAAAAAAAAAAGGGAAAAGAAAACAAACAAAAAATTAAATAAGAAGAGAATCAAACTATAAATGTATATTTAAAGTTTGTATATACATTTATCTTTGATATCAATGTATATGTATAGTTTGTGTAATGTACTGTATACTTGTGACGGCGGGGTTACAGCCCACACTTCACATGAACTCGCAGCTTTGCACGGAGTGCATTCAGCACCGTGGACAGCGACTCAAGGGAGGGACGCCGAAATGCTCCACGGCCAGCAGCTCATAATCATCTACCCTCCAGCAGTCACCAGCGCGTGATAAAAGGCTCAACCCTGATTGTTTTGTTTCTCTTCACAGATTCCGAGAGTCGAACGCGCCAAAAGACACCACAGAGAAGCGGCTGCAATGAGTTTCAAGCCTGTGCTGCTCATCTACGTGGCCAGCCGCCGCAGGCTTTACTTTTCTCGCCTCCGAGGAACCCCAGTACATAAGAGCACTGTTTTAGTGTGGATGTGTGTATGAGCGTGCGAGAACAAGTTTTCTGCATTTTTTTTCTTTTTGATCTCTTATTTTCGAATGCAGGTTGAAAGGAGCGAAGAATTTAAATAAAAAAGCAAAAATTTTTCTTGCACATTCGTGACTCTTCTCGTCTGTGTTCTCCTTCCCTGAGTCGGTTCCTCGTGCACCAAGTTCTAGGTGTAGGCTTTCACATGCGGGTCAAAACAAATCATGGGTCTTTAGCTTGTTGTTTGCTTTATTTGTGGTACCAAGTTCAACTAGGATTTTCTGCTCATTTTAACCATATACAATTTAATACACAGTGAAACGAAACAACCCTTCTCCAGGACCAAGGTCCTACATCCAACATAAATGAACAAAAATCTGTAATCAAAAGCATTTTTTAATAAAAATCAAAAGCATCTGTAACTGGCCGAGACAAGACTGGTTGACATTTTTAAGTTACCAGAAAACTAAGTTCTATACTAATAAAAGAGACAACATAAAGTGTTTATGCAATTAGTGACAAAGACTAACAAAGGGCACAACGCAACAACGTGACATATCTCAATACTTCGTGATGATGACATAATGAGGTAATGAGTTGAGGTAGTGGGAGGATAAACAGTAAACAGGACACATTCCTTTGAAGTAGCAGCAAAGATCAAACAGTGATTTTGCTTGTGCAAATGACAAGTAAGGGATATTTTGCAAAAGCGCAATCACAGATTGGTGTGAAAACTTTTTAGATGGCTGTTGATCAGTGTGTTTGCAAATGTGTCATTTATCAGTTCAGTCTCAATGTTTTAGGGTAGTTGAGTTATTTGACTTATTGGTAACACACACACACACACACACACACACACACTAACATAATTTTGGTTTGTTTATCAGTCCAGTCCCTTTTTGTTGAAGAGACAGATGGCTTGTGAAAAGAAGCTGTTACACAGTCTGGTTTTAAGTGCTTGAATGTTTCTGGTTGGTCGTGAGATGATGTTCTTGGAGACAGTGAACTCCTCCACCTCAGTGAAGGTGCTGTAAGTTGAAGCCTTCTTAAACAGCAACCTCAAAACTGTCCTGAAGAGCAGAGATGGCCAGGTTTTCACTTGCTTTAGAACCAGCTGTCCCTAAATCATCGACTCTTAACACTGCTCAGTTGATCAAGAGCAAAAACCTGCAAATAAGCCTTTCACATCTAGGCAGACATAATAGATATCATAGATTTTTTATGCTAGGCTACAGTATGTAATTCCTGGAATTTTGAGTCTGGCTGGCTCAGCTTACTGCTCTTGTCCGCTACAACCTTCGCTTGAGCCACTAGGAATGAAAAGAAGACAGGAATGTAAAGCACACGGAAAAGGCTGAAAGGCAGTCAAGAGCCCAAGTCCCAGAGCCTCATCCAGGACATTGGGTCTGGAATTTCCCCAAGAACCTCCTGCCGATGGTGAAAGCCAAGTACATCTGGCCATTTAAGATACAACAACGATTAATTTTGGTTGTGTGCCATCGGTCACGCACTGGTTGAGGAAGATAAACCCCACCTCAAGCTTGCTCAAGGCAGTCCTGTGATCCTTAAAATGCCCCGGAAAATGATGTCACTGAATATGGCACAAGTTTAAGGCATCGTCATAGTTGAACATGTCTTTCCTTGCAGCATTGCCAGTGATTGCATGATGTCGACTGTACTTGGACTCGTCATAATTTTTGTAGGAGACATAGGGTGTGTGTAGGATGTGTAGTGTGTGTGTGTGTGTGTAGGATGTGTACTGTTTGTGTAGGATACGTAGTTTCTGTGTGTCTGTTCCAAGATGGCAGTGGAGAGGCCGACTGCCGTCACAACTGCTTCGACCCCTTTTTCTTTGTTTTTGTTTTTTAAGTTTCTATTGATATACAATTTACTCACAATTTGAAGTTTTTAACTGTGGATCCAAACTGGCCGAGTGAGATCCTGAGGGAGAACAAGGGACGCGAAGCGAAGCCCAAGGGAAATGAGCTGGTGTCAGAAACAGGGTGAGAGCCCGTGCACACAGCACACCTCTGCCTAGCATCCTGCTCGCCAACGTCCAGTCAAGTTCCGAAGAGACATTCGAGATTGCAATCTCCTCTGCTTCACCGAGACATGGCTGAACCTAGCGGTGCAGGTCCACGCCATCCAGCTGGCCGAGTTCTTCTCGGTTCACCGCATGGACAGGATACGGGACTCGAGGAAGTCGAGGGTTTGATGGTGAACAACAGCTGGTGCAACACTGCGGGCATTGTGCCTCTCACACGCTCCTGCACACCCAACCTGAAACATCTGTACCCCTTGTGTCATCCTTTTTACCTTCCACGGGGGTTTACATCGGTCATAATTAGCGCCGTTTATATCCCAAATCAAGCAAACACAGACACTGCATTTGCACTCACACAGCCCCAGGCACAACACGGGGTGGGGGACTTTAACAGCGCCAACCTCAAACACGCATCGGCAAACTTTCATCAACACATCACCTGCCCTACCAGGGGCGAAAGGACACTGGATTATTGCTATACTATAGTCAAGGTCAGCTACAAGGCAAAATCTCCCCCTCCATTTGGGAAATCCGTTCACGTTGCCATCTTCTTCATGCAAAAATACAAACAAAGACTCAAACAGGAAGTTCCGTTCAGAGGAAGGTCGCACGCTCGACGGACTAATTGGTGGCCAAACTAGCAGATGATACCGTTGAAAAAACAAGCATCAGAACGTTCCCCAATCAGAAGCCATGGATGGATAAAACCATCTGAGATGTTCTTCACCGCTACCTACAACGCAAGACTTGCGTCGTGGGACATGGACCTGTACAAGGTCCGGAAGGTTCCGGAAGGGAAAGCAGAGAACTAGACTCACAGCTCTAACAAAGTGACTCTAGGAGCCTGTGGCAGGGACAAAGAACAATAACGGACTACAAAGCACAAACATCCGGCATGAATATGACCCTGGCAGACGAGCATGACGTGCGACGATGCGTTCATCATCTCCGAGCATGATGTCCTCACGAGGGGGCGCTAATGTGCGAGCGTATGGAGTAGACGTGTGTTAACACAGCTCCTCTTCGCGATATTAATAATTTAGTATTACATACCAGATATATAAAAAAATTGGGGCCAGTCAACCAGTTTTACCTTTCTAAATATCTGATTGACATATATAAGTTATAAGGTTAGTCATGTCGAAGGCAATTCAGTCTAAACTTACTGCTAGCCATAAAAGTAAAGAGGCTAATGTTAGCTCTCCCTCTGTGGCTAGCAAATTAACCCGCTCGGAGTCTTCTCACTCAGCGGAGATGTCACTGGCTATGTGCAAAGAGCTTTGTAAAGAGATGTCAGAGGCCATTCTTCGCGGCATTAACGAACGTTTCGATGCATTCGAAGTAAAATTTCAGTCTCTTTTGACCTTACAAGCCGACCTGGAGTCTCGGGTGGTCACTCAAGAGCAAGCTGGCCTCCGAGTGGCGCAGTGGTAAAGCGCTCGCCCTATCATCCGGAGATTGCTGGTTCGATCCCCGGGTGATGCTGTTTTCCTCTCACAGCCGGAGGCACAGAGAGAGCTGATTGGCCGAGCTCTCTCGGGGGGAGGGATGAGAGGTACTTGTGCTCCCACATTAACCACGGCTCTACAGCCAATCAGGGGCGTCTGTGAGCTCGCGCACACGGAAGGAGCGGCTAGCGCTTTCCTCCGAGTGTGTTACTCCGCCCCTAACGGTGCGCGAGTGAGCAGTTCGAAAAGATGCGGTCGGCTCGCGTCACGTGGTTCGGAGGAAACACGGGATAGCTTTCGTCCTCCCGACTGAGTGATGGTAGTAGCCTTAATGTGGGAGCCTCCTAGTGACGGGGAGGAATTGGCCACGACTAGATTGGTGAGAAAAATCGGGGAAAAAAGAATTGGACAGGACTAAATAAAAAAAAATAAAAAAACAAGAGCAAGCTGTCAATGACCATGAAACCCGGATTCAACTTCTGGAAAAGAAATGTTCCGAACTGACCAGCGCTAACAAGCAACTGCAAACTAAAGTTTACGACTTGGAAGCACGCTCCCGCAGAAACAACATTAAAATTGTGGGAATTCCAGAAGGAGAAAAAAGCGGCAAACCCAGAGAATTTGTCTCCAAGTTGATTTCGCAACTGTTCTCAGCTGAACATTTCCCAAAGCCCGTGTCTATTGACCGTGCTCACCGCTCGCTCCAGCCAAAGCCGGCTCCGGGCGCAAACCCGCGCATTATCATGGCTCGTGTTCACCATTATCAACAGAAAGAACTGACCATTCACCTCGGTAGACAACAACCTCTGGAATATAACGGGAAAAGAATTTTTATCTTCCCGGACTACACAAACGAGATATTGATGCAACGTCACGCTTTCTGTGATGTGCTGCGAGTTCTTCGAGACACAGGTGTCAAACACAGATTACGTTACCCGGCCAAGCTTCACATCCATCATCCAGACGGAGCACCCTCCATCTTTTCAGATCCAAAAGAAGCAACACGGTTTGTGGAAGAGAATTATTCCCGTTCAGAGGCTGTCAAATAATAATTATTACTATTATTTTTTAAATTCGTGGCAAGTAAAAACTGGCTGTGCCAAGTGAATTTTTGAACTGGTTGAACTGGTCCAATTCATGTTAGAGGTTGGTAGTCTTTAGTTGAGTTCATTGTAACATTTATAGGCTTTACACTGATGTTTCACTATTTACAGTTTCATAATTTGTCTACATCACTAAAGAAGCATATATCAATCGATATAATTGTTTTCTTTCAGCCTGTAACTTATATTACACTCCCATTATGTTCAATTATTTTATACTGGTATGTATATAGTTTCTTTTCATCTTCATGGAGAGGTTCTGTTTTTATAGGTGTTTTAAGTAGTTTTTGCAGTTACTGTATTGTTCATAAGTAGCTCAGTAGCCATCGCCCAGCAGCTCCTTCTGTTCTGATGAAAAGAGTCGTGCTTTGCCTATGCAGGCTTTTGTTATTGTGGATATATGTTGTCTTTGTCCTAGAGTTTTTATTTTTATTTTATTTTCATTTACTTTTTTTTTTCTTTAGTTGCATGATGCTGCCAGGTAATCACCATCATTCTCACTGTAAGCATGCACTGGATGTAGTGTCCTGTCTATCTTTTTTTAAATGCACAGGTCTCAACAGTGTGTTAGGGTGGGCAGTCATCATCTCACTTTGGTTTCCTGGAACGATAGGTCACCCTTTACTTCCAAGGCCCGAGGCGTTGCCATTCTCTTTCGCAAAAACGTTCCTTTTCAGCTTACTAATTCGCGCGCAGACCCAAATGGAAGATACATTATTATTTCTGGCAGTATTAACTCAATCCCTGTTACTTTCCTCAACATATATGGTCCAAATTTCGATGACCCATTATTTTTTAAAAAGGTTTTTAATCTGCTTTCAGACGATAATAAAACAAACATTATAATTGGAGGGGACTTTAATTGTGTTTTGGATCCCTATTTAGACAGATTATCCTCTTGTTCCCCACCCAATATTGCATCACCTCAAACTTTAAATAATTTAATCAAATCTAGGAATCTCATTGATATGTGGAGACTTCAACATCCCACAGATAAAGAATACTCCTACTATTCTCACGTCCATAGATCCTACAGTAGAATTGACTACTTCTTGGTGGATTCTAATTTAATTAAAAGTGTAAATAACACCAAATATCATAGCATACTTATCTCTGATCATAGTCCCCTACTAATGACCATTGATTTTACCCTTCCCAAACAACATTACTCATGGCGTTTCAACCCCTTGTTATTGGCTGACAATAAATTTCGTGAAAGCATGGCAGTGAAGATAAGCGAGTTTATTGAAATAAATGACACAGGGGATGTATCAGATTCAACCCTTTGGGAAACACTTAATGCGTGGTCATATCATTTCTTATGAATTTTCTGTTAGAAAGGAAAGGGACAAGCATCTAATAGAAATTGAAAACATCCTTCCCATGCTTGAATCAGCATACCAAATTTCAAAATCCCCATTAGAGTTCAACGAAATTGTGAAGTTTAAATATGAATATAACTGCATTCTAGGATGTCAGGTTAATAATTCACTTCTTAAACTGAAACAAAAGCAATTTGAATTAGGAGACAAGCCGCAGAAACTGTTAGCACAGCAACTTAAAAGCTCTTAAGCTACTAGGTCAATCTATAGAATTAAATCAAATTCAGGCGTTTTGCTCACCAACCCTATGGACATCAACAACAGGTTTAGAGAGTTCTATAGTGACCTCTATTCCTCTAAATGTAATGTCACACAATCTGACCTAGATACCTTTTTTGACTCTATAGATAATCCAAGGCTCAGCGATCTGGCTAGGGAAGAATTGGACTTTGATTTTACCAAGGAAGAACTACTTTCGGTGATTAAATCATTTCCTTCCGGGAATGCTGCGAGGCCTGATGGATTTTCTAGGGAATATTATAAAGCATTTTCAGACTTACTAACTCCATTATTACTCAGAATGATTTGTCATTCCGCAAAAGAGAAGACATTACCCAAAACTTTGTACGAGGCCAATATCTGTCTCTTACTGAAAAAAGGAAAAGAAGACAGTGACCCCGCCAATTATAGGCCAATTGTTCTTCAAAACGTCGACAGAAAAGTTATTACAAAGGTGCTGGCAAACAGATTGAGTAAACATCTTACATCTATTATTCATCCTGATCAGACTGGGTTTATTCCAGGAAGGTTTTCCTTCTTTAATGTCAGACGACTGCTTAATACAATATACGCAGATCATGGCAAGACTAATCAAACAGCTATTATATCCTTGGATGCACAGAAAGCTTTCGACCAGATAGAATGGCCATATATGTTTGAGTCGTTGCGGCGCTTTGGCATTGTTGAATTATTCATCTCTTGGGTAAAAATAATCTATAACAGTACAGTATGCTCAATGATAACCAACGGTGATGAGTCAGTTTCATTCTCTCTACATCGTTCGGTTCAACAAGGCTGCCCTCCTTCACCTGCTCTTTTTGCTATTGCATTGCCTTAAAAATCAGAGGTCACCCCGATATCGAAGGCCTAACAGTGGGAGGCACTAAAACACTGATTAGTTTATATGCTGATGATATACTGTTTTATCTGCAAAATGTAGAAAAATCAGTTCCTATTTTGTTGGAATTAATTAATTCATTTGGAAGATTGTCAGGATATACCATCAACTGGACAAAAAGTGATCTTATGCCATTGTCGGGTAGTATCTATAGCCCAGATTTCTTTGGAAATACATCATTTAGGATAGTCAGCGATCAGATCACTTACCTGGGCTTAAGAATTCCCAAAAATTCTAAATTAATATTTAAACTAAATTATTTAGAGTTCACATCTAGGTTAAAGCAGAATATAGATTGCTGGAAAATTCTCCCTTTATCCATGATTGGCCGTATTAACTCCATTAAAATGGTGTCCCTCCCCAGATTTCTTTATCTGTGTCAAAATTTACCTATCTTTCTCACATCTGCATTTTTTAAAACCTTGGATTCAGTTATTCTTTCTTATATCTGGAATTATAAAACTCCCAGGATATCTAAAGCTCACCTGCAAAAGCCCAAATCTCAAGGTGGGCTTGGCCTTCCCGTGTTTAGACAGTTCTACTGAGCTGCTAATGCGAGAGCATTAATGTATTGGAACACCTGCCGCACAATGGATCATGCACCTGATTCCCCTCTGTGGGTAAAAATGGAAGCTAACTCAGTTGGTGACTCTTCCTTACAGGCCTTGCTGTTCTCTTAGCTGGGTAAACCTAACACTCTAAGTTATATAACAAGAAACTCTATCAGAATTCTCAACCAGATCAAGAAGGTGCTCAATATACCCGAGACTTCAGTAAGAACCCCCATCTGTTTTAATCATTCTTTCCTGCCACCATGGTCAGACAAATGCTATGATGCTTGGATGAGGAGTGGACTAACTACCATCCAAGATTTTTATATCAATGGTAAATTTGCCTCCTTTGATCAGATAAGGGACAAATTCCAGCTTCCCAATTCACATTTTTTCCGCTATTTACTAGTTAGGCATTATGTCAGAGATAAAATAAAAAACTTTGAAAGTATAACAATCCAACATCCTTTCATCGACGTCTTGGTGCGTCCCCCTGACTCCAGACAAATGGTCTCATCGTTTGTATCCGTTTTCAGCAGTTAAGGTAAAACACCTACTGACCATCCACGAAAGGCATGGAGTAGCGAGTTGGGCATTGACCTGTCTGAATCCTTGTGGACTGAAATTATGGCCAGAATACATTCTTGTTCCATTAACAGTAGACACCATTTAATTCAGTTTAACCGTCTTCACTACTCTAAGTCTAAACTGCACAAGATTTATCAATCCGTTTCAGCTCAATGTGACAGGTGTAAAATTTTAAAGGGTACCTTGTCACACACTTTCTGGCATTGTCATAAACTTACAAGATATTGGTCAGACATTTTTTCAATCTTTGGTTGTTCAGAATCAACGCTGCATCTACCTAAAGCCTTACAGAAATCTTTGATGCTTGGTATGAACACCGCCAAGAGGCTAATTTTAACAGAATGGAAATCTCACTCTGCGCCATCTTTTCAAAAGTGGATTTTGGAAATGGTGTCTATTATCCGGATGGAAAAATTAAGGTACACACGATCCAATTCCTTGGATACATTTTTCGATATTTGGAGTCCGTTTCTTTCCTATCTGGAGAACGACAAGGACAGGAATACTGTTCATATTTAACAATTCATAGCCTACTATTGTATGTTGTACATTAATTGTACCCCCTGGCAGCTTAGTTATCTATTTTTTAAGTTTATTTATTTATTTTTAAGTGTATGTGCATAATCATTTAATTGTTAGTTTTGGTGTGTGTGTGGTTTTTTTTTTTCTTTGTTTTTTTTCAGGTACTGTGTGTAGTAAATGTGTAGTTATGTTTCAATCTGTTGGTTGTTAATAATGTAAAATGTATAAATATAATAAAAAATAAAGAAATGATGTCCTCACAAGAGCCTTCAGGAGAGTGGACACCAGGAAAGCAGCAGGACCAGACGGCATGTCAGGTCAAATTCTCAGAGCCTATGCGCAGACCAGCTAGCACCTGTGTTCACAGAGATATTCAACCTCTCCTTATCTCAGTCAGGGATCCCCACATGCTTCAAAGAGTCTGTCATTGTTAATGTTCCGAAGAAACCCAACCCTGCTTTCCTCAATGACTATCGCCCTGTAGCCCTCACCTCAGTAGTGATGAAGTGCTTTGAACATCTGGTCAGAGACTTTTCTTCACTACCTGACACACTGGCCCCATTACAGTTTGCATACCACCAAACCACTCTACGGATGATGCCATCTCTCAGATGAGATGGCCTCCATATACATCTTTCACTCACCTTGACACTCAAAGGGGGAATTATGTTAAAATGCTCTTCATCGACTAGAGCTCATGATTTAATAACATAATTCCCTCCACACTCACCACCAAGCTGGACCACCTGGGACTCAGCTCATCTATGAGTCAGTGGATCTTCATTTTCCTAACTGGAAGAGCACAGGCAGTAAGGATGGGCGGACATGTCTCAGCCTTCCTCACTCTCAGCACTAGTGCCCCCCAGGTTTGTGTTCTGAGTCCCCTGCTGTACTCTTTGTACACGTACGACTGCGTGGCCAGTACCAACTCCACCACCGTCATCAATGTTGCTAATGACACCGCAGTGGTTGCTCTGATCACAAACAACAATGAGACGGCCTACCTAGAGGAGATTGGAAATCTGGAGAAATGGTGCCAGAGGAACAATCTCCTTCTGAACATCAGCAAGACAAAGGTTGTTCTTTGTGGAGCCCAGACGAGCTCTACAGAGGGTGGTGCGATCAGCTGACCACATTATCCGCACCGAGCTCCCTGTCCTGCACTCAATCTACAGCAAGCGGTGCTGGACAAAGGCCAGGAAGATCGTGAAGATCCTTAGCCACCCTAAAAATGGATTGTTCTATCTGTTGACGAGATGGCATGAGAACCCAAGCTCAGTGGTTAAGGCATTGGACTACGGTTCGGAAGATCACAGGGTCAAACCCCACAACCACCAAGTTGCCCCTGTTGGGCCTTAGAGCAAGGCCCTTAACCCTCAACTGCTCAGATGTGTAATGAGATAAAAATGTAAGTCGCTCTGGATAAGAGCGTCTGCCAAATGACTAAATGTAAATGTGTGTGCGTGCGTCTCAAAAGTGTGCACATGCATTTCATATGTAGTGGTTTGAGCAGTTAGTAACATATATGTATGTATATGTGACAGTTTCATAGATGTGTATGCTAGTTTCATGTGTGTGCATGAATGAAGTTTGATTTAAGCCGTATATAATTTTTTTTTATATTGAACCGGAGGAAAAAAGGTCGGATGTGTAGTAATATCAGAGGGGAAACAGTGTGGACACACAATGAGGAGATGCATCAAGGTATACCATAAAAATCCCTCAGTTTTGCAGCATCTCATGTTACTACATGGTAACATAATCATGTTGTGATGTATTTTATAGTTAAACCGATGCCAAAATCATTAATCTAATAGGTTACTAAATGATTGTGAGTTACAACAGTACAAGTGTGTAAATTCATATAAAAAACAAATTTTAAACACTGTGAATACTGCCTTTATTGTTTTGTAGTTACAAAAACATGGACATGCAGAGGTTGTTTTGACGGTTAAAAAGAAATACAATTAGCTGAAAACATCAGATGAAAAAATAAATTTTAAAATGTTATATTAACATTATATGTTATATGGTATGAATAATAATGATTTTGTAAAAAAAAAAAAACTTTAAAAATAGGTTTGGTTTAGACTAGATTGACTGTTGGGATAATTAATAATAACCTTATTGCTAAAATGTTACATTTTCATTGACTAAAACTAGGTTTTCCACGCTGACATGTAGTCGTCGAACTGAGACTAGAAGCTGTTCAGCGCATCTGGAACGGACCCTTCACTGTCACAGCAGGTGATGATGTCTTGTAGTTGGTAATCGATTGTATGCTCTGCCACATGTGCCGTATGTCACTGCTGTCCCTAAAGTGGTTGGGTGGTTGAGTATTTTCTTGGCGTTTGTGCACTTCACCTCTCTGATTGCCCAGGAAAGTTTGCCCCTTGCTGTTCTTAAGGCCACTTTGTCCCCTGCTCTGATGGCGGAGTCTTGGGTCCTTAGACGTGCACACACCTCCGCAGTAATCCACAGTTTCTGGTTGGTCGTGAGATGATGTTCATGGAGACAGTGACATCATTACTGAACGTCAGTGAAGTTGCCAAAAGTTGCAGCTTTTCTAAACATGTTCCAGTCAGTGTTCTCAAAACAGTCCTAAACAGCAGCGATGGCGTCTTTTGGCAAGGCTTTTATCTGCTTCAGGACCAGGTGCCCCTGAATCATCACCAGTAAACACTGGTCAGTTGATCAAGAACACGAACCTGTAACTAGGCCTTTCACATCTACGGAGACAGGTGTCATACCTTTACCATGCTTTGCTACAGTAGGTATTCCTGGAACTCCTAGTCTGCCAGGCTCAGCTTACTGCTGACGTCTGGCACGACCTTTGCTAGGACCCACAAAGAATAAAAAGAACCCAGAAATGAAAAGCACATGGACAAGGCCAAAGGGCTGTATGATGTTTTCCATAGAAGGCGGCAGTAAGTTTGTGGAAATGCATGGGTTACTCGTGACATATTGTCAAGCAGTTAGAGTCACAAACAAATGGACTTATCAGAGGTATTTTTAAAGAGGTAGTGTCAAAAACTGCCACCCTCACCCGCACAAAGAACCTAGGATTGTGTGATCGATCTGCTCCTCCTTCTTCTTTGTCTTTCGGCTGTTCCCTTTCAGGGGTCGCCACAGCGAATCATCTGCCTCCATCTAAAACTATCCTCTGCATCCTCTTCTCTCACACCAAGTAACCTCATGTCCTCTCTCACTGCATCCATAAATCTCCTTTTCGGTCTTCTTCTAGACTACCTGTCTGGGAGTTCCAACCTCAGCATCCTTCTACCGATATGTTCACAATCTCTCCTCTGAACATGTCCAATCCACCTCAATCTGGCCTCTCTGACTTTATCTCCAAAACATCTAACATGGGTTGCCCCTTTGATAAATTCATTCTTGATCCTATCCATTCTAGTCACTCCCAAAGAGAACCTCAACATCTTCAGCTCTGCTACCTCTATCTCTGCCTCCAGTCTTTTCATCAGTGTCACTGTCTCTGAGCCGTAGAGCATTGCTGGTCTCACCACTGTCCTGTACACCTTTCCTTTCATTCTCGCTGATACTCTTTTATCACACAACACACCTGACACTTTTCTCCACCAAATCCAAATTGCCTGTACCAGCCTCTTCACCTCATTTGAACACTCTCCGTTGCTCTGGACCGTTGACCCTAAGTTCTTAAAATCCTGCAACTTCTTTACCTCTGCCCCCTGTATCCTCACCTCTTCGGCCCCTCTCATTCACACACAGGTATTTCGTCTTGCTGCGGATTACCTTCATTTCTCTGCTTTCCAGAGCATACCTCCACCTCTCCAAATTTTCCTCCACCTGTTCTCTGATCTCGCTACAATGTCGAGAGCACAATGTCATCTGCAAACATCATAGTCAATGGAGACTTCTGTCTTATCTCATCTGTCATCCAGTCCATCACCAGAAGAAAAAAAAGGGGCTTAGAGCCTATCCTTGATGCAGACCCACCTCAACCTTGAACTCTTCTGTCACACCTACAGCACATCTTCCCACTGTCTTAGTGCTCTCATACATGCCCTGTACCACTCTAACATACTTCTCAGCCACTCCTGACTCATACAACGCTCTTCTTTCGGCACCCTGTCGTACGAATCTACAAAGACACAATGCAACTCTTTATTACCTTCTCTGTACTTCTCCACCAGTGTCCTCAAAGCAATTTCTGCATCTGATGTACTCTTTGTTGGCATAAAATCATATTGCTGCTCACAAATGCTCACCTCTGCCCTTAACCCAGCTTCGATTACTCTTTCCCACAGCTTCATTGTATGGCTCATTAGCTTTATACCTCTGTAATTCCCACAGCTTTGCGCATCTCCCTTGTTCTTAAAAATTGGCACCAATAATGTTCTCGTCCATTACTCTGGAATCTCTCACTCTCCAAGATCTTGTTAAAAACAAACTAGTCAGAAACTCTACTGCCACCTCTCTTAAGCACTTCCATACCTCTAAAGGTATGTCATCAGGACCAACAGCCTTTCCACTCTTCATCAAAGTACTCCTTCCATCTTCCCATCACCCTCCTGGCATCTGTCAGTACATTTTCATCTCTAATCACTCTAACCTGCTGCACATCCTTCTCATCTCTATCTCTCTGCTTCGCCAACCTGTACAGATCCACCTCTCGCTCCTTACTGTCCAGCCTAGCATACAAGTACCAAAGTGCCTTTGTATGTGTGCAGTATGTTTTTGTGCGTGTTGTGCATGTAAAGGACATGTAGTGTGTGTAGTGTGGGTCTAAAGAATGTGTGTGTACTGTATTTGATTTGTAGTGTGTGTGTGTGTTGTGTCTGTAATATGTGTAGTGTGTGTAGTAAATATGGATGTGTATAAGTAGTGTGTGTTCGCGTGTGTGTGTGTGTGTGTTTGCGTGTCTATGTGTATGTTTGTGTACGATATATGTTTGTGTGTGTTTGTGTGTGTGTGTGTGTGCGTGTTTGTGTTTGTGTGTGTGTGTGTGTGTAGTCTACTGTATGTGCCTCAGTGTGTGTACTGTATTTGATGTGTAGTTTTTGAGTGTGTAAGGTGTATTTGTGTGTCATGTGTGTGTGTAGAATGCATCTTTAGTATTTGTGAGTGGGTGTAGTGCATGTGTACCTGTAATATGTGTAGTGTGTCTGTAGTAGATGTGTATGAGTACACCCAAGAGAACAGAAAGGAAAAGCACATGAAGCGCTCTATCTTGTGCTATCTGAACCAATCACATTCCAGAGTTTTACAAACAGGTGGCCTTATAGGAGATATTCTAAAGGGGTTGGCGCAAAAACCAGGGCCCCTACCAACCATAAAGATCTTAAAATCTGGTCTGTGTCGAAAATTTGGCTACTGTATACCAGTGCCACATGGCCCAGACTCTGACACAGTACAAGTGATTCTAGGAGTTCTCCAATAAGCATCCATTAAAGGTTGAATCCAAGAGGTTATCCCTGTGTAGTTTTAAAATAAAAAGTAGAAAAATTGTTACAAGCAACAATGAGTGGGCCCAAGCACCTGTTCCATCGCCTCTTGGGAGCACCTCACAACCTGTGTAGTTTTCCAGCACACTAGGACCTCTTAAACATATATGACATAAGATTAAGCCATCATCATGGCTGGACATGTCTTTATAATTTTTGTTGTGACTGTAATGGCACAGGTTTGAGCAGTGCATCGTTTGTGTAGGAATGTGTAAGTTGGATGAGTGTGTGTGTGTGTGTGTGTGTGTGTGTGTGTGTGTGAGTGTGTATGTGAGTGTGTGTGTGTCTATGTGTGTGTGTGTCTGTGTAGTGTCTTGGGTCTTGTTTATGTATTTGTATTTTACCACCTGTTGAGTCAGGCGAGAAACGTGTTTTCAGTTCGATGAGATCTAGAGGATCCAGATGTTTTAAGGAAGATGAATGAATACATAAATATTAAGGCATAAAAGAGCAAGACAGCGCTCGCTGATTTATGACATCAGCAAAAACAAAAATGTTGTTTATTAACAGGTATGCCAAAATGCATGTATGTTGTGGAAATGATCATTTATTTGATTCTTTGCTTAGATATGCTGAGGCAAAGCGTTTGCTGCGTTCTTAGCGCTGTACGAGCTCAGGAAAGCGGTTTTCTCACACAACCAATGGATAGTTATGTAAAACATCCAAAAAAAGTTTCTAAGCATTTTTATGCATTGAAATGTGAAAAAGAATAATGAAAAAGTTGTTTTTCAGCTTGTATGCCAAAATGCATGAATGTTGTGGAAATGATCATTTATTGGAGATTTTGCTTAGATATGCTGAGGCAAAGCGTTTGCTGCGCTCCTAGCGCTGTACGAGGTCAGGAAAGCGGTTTTCTCACACAACGAATGCACGTTGATTGTAAAACATAAAAAACGAGTTTATAAGCATTTCTTATGATCAACATCTTAAAACAATAACAAAAATGTTGTTTTTACAACATGTATGCCAAAATGCATGTATGTTGTGGAAATGATCATTTTTGGGAAATTTTGCTTTGTTATGCTGAAATAAAGTGTTTGCTGCGTTCTTAGCGCTGTACGAGCTTAGGAAAGCCGTTTTCTCACCCAACCAATGGATAGTTATGTAAAACATCCAAAAAAAGTTTCTAAGCATTTTTATGCATCGAAATGTGAAAAAGAATAATGAAAAAGTTGTTTTTTAGCTTGTATGCCAAAATGCATGTATGTTGTGGAAATGATCATTTTTGGGAAATTTTGCTTTGTTATGCTGAAATAAAGTGTTTGCTGCGTTCTTAGCGCTGTACGAGCTTAGGAAAGCCGTTTTCTCACCCAACCAATGGATAGTTATGTAAAACATCCAAAAAAAGTTTCTAAGCATTTTTATGCATCGAAATGTGAAAAAGAATAATGAAAAAGTTGTTTTTTAGCTTGTATGCCAAAATGCACTGAATGTTGTGGAAATGATCATTTATCTAATATTTTGCTTAGATATGCTGAGGCAAAGCGTTTGCTGCGTTCCTAGCGCTGTACGAGCTCAGGAAAGCGGCCTTCTCACACAACGAATGCATGTTGATTGTAAAACATAAAAAACGAGTTTATAAGCATTTTTTATGATCAACATCTTAAAACAATAACAAAAATGTTGTTTTTACAACATGTATGCCAAAATGCATGTATGTTGTGGAAATGATCATTTATCTAATATTTTGCTTAGATATGCTGAGGCAAAGCGTTTGCTGCGTTCTTAGCGCTGTACGAGCTCAGGAAAGCGGTTTTCTCACACAACTAATGGATAGTCATGTAGTCATGACTATCCATTAGTTGTATGAGCTCAGGAAAGCGATTTTCTCTCACAACAAATCCATGTTAATTGTAAAACATAGAAAAAGGAGTTTATAAGCATTTTTAAGGATCAACGTGTAAAAAAGAATAACGAAAAAGGTTGTTTATCAACATGTATGCCAAAATGCATATATGTTGTGGAAATGATAATTTATTGGATAGTTTACTTTGTTTTGCAGAAATAAAGGGTTTGCTTCGTTTTTAGCGCTGTACGAGCTCAGGAAAGCGGTTTTCTCACACAACCAATTAATATTTTTGTAAAACATACAAAAAAAGTTTTCTAAGCATTTTAATGCATCGAAATGTGGAAAAAAAATAACGAAAAAGTTGTTGTATGCCAAAATGCATGAATGTTGTGAAAATGATAAATTTTTTTAATCTTCAAAATAAAATAAAAAAATTCTATATGCTGAAATAAAGCATTTGAGAAAAGAATAACACAAAGTTTTTTTTCAACAATTATGCTAGATTACAGCATTCCTTTGAATTTTTGCCTGTTGTTGCTGAAATTATACTGCTCATGCTGAAACAATGCATATAATGAATAACGAATTGTCTGAAAGACTTTTTTAACATACAGTGAATTAACATTAGGCTATTTGTGAACATGGAACAAGGAATTCTTTTAATTCACATACATTATGTTCTAGTAATTTAAATACGTTTATGACATTTTTATTTTCAAGGATATTTTTATTGATTTTAAACAGGGATATAACAGGGTAAACATGTACATGTACGAGCCAGTTTTAAATGCAAACGAAAAGCTAGACGCCTGGCATTAAACAAAGAAAAGGACAAAATGAAAAAAGAATATGAAGCTGGAAGTTTTTTGTTTCTACGTGCAAAAAAAAAAGGGAAAAGAAAACAAACAAAAAATTAAATAAGAAGAGAATCAAACTATAAATGTATATTTAAAGTTTGTATATACATTTATCTTTGATATCAATGTATATGTATAGTTTGTGTAATGTACTGTATACTTGTGACGGCGGGGTTACAGCCCACACTTCACATGAACTCGCAGCTTTGCACGGAGTGCATTCAGCACCGTGGACAGCGACTCAAGGGAGGGACGCCGAAATGCTCCACGGCCAGCAGCTCATAATCATCTACCCTCCAGCAGTCACCAGCGCGTGATAAAAGGCTCAACCCTGATTGTTTTGTTTCTCTTCACAGATTCCGAGAGTCGAACGCGCCAAAAGACACCACAGAGAAGCGGCTGCAATGAGTTTCAAGCCTGTGCTGCTCATCTACGTGGCCAGCCGCCGCAGGCTTTACTTTTCTCGCCTCCGAGGAACCCCAGTACATAAGAGCACTGTTTTAGTGTGGATGTGTGTATGAGCGTGCGAGAACAAGTTTTCTGCATTTTTTTTCTTTTTGATCTCTTATTTTCGAATGCAGGTTGAAAGGAGCGAAGAATTTAAATAAAAAAGCAAAAAATTTTCTTGCACATTCGTGACTCTTCTCGTCTGTGTTCTCCTTCCCTGAGTCGGTTCCTCGTGCACCAAGTTCTAGGTGTAGGCTTTCACATGCGGGTCAAAACAAATCATGGGTCTTTAGCTTGTTGTTTGCTTTATTTGTGGTACCAAGTTCAACTAGGATTTTCTGCTCATTTTAACCATATACAATTTAATACACAGTGAAACGAAACAACCCTTCTCCAGGACCAAGGTCCTACATCCAACATAAATGAACAAAAATCTGTAATCAAAAGCATTTTTTAATAAAAATCAAAAGCATCTGTAACTGGCCGAGACAAGACTGGTTGACATTTTTAAGTTACCAGAAAACTAAGTTCTATACTAATAAAAGAGACAACATAAAGTGTTCATGCAATTAGTGACAAAGACTAACAAAGGGCACAACGCAACAACGTGACATATCTCAATACTTCGTGATGATGACATAATGAGGTAATGAGTTGAGGTAGTGGGAGGATAAACAGTAAACAGGACACATTCCTTTGAAGTAGCAGCAAAGATCAAACAGTGATTTTGCTTGTGCAAATGACAAGTAAGGGATATTTTGCAAAAGCGCAATCACAGATTGGTGTGAAAACTTTTTAGATGGCTGTTGATCAGTGTGTTTGCAAATGTGTCATTTATCAGTTCAGTCTCAATGTTTTAAGGTAGTTGAGTTATTTGACTTATTGGTAACACACACACACACACACACACACTAACATAATTTTGGTTTGTTTATCAGTCCAGTCCCTTTTTGTTGAAGAGACAGATGGCTTGTGAAAAGAAGCTGTTACACAGTCTGGTTTTAAGTGCTTGAATGTTTCTGGTTGGTCGTGAGATGATGTTCTTGGAGACAGTGAACTCCTCCACCTCAGTGAAGGTGCTGTAAGTTGAAGCCTTCTTAAACAGCAACCTCAAAACTGTCCTGAAGAGCAGAGATGGCCAGGTTTTCACTTGCTTTAGAACCAGCTGTCCCTAAATCATCGACTCTTAACACTGCTCAGTTGATCAAGAGCAAAAACCTGCAAATAAGCCTTTCACATCTAGGCAGACATAATAGATATCATAGATTTTTTATGCTAGGCTACAGTATGTAATTCCTGGAATTCTGAGTCTGGCTGGCTCAGCTTACTGCTCTTGTCCGCTACAACCTTCGCTTGAGCCACTAGGAATGAAAAGAAGACAGGAATGTAAAGCACACGGAAAAGGCTGAAAGGCAGTCAAGAGCCCAAGTCCCAGAGCCTCATCCAGGACATTGGGTCTGGAATTTCCCCAAGAACCTCCTGCCGATGGTGAAAGCCAAGTACATCTGGCCATTTAAGATACAACAACGATTAATTTTGGTTGTGTGCCATCGGTCACGCACTGGTTGAGGAAGATAAACCCCACCTCAAGCTTGCTCAAGGCAGTCCTGTGATCCTTAAAATGCCCCGGAAAATGATGTCACTGAATATGGCACAAGTTTAAGGCATCGTCATAGTTGAACATGTCTTTCCTTGCAGCATTGCCAGTGATTGCATGATGTCGACTGTACTTGGACTCGTCATAATTTTTGTAGGAGACATAGGGTGTGTGTAGGATGTGTAGTGTGTGTGTGTGTGTGTAGGATGTGTACTGTTTGTGTAGGATACGTAGTTTCTGTGTGTCTGTTCCAAGATGGCAGTGGAGAGGCCGACTGCCGTCACAACTGCTTCGACCCCTTTTTCTTTGTTTTTGTTTTTTAAGTTTCTATTGATATACAATTTACTCACAATTTGAAGTTTTTAACTGTGGATCCAAACTGGCCGAGTGAGATCCTGAGGGAGAACAAGGGACGCGAAGCGAAGCCCAAGGGAAATGAGCTGGTGTCAGAAACAGGGTGAGAGCCCGTGCACACAGCACACCTCTGCCTAGCATCCTGCTCGCCAACGTCCAGTCAAGTTCCGAAGAGACATTCGAGATTGCAATCTCCTCTGCTTCACCGAGACATGGCTGAACCTAGCGGTGCAGGTCCACGCCATCCAGCTGGCCGAGTTCTTCTCGGTTCACCGCATGGACAGGATACGGGACTCGAGGAAGTCGAGGGTTTGATGGTGAACAACAGCTGGTGCAACACTGCGGGCATTGTGCCTCTCACACGCTCCTGCACACCCAACCTGAAACATCTGTACCCCTTGTGTCATCCTTTTTACCTTCCACGGGGGTTTACATCGGTCATAATTAGCGCCGTTTATATCCCGAATCAAGCAAACACAGACACTGCATTTGCACTCACACAGCCCCAGGCACAACACGGGGTGGGGGACTTTAACAGCGCCAACCTCAAACACGCATCGGCAAACTTTCATCAACACATCACCTGCCCTACCAGGGGCGAAAGGACACTGGATTATTGCTATACTATAGTCAAGGTCAGCTACAAGGCAAAATCTCCCCCTCCATTTGGGAAATCCGTTCACGTTGCCATCTTCTTCATGCAAAAATACAAACAAAGACTCAAACAGGAAGTTCCGTTCAGAGGAAGGTCGCACGCTCGACGGACTAATTGGTGGCCAAACTAGCAGATGATACCGTTGAAAAAACAAGCATCAGAACGTTCCCCAATCAGAAGCCATGGATGGATAAAACCATCTGAGATGTTCTTCACCGCTACCTACAACGCAAGACTTGCGTCGTGGGACATGGACCTGTACAAGGTCCGGAAGGTTCCGGAAGGGAAAGCAGAGAACTAGACTCACAGCTCTAACAAAGTGACTCTAGGAGCCTGTGGCAGGGACAAAGAACAATAACGGACTACAAAGCACAAACATCCGGCATGAATATGACCCTGGCAGAAGAGCATGACGTGCGACGATGCGTTCATCATCTCCGAGCATGATGTCCTCACGAGGGGGCGCTAATGTGCGAGCGTATGGAGTAGACGTGTGTTAACACAGCTCCTCTTCGCGATATTAATAATTTAGTATTACATACCAGATATATAAAAAAATTGGGGCCAGTCAACCAGTTTTACCTTTCTAAATATCTGATTGACATATATAAGTTATAAGGTTAGTCATGTCGAAGGCAATTCAGTCTAAACTTACTGCTAGCCATAAAAGTAAAGAGGCTAATGTTAGCTCTCCCTCTGTGGCTAGCAAATTAACCCGCTCGGAGTCTTCTCACTCAGCGGAGATGTCACTGGCTATGTGCAAAGAGCTTTGTAAAGAGATGTCAGAGGCCATTCTTCGCGGCATTAACGAACGTTTCGATGCATTCGAAGTAAAATTTCAGTCTCTTTTGACCTTACAAGCCGACCTGGAGTCTCGGGTGGTCACTCAAGAGCAAGCTGGCCTCCGAGTGGCGCAGTGGTAAAGCGCTCGCCCTATCATCCGGAGATCGCTGGTTCGATCCCCGGGTGATACTGTTTTCCTCTCACAGCCGGAGGCACAGAGAGAGCTGATTGGCCGAGCTCTCTCGGGGGGAGGGATGAGAGGTACTTGTGCTCCCACATTAACCACGGCTCTACAGCCAATCAGGGGCGTCTGTGAGCTCGCGCACACGGAAGGAGCGGCTAGCGCTTTCCTCCGAGTGTGTTACTCCGCCCCTAACGGTGCGCGAGTGAGCAGTTCGAAAAGATGCGGTCGGCTCGCGTCACGTGGTTCGGAGGAAACACGGGATAGCTTTCGTCCTCCCGACTGAGTGGTGGTAGTAGCCTTAATGTGGGAGCCTCCTAGTGACGGGGAGGAATTGGCCACGACTAGATTGGTGAGAAAAATCGGGGAAAAAAGAATTGGGCAGGACTAAATAAAAAAAAAATAAAAAAACAAGAGCAAGCTGTCAATGACCATGAAACCCGGATTCAACTTCTGGAAAAGAAATGTTCCGAACTGACCAGCGCTAACAAGCAACTGCAAACTAAAGTTTACGACTTGGAAGCACGCTCCCGCAGAAACAACATTAAAATTGTGGGAATTCCAGAAGGAGAAAAAAGCGGCAAACCCAGAGAATTTGTCTCCAAGTTGATTTCGCAACTGTTCTCAGCTGAACATTTCCCAAAGCCCGTGTCTATTGACAGTGCTCACCGCTCGCTCCAGCCAAAGCCGGCTCCGGGCGCAAACCCGCGCATTATCATGGCTCGTGTTCACCATTATCAACAGAAAGAACTGACCATTCACCTCGGTAGACAACAACCTCTGGAATATAACGGGAAAAGAATTTTTATCTTCCCGGACTACACAAACGAGATATTGATGCAACGTCACGCTTTCTGTGATGTGCTGCGAGTTCTTCGAGACACAGGTGTCAAACACAGATTACGTTACCCGGCCAAGCTTCACATCCATCATCCAGACGGAGCACCCACCATCTTTTCAGATCCAAAAGAAGCAACACGGTTTGTGGAAGAGAATTATTCCCGTTCAGAGGCTGTCAAATAATAATTATTACTATTATTTTTTAAATTCGTGGCAAGTAAAAACTGGCTGTGCCAAGTGAATTTTTGAACTGGTTGAACTGGTCCAATTCATGTTGGAGGTTGGTAGTCTTTAGTTGAGTTCATTGTAACATTTATAGGCTTTACACTGATGTTTCACTATTTACAGTTTCATAATTTGTCTACATCACTAAAGAAGCATATATCAATCGATATAATTGTTTTCTTTCAGCCTGTAACTTATATTACACTCCCATTATGTTCAATTATTTTATACTGGTATGTATATAGTTTCTTTTCATCTTCATGGAGAGGTTCTGTTTTTATAGGTGTTTTAAGTAGTTTTTGCAGTTACTGTATTGTTCATAAGTAGCTCAGTAGCCATCGCCCAGCAGCTCCTTCTGTTCTGATGAAAAGAGTCGTGCTTTGCCTATGCAGGCTTTTGTTATTGTGGATATACGTTGTCTTTGTCCTAGAGTTTTTATTTTTATTTTATTTTCATTTACTTTTTTTTTTCTTTAGTTGCATGATGCTGCCAGGTAATCACCATCATTCTCACTGTAAGCATGCACTGGATGTAGTGTCCTGTCTATCTTTTTTTAAATGCACAGGTCTCAACAGTGTGTTAGGGTGGGCAGTCATCATCTCACTTTGGTTTCCTGGAACGATAGGTCACCCTTTACTTCCAAGGCCCGAGGCGTTGCCATTCTCTTTCGCAAAAACGTTCCTTTTCAGCTTACTAATTCGCGCGCAGACCCAAATGGAAGATACATTATTATTTCTGGCAGTATTAACTCAATCCCTGTTACTTTCCTCAACATATATGGTCCAAATTTCGATGACCCATTATTTTTTAAAAAGGTTTTTAATCTGCTTTCAGACGATAATAAAACAAACATTATAATTGGAGGGGACTTTAATTGTGTTTTGGATCCCTATTTAGACAGATTATCCTCTTGTTCCCCACCCAATATTGCATCACCTCAAACTTTAAATAATTTAATCAAATCTAGGAATCTCATTGATATCTGGAGACTTCAACATCCCACAGATAAAGAATACTCCTACTATTCTCACGTCCATAGATCCTACAGTAGAATTGACTACTTCTTGGTGGATTCTAATTTAATTAAAAGTGTAAATAACACCAAATATCATAGCATACTTATCTCTGATCATAGTCCCCTACTAATGACCATTGATTTTACCCTTCCCAAACAACATTACTCATGGCGTTTCAACCCCTTGTTATTGGCTGACAATAAATTTCGTGAAAGCATGGCAGTGAAGATAAGCGAGTTTATTGAAATAAATGACACAGGGGAGGTATCAGATTCAACCCTTTGGGAAACACTTAATGCGTGGTCATATCATTTCTTATGAATTTTCTGTTAGAAAGGAAAGGGACAAGCATCTAATAGAAATTGAAAACATCCTTCCCATGCTTGAATCAGCATACCAAATTTCAAAATCCCCATTAGAGTTCAACGAAATTGTGAAGTTTAAATATGAATATAACTGCATTCTAGGATGTCAGGTTAATAATTCACTTCTTAAACTGAAACAAAAGCAATTTGAATTAGGAGACAAGCCGCAGAAACTGTTAGCACAGCAACTTAAAAGCTCTTAAGCTACTAGGTCAATCTATAGAATTAAATCAAATTCAGGCATTTTGCTCACCAACCCTATGGACATCAACAACAGGTTTAGAGAGTTCTATAGTGACCTCTATTCCTCTAAATGTAATGTCACACAATCTGACCTAGATACCTTTTTTGACTCTATAGATAATCCAAGGCTCAGCGATCTGGCTAGGGAAGAATTGGACTTTGATTTTACCAAGGAAGAACTACTTTCGGTGATTAAATCATTTCCTTCCGGGAATGCTGCGAGGCCTGATGGATTTTCTAGGGAATATTATAAAGCATTTTCAGACTTACTAACTCCATTATTACTCAGAATGATTTGTCATTCCGCAAAAGAGAAGACATTACCCAAAACTTTGTACGAGGCCAATATCTGTCTCTTACTGAAAAAAGGAAAAGAAGACAGTGACCCCGCCAATTATAGGCCAATTGTTCTTCAAAACGTCGACAGAAAAGTTATTACAAAGGTGCTGGCAAACAGATTGAGTAAACATCTTACATCTATTATTCATCCTGATCAGACTGGGTTTATTCCAGGAAGGTTTTCCTTCTTTAATGTCAGACGACTGCTTAATACAATATACGCAGATCATGGCAAGACTAATCAAACAGCTATTATATCCTTGGATGCACAGAAAGCTTTCGACCAGATAGAATGGCCATATATGTTTGAGTCGTTGCGGCGCTTTGGCATTGTTGAATTATTCATCTCTTGGGTAAAAATAATCTATAACAGTAAAGTATGCTCAATGATAACCAACGGTGATGAGTCAGTTTCATTCCCTCTACATCGTTCGGTTCAACAAGGCTGCCCTCCTTCACCTGCTCTTTTTGCTATTGCATTGCCTTAAAAATCAGAGGTCACCCCGATATCGAAGGCCTAACAGTGGGAGGCACTAAAACACTGATTAGTTTATATGCTGATGATATACTGTTTTATCTGCAAAATGTAGAAAAATCAGTTCCTATTTTGTTGGAATTAATTAATTCATTTGGAAGATTGTCAGGATATACCATCAACTGGACAAAAAGTGATCTTATGCCATTGTCGGGTAGTATCTATAGCCCAGATTTCTTTGGAAATACATCATTTAGGATAGTCAGCGATCAGATCACTTACCTGGGCTTAAGAATTCCCAAAAATTCTAAATTAATATTTAAACTAAATTATTTAGAGTTCACATCTAGGTTAAAGCAGAATATAGATTGCTGGAAAATTCTCCCTTTATCCATGATTGGCCGTATTAACTCCATTAAAATGGTGTCCCTCCCCAGATTTCTTTATCTGTGTCAAAATTTACCTATCTTTCTCACATCTGCATTTTTTAAAACCTTGGATTCAGTTATTCTTTCTTATATCTGGAATTATAAAACTCCCAGGATATCTAAAGCTCACCTGCAAAAGCCCAAATCTCAAGGTGGGCTTGGCCTTCCCGTGTTTAGACAGTTCTACTGAGCTGCTAATGCGAGAGCATTAATGTATTGGAACACCTGCCGCACAATGGATCATGCACCTGATTCCCCTCTGTGGGTAAAAATGGAAGCTAACTCAGTTGGTGACTCTTCCTTACAGGCCTTGCTGTTCTCTAAGCTGGGTAAACCTAACACTCTAAGTTATATAACAAGAAACTCTATCAGAATTCTCAACCAGATCAAGAAGGTGCTCAATATACCCGAGACTTCAGTAAGAACCCCCATCTGTTTTAATCATTCTTTCCTGCCACCATGGTCAGACAAATGCTATGATGCTTGGATGAGGAGTGGACTAACTACCATCCAAGATTTTTATATCAATGGTAAATTTGCCTCCTTTGATCAGATAAGGGACAAATTCCAGCTTCCCAATTCACATTTTTTCCGCTATTTACTAGTTAGGCATTATGTCAGAGATAAAATAAAAAACTTTGAAAGTATAACAATCCAACATCCTTTCATCGACGTCTTGGTGCGTCCCCCTGACTCCAGACAAATGGTCTCATCGTTTGTATCCGTTTTCAGCAGTTAAGGTAAAACACCTACTGACCATCCACGAAAGGCATGGAGTAGCGAGTTGGGCATTGACCTATCTGAATCCTTGTGGACTGAAATTATGGCCAGAATACATTCTTGTTCCATTAACAGTAGACACCATTTAATTCAGTTTAAAGTCATACACCGTCTTCACTACTCTAAGTCTAAACTGCACAAGATTTATCAATCCGTTTCAGCTCAATGTGACAGGTGTAAAATTTTAAAGGGTACCTTGTCACACACTTTCTGGCATTGTCATAAACTTACAAGATATTGGTCAGACATTTTTTCAATCTTTGGTTGTTCAGAATCAACGCTGCATCTACCTAAAGCCTTACAGAAATCTTTGATGCTTGGTATGAACACCGCCAAGAGGCTAATTTTAACAGAATGGAAATCTCACTCTGCGCCATCTTTTCAAAAGTGGATTTTGGAAATGGTGTCTATTATCCGGATGGAAAAATTAAGGTACACACGATCCAATTCCTTGGATACATTTTTCGATATTTGGAGTCCGTTTCTTTCCTATCTGGAGAACGACAAGGACAGGAATACTGTTCATATTTAACAATTCATAGCCTACTATTGTATGTTGTACATTAATTGTACCCCCTGGCAGCTTAGTTATCTATTTTTTAAGTTTATTTATTTATTTTTAAGTGTATGTGCATAATCATTTAATTGTTAGTTTTGGTGTGTGTGTGGTTTTTTTTTTCTTTGTTTTTTTTCAGGTACTGTGTGTAGTAAATGTGTAGTTATGTTTCAATCTGTTGGTTGTTAATAATGTAAAATGTATAAATATAATAAAAAATAAAGAAATGATGTCCTCACAAGAGCCTTCAGGAGAGTGGACACCAGGAAAGCAGCAGGACCAGACGGCATGTCAGGTCAAATTCTCAGAGCCTATGCGCAGACCAGCTAGCACCTGTGTTCACAGAGATATTCAACCTCTCCTTATCTCAGTCAGGGATCCCCACATGCTTCAAAGAGTCTGTCATTGTTAATGTTCCGAAGAAACCCAACCCTGCTTTCCTCAATGACTATCGCCCTGTAGCCCTCACCTCAGTAGTGATGAAGTGCTTTGAACATCTGGTCAGAGACTTTTCTTCACTACCTGACACACTGGCCCCATTACAGTTTGCATACCACCAAACCACTCTACGGATGATGCCATCTCTCAGATGAGATGGCCTCCATATACATCTTTCACTCACCTTGACACTCAAAGGGGGAATTATGTTAAAATGCTCTTCATCGACTAGAGCTCATGATTTAATAACATAATTCCCTCCACACTCACCACCAAGCTGGACCACCTGGGACTCAGCTCATCTATGAGTCAGTGGATCTTCATTTTCCTAACTGGAAGAGCACAGGCAGTAAGGATGGGCGGACATGTCTCAGCCTTCCTCACTCTCAGCACTAGTGCCCCCCAGGTTTGTGTTCTGAGTCCCCTGCTGTACTCTTTGTACACGTACGACTGCGTGGCCAGTACCAACTCCACCACCGTCATCAATGTTGCTAATGACACCGCAGTGGTTGCTCTGATCACAAACAACAATGAGACGGCCTACCTAGAGGAGATTGGAAATCTGGAGAAATGGTGCCAGAGGAACAATCTCCTCCTGAACATCAGCAAGACAAAGGTTGTTCTTTGTGGAGCCCAGACGAGCTCTACAGAGGGTGGTGCGATCAGCTGACCACTTTATCCGCACCGAGCTCCCTGTCCTGCACTCAATCTACAGCAAGCGGTGCTGGACAAAGGCCAGGAAGATCGTGAAGATCCTTAGCCACCCTAAAAATGGATTGTTCTATCTGTTGACGAGATGGCATGAGAACCCAAGCTCAGTGGTTAAGGCATTGGACTACGGTTCGGAAGATCACAGGGTCAAACCCCACAACCACCAAGTTGCCCCTGTTGGGCCCTTGAGCAAGGCCCTTAACCCTCAACTGCTCAGATGTGTAATGAGATAAAAATGTAAGTCGCTCTGGATAAGAGCGTCTGCCAAATGACTAAATGTAAATGTAAATGTGTGTGCGTGCGTCTCAAAAGTGTGCACATGCATTTCATATGTAGTTGTTTGAGCAGTTAGTAACATATATGTATGTATATGTGACAGTTTCATAGATGTGTATGCTAGTTTCATGTGTGTGCATGAATGAAGTTTGATTTAAGTCGTATATAATTTTTTTTTATATTGAACCGGAGGAAAAAAGGTCGGATGTGTAGTAATATCAGAGGGGAAACAGTGTGGACACACAATGAGGAGATGCATCAAGGTATACCATAAAAATCCCTCAGTTTTACAGCATCTCATGTTACTACATGGTAACATAATCATGTTGTGATGTATTTTATAGTTAAACCGATGCCAAAATCATTAATCTAATAGGTTACTAAATGATTGTGAGCTACAACAGTACAAGTGTGTAAATTCATATAAAAAACAAATTTTAAACACTGTGAATACTGCCTTTATTGTTTTGTAGTTACAAAAACATGGACATGCAGAGGTTGTTTTGACGGTTAAAAAGAAATACAATTAGCTGAAAACATCAGATGAAAAAATAAATTTTAAAATGTTATATTAACATTATATGTTATATGGTATGAATAATAATGATTTTGTAAAAAAAAAAAAAAATTTTAAAAATAGGATGGGTTTAGACTAGATTGACTGTTAAGTAGATAATTAATAATAACCTTATTGCTAAAATGTTACATTTTCATTGACTAAAACTAGGTTTTCCACGCTGACATGTAGTTGTCGAACTGAGACTAGAAGCTGTTCAGCGCATCTGGAACGGACCCTTCACTGTCACAGCAGGTGATGATGTCTTGAAGTTGGTAATCGATTGTATGCTCTGCCACATGTGCCGTATGTCACTGCTGTCCCTAAAGTGGTTGGGTGGTTGAGTATTTTCTGGGCGTTTGTGCACTTCACCTCTCTGATTGCCCAGGAAAGTTTGCCCCTTGCTGTTCTTAAGGCCACTTTGTCCCCTGCTCTGATGGCGGAGTCTTGGGTCCTTAGACGTGCACACACCTCCGCAGTAATCCACAGTTTCTGGTTGGTCGTGAGATGATGTTCATGGAGACAGTGACATCATTACTGAACGTCAGTGAAGTTGCCAAAAGTTGCAGCTTTTCTAAACATGTTCCAGTCAGTGTTCTCAAAACAGTCCTAAACAGCAGCGATGGCGTCTTTTGGCAAGGCTTTTATCTGCTTCAGGACCAGGTGCCCCTGAATCATCACCAGTAAACACTGGTCAGTTGATCAAGAACACGAACCTGTAACTAGGCCTTTCACATCTACGGAGACAGGTGTCATACCTTTACCATGCTTTGCTACAGTAGGTATTCCTGGAACTCCTAGTCTGCCAGGCTCAGCTTACTGCTGACGTCTGGCACGACCTTTGCTAGGACCCACAAAGAATAAAAAGAACCCAGAAATGAAAAGCACATGGACAAGCCCAAAGGGCTGTATGATGTTTTCCATAGAAGGCGGCAGTAAGTTTGTGGAAATGCATGGGTTACTCGTGACATATTGTCAAGCAGTTAGAGTCACAAACAAATGGACTTATCAGAGGTATTTTCAAAGAGGTAGTGTCAAAAACTGCCACCCTCACCCGCACAAAGAACCTAGGATTGTGTGATCGATCTGCTCCTCCTTCTTCTTTGTCTTTCGGCTGTTCCCTTTCAGGGGTCGCCACAGCGAATCATCTGCCTCCATCTAAAACTATCCTCTGCGTCCTCTTCTCTCACACCAAGTAACCTCATGTCCTCTCTCACTGCATCCATAAATCTCCTTTTCGGTCTTCTTCTAGACTACCTGTCTGGGAGTTCCAACCTCAGCATCCTTCTACCGATATGTTCACAATCTCTCCTCTGAACATGTCCAAACCACCTCAATCTGGCCTCTCTGACTTTATCTCCAAAACATCTAACATGGGTTGCCCCTTTGATAAATTCATTCTTGATCCTATCCATCCTAGTCACTCCCAAAGAGAACCTCAACATCTTCAGCTCTGCTACCTCTATCTCTGCCTCCAGTCTTTTCATCAGTGTCACTGTCTCTGAGCCGTAGAGCATTGCTGGTCTCACCACTGTCCTGTACACCTTTCCTTTCATTCTCGCTGATACTCTTTTATCACACAACACACCTGACACTTTTCTCCACCAAATCCAAATTGCCTGTACCAGCCTCTTCACCTCATTTGAACACTCTCCGTTGCTCTGTACCGTTGACCCTAAGTTCTTAAAATCCTGCAACTTCTTTACCTCTGCCCCCTGTATCCTCACCTCTTCGGCCCCTCTCATTCACACACAGGTATTTCGTCTTGCTGCGGATTACCTTCATTTCTCTGCTTTCCAGAGCATACCTCCACCTCTCCAAATTTTCCTCCACCTGTTCTCTGATCTCGCTACAATGTCGAGAGCACAATGTCATCTGCAAACAACATAGTCAATGGAGACTTCTGTCTTATCTCATCTGTCATCCAGTCCATCACCAGAAGAAAAAAAAGGGGCTTAGAGCCTATCCTTGATGCAGACCCACCTCAACCTTGAACTCTTCTGTCACACCTACAGCACATCTTCCCACTGTCTTAGTGCTCTCATACATGCCCTGTACCACTCTAACATACTTCTCAGCCACTCCTGACTCATACAACGCTCTTCTTTCGGCACCCTGTCGTACGAATCTACAAAGACACAATGCAACTCTTTATTACCTTCTCTGTACTTCTCCACCAGTGTCCTCAAAGCAATTTCTGCATCTGATGTACTCTTTGTTGGCATAAAACCATATTGCTGCTCACAAATGCTCACCTCTGCCCTTAACCCAGCTTCGATTACTCTTTCCCACAGCTTCATTGTATGGCTCATTAGCTTTATACCTCTGTAATTCCCACAGCTTTGCGCATCTCCCTTGTTCTTAAAAATTGGCACCAATAATGTTCTCGTCCATTACTCTGGAATCTCTCACTCTCCAAGATCTTGTTAAAAACAAACTAGTCAGAAACTCTACTGCCACCTCTCTTAAGCACTTCCATACCTCTAAAGGTATGTCATCAGGACCAACAGCCTTTCCACTCTTCATCAAAGTACTCCTTCCATCTTCCCATCACCCTCCTGGCATCTGTCAGTACATTTTCATCTCTAATCACTCTAACCTGCTGCACATCCTTCTCATCTCTATCTCTCTGCTTCGCCAACCTGTACAGATCCACCTCTCGCTCCTTACTGTCCAGCCTAGCATACAAGTACCAAAGTGCCTTTGTATGTGTGCAGTATGTTTTTGTGCGTGTTGTGCATGTAAAGGACATGTAGTGTGTGTAGTGTGGGTCTAAAGAATGTGTGTGTACTGTATTTGATTTGTAGTGTGTGTGTGTGTTGTGTCTGTAATATGTGTAGTGTGTGTAGTAAATATGAATGTGTATAAGTAGTGTGTGTTCGCGTGTGTGTGTGTGTGTGTTTGCGTGTCTATGTGTATGTTTGTGTACGATATATGTTTGTGTGTGTTTGTGTGTGTGTGTGCGTGTTTGTGTTTGTGTGTGTGTGTGTGTGTAGTCTACTGTATGTGCCTCAGTGTGTGTACTGTATTTGATGTGTAGTTTTTGAGTGTGTAAGGTGTATTTGTGTGTCATGTGTGTGTGTAGAATGCATCTTTAGTATTTGTGAGTGGGTGTAGTGCATGTGTGCCTGTAATATGTGTAGTGTGTCTGTAGTAGATGTGTATGAGTACACCCAAGAGAACAGAAAGGAAAAGCACATGAAGCGCTCTATCTTGTGCTATCTAAACCAATCACATGCCAGAGTTTTACAAACAGGTGGCCTTATAGGAGATATTCTCATGGGGTTGGAGCAAAAAACAGAGCCCCTACCAACCATAAAGATCTTAGGATCTGGTCTGTGTCGAAAAATTTGGCTACTGTATACCAGTGCCACATGGCCCAGACTCTGACACAGTACAGTGATTCTAGGAGTTCTCCAATAAGCATCCATTAAAGGTTGAATCTAAGAGGTTATCCCTGTGTAGTTTTAAAATAAAAAGTAGAAAAATTGTTACAAGCAACAATGAGTGGGCCCAAGCCCCTGTTCCATCGCCTCTTGGGAGCACCTCACAACCTGTGTAGTTTTCCAGCACACTAGGACCTCTTAAACATATATGACATAAGATTAAGCCATCATCATGGCTGGACATGTCTTTATAATTTTTGTTGTGACTGTAATGGCACAGGTTTGAGCAGTGCATCGTTTGTGTAGGATGGTGTAAGTTGGATGAGTGTGTGTGTGTGTGTGTGTGTGTGTGTGTGTGTGTGTGTGTGTGTGTGTGTGTGTGTGTGTGTGTGTGTGTTTGCGTGTGTGTGTGTGTGTGAGTGTGTATGTGAGTGTGTGTGTGTCTATGTGTGTGTGTGTCTGTGTAGTGTCTTGGGTCTTGTTTATGTATTTGTATTTTACCACCTGTTGAGTCAGGCGAATGTGAAACGTGTTTTCAGTTCGATGAGATCTAGAGGATCCAGATGTTTTAAGGAAGATGAATGAATACATAAATATTAAGGCATAAAAGAGCAAGACAGCGCTCGCTGATTTATGACATCAGCAAAATGTGATACAAAAATGTTGTTTATTAACATGTATGCCAAAATGCATGTATGTTGTGGAAATGATCATTTATTTGATTCTTTGCTTAGATATACTGAGGCACAGCGTTTGCTGCGTTCTTAGCGCTGTAAGAGCTCAGGAAAGCCGTTTTCTCACACAACCAATGGATAGTTATGTAAAACATCCAAAAAAAGTTTCTAAGCATTTTTATGCATCGAAATGTGAAAAAGAATAATGAAAAAGTTGTTTTTCAGCTTGTATGCCAAAATGCATGAATGTTGTGGAAATGATCATTTAGTGGATATTTTGCTTAGATATGCTGAGGCAAAGCGTTTGCTGCGTTCCTAGCGCTGTACGAGGTCAGGAAAGCGGTTTTCTCACACAACGAATGCACGTTGATTGTAAAACATACAAAACGAGTTTATAAGCATTTCTTATGATCAACATCTTAAAACAATAACAAAAATGTTGTTTTTCAACATGTATGCCAAAATGCATGTATGTTGTGGAAATGATCATTTATTGGATATTCCGCTTAGATATGCTGAAATAAAGTGTTTGCTGCGTTCTTAGCGCTGTACGAGCTCAGTAAAGCCGTTTTCTCACCCAACCAATGGATAGTTATGTAAAACATCCAAAAAAAGTTTCTAAGCATTTTTATGCATCGAAATGTGAAAAAGAATAATGAAAAAGTTGTTGTTCAGCTTGAATGCCAAAATGCATGAATGTTGTGGAAATGATCATTTATCTAATATTTTGCTTAGATATGCTGAGGCAAAGCGTTTGCTGCGTTCCTAGCGCTGTGCGAGCTCAGGAAAGCGGTTTTCTCACACAACTAATGGATAGTCATGTAGTCATGTACATTTTTTTATGATCAACATCTTAAAACAATAACAAAAATGTTGTTTTTCAACATGTATGCCAAAATGCATGTATGTTGTGGAAATGATCATTTATTTCATTCTTTGCTTAGATATGCTGAGGCAAAGCCTTTGCTGCGTTCCTAGCGCTGTACGAGCTCAGGAAAGCGGTTTTCTCACACAACGAATGCATGTTGATTGTAAAACATACAAAACGAGTTTATAAGCATTTTTTATGATCAACATCTTAAAACAATAACAAAAATTTTGTTTTTCAACATGTATGCCAAAATGCATGTATGTTGTGGAAACGATGGATATTTTGCTTAGATATGCGGAGGCAAAGCGTTTGCTGCGTTCTTACCGCTGTACGAGCTCAGGAAAGCGGTTTTCTCACACAACAAATGCATGTTGTTTGTAAAACATACAAAACGAGTTTATTAGCATTTTTTACGATCAACATCTTAAAACAATAACAAAAATGTTGTTTTTCAACGTGTATGCCAAAATGCATGTATGTTGTGGAAATGATCATTTATTGGATATTTTGCTTAGATATGCTCAGGCAAAGCGTTTGCTGCGTTCCTAGCGCTGTACGAGCTCAGGAAAGCGGTTTTCTCACACAACGAATTCATGTTGATTGTAAAACATACAAAACGAGTTTATAAGCATTTTTTATGATCAACATCCTAAAACAATAACAAAAATGTTTTTTATCAACATGTATGCCAAAATGCATGTATGTTGTGGAAATGATCATTTATTTCATTCTTTGCTTAGATATGCTGAGGCAAAGCGTTTGCTGCGTTCCTAGCGCTGTACGAGGTCAGGAAAGCGGTTTTCTTACACAACGAATGCATGTTAATTGTAAGACATACAAAACGAGTTTATATACATTTTTTATGATCAACATCTTAAAACAATAACAAAAATGTTGTTTTTCAAGATGTATGTCAAAGTGCATGTATGTTGTGGAAATGATCATTTATTTCATTCTTTGCTTAGATATGCTGAGGCAAAGCGTTTGCTGCGTTCTTAGCGCTGTACGAGCTCAGGAAAGCGGTTTTCTCACACAACTAATGGATAGTCATGTAGTCATGTAAATTTTTTTATGATCAACATCTTAAAACAATAACAAAAATGTTGTTTTTCAAAATGTATGCCAAAATGCATGTATGTTGTGGAAATGATCATTTACTGGATATTTTGCTTTGTTATGCTGAAATAAAGTGTTTGCTGCGTTCTTAGCGCTGTACGAGCTCAGGAAAGCGGTTTTCTCACACAACGAATGCATGTTGATTGTAAAACATACAAAACGAGTTTATAAGCATTTTTTATGATCAACATCTTAAAACAATAACAAAAATGTTGTTTTTCAACATGTATGCCAAAATGCATGTATGTTGTGGAAACGATGGATATTTTGCTTAGATATGCGGAGGCAAAGCGTTTGCTGCGTTCTTACCGCTGTACGAGCTCAGGAAAGCGGTTTTCTCACACAACAAATGCATGTTGTTTGTAAAACATACAAAACGAGTTTATTAGCATTTTTTATGATCAACATCCTAAAACACTAACAAAAATGTTGTTTTTCAACATGTATGCCAAAATGCATGTATCTTGTGGAAATGATCATTTATTGGATATTTTGCTTAGATATGCTGAGGCAAAGCGTTTGCTGCGTTCCTAGCGCTGTACGAGGTCAGGAAAGCGGTTTTCTCACACAACGAATGCACGTTGATTGTAAAACATACAAAACGAGTTTATAAGCATTTCTTATGATCAACATCTTAAAACAATAACAAAAATGTTGTTTTTCAACATGTATGCCAAAATGCATCTATGTTGTGGAAATGATCATTTATTGGATATTCTGCTTAGATATGCTGAAATAAAGTGTTTGCTGCGTTCTTAGCGCTGTACGAGCTCAGGAAAGCCGTTTTCTCATCCAACCAATGGATAGTTATGTAAAACATCCAAAAAAAGTTTCTAAGCATTTTTATGCATCGAAATGTGAAAAAGAATAATGAAAAAGTTGTTTTTCAGCTTGAATGCCAAAATGCATGAATGTTGTGGAAATGATCATTTATTGGATATTTTGCTTAGATATGCTGAGGCAAAGCGTTTGCTGCGTTCCTAGCGCTGTACGAGCTCAGGAAAGCGGTTTTCTCACACAACGAATTCATGTTGATTGTAAAACATACAAAACGAGTTTATAAGCATTTTTTATGATCAACATCTTAAAACAATAACAAAAATGTTGTTTTTACAACATGTATGCCAAAATGCATGTATGTTGTGGAAATGATCATTTTTGGGAAATTTTGCTTTGTTATGCTGAAATAAAGTGTTTGCTGCGTTCTTAGCGCTGTACGAGCTCAGGAAAGCCGTTTTCTCACCCAACCAATGGATAGTTATGTAAAACATCCAAAAAAAGTTTCTAAGCATTTTTATGCATCGAAATGTGAAAAAGAATAATGAAAAAGTTGTTTTTTAGCTTGTATGCCAAAATGCATTGAATGTTGTGGAAATGATCATTTATCTAATATTTTGCTTAGATATGCTGAGGCAAAGCGTTTGCTGCGTTCCTAGCGCTGTACGAGCTCAGGAAAGCCGTTTTCTCACCCAACCAATGGATAGTTATGTAAAACATCCAAAAAAAGTTTCTAAGCATTTTTATGCATCGAAATGTGAAAAAGAATAATGAAAAAGTTGTTTTTCAGCTTGTATGCCAAAATGCATGTATGTTGTGGAAATGATCATTTATTGGATATTTTGCTTAGATATGCTGAGGCAAAGCGTTTGCTGCGTTCCTAGCGCTGTACGAGCTCAGGAAAGCGGTTTTCTCACACAACTAATGGATAGTCATGTAGTCATGTACATTTTTTTATGATCAACATCTTAAAACAATAACAAAAATGTTGTTTTTCAACATGTATGCCAAAATGCATGTATGTTGTGGAAATGATCATTTATTGGATGTTTTGCTTAGATATGCTGAGGCAAAGCGTTTGCTGCGTTCCTAGCGCTGTACCAGCTCAGGAAAGCGGTTTTCTCACACAACGAATGCATGTTGATTGTAAAACATACAAAACGAGTTTATAAGCATTTTTTATGATCAACATCTTAAAACAATAACAAAAATGTTTTTTATCAACATGTATGCCAAAATGCATGTATGTTGTGGAAATGATCATTTATTTCATTCTTTGCTTAGATATGCTGAGGCAAAGCGTTTGCTGCGTTCCTAGCGCTGTACGAGCTCAGGAAAGCGGTTTTCTCACACAACCAATGCATGTTGATTGTAAAACATACAAAACGAGTTTATAAGCATTTTTTATGATCAACATCTTAAAACAATAACAAAAATTTTGTTTTTCAACATGTATGCCAAAATGCATGTATGTTGTGGAAACGATGGATATTTTGCTTAGATATGCGGAGGCAAAGCGTTTGCTGCGTTCTTACCGCTGTACGATCTCAGGAAAGCGGTTTTCTCACACAACAAATGCATGTTGATTATAAAACAGACAAAACGAGTTTATTAGCATTTTTTACGATCAACATCTTAAAACAATAACAAAAATGTTGTTTTTCAACATGTATGCCAAAATGCATGTATGTTGTGGAAATGATCATTTATTGGATGTTTTGCTTAGATATGCTGAGGCAAAGCGTTTGCTGCGTTCCTAGCGCTGTAAGAGCTCAGGAAAGCGGTTTTCTCACACAACGAATGCATGTTAATTGTAAGACATACAAAACGAGTTTATATACATTTTTTATGATCAACACTTTAAAACAATAACAAAAATGTTGTTTTTCAACATGTATGTCAAAGTGCATGTATGTTGTGGAAATGATCATTTATTTCATTCTTTGCTTAGATATGCTGAGGCAAAGCGTTTGCTGCGTTCTTAGCGCTGTACGAGCTCAGGAAAGCGGTTTTCTCCCACAACGAATTCATGTTGATTGTAAAACATACAAAACGAGTTTATAAGCAATTTTTATGATCAACATCTTAAAATAATAACAAAAATGTTGTTTTTCAACATGTATGCCAAAATGCATGTATGTTGTGGAAATGATCATTTATTGGATATTTTGCTTAGATATGCTGAGGCAAAGCGTTTGCTGCGTTCCTAGCGCTGTACGAGCTCAGGAAAGCCGTTTTCTCACCCAACCAATGGATAGTTATGTAAAACATCCAAAAGAAGTTTCTAAGCATTTTTATGCATCGAAATGTGAAAAAGAATAATGAAAAAGTTGTTTTTCAGCTTGTATGCCAAAATGCATGTATGTTGTGGAAATGATCATTTATTTCATTCTTTGCTTAGATATGCTGAGGCAAAGCGTTTGCTGCGTTCTTAGCGCTGTACGAGCTCAGGAAAGCGGTTTTCTCACACAACTAATAGATAGTCATGTAGTCATGTACATTTTTTTATGATCAACATCTTAAAACAATAACAAAAATGTTGTTTTTCAACATGTATGCCAAAATGCATGTATGTTGTGGAAATGATCATTTATTGGATGTTTTGCTTAGATATGCTGAGGCAAAGCGTTTGCTGCGTTCCTAGCGCTGTACGAGCTCAGGAAAGCGGTTTTCTCACACAACTAATGGATAGTCATGTAGTCATGTACATTTTTTTATGATCAACATCTTTAAACAATAACAAAAATGTTGTTTTTCAACATGTATGCCAAAATGCATGTATGTTGTGGAAATGATCATTTATTGGATGTTTTGCTTAGATATGCTGAGGCAAAGCGTTTGCTGCGTTCCTAGCGCTGTACGAGCTCAGGAAAGCGGTTTTCTCACACAACTAATGGATAGTCATGTAGTCATGTACATTTTTTTATGATCAACATCTTTAAACAATAACAAAAATGTTGTTTTTCAACATGTATGCCAAAATGCATGTATGTTGTGGAAATGATCATTTATTGGATATTTTGCTTAGATATGCTGAGGCAAAGCGTTTGCTGCGTTCCTAGCGCTGTACGAGCTCAGGAAAGCGGTTTTCTCACACAACGAATGCATGTTAATTGTAAGACATACAAAACGAGTTTATATACATTTTTTATGATCAACACTTTAAAACAATAACAAAAATGTTGTTTTTCAACATGTATGTCAAAGTGCATGTACGTTGTGGAAATGATCATTTATTTCATTCTTTGCTTAGATATGCTAAGGCAAAGCGTTTGCTGCGTTCTTAGCGCTGTACGAGCTCAGTAAAGCCGCTTTCTCACCCAACCAATGGATAGTTATGTAAAACATCCAAAAGAAGTTTCTAAGCATTTTTATGCATCGAAATGTGAAAAAGAATAATGAAAAAGTTGTTTTTCAGCTTGTATGCCAAAATGCATGAATGTTGTGGAAATGATCATTTATCTAATATTTTGCTTAGATATGCTAAGGCAAAGCGTTTGCTGCGTTCCTAGCGCTGTAAGAGCTCAGGAAAGCGGTTTTCTCACACAACGAATGCATGTTAATTGTAAGACATACAAAACGAGTTTATATACATTTTTTATGATCAACACTTTAAAACAATAACAAAAATGTTGTTTTTCAACATGTATGTCAAAGTGCATGTATGTTGTGGAAATGATCATTTATTTCATTCTTTGCTTAGATATGCTGAGGCAAAGCGTTTGCTGCGTTCTTAGCGCTGTACGAGCTCAGGAAAGCGGTTTTCTCCCACAACGAATTCATGTTGATTGTAAAACATACAAAACGAGTTTATAAGCAATTTTTATGATCAACATCTTAAAATAATAACAAAAATGTTGTTTTTCAACATGTATGCCAAAATGCATGTATGTTGTGGAAATGATCATTTATTGGATATTTTGCTTAGATATGCTGAGGCAAAGCGTTTGCTGCGTTCCTAGCGCTGTACGAGCTCAGGAAAGCCGTTTTCTCACCCAACCAATGGATAGTTATGTAAAACATCCAAAAGAAGTTTCTAAGCATTTTTATGCATCGAAATGTGAAAAAGAATAATGAAAAAGTTGTTTTTCAGCTTGTATGCCAAAATGCATGTATGTTGTGGAAATGATCATTTATTTCATTCTTTGCTTAGATATGCTGAGGCAAAGCGTTTGCTGCGTTCTTAGCGCTGTACGAGCTCAGGAAAGCGGTTTTCTCACACAACGAATGCATGTTGATTGTAAAACATACAAAACGAGTTTATAAGCATTTTTTATGATCAACATCTTAAAACAATAACAAAAATGTTGTTTTTCAACATGTATGCCAAAATGCATGTATGTTGTGGAAATGATCATTTACTGGATATTTTGCTTAGATATGCTGAGGCAAAGCCTTTGCTGCATTCCTAGCGCTGTACGAGCTCAGTAAAGCCGCTTTCTCACCCAACCAATGGATAGTTATGTAAAACATCCAAAAGAAGTTTCTAAGCATTTTTATGCATCGAAATGTGAAAAAGAATAATGAAAAAGTTGTTTTTCAGCTTGTATGCCAAAATGCATGAATGTTGTGGAAATGATCATTTATCTAATATTTTGCTTAGATATGCTAAGGCAAAGCGTTTGCTGCGTTCCTAGCGCTGTAAGAGCTCAGGAAAGCGGTTTTCTCACACAACGAATGCATGTTAATTGTAAGACATACAAAACGAGTTTATATACATTTTTTATGATCAACACTTTAAAACAATAACAAAAATGTTGTTTTTCAACATGTATGTCAAAGTGCATGTACGTTGTGGAAATGATCATTTATTGGATATTTTGCTTAGATATGCTGAGGCAAAGCGTTTGCTGCGTTCCTAGCGCTGTACGAGCTCAGGAAAGCGGTTTTCTCACACAACGAATTCATGTTGATTGTAGAACATAAAAAACGAGTTTATAAGCATTTTTTATGATCAACATCTTAAAACAATAACAAAAATGTTGTTTTTACAACATGTATGCCAAAATGCATGTATGTTGTGGAAATGATCATTTTTGGGAAATTTTGCTTTGGTTTGCCGAAATAAAGTGTTTGCTGCGTTCTTAGCGCTGTACGAGCTCAGGAAAGCCGTTTTTTCACCCAACCAATGGATAGTTATGCAAAACATCCTAAAAAAGTTTCTAAGCATTTTTATGCATTGAAATGTGAAAAAAAGAATAATAAAAAAGTTGTTTTTCAGCTTGTATGCCAAAATGCATTGAATGTTGTGGAAATGATCATTTATCTAATATTTTGCTTAGATATGCTGAGGCAAAGCGTTTGCTGCGTTCCTAGCGCTGTACGAGCTCAGCAAAACCGTTTTCTCACCCAACCAATGGATAGTAATGTAAAACATCCAAAAGAAGTTTCTAAGCATTTTTATGCATCGAAATGTGAAAAAGAATAATGAAAAAGTTGTTTTTCAGCTTGTATGCCAAAATGCATGTATGTTGTGGAAATGATCATTTATTTCATTCTTTGCTTAGATATGCTGAGGCAAAGCGTTTGCTGCGTTCTTACCGCTGTACGATCTCAGGAAAGCGGTTTTCTCACACAACAAATGCATGTTGATTATAAAACATACAAAACGAGTTTATTAGCATTTTTTACGATCAACATCTTAAAACAATAACAAAAATGTTGTTTTTACAACATGTATGCCAAAATGCATGTATGTTGTGGAAATGATCATTTTTGGGAAAATTTGCTTTGTTATGCTGAAATAAAGTGTTTGCTGCGTTCTTAGCGCTGTACGAGCTCAGGAAAGCCGTTTTCTCACCCAACCAATGGATAGTTATGTAAAACATCCAAAAAAAGTTTCTAAGCATTTTTATGCATCGAAATGTGAAAAAGAATAATGAAAAAGTTGTTTTTTAGCTTGTATGCCAAAATGCATTGAATGTTGTGGAAATGATCATTTATCTAATATTTTGCTTAGATATGCTGAGGCAAAGCGTTTGCTGCGTTCCTAGCGCTGTACGAGCTCAGGAAAGCCGTTTTCTCACCCAACCAATGGATAGTTATGTAAAACATCCAAAAAAAGTTTCTAAGCATTTTTATGCATCGAAATGTGAAAAAGAATTATGAAAAAGTTGTTTTTCAGCTTGTATGCCAAAATGCATGTATGTTGTGGAAATGATCATTTATTGGATATTTTGCTTAGATATGCTGAGGCAAAGCGTTTGCTGCGTTCCTAGCGCTGTACGAGCTCAGGAAAGCGGTTTTCTCACACAACTAATGGATAGTCATGTAGTCATGTACATTTTTTTATGATCAACATCTTAAAACAATAACAAAAATGTTGTTTTTCAACATGTATGCCAAAATGCATGTATGTTGTGGAAATGATCATTTATTGGATATTTTGCTTAGATATGCTGAGGCAAAGCGTTTGCTGCGTTCCTAGCGCTGTACCAGCTCAGGAAAGCGGTTTTCTCACACAACGAATGCATGTTGATTGTAAAACATACAAAACGAGTTTATAAGCATTTTTTATGATCAACATCTTAAAACAATAACAAAAATGTTTTTTATCAACATGTATGCCAAAATGCATGTATGTTGTGGAAATGATCATTTATTTCATTCTTTGCTTAGATATGCTGAGGCAAAGCGTTTGCTGCGTTCCTAGCGCTGTACGAGCTCAGGAAAGCGGTTTTCTCACACAACCAATGCATGTTGATTGTAAAACATACAAAACGAGTTTATAAGCATTTTTTATGATCAACATCTTAAAACAATAACAAAAATTTTGTTTTTCAACATGTATGCCAAAATGCATGTATGTTGTGGAAACGATGGATATTTTGCTTAGATATGCGGAGGCAAAGCGTTTGCTGCGTTCTTACCGCTGTACGATCTCAGGAAAGCGGTTTTCTCACACAACAAATGCATGTTGATTATAAAACATACAAAACGAGTTTATTAGCATTTTTTACGATCAACATCTTAAAACAATAACAAAAATGTTGTTTTTCAACATGTATGCCAAAATGCATGTATGTTGTGGAAATGATCATTTATTGGATGTTTTGCTTAGATATGCTGAGGCAAAGCGTTTGCTGCGTTCCTAGCGCTGTACGAGCTCAGTAAAGCGGTTTTCTCACACAACGAATTCATGTTGATTGTAAAACATACAAAACGAGTTTATAAGCATTTTTTATGATCAACATCTTAAAACACTAACAAAAATGTTGTTTTTCAACATGTATGCCAAAATGCATGTATGTTGTGGAAATGATCATTTATTGGATATTTTGCTTAGATATGCTGAAATAAAGTGTTTGCTGCGTTCTTAGCGCTGTACGAGCTCAGGAAAGCCGTTTTCTCACCCAACCAATGGATAGTTATGTAAAACATCCAAAAGAAGTTTCTAAGCATTTTTATGCATCGAAATGTGAAAAAGAATAATAAAAAAGTTGTTTTTCAGCTTGTATGCCAAAATGCATGTATGTTGTGGAAACGATGGATATTTTGCTTAGATATGCGGAGGCAAAGCGTTTGCTGCGTTCTTACCGCTGTACGAGCTCAGGAAAGCGGTTTTCTCACACAACAAATGCATGTTGTTTGTAAAACATACAAAACGAGTTTATTAGCATTTTTTACGATCAACATCTTAAAACAATAACAAAAATGTTGTTTTTCATCGTGTATGCCAAAATGCATGTATGTTGTGGAAATGATCATTTATTGGATATTTTGCTTAGATATGCTGAGGCAAAGCGTTTGCTGCGTTCCTAGCGCTGTACGAGCTCAGGAAAGCGGTTTTCTCAGACAACGAATTCATGTTGATTGTAAAACATACAAAACGAGTTTATAAGCATTTTTTATGATCAACATCTTAAAACAATAACAAAAATGTTTTTTATCAACATGTATGCCAAAATGCATGTATGTTGTGGAAATGATCATTTATTTCATTCTTTGCTTAGATATGCTGAGGCAAAGCGTTTGCTGCGTTCTTAGCGCTGTACGAGCTCAGGAAAGCGGTTTTCTCACACAACTAATGGATAGTCATGTAGTCATGTACATTTTTTTATGATCAACATCTTAAAACAATAACAAAAATGTTGTTTTTCAACATGTATGCCAAAATACATGTATGTTGTGGAAATGATCATTTACTGGATATTTTGCTTTGTAATGCTGAAATAAAGTGTTTGCTGCGTTCTTAGCGCTGTACGAGCTCAGGAAAGCGGTTTTCTCACACAACGAATGCATGTTGATTGTAAAACATACAAAACGAGTTTATACACATTTTTTATGATCAACATCATAAAACAATAACAAAAATGTTGTTTTTCAACATGTATGCCAAAATGCATGTATGTTGTGGAAACGATGGATATTTTGCTTAGATATGCTGAAATAAAGTGTTTGCTGCGTTCTTAGCGCTGTACGAGCTTAGGAAAGCCGTTTTCTCACCCAACCAATGGATAGTTATGTAAAACATCCAAAAAAAAAGTTTCTAAGCATTTTTATGCATCGAAATGTGAAAAAGAATAATGAAAAAGTTGTTTTTCAGCTTGTATGCCAAAATGCATGAATGTTGTGGAAATGATCATTTATTGGATATTTTGCTTAGATATGCTGAGGCAAAGCGTTTGCTGCGTTCCTAGCGCTGTACGCGCTCAGGAAAGCGGTTTTCTCACACAACGAATGCATGTTGATTGTAAAACATAAAAAACGAGTATATAAGCATTTTTTATGATCAACATCTTAAAACAATAACAAAAATGTTGTTTTTACAACATGTATGCCAAAATGCATGTATGTTGTGGAAATGATCATTTATTGGATATTTTGCTTCGATATGCTGAGGCAAAGCGTTTGCTGCGTTCCTAGCGCTGTACGAGCTCAGTAAAGCGGTTTTCTCACACAACGAATTCATGTTGATTGTAAAACATACAAAACGAGTTTATAAGCATTTTTTATGATCAACATCTTAAAACACTAACAAAAATGTTGTTTTTCAACATGTATGCCAAAATGCATGTATGTTGTGGAAATGATCATTTATTGGATATTTTGCTTAGATATGCTGAAATAAAGTGTTTGCTGCGTTCTTAGCGCTGGACGAGCTCAGGAAAGCCGTTTTCTCACCCAACCAATGGATAGTTATGTAAAAACATCCCAAAAAAGTTTCTAAGCATTTTTATGCATCGAAATGTAAAAAAGAATATTGAAAAAGTTGTTTTTCAGCTTGTATGCCAAAATGCATGAATGTTGTGGAAATGATCATTTATTGGATATTTTGCTTAGATATGCTGAGGCAAAGCGTTTGCTGCGTTCCTAGCGCTGTACGAGCTCAGGAAAGCGGTTTTCTCTCACAACGAATTCATGTTGATTGTAAAACATACAAATCGAGTTTATAAGCATTTTTTATGATCAACATCTTAAAATAATAACAAAAATGTTGTTTTTCAACATGTAAGCCAAAATGCATGTATGTTGTGGAAATGATCATTTATTGGATATTTTGCTTAGATATGCTGAGGCAAAGCGTTTGCTGCGTTCCTAGCGCTGTACGAGCTCAGGAAAGCCGTTTTCTCACCCAACCAATGGATAGTTATGTAAAACATCCAAAAGAAGTTTCTAAGCATTTTTATGCATCGAAATGTGAAAAAGAATAATGAAAAAGTTGTTTTTCAGCTTGTATGCCAAAATGCATGTATGTTGTGGAAATGATCATTTATTTCATTCTTTGCTTAGATATGCTGAGGCAAAGCGTTTGCTGCGTTCCTAGCGCTGTACGAGCTCAGGAAAGCGGTTTTCTCACACAACGAATGCATGTTGATTGTAAAACATAAAAAACGAGTATATAAGCATTTTTTATGATCAACATCTTAAAACAATAACAAAAATGTTGTTTTTACAACATGTATGCCAAAATGCATGTATGTTGTGGAAATGATCATTTATTGGATATTTTGCTTCGATATGCTGAGGCAAAGCGTTTGCTGCGTTCCTAGCGCTGTACGAGCTCAGTAAAGCAGTTTTCTCACACAACGAATTCATGTTGATTGTAAAACATACAAAACGAGTTTATAAGCATTTTTTATGATCAACATCTTAAAACACTAACAAAAATGTTGTTTTTCAACATGTAAGCCAAAATGCATGTATGTTGTGGAAATGATCATTTATTGGATATTTTGCTTAGATATGCTGAGGCAAAGCGTTGGCTGCGTTCCTAGCGCTGTACGAGCTCAGGAAAGCCGTTTTCTCACCCAACCAATGGATAGTTATGTAAAACATCCAAAAGAAGTTTCTAAGCATTTTTATGCATCGAAATGTAAAAAAGAATAATGAAAAAGTTGTTTTTCAGCTTGTATGCCAAAATGCATGTATGTTGTGGAAATGATCATTTATTTCATTCTTTGCTTAGATATGCTGAGGCAGAGCGTTTGCTGCGTTCTTAGCGCTGTACGAGCTCAGGAAAGCGGTTTTCTCACACAACTAATGGATAGTCATGTAGTCATGTACATTTTTTTATGATCAACATCTTAAAACAATAACAAAAATGTTGTTTTTCAACATGTATGCTAAAATGCATGTATGTTGTGGAAATGATCATTTACTGGATATTTTGCTTAGATATGCTGAGGTAAAGCGTTTGCTGCGTTCCTAGCGCTGTACGAGCTCAGGAAAGACGTTTTCTCACCCAACCAATGGATAGTTATGTAAAACATCCAAAAGAAGTTTCTAAGCATTTTTATGCATCGAAATGTGAAAAAGAATAATGAAAATGTTGTTTTTCAACATGTATGCCAAAATGCATGTATGTTGTGGAAACGATGGATATTTTGCTTAGATATGCGGAGGCAAAGCGTTTGCGGCGTTCTTACCGCTATACGAGCTCAGGAAAGCGGTTTTTTCACACAACAAATGCATGTTGTTTGTAAAACATACAAAACGAGTTTATTAGCATTTTTTACGATCAACATCTTAAAACAATAACAAAAATGTTGTTTTTCAACGTGTATGCCAAAATGCATGTATGTTGTGGAAATGATCATTTATTTCATTCTTTGCTTAGATATGCTGAGGCAAAGCGTTTGCTGCGTTCCTAGCGCTGTACGAGGTCAGGAAAGCGGTTTTCTCACACAACGAATGCATGTTAATTGTAAGACATACAAAACGAGTTTATATACATTTTTTATGATCAACATCTTAAAACAATAACAAAAATGTTGTTTTTCAAGATGTATGTCAAAGTGCATGTATGTTGTGGAAATGATCATTTATTTCATTCTTTGCTTAGATATGCTGAGGCAAAGCGTTTGCTGCGTTCTTAGCGCTGTACGAGCTCAGGAAAGCGGTTTTCTCACACAACTAATGGATAGTCATGTAGTCATGTACATTTTTTTATGATCAACATCTTAAAACAATAACAAAAATGTTGTTTTTCAACATGTATGCCAAAATGCATGTATGTTGTGGAAATGATCATTTACTGGATATTTTGCTTTGTTATGCTGAAATAAAGTGTTTGCTGCGTTCTTAGCGCTGTACGAGCTCAGGAAAGCGGTTTTCTCACACAACGAATGCATGTTGATTTTAAGACATACAAAACGAGTTTATACACATTTTTTATGATCAACATCTTAAAACAATAACAAAAATGTTGTTTTTCAACATGTATGCCAAAATGCATGTATGTTGTGGAAACGATGGATATTTTGCTTAGATATGCTGAAATAAAGTGTTTGCTGCGTTCTTAGCGCTGTACGAGCTTAGGAAAGCCGTTTTCTCACCCAACCAATGGATAGTTATGTAAAACATCCAAAAAAAAAGTTTCTAAGCATTTTTATGCATCGAAATGTGAAAAAGAATAATGAAAAAGTTGTTTTTCAGCTTGTATGCCAAAATGCATGAATGTTGTGGAAATGATCATTTATTGGATATTTTGCTTAGATATGCTGAGGCAAAGCGTTTGCTGCGTTCCTAGCGCTGTACGAGCTCAGGAAAGCGGTTTTCTCTCACAAGGAATTCATGTTGATTGTAAAACATACAAATCGAGTTTATAAGCATTTTTTATGATCAACATCTTAAAATAATAACAAAAATGTTGTTTTTCAACATGTAAGCCAAAATGCATGTATGTTGTGGAAATGATCATTTATTGGATATTTTGCTTAGATATGTTGAGGCAAAGCGTTTGCTGCGTTCCTAGCGCTGTACGAGCTCAGGAAAGCCGTTTTCTCACCCAACCAATGGATAGTTATTCAAAACATCCAAAAGAAGTTTCTAAGCATTTTTATGCATCGAAATGTGAAAAAGAATAATGAAAAAGTTGTTTTTCAGCTTGTATGCCAAAATGCATGAATCTTGTGGAATTGATCATTTATTGGATATTTTGCTTAGATATGCTGAGGCAAAGCGTTTGCTGCGTTCTTAGCGCTGTACGAGCTCAGGAAAGCGGTTTTCTCACACAACTAATGGATAGTCATGTAGTCATGTACATTTTTTTATGATCAACATCTTAAAACAATAACAAAAATGTTGTTTTTCAACATGTATGCCAAAATGCATGTATGTTGTGGAAATGATCATTTACTGGATATTTTGCTTTGTTATGCTGAAATAAAGTGTTTGCTGCGTTCTTAGCGCTGTACGAGCTCAGGAAAGCGGTTTTCTCACACAACGAATGCATGTTGATTGTAAGACATACAAAACGAGTTTATACACATTTTTTATGATCAACATCTTAAAACAATAACAAAAATGTTGTTTTTCAACATGTATGCCAAAATGCATGTATGTTGTGGAAACGATGGATATTTTGCTTAGATATGCTGAAATAAAGTGTTTGCTGCGTTCTTAGCGCTGTACGAGCTTAGGAAAGCCGTTTTCTCACCCAACCAATGGATAGTTATGTAAAACATCCAAAAAATAAGTTTCTAAGCATTTTTATGCATCGAAATGTGAAAAAGAATAATGAAAAAGTTGTTTTTCAGCTTGTATGCCAAAATGCATGAATGTTGTGGAAATGATCATTTATTGGATATTTTGCTTAGAAATGCTGAGGCAAAGCGTTTGCTGCGTTCCTAGCGCTGTACGAGCTCAGGAAAGCGGTTTTCTCACACAACGAATGCATGTTGATTGTAAAACATAAAAAACGAGTATATAAGCATTTTTTATGATCAACATCTTAAAACAATAACAAAAATGTTGTTTTTACAACATGTATGCCAAAATGCATGTATGTTGTGGAAATGATCATTTATTGGATATTTTGCTTCGATATGCTGAGGCAAAGCGTTTGCTGCGTTCCTAGCGCTGTACGAGCTCAGTAAAGCGGTTTTCTCACACAACGAATTCATGTTGATTGTAAAACATACAAAACGAGTTTATAAGCATTTTTTATGATCAACATCTTAAAACACTAACAAAAATGTTGTTTTTCAACATGTATGCCAAAATGCATGTATGTTGTGGAAATGATCATTTATTGGATATTTTGCTTAGATATGTTGAGGCAAAGCGTTTGCTGCGTTCCTAGCGCTGTACGAGCTCAGGAAAGCCGTTTTCTCACCCAACCAATGGATAGTTATGTAAAACATCCAAAAGAAGTTTCTAAGCATTTTTATGCATCGAAATGTGAAAAAGAATAATGAAAAAGTTGTTTTTCAGCTTGTATGCCAAAATGCATGTATGTTGCGGAAATGATCATTTATTTCATTCTTTGCTTAGATATGCTGAGGCAAAGCGTTTGCTGCGATCTTAGGGCTGTACACGCTCAGGAAAGCGGTTTTCTCACACAATCAATGCATGGGAATATTAAAACATCCAAAACAAGTTTAGAAATGTGAAAAAGAATTACGAAAAAGTTGTTAAGTAACATGTATTCCAAGATGCATGTATGTTGTTGAAACGATCATTTATTAGTTTTTAGCGCTGTATGAGCTCAGGAAAGCGGTTTTCTCACACAACAAATCCATGTTAATTGTAAAACATAGAAAAAAGAGTTTATAAGCATTTTTAAGGATCAACGTGTAAAAAAGAATAACGAAAAAGGTTGTTTATCAACATGTATGCCAAAATGCATATATGTTGTGGAAATGATAATTTATTGGATATTTTACTTTGTTTTGCAGAAATAAAGGGTTTGCTTCGTTTTTAGCGCTGTACGAGCTCAGGAAAGCGGTTTTCTCACACAACCAATTGATATTTTTGTAAAACATACAAAAAAAGTTTTCTAAGCATTTTAATGCATCGAAATGTGGAACAAAAAAACAAAAAAAAAAGTTGTTGTATGCCAAAATGCATGAATGTTGTGAAAATGATAAATTTTTTTAATCTTCAAAATAAAATAAAAAAATTCTATATGCTGAAATAAAGCATTTGAGAAAAGAATAACACAAAGTTTTTTTTCAACAATTATGCTAGATTACAGCATTCCTTTGAATTTTTGCCTGTTGTTGCTGAAATTATACTGCTCATGCTGAAACAATGCATATAATGAATAACGAATTGTCTGAAAGACTTTTTTAACATACAGTGAATTAACATTAGGCTATTTGTAAACATGGAACAAGGAATTCTTTTAATTCACATACATTATGTTCTAGTAATTTAAATGCGTTTATGACATTTTTATTTTCAAGGATATTTTTATTGATTTTAAACAGGGATATAACAGGGTAAACATGTACATGTACAAGCCAGTTTTAAATGCAAACGAAAAGCTAGACGCCATGCATTAAACAAAGAAAAGGACAAAATGAAAAAAGAATATGAAGCTGGAAGTTTTTTGTTTCTACGTGCAAAAAAAAAAGGGAAAAGAAAACAAACAAAAAATTAAATAAGAAGGGAATCAAACTATAAATGTATATTTAAAGTTTGTATATACATGTATCTTTGATATAAATGTATATGTATAGTTTGTGTAATGTACTGTACTTGTGACGGCGGGGTTACAGCCCACACTTCACATGAACTCGCAGCTTTGCACGGAGTGCATTCAGCACCGTGGACAGCGACTCAAGGGAGGGACGCCGAAATGCTCCACGGCCAGCAGCTCATAATCATCTACCCTCCAGCAGTCACCAGCGCGTGATAAAAGGCTCAACCCTGATTGTTTTGTTTCTCTTCACAGATTCCGAGAGTCGAACGCGCCAAAAGACACCACAGAGAAGCGGCTGCAATGAGTTTCAAGCCTGTGCTGCTCATCTACGTGGCCAGCCGCCGCAGGCGGCCAGGGCGCTGTCTCTTCTGACCGTGGAGGCTTTCTTTTCTGCACTGCTTTACTTTTCTCGCCTCCGAGGAACCCCAGTACATAAGAGCACTGTTTTAGTGTGGATGTGTGTATGAGCGTGCGAGAACAAGTTTTCTGCATTTTTTTTCTTTTTGATCTCTTATTTTCGAATGCAGGTTGAAAGGAGCGAAGAATTTAAATAAAAAAGCAAAATTTTTTCTTGCACATTCGTGACTCTTCTCGTCTGTGTTCTCCTTCCCTGAGTCGGTTCCTCGTGCACCAAGTTCTAGGTGTAGGCTTTCACATGCGGGTCAAAACAAATCATGGGTCTTTAGCTTGTTGTTTGCTTTATTTGTGGTACCAAGTTCAACTAGGATTTTCTGCTCATTTTAACCATATACAATTTAATACACAGTGAAACGAAACAACCCTTCTCCAGGACCAAGGTCCTACATCCAACATAAATGAACAAAAATCTGTAATCAAAAGCATTTTTTAATAAAAATCAAAAGCATCTGTAACTGGCCGAGACAAGACTGGTTGACATTTTTAAGTTACCAGAAAACTAAGTTCTATACTAATAAAAGAGACAACATAAAGTGTTCATGCAATTAGTGACAAAGACTAACAAAGGGCACAACGCAACAACGTGACATATCTCAATACTTCGTGATGATGACATAATGAGGTAATGAGTTGAGGTAGTGGGAGGATAAACAGTAAACAGGACACATTCCTTTGAAGTAGCAGCAAAGATCAAACAGTGATTTTGCTTGTGCAAATGACAAGTAAGGGATATTTTGCAAAAGCGCAATCATAGATTGGTGTGAAAACTTTTTAGATGGCTGTTGATCAGTGTGTTTGCAAATGTGTCATTTATCAGTTCAGTCTCAATGTTTTAAGGTAGTTGAGTTATTTGACTTATTGGTAACACACACACACACACACACACTAACATAATTTTGGTTTGTTTATCAGTCCAGTCCCTTTTTGTTGAAGAGACAGATGGCTTGTGAAAAGAAGCTGTTACACAGTCTGGTTTTAAGTGCTTGAATGTTTCTGGTTGGTCGTGAGATGATGTTCTTGGAGACAGTGAACTCCTCCACCTCAGTGAAGGTGCTGTAAGTTGAAGCCTTCTTAAACAGCAACCTCAAAACTGTCCTGAAGAGCAGAGATGGCCAGGTTTTCACTTGCTTTAGAACCAGCTGTCCCTAAATCATCGACTCTTAACACTGCTCAGTTGATCAAGAGCAAAAACCTGCAAATAAGCCTTTCACATCTAGGCAGACATAATAGATATCATAGATTTTTTATGCTAGGCTACAGTATGTAATTCCTGGAATTCTGAGTCTGGCTGGCTCAGCTTACTGCTCTTGTCCGCTACAACCTTCGCTTGAGCCACTAGGAATGAAAAGAAGACAGGAATGTAAAGCACACGGAAAAGGCTGAAAGGCAGTCAAGAGCCCAAGTCCCAGAGCCTCATCCAGGACATTGGGTCTGGAATTTCCCCAAGAACCTCCTGCCGATGGTGAAAGCCAAGTACATCTGGCCATTTAAGATACAACAACGATTAATTTTGGTTGTGTGCCATCGGTCACGCACTGGTTGAGGAAGATAAACCCCACCTCAAGCTTGCTCAAGGCAGTCCTGTGATCCTTAAAATGCCCCGGAAAATGATGTCACTGAATATGGCACAAGTTTAAGGCATCGTCATAGTTGAACATGTCTTTCCTTGCAGCATTGCCAGTGATTGCATGATGTCGACTGTACTTGGACTCGTCATAATTTTTGTAGGAGACATAGGGTGTGTGTAGGATGTGTAGTGTGTGTGTGTGTGTGTAGGATGTGTACTGTTTGTGTAGGATACGTAGTTTCTGTGTGTCTGTTCCAAGATGGCAGTGGAGAGGCCGACTGCCGTCACAACTGCTTCGACCCCTTTTTCTTTGTTTTTGTTTTTTAAGTTTCTATTGATATACAATTTACTCACAATTTGAAGTTTTTAACTGTGGATCCAAACTGGCCGAGTGAGATCCTGAGGGAGAACAAGGGACGCGAAGCGAAGCCCAAGGGAAATGAGCTGGTGTCAGAAACAGGGTGAGAGCCCGTGCACACAGCACACCTCTGCCTAGCATCCTGCTCGCCAACGTCCAGTCAAGTTCCGAAGAGACATTCGAGATTGCAATCTCCTCTGCTTCACCGAGACATGGCTGAACCTAGCGGTGCAGGTCCACGCCATCCAGCTGGCCGAGTTCTTCTCGGTTCACCGCATGGACAGGATACGGGACTCGGGGAAGTCGAGGGTTTGATGGTGAACAACAGCTGGTGCAACACTGCGGGCATTGTGCCTCTCACACGCTCCTGCACACCCAACCTGAAACATCTGTACCCCTTGTGTCATCCTTTTTACCTTCCACGGGGGTTTACATCGGTCATAATTAGCGCCGTTTATATCCCGAATCAAGCAAACACAGACACTGCATATGCACTCACACAGCCCCAGGCACAACACGGGGTGGGGGACTTTAACAGCGCCAACCTCAAACACGCATCGGCAAACTTTCATCAACACATCACCTGCCCTACCAGGGGCGAAAGGACACTGGATTATTGCTATACTATAGTCAAGGTCAGCTACAAGGCAAAATCTCCCCCTCCATTTGGGAAATCCGTTCACGTTGCCATCTTCTTCATGCAAAAATACAAACAAAGACTCAAACAGGAAGTTCCGTTCAGAGGAAGGTCGCACGCTCGACGGACTAATTGGTGGCCAAACTAGCAGATGATACCGTTGAAAAAACAAGCATCAGAACGTTCCCCAATCAGAAGCCATGGATGGATAAAACCATCTGAGATGTTCTTCACCGCTACCTACAAAGCAAGACTTGCGTCGTGGGACATGGACCTGTACAAGGTCCGGAAGGTTCCGGAAGGGAAAGCAGAGAACTAGACTCACAGCTCTAACAAAGTGACTCTAGGAGCCTGTGGCAGGGACAAAGAACAATAACGGACTACAAAGCACAAACATCCGGCATGAATATGACCCTGGCAGACGAGCATGACGTGCGACGATGCGTTCATCATCTCCGAGCATGATGTCCTCACGAGGGGGCGCTAATGTGCGAGCGTATGGAGTAGACGTGTGTTAACACAGCTCCTCTTCGCGATATTAATAATTTAGTATTACATACCAGATATATAAAAAAATTGGGGCCAGTCAACCAGTTTTACCTTTCTAAATATCTGATTGACATATATAAGTTATAAGGTTAGTCATGTCAAAGGCAATTCAGTCTAAACTTACTGCTAGCCATAAAAGTAAAGAGGCTAATGTTAGCTCTCCCTCTGTGGCTAGCAAATTAACCCGCTCGGAGTCTTCTCACTCAGCGGAGATGTCACTGGCTATGTGCAAAGAGCTTTGTAAAGAGATGTCAGAGGCCATTCTTCGCGGCATTAACGAACGTTTCGATGCATTCGAAGTAAAATTTCAGTCTCTTTTGACCTTACAAGCCAACCTGGAGTCTCGGGTGGTCACTCAAGAGCAAGCTGGCCTCCGAGTGGCGCAGTGGTAAAGCGCTCGCCCTATCATCCGGAGATCGCTGGTTCGATCCCCGGGTGATGCTGTTTTCCTCTCACAGCCGGAGGCACAGAGAGAGCTGATTGGCCGAGCTCTCTCGGGGGGAGGGATGAGAGGTACTTGTGCTCCCACATTAACCACGGCTCTACAGCCAATCAGGGGCGTCTGTGAGCTCGCGCACACGGAAGGAGCGGCTAGCGCTTTCCTCCGAGTGTGTTACTCCGCCCCTAACGGTGCGCGAGTGAGCAGTTCGAAAAGATGCGGTCGGCTCGCGTCACGTGGTTCGGAGGAAACACGGGATAGCTTTCGTCCTCCCGACTGAGTGGTGGTAGTAGCCTTAATGTGGGAGCCTCCTAGTGACGGGGAGGAATTGGCCACGACTAGATTGGGGAGAAAAATCGGGGAAAAAAGAATTGGACAGGACTAAATAAAAAAAAAAAAAAAAAACAAGAGCAAGCTGTCAATGACCATGAAACCCGGATTCAACTTCTGGAAAAGAAATGTTCCGAACTGACCAGCGCTAACAAGCAACTGCAAACTAAAGTTTACGACTTGGAAGCACGCTCCCGCAGAAACAACATTAAAATTGTGGGAATTCCAGAAGGAGAAAAAAGCGGCAAACCCAGAGAATTTGTCTCCAAGTTGATTTCGCAACTGTTCTCAGCTGAACATTTCCCAAAGCCCGTGTCTATTGACCGTGCTCACCGCTCGCTCCAGCCAAAGCCGGCTCCGGGCGCAAACCCGCGCACTATCATGGCCCGTGTTCACCATTATCAACAGAAAGAACTGACCATTCACCTCGGTAGACAACAACCTCTGGAATATAACGGGAAAAGAATTTTTATCTTCCCGGACTACACAAACGAGATATTGATGCAACGTCACGCTTTCTGTGATGTGCTGCGAGTTCTTCGAGACACAGGTGTCAAACACAGATTACGTTACCCGGCCAAGCTTCACATCCATCATCCAGACGGAGCACCCACCATCTTTTCAGATCCAAAAGAAGCAACAATGGTTTGTGGAAGAGAATTATTCCCGTTAAGAGGCTGTCAAATAATAATTATTACTATTATTTTTTAATTCGTGGCAAGTAAAAACTGGCTGTGCCAAGTGAATTTTTGAACTGGTTGAACTGGTCCAATTCATGTTAGAGGTTGGGAGTCTTTAGTTGAGTTCATTGTAACATTTATAGGCTTTACACTGATGTTTCACTATTTACAGTTTCATAATTTGTCTACATCACTAAAGAAGCATATATCAATCGATATAATTGTTTTCTTTCAGCCTGTAACTTATATTACACTCCCATTATGTTCAATTATTTTATACTGGTATGTATATAGTTTCTTTTTATCTTCATGGAGAGGTTCTGTTTTTATAGGTGTTTTAAGTAGTTTTTGCAGTTACTGTATTGTTCATAAGTAGCTCAGTAGCCATCGCCCAGCAGCTCCTTCTGTTCTGATGAAAAGAGTCGTGCTTTGCCTATGCAGGCTTTTGTTATTGTGGATATATGTTGTCTTTGTCCTAGAGTTTTTATTTTTATTTTATTTTCATTTACTTTTTTTTCTTTAGTTGCATGATGCTGCCAGGTAATCACCATCATTCTCACTGTAAGCATGCACTGGATGTAGTGTCCTGTCTATCTTTTTTTAAATGCACAGGTCTCAACAGTGTGTTAGGGTGGGCAGTCATCATCTCACTTTGGTTTCCTGGAACGATAGGTCATGCTATCAAGAGGGGCAAGGTTTTTAAACACCTTAAGTCCCTTTCAGCAGATATAAATTTTCTACAAGAAACCCATATTAAAATCACAGAACAACGAAGATTAAGATGTAATTGGATTTCACAGGTTTTTACCAATCACCCTTTACTTCCAAGGCCCGAGGCGTTGCCATTCTCTTTCGCAAAAACGTTCCTTTTCAGCTTACTAATTCGCGCGCAGACCCAAATGGAAGATACATTATTATTTCTGGCAGTATTAACTCAATCCCTGTTACTTTCCTCAACATATATGGTCCAAATTTCGATGACCCATTATTTTTTAAAAAGGTTTTTAATCTGCTTTCAGACGATAATAAAACAAACATTATAATTGGAGGGGACTTTAATTGTGTTTTGGATCCCTATTTAGACAGATTATCCTCTTGTTCCCCACCCAATATTGCATCACCTCAAACTTTAAATAATTTAATCAAATCTAGGAATCTCATTGATATCTGGAGACTTCAACATCCCACAGATAAAGAATACTCCTACTATTCTCACGTCCATAGATCCTACAGTAGAATTGACTACTTCTTGGTGGATTCTAATTTAATTAAAAGTGTAAATAACACCAAATATCATAGCATACTTATCTCTGATCATAGTCCCCTACTAATGACCATTGATTTTACCCTTCCCAAACAACATTACTCATGGCGTTTCAACCCCTTGTTATTGGCTGACAATAAATTTCGTGAAAGCATGGCAGTGAAGATAAGCGAGTTTATTGAAATAAATGACACAGGGGAGGTATCAGATTCAACCCTTTGGGAAACACTTAATGCGTGGTCATATCATTTCTTATGAATTTTCTGTTAGAAAGGAAAGGGACAAGCGTCTAATAGAAATTGAAAACATCCTTCCCATGCTTGAATCAGCATACCAAATTTCAAAATCCCCATTAGAGTTCAATGAAATTGTGAAGTTTAAATATGAATATAACTGCATTCTAGGATGTCAGGTTAATAATTCACTTCTTAAACTGAAACAAAAGCAATTTGAATTAGGAGACAAGCCGCAGAAACTGTTAGCACAGCAACTTAGAAGCTCTTAAGCTACTAGGTCAATCTATAGAATTAAATCAAATTCAGGCGTTTTGCTCACCAACCCTATGGACATCAACAACAGGTTTAGAGAGTTCTATAGTGACCTCTATTCCTCTAAATGTAATGTCACACAATCTGACCTAGATACCTTTTTTGACTCTATAGATAATCCAAGGCTCAGCGATCTGGCTAGGGAAGAATTGGACTTTGATTTTACCAAGGAAGAACTACTTTCGGTGATTAAATCATTTCCTTCCGGGAATGCTGCGAGGCCTGATGGATTTTCTAGCGAATATTATAAAGCATTTTCAGACTTACTAACTCCATTATTACTCAGAATGATTTGTCATTCCGCAAAAGAGAAGACATTACCCAAAACTTTGTACGAGGCCAATATCTGTCTCTTACTGAAAAAAGGAAAAGAAGACAGTGACCCCGCCAATTATAGGCCAATTGTTCTTCAATACGTCGACAGAAAAGTTATTACAAAGGTGCTGGCAAACAGATTGAGTAAACATCTTACATCTATTATTCATCCTGATCAGACTGGGTTTATTCCAGGAAGGTTTTCCTTCTTTAATGTCAGACGACTGCTTAATACAATATACGCAGATCATGGCAAGACTAATCAAACAGCTATTATATCCTTGGATGCACAGAAAGCTTTCGACCAGATAGAATGGCCATATATGTTTGAGTCGTTGCGGCGCTTTGGCATTGTTGAATTATTCATCTCTTGGGTAAAAATAATCTATAACAGTACAGTATGCTCAATGATAACCAACGGTGATGAGTCAGTTTCATTCCCTCTACATCATTCGGTTCAACAAGGCTGCCCTCCTTCACCTGCTCTTTTTGCTATTGCATTGCCTTAAAAATCAGAGGTCACCCCGATATCGAAGGCCTAACAGTGGGAGGCACTAAAACACTGATTAGTTTATATGCTGATGATATACTGTTTTATCTGCAAAATGTAGAAAAATCAGTTCCTATTTTGTTGGAATTAATTAATTCATTTGGAAGATTGTCAGGATATACCATCAACTGGACAAAAAGTGATCTTATGCCATTGTCGGGTAGTATCTATAGCCCAGATTTCTTTGGAAATACATCATTTAGGATAGTCAGCGATCAGATCACTTACCTGGGCTTAAGAATTCCCAAAAATTCTAAATTAATATTTAAACTAAATTATTTAGAGTTCACATCTAGGTTAAAGCAGAATATAGATTGCTGGAAAATTCTCCCTTTATCCATGATTGGCCGTATTAACTCCATTAAAATGGTGTCCCTCCCCAGATTTCTTTATCTGTGTCAAAATTTACCTATCTTTCTCACATCTGCATTTTTTAAAACCTTGGATTCAGTTATTCTTTCTTATATCTGGAATTATAAAACTCCCAGGATATCTAAAGCTCACCTGCAAAAGCCCAAATCTCAAGGTGGGCTTGGCCTTCCCGTGTTTAGACAGTTCTACTGGGCTGCTAATGCGAGAGCATTAATGTATTGGAACACCTGCCGCACAATGGATCATGCACCTGATTCCCCTCTGTGGGTAAAAATGGAAGCTAACTCAGTTGGTGACTCTTCCTTACAGGCCTTGCTGTTCTCTAAGCTGGGTAAACCTAACACTCTAAGTTATATAACAAGAAACTCTATCAGAATTCTCAACCAGATCAAGAAGGTGCTCAATATACCCGAGACTTCAGTAAGAACCCCCATCTGTTTTAATCATTCTTTCCTGCCACCATGGTCAGACAAATGCTATGATGCTTGGAGTAGGAGTGGACTAACTACCATCCAAGATTTTTATATCAATGGTAAATTTGCCTCCTTTGATCAGATAAGGGACAAATTCCAGCTTCCCAATTCACATTTTTTCCGCTATTTACTAGTTAGGCATTATGTCAGAGATAAAATAAAAAACTTTGCAAGTATAACAATCCAACATCCTTTCATCGACGTCTTGGTGCGTCCCCCTGACTCCAGACAAATGGTCTCATCGTTTGTATCCGTTTTCAGCAGTTAAGGTAAAACACCTACTGACCATCCACGAAAGGCATGGAGTAGCGAGTTGGGCATTGACCTGTCTGAATCCTTGTGGACTGAAATTATGGCCAGAATACATTCTTGTTCCATTAACAGTAGACACCATTTAATTCAGTTTAAAGTCACCGTCTTCACTACTCTAAGTCTAAACTGCACAAGATTTATCAATCCGTTTCAGCTCAATGTGACAGGTGTAAAATTTTAAAGGGTACCTTGTCACACACTTTCTGGCATTGTCATAAACTTACAAGATATTGGTCAGACATTTTTTCAATCTTTGGTTGTTCAGAATCAACGCTGCATCTACCTAAAGCCTTACAGAAATCTTTGATGCTTGGTATGAACACCGCCAAGAGGCTAATTTTAACAGAATGGAAATCTCACTCTGCGCCATCTTTTCAAAAGTGGATTTTGGAAATGGTGTCTATTATCCGGATGGAAAAATTAAGGTACACACGATCCAATTCCTTGGATACATTTTTCGATATTTGGAGTCCGTTTCTTTCCTATCTGGAGAACGACAAGGACAGGAATACTGTTCATATTTAACAATTCATAGCCTACTATTGTATGTTGTACATTAATTGTAGCCCCTGGCAGCTTAGTTATCTATTTTTTAAGTTTATTTATTTATTTTTAAGTGTATGTGCATAATCATTTAATTGTTAGTTTTGGTGTGTGTGTGTTTTTTTTTTTTCTTTGTTTTTTTTCAGGTACTGTGTGTAGTAAATGTGTAGTTATGTTTCAATCTGTTGGTTGTTAATAATGTAAAATGTATAAATATAATAAAAAATAAAGAAATGATGTCCTCACAAGAGCCTTCAGGAGAGTGGACACCAGGAAAGCAGCAGGACCAGACGGCATGTCAGGTCAAATTCTCAGAGCCTATGCGCAGACCAGCTAGCACCTGTGTTCACAGAGATATTCAACCTCTCCTTATCTCAGTCAGGGATCCCCACATGCTTCAAAGAGTCTGTCATTGTTAATGTTCCGAAGAAACCCAACCCTGCTTTCCTCAATGACTATCGCCCTGTAGCCCTCACCTCAGTAGTGATGAAGTGCTTCGAACATCTGGTCAGAGACTTTTCTTCACTACCTGACACACTGGCCCCATTACAGTTTGCATACCACCAAACCACTCTACGGATGATGCCATCTCTCAGATGAGATGGCCTCCATATACATCTTTCACTCACCTTGACACTCAAAGGGGGAATAATGTTAAAATGCTCTTCATCGACTAGAGCTCATGATTTAATAACATAATTCCCTCCACACTCACCACCAAGCTGGACCACCTGGGACTCAGCTCATCTATGAGTCAGTGGATCTTCATTTTCCTAACTGGAAGAGCACAGGCAGTAAGGATGGGCGGACATGTCTCAGCCTTCCTCACTCTCAGCACTAGTGCCCCCCAGGTTTGTGTTCTGAGTCCCCTGCTGTACTCTTTGTACACGTACGACTGCGTGGCCAGTACCAACTCCACCACCGTCATCAATGTTGCTAATGACACCGCAGTGGTTGCTCTGATCACAAACAACAATGAGACGGCCTACCTAGAGGAGATTGGAAATCTGGAGAAATGGTGCCAGAGGAACAATCTCCTCCTGAACATCAGCAAGACAAAGGTTGTTCTTTGTGGAGCCCAGACGAGCTCTACAGAGGGTGGTGCGATCAGCTGACCGCATTATCCGCACCGAGCTCCCTGTCCTGCACTCAATCTACAGCAAGCGGTGCTGGACAAAGGCCAGGAAGATCGTGAAGATCCTTAGCCACCCTAAAAATGGATTGTTCTATCTGTTGACGAGATGGCATGAGAACCCAAGCTCAGTGGTTAAGGCATTGGACTACGGTTCGGAAGATCACAGGGTCAAACCCCACAACCACCAAGTTGCCCCTGTTGGGCCTTAGAGCAAGGCCCTTAACCCTCAACTGCTCAGATGTGTAATGAGATAAAAATGTAAGTCGCTCTGGATAAGAGCATCTGCCAAATGACTAAATGTAAATGTAAATGTGTGTGCGTGCGTCTCAAAAGTGTGCACATGCATTTCATATGTAGTGGTTTGAGCAGTTAGTAACATATATGTATGTATATGTGACAGTTTCATAGATGTGTATGCTAGTTTCATGTGTGTGCATGAATGAAGTTTGATTTAAGCCGTATATAATTTTTTTTTATATTGAACCGGAGGAAAAAAGGTCGGATGTGTAGTAATATCAGAGGGGAAACAGTGTGGACACACAATGAGGAGATGCATCAAGGTATACCATAAAAATCCCTCAGTTTTGCAGCATCTCATGTTACTACATGGTAACATAATCATGTTGTGATGTATTTTATAGTTAAACCGATGGCAAAATCATTAATCTAATAGGTTACTAAATGATTGTGAGCTACAACAGTACAAGTGTGTAAATTCATATAAAAAACAAATTTTAAACACTGTGAATACTGCCTTTATTGTTTTGTAGTTACAAAAACATGGACATGCAGAGGTTGTTTTGACGGTTAAAAAGAAATACAATTAGCTGAAAACATCAGATGAAAAAATAAATTTTAAAATGTTATATTAACATTATATGTTATATGGTATGAATAATAATGATTTTGTAAAAAAAAAAAAACTTTAAAAATAGGTTTGGTTTAGACTAGATTGACTGTTGGGATAATTAATAATAACCTTATTGCTAAAATGTTACATTTTCATTGACTAAAACTAGGTTTTCCACGCTGACATGTAGTTGTCGAACTGAGACTAGAAGCTGTTCAGCGCATTTGGAACGGACCCTTCACTGTCACAGCAGGTGATGATGTCTTGTAGTTGGTAATCGATTGTATGCTCTGCCACATGTGCCGTATGTCACTGCTGTCCCTAAAGTGGTTGGGTGGTTGAGTATTTTCTGGGCATTTGTGCACTTCACCTCTCTGATTGCCCAGGAAAGTTTGCCCCTTGCTGTTTTTAAGGCCACTTTGTCCCCTGCTCTGATGGCGGAGTCTTGGGTCCTTAGACGTGCACACACCTCCGCAGTAATCCACAGTTTCTGGTTGGTCGTGAGATGATGTTCATGGAGACAGTGACATCATTACTGAACGTCAGTGAAGTTGCCAAAAGTTGCAGCTTTTCTAAACATGTTCCAGTCAGTGTTCTCAAAACAGTCCTAAACAGCAGCGATGGCGTCTTTTGGCAAGGCTTTTATCTGCTTCAGGACCAGGTGCCCCTGAATCATCACCAGTAAACACTGGTCAGTTGATCAAGAACCCGAACCTGTAACTAGGCCTTTCACATCTACGGAGACAGGTGTCATACCTTTACCATGCTTTGCTACAGTAGGTATTCCTGGAACTCCTAGTCTGCCAGGCTCAGCTTACTGCTGACGTCTGGCACGACCTTTGCTAGGACCCACAAAGAATAAAAAGAACCCAGAAATGAAAAGCACATGGACAAGGCCAAAGGGCTGTATGATGTTTTCCATAGAAGGCGGCAGTAAGTTTGTGGAAATGCATGGGTTACTCGTGACATATTGTCAAGCAGTTAGAGTCACAAACAAATGGACTTATCAGAGGTATTTTCAAAGAGGTAGTGTCAAAAACTGCCACCCTCACCCGCACAAAGAACCTAGGATTGTGTGATCGATCTGCTCCTCCTTCTTCTTTGTCTTTCGGCTGTTCCCTTTCAGGGGTCGCCACAGCGAATCATCTGCCTCCATCTAAAACTATCCTCTGCATCCTCTTCTCTCACACCAAGTAACCTCATGTCCTCTCTCACTGCATCCATAAATCTCCTTTTCGGTCTTCTTCTAGACTACCTGTCTGGGAGTTCCAACCTCAGCATCCTTCTACCGATATGTTCACAATCTCTCCTCTGAACATGTCCAAACCACCTCAATCTGGCCTCTCTGACTTTATCTCCAAAACATCTAACATGGGTTGTCCCTTTGATAAATTCATTCTTGATCCTATCCATCCTAGTCACTCCCAAAGAGAACCTCAACATCTTCAGCTCTGCTACCTCTATCTCTGCCTCCAGTCTTTTCATCAGTGTCACTGTCTCTGAGCCGTAGAGCATTGCTGGTCTCACCACTGTCCTGTACACCTTTCCTTTCATTCTCGCTGATACTCTTTTATCACACAACACACCTGACACTTTTCTCCACCAAATCCAAATTGCCTGTACCAGCCTCTTCACCTCATTTGAACACTCTCCGTTGCTCTGGACCGTTGACCCTAAGTTCTTAAAATCCTGCAACTTCTTTACCTCTGCCCCCTGTATCCTCACCTCTTCGGCCCCTCTCATTCACACACAGGTATTTCGTCTTGCTGCGGATTACCTTCATTTCTCTGCTTTCCAGAGCATACCTCCACCTCTCCAAATTTTCCTCCACCTGTTCTCTAATCTCGCTACAATGTCGAGAGCACAATGTCATCTGCAAACATCATAGTCAATGGAGACTTCTGTCTTATCTCATCTGTCATCCAGTCCATCACCAGAAGAAAAAAAAGGGGCTTAGAGCCTATCCTTGATGCAGACCCACCTCAACCTTGAACTCTTCTGTCACACCTACAGCACATCTTCCCTCTGTCTTAGTGCTCTCATACATGCCCTGTACCACTCTAACATACTTCTCAGCCACTCCTGACTCATACAACGCTCTTCTTTCGGCACCCTGTCGTACGAATCTACAAAGACACAATGCAACTCTTTATTACCTTCTCTGTACTTCTCCACCAGTGTCCTCAAAGCAATTTCTGCATCTGATGTACTCTTTGTTGGCATAAAACCATATTGCTGCTCACAAATGCTCACCTCTGCCCTTAACCCAGCTTCGATTACTCTTTCCCACAGCTTCATTGTATGGCTCATTAGCTTTATACCTCTGTAATTCCCACAGCTTTGCGCATCTCCCTTGTTCTTAAAAATTGGCACCAATAATGTTCTCGTCCATTACTCTGGAATCTCTCACTCTCCAAGATCTTGTTAAAAACAAACTAGTCAGAAACTCTACTGCCACCTCTCTTAAGCACTTCCATACCTCTAAAGGTATGTCATCAGGACCAACAGCCTTTCCACTCTTCATCAAAGTACTCCTTCCATCTTCCCATCACCCTCCTGGCATCTGTCAGTACATTTTCATCTCTAATCACTCTAACCTGCTGCACATCCTTCTCATCTCTATCTCTCTGCTTCGCCAACCTGTACAGATCCACCTCTCGCTCCTTACTGTCCAGCCTAGCATACAAGTACCAAAGTGCCTTTGTATGTGTGCAGTATGTTTTTGTGCGTGTTGTGCATGTAAAGGACATGTAGTGTGTGTAGTGTGGGTCTAAAGAATGTGTGTGTACTGTATTTGATTTGTAGTGTGTGTGTGTGTTGTGTCTGTAATATGTGTAGTGTGTGTAGTAAATATGGATGTGTATAAGTAGTGTGTGTTCGCGCGTGTGTGTGTGTGTGTGTGTTTGCGTGTCTATGTGTATGTTTGTGTACGATATATGTTTGTGTGTGTTTGTGTGTGTGTGTGTGCGTGTTTGTGTGTGTGTGTGTAGTCTACTATATGTGCCTCAGTGTGTGTACTGTATTTGATGTGTAGTTTTTGAGTGTGTAAGGTGTATTTGTGTGTCATGTGTGTGTGTAGAATGCATCTTTAGTATTTGTGAGTGGGTGTAGTGCATGTGTGCCTGTAATATGTGTAGTGTGTCTGTAGTAGATGTGTATGAGTACACCCAAGAGAACAGAAAGGAAAAGCACATGAAGCGCTCTATCTTGTGCTATCTGAACCAATCACATGCCAGAGTTTTACAAACAGATGGCCTTATAGGAGATATTCTCAAGGGGTTGGCGCAAAAACCAGGGCCCCTACCAACCATAAAGATCTTAGGATCTGGTCTGTGTCGAAAATTTGGCTACTGTATACCAGTGCCACATGGCCCAGACTCTGACACAGTACAGTGATTCTAGGAGTTCTCCAATAAGCATCCATTAAAGGTTGAATCCAAGAGGTTATCCCTGTGTAGTTTTAAAATAAAAAGTAGAAAAATTGTTACAAGCAACAATGAGTGGGCCCAAGCACCTGTGCCATCGCCTCTTGGGAGCACCTCACAACCTGTGTAGTTTTCCAGCACACTAGGACCTCTTAAACATATATGACATGAGATTAAGCCATCATCATGGCTGGACATGTCTTTATAATTTTTGTTGTGACTGTAATGGCACAGGTTTGAGCAGTGCATCGTTTGTGTAGGAATGTGTAAGTTGGATGAGTGTGTGTGTGTGTGTGTGTGTGTGTGTGTGTGTGTGTGTGTGTGTGTGTGTGTGTGTGTGTGTGTGTGAGTGTGTGTGTGGTTATTTGTGTGTGTGTCTATGTGTGTGTGTGTCTGTGTAGTTTCTTGGGTCTTGTTTATGTATTTGTATTTTACCACCTGTTGAGTCAGGCGAATGTGAAACGTGTTTTCAGTTCGATGAGATCTAGAGGATCCAGATGTTTTAAGGAAGATGAATGAATACATAAATATTAAGGCATAAAAGAGCAAGACAGCGCTCGCTGATTTATGACATCAGCAAAATGTGATACAAAAATGTTGTTTATTAACATGTATGCCAAAATGCATGTATGTTGTGGAAATGATCATTTATTTGATTCTTTGCTTAGATATGCTGAGGCAAAGCGTTTGCTGCGTTCTTAGCACTGTACGAGCTCAGGAAAGCCGTTTTCTCACCCAACCAATGGATAGTTATGTAAAACATCCAAAAAAAGTTTCTAAGCATTTTTATGCATCGAAATGTGAAAAAGAATAATGAAAAAGTTGTTTTTCAGCTTGAATGCCAAAATGCATGAATGTTGTGGAAATGATCATTTATTGGATATTTTGCTTAGATATGCTGAGGCAAAGCGTTTGCTGCGTTCCTAGCGCTGTACGAGCTCATGAAAGCGGTTTTCTCACACAACGAATTCATGTTGATTGTAAAACATACAAAACGAGTTTATAAGCATTTTTTATGATCAACATCTTAAAACAATAACAAAAATGTTGTTTTTACAACATGTATGCCAAAATGCATGTATGTTGTGGAAATGATCATTTTTGGGAAATTTTGCTTTGTTATGCTGAAATAAAGTGTTTGCTGCGTTCTTAGCGCTGTACGAGCGCAGGAAAGCCGTTTTCTCACCCAACCAATGGATAGTTATGTAAAACATCCAAAAAAAGTTTCTAAGCATTTTTATGCATCGAAATGTGAAAAAGAATAATGAAAAAGTTGTTTTTCAGCTTGTATGCCAAAATGCATGTATGTTGTGGAAATGATCATTTATTGGATATTTTGCTTAGATATGCTGAGGCAAAGCGTTTGCTGCGTTCCTAGCGCTGTACGAGCTCAGGAAAGCGGTTTTCTCACACAACTAATGGATAGTCATGTAGTCATGTACATTTTTTTATGATCAACATCTTAAAACAATAACAAAAATGTTGTTTTTCAACATGTATGCCAAAATGCATGTATGTTGTGGAAATGATCATTTATTGGATATTTTGCTTAGATATGCTGAGGCAAAGCGTTTGCTGCGTTCCTAGCGCTGTACCAGCTCAGGAAAGCGGTTTTCTCACACAACGAATGCATGTTGATTGTAAAACATACAAAACGAGTTTATAAGCATTTTTTATGATCAACATCTTAAAACAATAACAAAAATTTTGTTTTTCAACATGTATGCCAAAATGCATGTATGTTGTGGAAACGATGGATATTTTGCTTAGATATGCAGAGGCAAAGCGTTTGCTGCATTCTTACCGCTGTACGATCTCAGGAAAGCGGTTTTCTCACACAACAAATGCATGTTGATTATAAAACATACAAAACGAGTTTATTAGCATTTTTTACGATCAACATCTTAAAACAATAACAAAAATGTTGTTTTTCAACATGTATGCCAAAATGCATGTATGTTGTGGAAATGATCATTTATTTCATTTTTTGCTTAGATATGCTGAGGCAAAGCGTTTGCTGCGTTCCTAGCGCTGTACGAGCTCAGGAAAGCGGCTTTCTCACACAACGAATGCATGTTGATTGTAAAACATACAAAACGAGTTTATTAGCATTTTTTACGATCAACATTTTAAAACAATAACAAAAATGTTGTTTTTCAACATGTATGCCAAAATGCATGTATGTTGTGGAAATGATCATTTTTGGGATATTTTGCTTAGATATGCTGAGGCAAAGCGTTTGCTGCGTTCCTAGCGCTGTACGAGCTCAGGAAAGCGGTTTTCTCACACAACGAATGCATGTTGATTGTAAAACATACAAAACGAGTTTATAAGCATTTTTTATGATCAACATCTTAAAACAATAACAAAAATGTTTTTTATCAACATGTATGCCAAAATGCATGTATGTTGTGGAAACGATGGATATTTTGCTTAGATATGCGGAGGCAAAGCGTTTGCTGCGTTCTTACCGCTGTACGATCTCAGGAAAGCGGTTTTCTCACACAACAAATGCATGTTGATTATAAAACATACAAAACGAGTTTATTAGCATTTTTTACGATCAACATCTTAAAACAATAACAAAAATGTTGTTTTTCAACAAGTATGCCAAAATGCATGTATGTTGTGGAAATGATCATTTATTGGATGTTTTGCTTAGATATGCTGAGGCAAAGCGTTTGCTGCGTTCCTAGCGCTGTACGAGCTCAGTAAAGCGGTTTTCTCACACAACGAATTCATGTTGATTGTAAAACATACAAAACGAGTTTATAAGCATTTTTTATGATCAACATCTTAAAACAATAACAAAAATGTTGTTTTTACAACATGTATGCCAAAATGCATGTATGTTGTGGAAATGATCATTTTTGGGATATTTTGCTTTGTTATGCCGAAATAAAGTGTTTGCTGCGTTCTTAGCGCTGTACGAGCTCAGGAAAGCCGTTTTCTCACCCAACCAATGGATAGTTATGTAAAACATCCAAAAAAAGTTTCTAAGCATTTTTATGCATCGAAATGTGAAAAAGAATGATAAAAAAGTTGTTTTTCAGCTTGTATGCCAAAATGCATTGAATGTTGTGGAAATGATCATTTATCTAATAATTTGCTTAGATATGCTGAGGCAAAGCGTTTGCTGCGTTCTTAGCGCTGTACGAGCTCAGGAAAGCGGTTTTCTCACACAACGAATGCATGTTGATTGTAAATCATACAAAACGAGTTTATAAGCATTTTTTATGATCAACATCTTAAAACAATAACAAAAATGTTGTTTTTCAACATGTATGTCAAAGTGCATGTATGTTGTGGAAATGATCATTTATTTCATTCTTTGCTTAGATATGCTGAGGCAAAGCGTTTGCTGCGTTCTTAGCGCTGTACGAGCTCAGGAAAGCGGTTTTCTCACACAACGAATTCATGTTGATTGTAAAACATACAAAACGAGTTCATAAGCATCTTTGAGGAACAAAATGTAAAAAAGATTAACGAAAAATGTGTTTTTCAGCTTGATGCTAAAATGCATGAATGATGTGGAAATGATCATTTATTTGATTCTTTGCTTAGATATGCTGAGGCAAAGCGTTTGCTGCGATCTTAGGGCTGTACACGCTCAGGAAAGCGGTTTTCTCACACAATCAATGCATGGGAATATTAAAACATCCAAAACAAGTTTAGAAATGTGAAAAAGAATTACGAAAAAGTTGTTAAGTAACATGTATTCCAAGATGCATGTATGTTGTTGAAATGATCATTTATTAGTTTTTAGCGCTGTATGAGCTCAGGAAAGCGGTTTTCTCACACAACAAATCCATGTTAATTGTAAAACATAGAAAAAGGAGTTTATAAGCATTTTTAAGGATCAACGTGTAAAAAAGAATAACGAAAAAGGTTGTTTATCAACATGTATGCCAAAATGCATATATGTTGTGGAAATGATAATTTATTGGATATTTTACTTTGTTTTGCAGAAATAAAGGGTTTGCTTCGTTTTTAGCGCTGTACGAGCTCAGGAAAGCGGTTTTCTCACACAACCAATTGATATTTTTGTAAAACATACAAAAAAAGTTTTCTAAGCATTTTAATGCATCGAAATGTGGAAAAAAAATAACGAAAAAGTTGTTGTATGCCAAAATGCATGAATGTTGTGAAAATGATAAATTTTTTTAATCTTCAAAATAAAATAAAAAAATTCTATATGCTGAAATAAAGCATTTGAGAAAAGAATAACACAAAGTTTTTTTTTTTAACAATTATGCTAGATTACAGCATTCCTTTGAATTTTTGCCTGTTGTTGCTGAAATTATACTGCTCATGCTGAAACAATGCATATAATGAATAACGAATTGTCTGAAAGACTTTTTTAACATACAGTGAATTAACATTAGGCTATTTGTGAACATGGACAAAGGAATTCTTTTAATTCACATACATTATGTTCTAGTAATTTAAATACGTTTATGACATTTTTATTTTCAAGGATATTTTTATTGATTTTAAACAGGGATATAACAGGGTAAACATGTACATGTACAAGCCAGTTTTAAATGCAAACGAAAAGCTAGACGCCAGGCATTAAACAAAGAAAAGGACAAAATGAAAAAAGAATATGAAGCTGGAAGTTTTTTGTTTCTACGTGCAAAAAAAAAAGGGAAAAGAAAACAAACAAAAAATTAAATAAGAAGGGAATCAAACTATAAATGTATATTTAAAGTTTGTATATACATGTATCTTTGATATAAATGTATATGTATAGTTTGTGTAATGTACTGTATACTTGTGACGGCGGGGTTACAGCCCACACTTCACATGAACTCGCAGCTTTGCACGGAGTGCATTCAGCACCGTGGACAGCGACTCAAGGGAGGGACGCCGAAATGCTCCACGGCCAGCAGCTCATAATCATCTACCCTCCAGCAGTCACCAGCGCGTGATAAAAGGCTCAACCCTGATTGTTTTGTTTCTCTTCACAGATTCCGAGAGTCGAACGCGCCAAAAGACACCACAGAGAAGCGGCTGCAATGAGTTTCAAGCCTGTGCTGCTCATCTACGTGGCCAGCCGCCGCAGGCGGCCAGGGCGCTGTCTCTTCTGACCGTGGAGGCTTTCTTTTCTGCACTGCTTTACTTTTCTCGCCTCCGAGGAACCCCAGTACATAAGAGCACTGTTTTAGTGTGGATGTGTGTATGAGCGTGCGAGAACAAGTTTTCTGCATTTTTTTTCTTTTTGATCTCTTATTTTCGAATGCAGGTTGAAAGGAGCGAAGAATTTAAATAAAAAAGCAAAAATTTTTCTTGCACATTCGTGACTCTTCTCGTCTGTGTTCTCCTTCCCTGAGTCGGTTCCTCGTGCACCAAGTTCTAGGTGTAGGCTTTCACATGCGGGTCAAAACAAATCATGGGTCTTTAGCTTGTTGTTTGCTTTATTTGTGGTACCAAGTTCAACTAGGATTTTCTGCTCATTTTAACCATATACAATTTAATACACAGTGAAACGAAACAACCCTTCTCCAGGACCAAGGTCCTTCATCCAACATAAATAAACAAAAATCTGTAATCAAAAGCATTTTTTAATAAAAATCAAAAGCATCTGTAACTGGCCGAGACAAGACTGGTTGACATTTTTAAGTTACCAGAAAACTAAGTTCTATACTAATAAAAGAGACAACATAAAGTGTTCATGCAATTAGTGACAAAGACTAACAAAGGGCACAACGCAACAACGTGACATATCTCAATACTTCGTGATGATGACATAATGAGGTAATGAGTTGAGGTAGTGGGAGGATAAACAGTAAACAGGACACATTCCTTTGAAGTAGCAGCAAAGATCAAACAGTGATTTTGCTTGTGCAAATGACAAGTAAGGGATATTTTGCAAAAGCGCAATCACAGATTGGTGTGAAAACTTTTTAGATGGCTGTTGATCAGTGTGTTTGCAAATGTGTCATTTATCAGTTCAGTCTCAATGTTTTAAGGTAGTTGAGTTATTTGACTTATTGGTAACACACACACACACACACACACACACACACTAACATAATTTTGGTTTGTTTATCAGTCCAGTCCCTTTTTGTTGAAGAGACAGATGGCTTGTGAAAAGAAGCTGTTACATAGTCTGGTTTTAAGTGCTTGAATGTTTCTGGTTGGTCGTGAGATGATGTTCTTGGAGACAGTGAACTCCTCCACCTCAGTGAAGGTGCTGTAAGTTGCAGCCTTCTTAAACAGCAACCTCAAAACTGTCCTGAAGAGCAGAGATGGCCAGGTTTTCACTTGCTTTAGAACCAGCTGTCCCTAAATCATCGACTCTTAACACTGCTCAGTTGATCAAGAGCAAAAACCTGCAAATAAGCCTTTCACATCTAGGCAGACATAATAGATATCATAGATTTTTTATGCTAGGCTACAGTATGTAATTCCTGGAATTCTGAGTCTGGCTGGCTCAGCTTACTGCTCTTGTCCGCTACAACCTTCGCTTGAGCCACTAGGAATGAAAAGAAGACAGGAATGTAAAGCACACGGAAAAGGCTGAAAGGCAGTCAAGAGCCCAAGTCCCAGAGCCTCATCCAGGACATTGGGTCTGGAATTTCCCCAAGAACCTCCTGCCGATGGTGAAAGCCAAGTACATCTGGCCATTTAAGATACAACAACGATTAATTTTGGTTGTGTGCCATCGGTCACGCACTGGTTGAGGAAGATAAACCCCACCTCAAGCTTGCTCAAGGCAGTCCTGTGACCCTTAAAATGCCCCGGAAAATGATGTCACTGAATATGGCACAAGTTTAAGGCATCGTCATAGTTGAACATGTCTTTCCTTGCAGCATTGCCAGTGATTGCATGATGTCGACTGTACTTGGACTCGTCATAATTTTTGTAGGAGACATAGGGTGTGTGTAGGATGTGTAGTGTGTGTGTGTGTGTGTAGGATGTGTACTGTTTGTGTAGGATACGTAGTTTCTGTGTGTCTGTTCCAAGATGGCAGTGGAGAGGCCGACTGCCGTCACAACTGCTTCGACCCCTTTTTCTTTGTTTTTGTTTTTTAAGTTTCTATTGATATACAATTTACTCACAATTTGAAGTTTTTAACTGTGGATCCAAACTGGCCGAGTGAGATCCTGAGGGAGAACAAGGGACGCGAAGCGAAGCCCAAGGGAAATGAGCTGGTGTCAGAAACAGGGTGAGAGCCCGTGCACACAGCACACCTCTGCCTAGCATCCTGCTCGCCAACGTCCAGTCAAGTTCCGAAGAGACATTCGAGATTGCAATCTCCTCTGCTTCACCGAGACATGGCTGAACCTAGCGGTGCAGGTCCACGCCATCCAGCTGGCCGAGTTCTTCTCGGTTCACCGCATGGACAGGATACGGGACTCGGGGAAGTCGAGGGTTTGATGGTGAACAACAGCTGGTGCAACACTGCGGGCATTGTGCCTCTCACACGCTCCTGCACACCCAACCTGAAACATCTGTACCCCTTGTGTCATCCTTTTTACCTTCCACGGGGGTTTACATCGGTCATAATTAGCGCCGTTTATATCCCGCCTCAAGCAAACACAGACACTGCATATGCACTCACACAGCCCCAGGCACAACACGGGGTGGGGGACTTTAACAGCGCCAACCTCAAACACGCATCGGCAAACTTTCATCAACACATCACCTGCCCTACCAGGGGCGAAAGGACACTGGATTATTGCTATACTATAGTCAAGGTCAGCTACAAGGCAAAATCTCTCCCTCCATTTGGGAAATCCGTTCACGTTGCCATCTTCTTCATGCAAAAATACAAACAAAGACTCAAACAGGAAGTTCCGTTCAGAGGAAGGTCGCATGCTATACTGACTAATTGGTGGCCAATCTAGCAGATGATACCGTCGAAAAAACAAGCATCAGAATGTTCCCCAATCAGAAGCCATGGAGATGTTCTTCACCGCTACCTACAACGCAAGACTTGCGTCGTGGGACATGGACCTGTACAAGGTCCGGAAGGTTCCGGAAGGGAAAGCAACGCAAAGAGAGAAAACTAGACTCACAGCTCTAACAAAGTGATTCTAGGAGGCTGTGGCAGGGACAAAGAACAATAACGGACTACAAAGCACAAACATCCGGCATGAATATGACCCTGGCAGACGAGCATGACGTGCGACGATGCGTTCATCATCTCCGAGCATGATGTCCTCACGAGGGGGCGCTAATGTGCGAGCGTATGGAGTAGACGTGTGTTAACACAGCTCCTCTTCGCGATATTAATAATTTAGTATTACATACCAGATATATAAAAAAATTGGGGCCAGTCAACCAGTTTTACCTTTCTAAATATCTGATTGACATATATAAGTTATAAGGTTAGTCATGTCGAAGGCAATTCAGTCTAAACTTACTGCTAGCCATAAAAGTAAAGAGGCTAATGTTAGCTCTTCCTCTGTGGCTAGCAAATTACCTCGCTCGGAGTCTTCTCACTCAGCGGAGATGTCACTGGCTATGTGCAAAGAGCTTTGTAAAGAGATGTCAGAGGCCATTCTTCGCGGCATTAACGAACGTTTCGACGCATTCGAAGTAAAATTTCAGCCTCTTTTGACCTTACAAGCCGACCTGGAGTCTCGGGTGGTCACTCAAGAGCAAGCTGTCAATGACCATGAATCCCGGATTCAACTTCTGGAAAAGAAATTTTCCGAACTGACCAGCGCTAACAAGCAAATGCAAACTAAAGTTTACAACTTGGAAGCACGCTCCCGCAGAAACAACATTAAAATTGTGGGAATTCCAGAAGGAGAAGAAAGCGGCAAACCCAGAGAATTTGTCTCCAAGTTGATTTCGCAACTGTTCTCAGCCGAACATTTCCCAAAGCCCGTGTGTATTGACCGTGCTCACCGCTCGCTCCAGCCAAAGCCGGCTCCGGGCAAAAAACCCGCGCACTATCATGGCCCGTGTTCACCATTATCAACAGAAAGAACTGATCATTCGCCTCGGTAGACAACAACCTCTGGAATATAACGGGAAGAGAATTTTAATCTTCCCGGACTACACAAACGAGATATTGATGCAACGAGGCGCTTTCCCTGATGTGCTGCGAGTCCTTCGAGACACAGGTGTCAAACACAGATTACGTTACCTGGCCAAGCTTCACATCCATCATCCAGACGGAGCACCCACCATCTTTTCAGATCCAAAAGAAGCAACACGGTGTGGAAGAGAATTATTCCCGTTCAGAGGCTGTCAAATAATAATTATTACTATTATTTTTTAAATTCGTGGCAAGTAAAAACTGGCGGTGCCAAGTGAATTTTTGAACTGGTTGAACTGGTCCAATTCATGTTAGAGGTTGGGAGTCTTTAGTTGAGTTCATTGTAACATTTATAGGCTTTACACTGATGTTTCACTATTTACAGTTTCATAATTTGTCTACATCACTAAAGAAGCATATATCAATCGATATAATTGTTTTCTTTCAGCCTGTAACTTATATTACACTCCCATTATGTTCAATTATTTTATACTGGTATGTATATAGTTTCTTTTCATCTTCATGGAGAGGTTCTGTTTTTATAGGTGTTTTAGGTAGTTTTTGCAGTTACTGTATTGTTCATAAGTAGCTCAGTAGCCATCGCTCAGCAGCTCCTTCTGTTCTGATGAAAAGAGTCGTGCTTTGCCTATGCAGGCTTTTGTTATTGTGGATATATGTTGTCTTTGTCCTAGAGTTTTTATTTTTATTTTATTTTTATTTACTTTTTTTCTTTAGTTGCATGATGCTGCCAGGTAATCACCATCATTCTCACTGTAAGCATGCACTGGATGTAGTGTCCTGTCTATCTTTTTTTAAATGCACAGGTCTCAACAGGGTGTTAGGGTGGGCAGTCATCATCTCACTTTGGTTTCCTGGAACGTCAGGGGTTTGGGTCATGCTATCAAGAGGGGCAAGGTTTTTAAACACCTTAAGTCCCTTTTAGCAGATATAAATTTTCTACAAGAAACCCATATTAAAACCACAGAACAACGACGATTAAGATGTAATTGGATTTCACAGGTTTTTACCAATCAGACTTTACTTCCAAGGCCCGAGGCGTTGCCATTTTCTTTCGCAAAAACGTTCCCTTTCAGCTTACTAATTCGCGCGCAGACCCAAATGGAAGATACATTATTTTTAACCTGATGAGAAAAAACAGCTTACTAAAATTGAGCAATGTGTGCAGGACATAAGAAATTGGATGCTAATTAACTTTCTTCTGCTAAATCCGGATAAGACAGAAGTTCTAGTCATAGGACCGCATACAGCTAGGAGTAAAATTTTAGATCACACCGTAACTTTAGATGGCCTTTCTGTTCCATCAAATGCAACAGTGAAAGACCTTGGTGTGATTATTGATTCCAGCCTTTCATTTGAAGCACATGTAGATAATATTACCAGGATAGCATTCTTTCACCTCAGAAATATTGCCAGAATAAGAAATTTATTGTCGCTAAACGACGCAGAATAACTAGTTCATGCTTTTATCACCTCTAGGTTGGACTATTGTAATGCCTTACTGTCTGGTTGTTCAGCTAGATGCATAAATAAGCTTTAGCTAGTCCAGAATGCAGCAGCGAGAGTCCTCACCAGAACCAGAAGATATGAGCACATCACCCCTATCTTATCTTCACTCCATTGGCTCCCTGTGAAATTTCGCATTGATTTTAAAATACTACTCTTGACATATAAAGCATTAAATGGTCTCGCGCCGCAGTACCTGAGCGAACTGCTAGTGTCTTACGATCCGCCACGCCTACTTTGATCAAAGGATGCAGGCTGCTTGTCAGTACAGCAGAGCTGACTTGGGGGCAGAGCTTTTTCTTACAAAGCCCCAAAGTTATTGAATAGTCTTCCAAATAGTGTTCGGGACTCAGACACAGTCTCAGTGTTTAAGTCCAGGCTAAAAACCTATTTATTTAGCCAAGCATTTTTATAAATAGATTTGCCATAGGTAAAGGAGCAGATCTGGGGGACTCATGGACGTATTATGATGGTGAACTGGTATGTTTGGATGCTGTCTTCCTCACTCTCATTGATCACTCAGGTTTGCTGACGGTGAGGTGATTGTTTGCTTTACATGTCAGGAAGCCCTCATGTTTGTGTTTCCTTCTGGCTCTCCCTTTTAGTTATGCTGTCATAGTTAGTCCTGTCGGAGTCTCTGCTTGCACTCTACAGTTAATATACATTCACATTATACACGGTGTGACTGTGACCATACCTAACTGCCATCTCTCCTCTTCTTCTCTTTCCCCCCCTTTCTTTTTCCTCTCTCCTCCTGTCTCCCCCTTTCACTCTTTCTCTCTCTCTCTGTCGAGCTACACATGTCGTTCCTAAGCTGCCAGTGATCCAGACTCCCTCTGCCCTCCGGACCTGTCTGACCCATCCTGGTGCCCCGCTTCTGGCTGAAGATCTCGTCACATGGATGCCCCGTGTGTCTCTCTGGGATGCGTCTGGTGTCTGGGGATAATTCTCTCTACCTAGAAAATGGTTCTGGCCTTGACTGGTGCTGGCAACTGTTTCTCTGGGGACTTGACAGTTCGATAGTTCATGACTGGAACTTCTTACAAGTCTACCTGGGTCTTCAATAACTACCTGGACTCCATATTAACATCAATTAAATTAATCAGCTATTATAGCTGAACTGCCTCCCACCCTACACACTGTATAAATGCAGATCATTTACTGCTTTCTGTTTCACCCAAATGAGGATGGGTTCCCTGTTGAGTCTGGTTCCTCTCAAGGTTTCTTCCTATTACCATCTTAGGGAGTTTTTCCTTGCCACTGTCGCCCTCGGCTTGCTCACCAGGGACAAACTGACCATTTTGATTCATACAAATTCACATTTCATACAAACTTAAATAATTCTTTTGACTGTGTAAAGCTGCTTTGCGGCAATGAAAATTGCTAAAAGCGCTATACAAATAAAATTGAATTGAATTGAATTGAATTATTATTTCTGGCAGTATTAACTCAATCCCTGTTACTTTCCTCAACATATATGGTCCAAATTTCGATGACCCATTATTTTTTTAATCTGCTTTCAGACGATAATAAAACAAACATTATAATTGGAGGGGACTTTAATTGTGTTTTGGATCCCTATTTAGACAGATTATCCTCTTGTCCCCCACCCAATATTGCATCACCTCAAACTTTAAATAATTTAATAAAATCTAGGAATCTCATTGATATCTGGAGACTTCAACATCCCACAGATAAAGAATACTCCTACTATTCTCATGTCCATAGATCCTACAGTAGAATTGACTACTTCTTGGTGAATTCTAATTTAATTAAAAGTGTAAATAACACCAAATATCATAGCATACTTATCTCTGATCATAGTCCCCTACTAATGACCATTGATTTTACCCTTCCCAAACAACATTACTCATGGCGTTTCAACCCCTTGTTATTGGCTGACAATAAATTTCGTGAAAGCATGGCAGTGAAGATAAGCGAGTTTATTGAAATAAATGACACGGGGGAGGTATCAAATTCAACCCTTTGGAAAACACTTAAGGTGGTAATGTGTGGTCATATCATTTCTTATAAATCTTCTGTTAGAAAAGAAAGGGACAAGCGTCTAATAGAAATTGAAAACATCCTTCCCATGCTTGAATCAGCATACCAAATTTCAAAATCCCCATTAGAGTTCAATGAAATTGTGAAGTTTAAATATGAATATAACTGCATTCTAGGATGTCAGGTTAATAATTCACTTCTTAAACTGAAACAAAAGCAATTTGAATTAGGAGACAAGCCGCTTGTTGCTGCGGTGCCGGATGGATTTTCTAGCGAATATTATAAAGCATTTTCAGACTTACTAACTCCATGATTACTCAGAATGATTTGTCATTCCGCAAAAGAGAAGACATTACCCAAAACTTTGTACGAGGCCAATATCTGTCTCTTACTGAAAAAAGGAAAAGAAGACCGGGGCCCCCGCCAATTATAGGCCAATTGCTCTTCAAAACGTCGACAGAAAAGTTATTACAAAGGTGCTGGCAAACAGATTGAGTAAACATCTTACATCTATTATTCATCCTGATCAGACTGGGTTTATTCCAGGAAGGTTTTCCTTCTTTAATGTCAGACGACTGCTTAATACAATATACGCAGATCATGGCAAGACTAATCAAACAGCTATTATATCCTTGGATGCACAGAAAGCTTTCGACCAAATAGAATGGCCATATATGTTTGAGTCGTTGCGGCGCTTTGGCATTGTTGAATTATTTATCTCTTGGGTAAAAATAATCTATAACAGTCCAGTATGCTCAATTATAACCAACGGTGATAAGTCAGTTTCATTCCCTCTACATCGTTCGGTTCAACAAGGCTGCCCTCTTTCACCTGCTCTTTTTGCTATTGCATTGGAGCCGCTTGCTCTAAAAATCAGAGGTCACCCCGATTTCGAAGGCCTAACAGTGGGAGGCACTAAAACACTGATTAGTTTATATGCTGATGATATACTGTTTTATCTGCAAAATGTAGAAAAATCAGTTCCTATTTTGTTGGAATTAATTAATTCATTTGGAAGATTGTCAGGATATACCATCAACTGGACAAAAAGTGATCTTATGCCAATGTCGGGTAGTATCTATAGCCCAGATTTCTTTGGAAATACATCATTTAGGATAGTCAGCGATCAGATCACTTACCTGGGCTTAAGAATTCCCAAAAATTTTAAATTAATATTTAAACTAAATTATTTAGAGTTCACATCTAGGTTAAAGCAGAATATAGATTGCTGGAAAATTCTCCCTTTATCCATGATTGGCCGTATTAACTCCATTAAAATGTTGTCCCTTCCCAGATTTCTTTATCTGTGTCAAAATTTACCTATCTTTCTCACATCTGCATTTTTTAAAACCTTGGATTCAGTTATTCTTTCTTATATCTGGAATTATAAAACTCCCAGGATATCTAAAGCTCATGTGCAAAAGCCCAAATCTCAAGGTGTTCTTGGCCTTCCCGTGTTTAGACAGTTCTACTGGGCTGCTAATGCGAGAGCATTAATGTATTGGAACACCTGCCGCACAATGGATCATGCACCTGATTCCCCTCTGTGGGTAAAAATGGAAGCTAACTCAGTTGGTGACTCTTCCTTACAGGCCTTGCTGTTCTCTAAGCTGGGTAAACCTTACACTCTAAGTTATATAACAAGAAACTTTATCAGAATTCTCAACCAGATCAAGAAGGTGCTCAATATACCCGAGACTTCAGTAAGAACCCCCATCTGTTTTAATCATTCTTTCCTGCCACCATGGTCAGACAAATGCTATGATGCTTGGAGTAGGAGTGGACTAACTACCATCCAAGATTTTTATATTAATGGTAAATTTGCCTCCTTTGATCAGATAAGGGACAAATTCCAGCTTCCCAATTCACATTTTTTCCGCTATTTACAAGTTAGGCATTATGTCAGAGATAAAATAAAAAACTTTGAAAGTATACCAATCCAACATCCTTTCATCGACGTCTTGGTGCGTCCCCCTGACTCCAGACAAATGGTCTTATCGTTTGTATCCGTTTTCAGCAGTCAAGTTAAAACACCTACTTACCATCTACGAAAGGCGTGGAGTAGCGAGTTGGGCATTGACCTGTCTGAATCCTTGTGGACTGAAATTATGGCCAGAATACATTCTTGTTCCATTAACAGTAGACACCATTTAATTCAGTTTAAAGTCATACACTGTCTTCACTGCTCTAGGTCTAAACTGCACAAGATTTATCAATCCGTTTCAGCTCAATGTGACAGGTGTAAAATTTAAGACGGTACCTTGTCACACACTTTCTGGCATTGTCATAAACTTACAGGATATTGGTCAGACATTTTTTCTTTTTTTTCAAAGCATATGGCAAAGATATTAGTCCTCATGCTTAACTAGCAATCTTTGGTTGTTTAGAATCAACGCTGCATCTACCTAAAGCCTTACAGAAATCTTTGATGCTTGGTATGAACACCGCCAAGAGGCTAATTTTAACAGACTGGAAATCTCACTCTGCGCCATCTTTTCAAAGGTGGATTTTGGAAATGGTGTCTATTATCCGGATGGAAAAATTAAGGTACACACGATCCAATTTCTTGGATACATTTTTCGATATTTGGAGTCCATTTCTTTCCTATCTGGAGAACAACAAGGACAGGAATACTGTTCATATTTAACAATTCATAGCGTACTATTGTATGTTGTACATTAATTGTACCCCCTGGCAGCTTAGTTATCTATTTTTTAAGTTTATTTATTTATTTTTAAGTGTATGTGCATAATCATTTAATTGTTAGTTTTGGTGTGTGTGGTTTTTTTTTCTTTGTTTTTTTTCAGGTACTGCGTGTAGTAAATGTGTAGTTATGTTTTAATCTGTTGGTTGTTAATAATGTAAAATTAATAAATATAATAAAAAAAAAAAATGATGTCCTCACAAGAGCCTTCAGGAGACTGGACACCAGGAAAGCAGCAGGACCAGACGGCATGTCAGGTCAAATTCTCAGAGCCTGCGCAGACCAGCTAGCACCTGTGTTCACAGAGATATTCAACCTCTCCTTATCTCAGTCAGGGATCCCCACATGCTTCAAAGAGTCTGTCATTGTTAATGTTCCGAAGAAACCCAACCCTGCTTTCCTCAATGACTATCGCCCTGTAGCCCTCACCTCAGTAGTGATGAAGTGCTTTGAACATCTGGTCAGAGACTTTTCTTCACTACCTCACACACTGGCCCCATTACAGTTTGCATACCACCGAACCACTCTACGGATGATGCCATCTCTCAGATGAGATGGCCTCCATATACATCTTTCACTCACCTTGACACTCAAAGGGGGAATTATGTTAAAATGCTCTTCATCGACTAGAGCTCATGATTTAATAACATAATTCCCTCCACACTCACCACCAAGCTGGACCACCTGGGACTCAGCTCATCTATGAGTCAGTGGATCTTCATTTTCCTAACTGGAAGAGCACAGGCAGTAAGGATGGGCGGACATGTCTCAGCCTTCCTCACTCTCAGCACTAGAGCCCCCCAGGTTTGTGTTCTGAGTCCCCTGCTGTACTCTTTGTACACGTACGACTGCGTGGCCAGTACCAACTCCACCACCGTCATCAAGGTTGCTGATGACACCGCAGTGGTTGCTCTGATCACAAACAACAATGAGACGGCCTACCTAGAGGAGATTGGAAATCTGGAGAAATGGTGCCAGAGGAACAATCTCCTCCTGAACATAAGCAAGACAAAAGTTGTTCTTTGTGGAGCCCAGACGAGCTCTACAGAGGGTGGTGCGATCAGCTGACCACATTATCCGCACCGAGCTCCCTGTCCTTGCACCTGCAATCTACAGCAAGCGGTGCTGGACAAAGGCCAGGAAGATCGTGAAGATCCTCAGCCACCCCAAAAATGGATTGTTCTATCTGTTGACGAGATGGCATGAGAACCCAAGCTCAGTGGTTAAGGCATTGGACTAGGGTTCGGAAGATCCCAGGTTCAAACCACACAACCACCAAGTTGCCCCTGTTGGGACCTTGAGCAAGGCCCTTAACCCTCAACTGCTCAGATGTGTAATGAGATAAAAATGTAAGTCGCTCTGGATAAGAGCGTCTGCCAAATGACTAAATGTAAATGTAAATGTGTGTGCGTGCGTCTCAAAAGTGTGCACATGCATTTCATATGTAGTTGTTTGAGCAGTTAGTAACATATATGTGTGTATATGTGACAGTTTCATAGATGTGTATGCTAGTTTCATGTGTGTGCATGAATGAAGTTTGATTTAAGCCGTATATAATTTTTTTTTATATTGAACCGGAAGAAAAAAGGTCAGATGTGTAGTAATATCAGAGGGGAAACAGTGTGGACACACAATGAGGAGATGCATCAAGGTATACCATAAAAATCCCTCAGTTTTGCAGCATCTCATGTTACTACATGGTAACATAATCATGTTGTGATGTATTTTATAGTTAAACCGATGCCAAAATCATTAATCTAATAGGTTACCAAATGATTGTACAGTACAAGTGTGTAAATTCATATAAAAAACAAATTTTAAATACTGTGAATACTGCCTTTATTGTTTTATAGTTACAAAAACATGGACATGCAGAGGTTGTTTTGACGGTTAAAAAGAAATACAATTAGCTGAAAACATCAGATGAAAAAATAAATTTTAAAATGTTATATTAACATTATATGTTATATGGTATGAATAATAATGATTTTGTAAAAAAAAAAAAAACTTTAAAAATAGGTTTGGTTTAGACTAGATTGACTGTTGGGATAATTAATAATAACCTTATTGCTAAAATGTTACATTTTCATTGACTAAAACTAGGTTTTCCACGCTGACATGTAGTTGTCGAACTGAGACTAGAAGCTGTTCAGCGCATCTGGAACGGACCCTTCACTGTCACAGCAGGTGATGATGTCTTGTAGTTGGTAATCGATTGTATGCTCTGCCACATGTGCCGTATGTCACCGCTGTCCCTAAAGTGGTTGAGTGGTTGAGTATTTTCTGGGCGTTTGTGCACTTTACCTCTCTGATTGCCCAGAAAAGTTTGCCCCTTGCTGTTCTTAAGGCCACTTTGTCCCCTGCTCTGATGGCAGAGTCTTGGGTCCTTAGACGTGCACACACCTCCGCAGTAATCCACAGTTTCTGGTTGGTCGTGAGATGATGTTCATGGAGACAGTGACATCATTACTGAACATCAGTGAAGTTGCCATAAGTTGCGGCTTTTCTAAACATGTTCCAGTCAGTGTTCTCAAAACAGTCCTAAACAGCAGAGATGGCGTCTTTTGGCAAGGATTTTATCTGCTTCAGGACCAGGTGCCCCTGAATCATCACCAGTAAACACTGGTCAGTTGATCAAGAACACGAACCTGTAACTAGGCCTTTCACATCTACGGAGACAGGTGTCATATCTTTACCATGCTTTGCTACAGTAGGTATTCCTGGAACTCCTAGTCTGCCAGGCTCAGCTTACTGCTGACGTCTGGCACGACCTTTGCTAGGACCCACAAAGAATAAAAAGAACCCAGAAATGAAAAGCACATGGACAAGGCCAAAGGGCTGTATGATGTTTTTCATAGAAGGCCGCAGTAAGTTTGTGGAAATGCATGGGTTACTCGTGACATATTGTCAAGCAGTTGGAGTCACAAACAAATGGACTTATCAGAGGTATTTTCAAAGAGGTAGTGTCAAAAACTGCCACCCTCACCCGCACAAAGAACCTAGGATTGTGTGATCGATCTGCTCCTCCTTCTTATTTGTCTTTCGGCTGTTCCCTTTCAGGGGTCGCCACAGCGAATCATCTGCCTCCATCTATAACTATCCTCTGCATCCTCTTCTCTCACACCAAGTAACCTCATGTCCTCTCTCACTGCATCCATAAATCTCCTTTTTGGTCTTCTTCTAGACTACCTGTCTGGGAGTTCCAACCTCAGCATCCTTCTACCGATATGTTCACAATCTCTCCTCTGAACATGTCCAAACCACCTCAATCTGGCCTCTCTGACTTTATCTCCAAAACATCTAACATGGGTTGTCCCTCTGATAAATTCATTCTTGATTCTATCCATCCTAGTCACTCCCAAAGAGAACCTCAACATCTTCAGCTCTGCTACCTCTATCTCTGCCTCCAGTCTTTTCGTCAGTGTCACTGTCTCTGAGCCGTAGAGCATTGCTGGTCTCACCACTGTCCTGTACACCTTTCCTTTCATTCACGCTGATACTCTTTTATCACACAACACACCTGACACTTTTCTCCACCCATTCCAACCTGCCTGTACCAGCCTCTTCACCTCATTTGAACACTCTCCGTTGCTCTGGACCGTTGACCCTAAGTTCTTAAAATCCTGCAACTTCTTTACCTCAGCCCCCTGTATCCTCACCTCTTCGGCCCCTCTCATTCACACACAGGTATTCCGTCTTGCTGCGTTTAACCTTCATTTCTCTGCTTTCCAGAGCATACCTCCACCTCTCCAAATTTTCCTCCACCTGTTCTCTGCTCTCGCTACAATGTCGAGAGCACAATGTCATCTGCAAACATCATAGTCAATGGAGACTTCTGTCTTATCTCATCTGTCATCCTGTCACCCTCCTGGCATCTGTCAGTACATTTTCATCTCTAACTTTAATCACTCTAACCTGCGGCACATCCTTCCCATCCCTATCTCTCTGCTTCGCCAACCTGTACAGATCCACCTCTCGCTCCTTACTGTCCAGCCTAGCATACAAGTCCTCATATGCTCTTTGTTTGGCCTTTGCCACCTCTACTTTTACCTTATGCTGCATCTCCCAGTACTCCTGTCTACTCTCTTCAGTCCTCTCAGTGTCCCACGTCTTCTTAGCTAGCCTCTTTCCCTGTATACACTCCTGGTCTTCCTCATTCCACCACCAAGTCTCCTTGTCTACTTTTCCTGTACCGCATGCACGCTCAGGCGAGGAACATTTGTGGGCCTTAGGCCGACACACACAGGTCTGGTAGTCCACCAAGTAGCTCGCTCTAAAGATGAAAGCCAAGAAGTTGGCCCTGCGGCCCTTTAAAACAAAATAGTATAGTTGCTTGAGCGCACCCAAGCACCAGTGCTATCGCCACCCAGGCATCATCATCGTCGGAGGTTTCGTTCTATGCATCATTGCTGGTATTTGCTTGGAGGCGTCTGTAATGTAGTGATTGGGCCAGTCATGGTTTGTATAGGATGCGTAAGGGTGTGTGTAGGCTGTGTGTGTGTAGGATGTCTACTGTATCTGTGGCATAAGTGGTTGGGTGTGCCTTTGTATGTGTGCAGTATGTGTTTGTGCATGTTGTGCATGTAAAGGACATGTAGTGTGTGTAGTGTGGGTCTAAAGAATGTGTGTGTACTGTATTTGATTTGTAGTGTTTGTGTGTGTAAAGTGTATTTGTGTGGTGTGTGTGTAGTATGCATCTGTAGTATTTTTGAGTGGTAGTGCCTGTGTGTCTGTAATATGTGTAGTGTGTATGTAGTAAATGTGGATGAGTATGAGTAGTGTGTGTGCGTGTGTGTGTTTGTGTGTCTCTATTTGCTTAAGTCTGTGTGTATGTTTGTGTACGATATATGTGTGTGTGTGTGTGTGTGTTTGTGTGTGTGTGTGTGTGTTTGTGTGTGTGTGTGTGTGTGTGTGTGTGTGTGTGTGTGTGTGAGTGAATGTGTATGTGTGAGTGTGTGTAGGATGTCTACTGTATGTGTGCCATAAGTGGTTGGGTGTGCCTTTTTTTTTGTGTGTAGTATGTGCTTGTGTGTTTGTGTGTATGAAGGATGTGTGTGTACTGTATTTGATGTGTAGTTTTTGTGTGTGTAAAGTGTATTTGTGTGTCATGTGTGTGTGTAGAATGCATCTTTAGTATTTGTGAGTGGGTGTAGTGCATGTGTGTCTGTAATATGTGTAGTGTGTCTGTAGTAGATGTGTATGAGTACATCCAAGGTAACAGAAAGGAAAAGCACATGAAGCGCTCTATCTTGTGCTATCTGAACCAACAGTGTTTTACAAACAGGTGGCCTTATAGGAAATATTCTCAAGGGTTTGGCGCCAAAAACCAGGCCCCCTACCAACCACAAAGATCTTAGGATCTGGTCTGTGCCGAAAATTTGGCTACTGTATACCAGTGCAAGCCCCCATGGCCCAGACTCAGTACAGTGAGTCTAGGAGTTCCCCAAGAACCATCCATTGAAGGTTGAATCCAAGAGGTTATCCCTGTGTCATTTTAAAATAAATAGTAGAAAAATTGTTACAAGCAACAATGAGTGGGCCCAATCGCCTCTTGGGAGCACCTCACAACCTGTGTACTTTTCCAGCACACTAAGACCTCTTAAACATATATGACATGAGTTTAAGCCATCATCATGGCTGGACATGTCTTTATAATTTTTGGGTTGTGTGTGTGTGTGTGTGTGTGTGTGTGTGTGTGTGTGTGTGTGTGTGTGTGTGTGTGTGTGTAGTATGCGTGTGCACTGTGTGTGTGTCTGTGTAGGATGTGTAGTGTCTGGGTCTTGTTTATGTATTTGTATTTGACCACCTGTTGAGTTAGGCGAATGTGAAACGTGTTTTCAGTTCGATGAGATCTAGAAGATCCAGATGTTTTAAGGAAGATGAATGAATACATAAATATTAAGGCATGAAAGAGCAAGACAGCGATCGCTGATTCATGACATCAGCAAAACGTGATAAAGCGTTTGCTGTGTTCTTAGCGCTAAATGTATCAGGAAAGCAGTTTTCTCACACAACTAATGCATGGTCATGGTAAAACATACAAAACGAGTTTATATACAGTTTTCATGGTCAAAATCATAAAATCAAAATGCATGAAGGTTATGGAAATGATCATTTTTTTTATTCTTTGCTTAGATATGCTGAGGTTCATAGCGCTGTACGAGCTCAGGAAAGCGTTTTTTTCACACAACCAATGGATAGTTATGTAAAACATACAAGACGAGTTTTTATAAAGTTTTCATAGTCAAAATCTTAAAACAATAACAAAAATGTTGTTTTTCAACATGTATGCCAAAATGCATGTATTTTGTAGAAATTACCATTTATTTGATTCTTTGCTTAGATAGGAGATAGTTATGACTGTCATAGAATGGATAGTTATGTAAAACATACAAAAAAGGTTGTAAAGCACTTTTAATGTAATAAAGAATAACAAAAAAGTTATGTATGCCAAAATGCATGTATGTTGTGGAAATCATCATTTATTTGATTCTTTGCTTAGATATGCTGAGGCAAAGCGTTTGCTGCGTTCGTAGCGCTGTACGAGCTCAGGAAAGCGGTTTTCTCACACAACCAACGGATAGTTATGTAAAACATCTAAAATAAGTTTCTAAGCATTTTTATGCATCGAAATGTAAAAAAGAATAACGAAAAAGTTGTTTATCAACATGTATGCCAAAATGCATGTATGTTGTGGAAATGATCATTCATTTGATTATTTGCTTAGATGTGCTGAAATAAAGCATTTGCTGCGTTCTTAGCGCTGTACGAGCTCAGGAAAGTGGTTTTCTCACACAACTAATGCATGGTCATTGTAAAACATACAAAACGAGTTTTCATAATCAAAATCTCAAAAACAATAACAAAAATGTTTTTTTTTTTAACATGTATGCCAAAATGCATGAATGTTGTGGAAATGATCATTCATTTGATTTTTTGCTTGGATATGTTGAGACAAAGCGCTTATTGTGTTCTTAGCGCTGTACGAGCTCAGGTAATTTCTCACACAACTAACGGATTGTTATGAAAAACAGACAAAACGAGTTTATATACAGTTTTCATGGTCAAAATCTTAAAATCAATAACAAAAATGTTGTTTTTCAACATGTATGCCAAAATGCATAAATGTTGTGGAAATGATCATTCATTTGATTCTTTGCTTGGATATGTTGAGACAAAGCGTTTATTGTGTTCTTAGCGCTGATCATTTATTTGATATTCTGCTTTGTTATGCTAAAATAAAGCATTTGCTGCGTTCTTAGCGCTGTTCGAGCTCAGGAAAGCGGTTTTCTCACACAACTAATGGATAGTCATGTAAACCATACAAAATGAGTTTCTAAGCATTTTTAAGGATCAAAATGTAAAAAAGAATACCGAAAAAGTTGTTCATCAACATGAATGCCAAAATGCATGCATGTTGTGGAAATTATAATTTATTAGATTTTTTGCTTAGATATGCTGAAATAAAGCGTTTGCTGCATTCTTAGCGCTGTACGAGCTCAGGAAAGCGGTTTTCTCACACACCTAATGCATGGTCATTGTAAAACTTACAAAACAAGTTTATAAGCATTTTTAAGCATTAAAATGTGAAAAAGAATAAGAAAAATGTTGTTTTTCAGCTTGTATGCTAAAATGCATGAATGATGTGGAAATTGTCATTTATTGGATTCTTTGCTTAGATATGCTGAGGCAAAGCGTTTGCTGCGTTCTTAGCAATGTACAAGCTCAGAAAAGCGGTTTTCTCACACAACCAATAGATAGGTATGTTAAACATACAAAATAAGTTTATAAGCATTTTCATGCATCGAAATGTGAAAAAGAATAACGACAAAGTTATGTATGCCAAAGTACATGTATGTTGTGGAAATGATCATTCATTTGGTTCTTTGCTTAGATATGTTGAGACAAAGTGTTTGCTGCATTCTTAGCGCTGTTCGAGCTCAGGAAAGTCGTTTGCCCACACAACTAACGCATGTTCATTGTAAAACATACAAAACGAGTTTATAAGCATTTATAAGGAACAAAATGTGAAAAATAATAACGAAAAAGTTGTTTTTCAGCTTGTGTGCCAAAATGCATAAATGTTGTGGAAATGATCATTTATTGGATATTTTTCTTTGATATGCATAAAGCGTTTGCTGCGTTCTTAGCGCTGTACGAGCTCAGAAAAGCGGTTTTCTCACACAACCAATGGATAGTTATGTAAAACATCCAAAATAAGTTTCTAAGCATTTTTATGCATCGAAATGTGAAAAAGAATGAACGAAAAAGTTGTTTATCAACATGTTTGCCAAAATGCATGAATGTTGTGGAAATGATCATTTATTTGATTATTTGCTTAGACATGTTAAGACAAAGCGTTTGTTGCGTTCTTAGCTCTGTACGAGCTCAAGAAAGTGGTTTTCTAACACAACTAACGGACTGTTATGGAAAACATACAAAACGAGTTTATATACAGTTTTCATAGTCAAAATCCTAAAAACAATAACAAAAATGTTGTTTTTTAACATGTATGCCAAAATGCATGAATGCTGTGGAAATGATCATTTATTTAATTCTTTGCTTAGATATGTTGAGGCAAAGCGTTTGCTGCGTTCTTAGCTATGTACGAGCTCAGGAAAGCGGTTTTCTCACACAACCAATAGATAGGTATGTTACACAAAATAAGTTCATAAGCATTTTCATGCATCGAAATGTGAAAAAGAATACAACAAACATATGTATGCCAAAGTGCATGTATGTTGTGGTAATGATCATTCATTTGATTATTTGCTTAGATATGCTGAAATAAAGCGTTTGCTGCATTCTTAGCACTGGACGAGCTCAGGAAAGTGGTTTTCTCACACAACTACTGCATGGTCATTGTAAAAAATACAAAACGAGTTTTCATAATCAAAATCTCAAAAACAATAACAAAAATGTTTTTTTTTTAACATGTATGCCAAAATGCATGAATGTTGTGGAAATTATCATTTATTTGATTCTTTGCTTAGATATGTTGAGACAAGGCGTTTGCTGTGTTCTTAGCGCTGTACGAGCTCAGGAAAGTCTCACACAACTAACAGATTGTTATGGAAAACAGACAAAACGAGTTTATATACAGTTTTCATGGTCAAAATCTTAAAAACAATAACAAAAATGTTGTTTTTTAACATGTATGCCAAAATGCAATTTTGTTGCGGAAATGATCATTTATTTGATATTCTGCTTTGTTATTCTGAAATAAAGCCTTTGCTGCGTTTTTAGCGCTGTACGAGCTCAGGAAAGCAGTTTTCTCACACAACTAATAAATAGTTGTGTAAACCATACAAAACGAGTTTATATACATTTTTTATGATCAAAATCTTAAAACAATAACAAAAATGTTGTTTGTCAACATGTATGCCAAAATGCATGTATGTTGTAGAAATGACCATTTATTTGATTTTTTGCTTAGATATGACATAGTTATGACTGACATAGAATGGATAGTTATGTAAAACATACAAAAAAGGTAAAGCATTTTAAATCTAAAAAGAATAACAAAAAAAGTTATGTATGCCAAAATGCATGTATGTTGTGGAAATGATCATTTATTTGATTCTTAGCCTAGATATGCTGGGGCAAAGCGTTTGCTGCGTTCATAGCGCTGTACGAGCTCAGGAAAGCGGTTTTCTCACACAACCAATGGATAGTTATGTAAAACATACAAAATAAGTTTATAAGCATTTTTATGCATCGAAATGTAAAAAAAGAATAATGAAAAAGTTGTTCATCAACTTGTATGCCAAAATGCATCTATGTTGTGGAAATTATAATTTATTAGATTTTTTGCTTAGATATGCTGAAATAAAGCGTTTGCTGCGTTCTTAGCGCTGTACGAGCTCAGGAAAGCGGTTTTCTCACACAACTAATGCATGTTCATTGTAAAACATACAAAACGATGCTGAAACAATGCATATAATGAATGACGAATTGTCTGAAAGAAATTTTTAACACACATTGAATTAACATTATTTGTGAACTTGTAAACATGGAACAAGGAATTCTTTTAATTGACATACATCATGTTCTAGTAATTTAAAGAGGGATATAACAGGGTGAACATGTACATGTACATATATATATATATATATATATATATATATATATATATATATATATATTATAACCCCCTTATAAACCTCTTATAAACCGTATAGCATCCACCCTGCCCTTTACTGACTCCAAGCCATTTTTAAATGCAAACGAAAGGCTAGACGCCAGGCATTAAAAAAAGAAAAGGACAAAATGAAAAAAGAATATGAAGCTGGAAGTTTTTTGGTTCAACGTGCAAAAAAGAAAAAAAAGGGAAAAGAAAACAAACAAACAATTAAATAAGAAGGGAATCAAACTATAAATGTATATTTAAAGTTTGTATATAAATGTATATTTAATATAAATGTATATCTATAGTTTGTTTAATGTACTGTATACTTATGACGGCGGGGTTACAGCCCACACTTCACATGAACTCGCAGCTTTGCACGGAGTGCATTCAGCACCGTGGACATCAACTCAGGGGAGGGACGCCGAAATGCTACATGGCCAGCAGCTCATAATCATCTACCCTCTAACAGTCACCAGCGCATGATAAAAGGCTCAACCCTGATGGATCCGATGATTGGGATTCAGATGGCTTTACTTATGACTCCAGTTTTGTTTCTCTCCACAGATTCCGAGAGTCAAACGCGCCAAAAGACACCACATAGAAGCGGCTACAGTGAGTTTCAAGCCTCCGCTACTCACCTACGTGGCCGGCCGCCACACGCGGCACAGGACATTGCCTCTTCTGACTGTGGAGGCTGTCTCTTCTGCACTGCTTTACCTTCCTCGCCTCTGAGGAACCCCAGTACATAAGAGCACTGTTTTAGTGTGGATGTGTGTATGAGCATGCATGAACCATTTTTCTGCCTTTTTTCTTCTCTGTGATCTCTCATTTTCGAATGCAGGTTAAAAGGAGCGAAGAATTTAAATAAAAGATCAAAATTTTTTCTTGCACATTCGTGACTCCTCTCGTCTGTGTTCTCCTGCCCTGAGTCGGTCCCTCATGCCCCAATCTCTAAGTGTAGGCTTTCACATGCGGGTCAAAACAAATTATGGGTCTTTAGCTTGTTGTTTGCTTTATTTGTGATACCAAGTTCGAGTAGGATTTTCTTCTCATTCTAACCATATACAGTTTAATACACAGTGAAACGAAACAACCCTTCTCCAGGACCAAGGTCCTACATCCAACATAAATAAACAAAAATCTGTAATCAAAAGCATTTTGTAATCAAAATCAAAAGCATCTGTAACTGGCTGAGAAAAGACAGGTTGACATTTTTAAGTTACCAGAAAACTAAGTTCTATATTGAAAAAAGAGACAACATAAAGTGTTCATGCAAATAGTGACAAAGACTGACAAAGGGCACAACGCAACAACGTGACATATTTCAATACTTCTTGATGATGACATAATGAGGTAATGAGTTGAGGTAGTGGGAGGATAAACAGTAACCAGGACACTTTGGTCCTTTGAAGTAGCAGCAAAGATCAAATAGTGATTTTGCTTGTGCAAATGACAAGTAATGGATATTATGCAAAAGCGCAATTACAGATTGGTGTGAAAACTTTTTAGATGGCTGTTGATCAGTGTGTTTGCACATGTGTCATTCATCAGTTCAGTCTCAATGTTTGAAGGTAGTTAAGTTATTTGACTTATTGGTAACACACACACACACACACACACACACACACACACACACACACACACACAATAACACAATAACATAATTTGGTTTTGTTTCAGTCCAGTCCCTTTTTGTTAAGGAGACAGATGGCTTGTAAAAAGAAGCTGTTGCACAGTCTGGTTTTGACTGCTTGAATGTTTCTGGTTGGTCGTGAGATGATGTTCTTGGAGACAGTGAACTCCTCCACCTCAGTGACGGCGCCGTAAGTTGCAGCCTTCTTAAACAGCAACCTTAAAACTGTCCTAAAGGGCAGAGATTGCCAGGTTTTCACTTGCTTCAGAACCAGCTGTCCCTAAATCATTGACTGTTAACACTGGTAAGTTGATCACTAGCAAAAACCTGTAAAAAGCCTTTCACATCTAGGCAGACATGATAGATATCATAAATTTTTCATGCTATGCTACAGTATGTAATTCCTGGAATTCTGAGTCTGGCTGGCACCGCTTACCGCTCTTGTCTGCTACAACCTTCGCTTGAGCCACAAAGAATGAAAAGAAGACAGGAATGTAAAGCACACGTAAAAGGCTGAAGGGCAGTCAAGAGCCCAAGGCCCAGAGCGTCACCCAGGACAATGGGTCTGGAATTTCCACCAGGGGCGAAATGACACTGGATTATTGCTATACTATAGTCAAGGACAGCTACAAGGCAAAATTTTTCCCTCCGTTTGGGAAATCTGACCACTTTGCCATCTTCTTCATGCAAATACAAACAAAGACTCAAACAGGAAGTTCCAGTTCAGAGGAAGGTCGTGCGCTCGACAGACTAATTGGTGGCCAAACTAGCAGATGATACCGTCGAAAAAAGAAGCCATGGATGGATAAAACCATCTGAGATCTTGCATAAAACCATCTGAGATGCGTCGTGGGACATGGACCTGTACAAGGCCTGCGTCATACAACGTTCGGAAAATGCTGAAGGAGGGAAAGCAACGCTACGGGAAAAAACTAGACTCACAGCTCTAACAGAGTGACTCTAGGAGCCTGTGGCAGGGACAAAGAACAATAACGGACTACAAAGCACCAACATCCAGCATGAATGTGACCCTGGCAGACGAGCATGACGTGCGACGATGCGTTCATCATCTCGAGCATAATGTCCTCACGAGAGCCTTCAGGAGAGTGGACACAAGGAAAGCAGCAGGACCAGACGGCATGTCAGGTCGAGTCCTCAGAGCCTGCGCAAACCAGCTAGCACCAGTGTTCACAGAGATATACAAACTCTCCTTATCTCAGTCAGGGATCCCCACATGCTTCAAAGAGTCTGTCATTGTTACTGTTCCGAAGAAACCCCATCCTGCTTTCCTCAATGACTATCGCCCTGTAGCCCTCACCTCAGTAGTGATGAAGTGCTTTGAACGGCTGGTCAGAGAATTTTCTTCACTACCTGACACACTGGCCCCATTACAGTTTGCACACCACCGAACCACTCTACAGATGATGCCATCTCTCAGGCGAGATGGCCTTCATACATCTCTCACTCACTTTGACACTCGAAGGGGGAATTATGTTAAAATGCTTTTCATCGACTAGAGCTCATGACTAGAGCAACATAATTCCCTCCACACTCACCACCAAGCTGGAGCACCTGGGACTCAGTTCATCTATGAGTCAATGGATCTTCATTTTTCTATCTGGAAGAGCCCAGGCAGTAAGGATGGGCAGACATGTCTCAGCCTTCCTCACTCTCAGCACTACAGCCCCCTTAGGTTTGCGTTCTGAGTCCCCTGCTGTACTCTTTGTACACGTAGGACTGCGTGGCCACTACCAACTCCACCACCGTCATCAAGGTTGCTAATGACACCGCAGTGGTTGCTCTGATCACAAACAACAATGAGACGGCCTAACTAGAGGAGATTGGAAATCTGGAGAAATGGTGCCAGAGGAACAATCTCCTCCTGAACATCAGCAAGACAAAGGTGTTAATAGTGGACTTTGGTACAAAGCAGATGAGCTCCGTTATTGTTCTTTGTGGAGCCCAGACAAGATCTATAGAGGGTGGTGCGATCAGCTGACCGCATTATCCGCACCAAGCTCCCTGTCCTGCACTCAATCTACAGCAAGTGGTGCTGGACAAAGGCCGCATATACATTTTTTTATATTGAACCGGAGGAAAAAAGCTTGGATATGTAGTTATATCAGAGGGTAATCAAGGTGGACACACAATGAGGAGATGCATCATGGTATACCATAAAAATCACTCACTTTTGCAGCATCTCATGTTACTACATGGTAACATAATTATGTTGTGATGTATTTTATTTTTATAGTTAAAACAATGCCAAAATCATTCATCTAATAGGTTACCAAATGATTGTGACCTATAGGAGCTACAACAGTACAAGTGTGTAAATTCACATAAAAAAAGTTTTAAACACTGTGAATACTGCCTTTATTGTTTTGTAGTTACAAAAACATGGACATGCAGAGGTTGTTTTAACGACTAAAAAGAAATACAATTAGCTGAAAACATCAGATGAAAAAATAAATTTTAAAATGTTATATTAACATTATATGTTATATGTTATAAATGATAATGATTTTGTAAAAAAAAACTAGGTTTGGTTTAGACTAGATTGACTGTTGGGATAATTAATAATAACCTTATTGCTAAAATGTTACATTTTCATTGACTAAAACTAGGTTTTCCACGCTGACACGTAGTTGTCGAACTGAGAGTAGAAGCTGTTTAGTGCATCTGGAACGGACACTTCAATGTCACAGCAGGTGATGATGTCTTGTAGTTGGTAATCGATTGTATGCTCTGCCACATGTGCCATATGTCACCGCTGTCCCTAAAGTGGTTGAGTGGTTGAGAAACATGTTCTTAAAACAGTCCTAAACAGCAGAGATGGCATCTTTTAGGCAGGCTTTTATCTGCTTCAGGACCAGGTGCCCCTGAATCATCACCAGTAAACACTGGTCAGTTAATCAAGAACATGAACCTGTAAGTAGGCCTTTCACATCTACGGAGACAGGTGTCATACCTTTACCATGCTTTGCTACAGTAGTTATTCCTGGAGCTTATTGCTGATGTCTGTCACGACCTTTGCTAGGACCCACAAAGAATAAAAAGAACCCAGAAATGAAAAGCACATGGACAAGGCCTAAGGGCTGTATGATGTGTTCCATGAAAGGCGGCAGTAAGTTTGTGGAAATGCATGGGTTACTCGTGACATATTGTCAAGCAGTGGTGGAATGTAACGAAGTATTTGTACTTCGTTACTGTACTTAAGTAAATTTTTACGTATATCTGCTATACTTTACAATTATCTGTACTTTTACTCCACTACATTATTAAAATGCGTGTCGTTACATTCTTCCGAATCTTGCAAAAATTTTTTTGGTCGACTGACATTTTGGCGTTGCTGGCCAATGCACGTTGAAGCAGTTCGGAAATCTGATTGGTCAAAGAACTCACACCGAAAATGGTGAGCATGCGTTTTGAAACAACACAAGCGGAACTGATTTAAATCGAAGATGATTTGATTAAAGTGTTTAGAGTAACACTCACCTGTGTACTTTTGAGTTTTTTTTTACTGCTCTTAATAGTATAGTAAAAATAAAATAAATTGTATGTCATAATTGGCTTAGCTTAATTATTATTTAATGAGTAATAATAAGTAAATAACCAGATTTTTAAAGTGTGTCAGTATTACAGAGAGCTTGCACGACTACCCTTTCCAGTACACAATAGAAATTGTTTGTGATTATTACAATTGAACAGCCCAGACATTGAGACAACTGAGTGTGTACTTTTACTTTAAAATACTTTGAAGTAAATTTAAAAGTATGCACTTAGGACTTTTACTTAGGTAAGATGTTGATGTAGTAATTATACTTTTACTTAAGTATATATTTTTGCAGGGTAGTTGTACTTTTACTTAAGTACTAAACTTAAGCACTTCCTCCACCACTGTTGTCAAGCAGTTAGAGTCACAACCAAGTGGACTTATCAGAGGTATTTTCAAAAAAGGTAGTGTCAAAAACTGCCACCCTCACCCCCACAAAGAACCTAGGATTGTGTGATCAATCTGCTCCAGCTTCTTCTTTGTCTTTAGGCTGTTCCCTTTCAGGGGTTGCCACAGCGAATCATCTGCCTCCATCTAAAATTATCCTCTGCATCTTTTTCTCTCACACCAAATAACCTCATGTCCTCTTTTACTGCATCCATAAATCTACTTTTTGATCTTCCTCTAGACGTCCTGTCTGGCAGTTCCAACCTCAGCATCCTTCTACCGATATGTTCACAATCTCATCTCTGAACATGTCCAAACCACCTCAATCTGGACTCTCTGACTTTCTCTCCAAAACATCTTACATGGGGTGTCCCTCTGATGAAATCATTCTTGATCCTATCCATCCTAGTCACTCCTAAAGAGAACCTCAACATCTTCAGCCCACCTCCAAGACCCACCTCCACCTTCAACTCTTCTGTCACAACTACAGCACATCTTTCCACTGTCTTAGCGCTCTTATACATGCCCTGTACCACTCTAACATACTTCTCAGCCACTCCTGACATCCTCATACAACGCTCCTCTCTCTGCACCCTGTCGTATGCATTCTCTAAATCTACAAAGACACAATGCAACTCTTTATTACCTTCTCTGTACTTCTCCACCAGCGTCCTCAAAGCAATTACTGCATCTGATGTACTCTTTGTTGGCATAAAACCATATTGCTGCTCACAAATGCTCACCTCTGCCCTTAACCTAGCTTCCTCTTTCCCAAAGCTTAAATCTATGGGTCATAAGCTTTATACCTCTGTAATTGCCACAGCTTTGCACATCTCCCTTGTTCTTAAAAATAGGCACCAATACACTTCTCCTCCATTCCTCTGAAATCCTCTCACTCTCCAAGATCTTGTTAAACAAACTAGTCAGAAACTCCACTGCCACCTCTCCTAAGCACTTCCATACTGTACCTCCAAAGGTATGTCTTCAGGACCAACAGCCTTTCCACTCTTCATCCTCTTCAACACCCTTCTCACCTCACTTTTACTAATATTTGCTACTTTCTGTTCCACAACAGTCACTTCTTCTACTCTTTGTTCTCTTTCGTTTTCCTCATTCATCAACTCCTCAAAGTACTCTAAGTACTCCTCAACTCCTCAAAGTACATTTCCATCTCTAACTTTAGTCACTCTAACCTGCTGCACATCCTTTCCATTTCTATCTTTTTGCTTTGCCAACCTGTACAGATCCACTTCTCCCTCCTTACTGTCCAGCCTAGCATACAAGTCCTCATATGCTCTTTGTTTGGCCTTTGCCACCTCTACTTTTACCTTATGCTGCATCTCCCTGTACTCCTGTCTAATCTCTTCAGTCCTCTCAGTGTCCCACGTCTTCTTAGCTAGCCTCTTTCCCTGTATACACTCCTGGACTTCCTCATTCCACCACCAAGCCTCCTTGTCCACTTTTCCTGTACCGCATGCACGCTCAGGCGAGAAACACTCGTGGGCCTCAGGCCGACACACACAGGTCTGGTAGTCCACCAAGTAGCTCTCTCTAAAGATGAAAGCCAAGAAGTTGGCCCTGTGGCCCTTTAAAACAAAATAGTACAGTTGCAAGCGACAATGAGCGCACCCAAGCACCAGTGCTATCGGCACCCAGGCATCATCATAGTCGGAAGTGTCGTTCTATGCATCATTGCTAGTGTTTGCTTGGTGGCGTCTGTAATGGCGTTTGTAATGTAGTGATTGGGCCAGTCATGGTTTGTGTAGGATGCGTAGGGTGTGTGTAGGCTGTGTGTGTGTAGGATGTCTACTGTATGTGTGGCACACGTGGTTGGGTGTGCCTTTGTATGTGTGTAGTATGTGTTTGTTCGTGTTGTGCATGTAAAAGACATGTAGTGTGTGTAGTGTGCGTCTGAAGTATGTGTGTGTACTGTATTTGATTTGTAGTGCATGTGTGTCTGTAATATGTGTAGTGTGTATGTAGTAGATGTGTACGAGTACATCCAAGGGAACAGAAAGGAAAAGCACATGAAGCGCTCTATCTTGTGCTATCTGAACCAATCACATGCCAGTGTTTTACAAACAGGTGGCCTTATAGGAGATATTCTCAAGGGATTGGCGCCAAAAACCAGGCCCCCTACCAGCCACAAAATCCTTAGGATCTGGTCTGTGCCGAAAATTTGGCTACTGTATACCAGTGCAAACCCCCATGGCCCAGACTTTGACACAGAACAGTGAGTCTAGGAGTTCCTCAAGAACCATCCATTGAAGGTTGAATCCAAGAGGTTATCCCTGTGTCGTTTTAAAATAAATATTAGAAAAATTGTTACAAGCAACAATGAGTGGGCCCAAGCACCAGTGCCATCGCCTCTTGGGGGCACCTCAGAACCTGTGTACTTTTCCAGCACACTAAGACCACCTAAACATATATGACATGAGTTTAAGCCATCATCATGGCTAGACATGTCTTCATAATAAAGTTTATATACAGTTTTCATGGTCAAAATCTTAAAGTCAAAATGCATGAAGGTTGTGGAAATGATCATTCATTTGATTCTTTGCTTAGATATGTTGAGACAAAGCGTTTGCTGTGTTCCTAGCGCTCTTCGAGCTCACGAAAGCAGTTTTCTCACACAACCAATGCATAGTTATGTAAAACATACAAAACGAGTTTATAAGCATTTTTAAAGATCAATATGTAAAAAAAGAATAACGAAAAAGTTGTTTTTTAGCTTGTATGCCAAAATGCATGAATGTTGTGAAAATTATTATTTATTGAATATTTTGCTTTGTTATGCTGAAATAAAGTGTTTGCTGGGTTTTTATCGCTGTACGAGCCCAGGAAGGCTGTTTTCTCACACAACCAATGGATAGTTAAGTAAAACATCCAAAATAAGTTTCTAAGCATTTTTATGCACTGAAATGTGAAAAAGAATAACGAAAAAGTTGTTTACCAACATGTATGCCAAAATACATGTATGTTGTTGTAAGGGTTAACCCCTAGAGGGCGCCAAAGCGCTCTAAGTTTGGTTTGCGTTTTGTTGATTTATCTTTGTAGTTTTGTTTTAGTTGGACTTCAAGTCCCAGACTGCACCTCGGTCAGGTGACGTAAGCATTTACCTGAACCGAGGAAAAGTAATTAAGTTTATTATAAATACCCTGACTAAAGCTCAGTCAGGCGTCTAGCTTTTTTTTAGCAATTATTATGGTTTATGTCGGTGTTGGTTTTTATTTAAGTTTATTTACATTAAAGCTACAAAACGTGCTCTCACTTTTTTTCTCACATTTTGCCTTAGATATGCTAAAATAAAGCGTTTGCTGCGTTCTAAGCTCTTCACGAGCTCAGGAAAGCGGTTTATTCACACAACTAATGCATGTTCATTGGAAAACATACGAAATAAGTTTATAAGCATTTTAAGCATCAAAATGTGAAAAAAAATAACGAAAAAGTTGTTTATCAACATGTATGCCAAAATGCATAAATGTTGTGGAAATTATCATTTGTTTGATTCTTTGCTTAGATATGCTGAGAAAGTTATGACTGACATGGGATGGATAGGTATGTAATACATACAAAATAAGTTTGTAAAGCATTTTTAAGCATCAAAATGTAAAAAAAAAATTACGAAAAAGATGTTTATCAACATGTATGCCAAAATGCATGAATGTTGTGGAAATTATCATTTATTTGATTCCTTGCTTAGATATGCTGAGATAAATCGTTTTCTGCGTTATTAGCGCTGTTCGAGCTCAGGAAAGCGGTTTTCTCACACAACCAATGGATAGAAAATACAAAACAAGTTTATATACAGTATTCATCATCAAAATCTTAAAATCCATAAAAATCTTGTTTTTCAACGTGTGCCAAAATGCACAAATGTTGTGGAAATGATCATTTATTGGATTTTTTGCTTAGATATGCTGAGATAAAGCGTTTGCTGCGTTTTTAGCACTGTACGAGCTGCTGATGCTGAGATAGAGGGTATGCATTGTTCTTGTAATGTAAAAAAGAATAACAAAATGTTTTTCGACATTTATGCCAGATTTCAAAATTCTTTTGACAATTTGGCTGTTGGTGCTAAAACAATGCATATAATGAATGACGAATTGTCTGAAAGACATTTTTAACATACATTGAATTAACATTATTTGTGATTTTGTGAACATGGAACAAGGAATTCTTTTAATTGACATACATCATGTTCTAGTCATTTAAACACATTTATGACATTTTTATTTTCAAGAATATTTTTATTGATTTTAAGCAGGGATATAACAGGGTAAATATGTGCGTATACATATACATTTTATAACCCTCTTATAAACCCTATAGCATCCACCCCGCCCCTTGCTGATTCCAAGCGAGTTTTACATGCAAATGAGAGGCTAGACGCCAGGCAATAAAAAAAAAGGGGAATGAGAAAAAAGGAGAAACAATTAAGCCAGGGTAACTCAGTGGATAAGGCATTGGACTACGGTACGGAATATCCCAGGTTCAAACCCCACAACCACCAAGTTGCCCCCTCAACTGCTCAGATGTATAATGAAATAAAAATGTAAGTCACTCTGGATAAGAGTGTCTGCTAAATGCCTAAATATAAAGCAGGAAGTCTTTTGGTTCTGCGTGCAAAAAAAAAAGGAAGAAAATTAAAAATAAAACAATCAAACAATAAAATAAGAAGAGAATCGAACTATAAATTTATATACTTGTGACGGCAGGGTTACAGCCCACACTTCACATGAACTCGCAACTTTTCGCTAGAAAGCGAAACAGAGTGCATTCAGCACCGTGAACAGCGAGTCAGGGGCGGGACGCTGAAATGCCCCACGGCCAGCAGCTCGTAATCATCTACCCTCCACCAGAGCTTACCGCTCTTGTCTGCTACAACCTTTGCTAGGAGTCACAAAAAATGAAAAGCAGACAGGAGTAGAAGTATAGATACTAGGGTTTAAAAAGACCTCTTTAGAAGTTGAAGTATCAACTCAAGCTTTTTACTCAAGTAAAAGAATATAAGTACTGGTTTCAAAATTACTTAAAGTATAAAAGTAAAAGTAACGTGAGGGGGGAAAAGCCTTAAGGATAAAAGCTTAGGCTGTGCCACGGGCCTATATACTGCACTAAACCTCATAAAAAAAAGAAAGAAAAATCTGTTGTTTTTTTGTTGTATTTTTTAACAGCCTTAGTGATTTGGAATACTGTATATGGCAATTAAAAAAGAATGCATTTTAGTACAAGGCAAATCCATTAAAGAACCATATATGTGTACTACTGAGAATTAACATGTTTTATTGAGAAGAAGATATGATAACTAGTTGCCTATAAGTATTTTAATAGTGCAAAAAGTCAAACTTTAGAGGCATGTGGAGTCCAATATGGAGTCTGGTATCCTTTATTGCATTTACATTTACATTTAGTCATTTGGCAGACGCTCTTATCCAGAGCGACTTACATTTATATCTCATTTCACATCTGAGCAGTTGAGGGTTAAGGGCCTTGCTCAAGGGCCCAACAGTGGCAACTTGGTGGTTGTGGGGTTTGAACCTGGGATCTTCCGAACCGTAGTCCAATGCCTTAACCACTGAGCTACCCCTGACCCCCGGAATTCAATTCAATTCAATTCAATTCAATTTTATTTGTATAGCTCTTTTAACAATTGGCATTGTCCCAAAGCAGCTTTACACAATTAAAAGATAAGTTTTTATGGAATTTGAATGTGTAGGAATCAAAATGGTCAGATAGTCCTTGATGAGCAAGCTGAGGGCGACAGTGGCAAGGAAAAACTCCCTGAAATGGTAGTAGGAGGAAACCTTGAGAGGAACCCATCCTCATCTGGGTGAAACAGAGAGCAGGAACTGATCTGCATTCATACTGTGTGTTAGTTGGCAGGCAGTTCAGCATAACAGTTGATGTTAATTGATGTTAATATGGAGTCCAGTTAGTTATTGAAAACTCAGGTAGACTTGTATGAACTATCGAACTGTCAAGTCCTCAAAGAAACAGCTGCCAACACCAGTCGAGGCCAGAACCGTCTTCTAGGTAGTGAGGACCATCCCCAGACACGAGACGCATCCCAAAGAGAAAGACGGGGATTCCATGCGACGAGATCTCCAACCAGACGTGGGGCACCAGGATGGGTCAGACAGGTCCGGAGGGCAGAGGGAGTCTGGATAACTGGCAGCTCAGGAACGACATGTGTAGCTCGACAGAGAGAGGGAAAGAGACAAAGGGGGAGAGAGGGAAGAGAAGGAACGGGAGAAAGAGCATATCACATAATGTATAATGTCAATGTATACAGTGGTGTGAAAAACTATTTGCCCCCTTCCTGATTTCTTATTCTTTTGCATGTTTGTCACACAAAATGTTTCTGATCATCAAACACATTTAACTATTACCCAACCCAAAATGCAGTTTATAAATGATGGTTTTTATTATTTAGGGAGAAAAAAAATCCAAACCTACATGGCCCTATGTTAAAAAGTAATTGCCCCCTGAACCTAATAACTGGTTGGGCCACCCTTAGCAGCAATAACTGCAAACAAGTGTTTGCGATAACTTGCAACGAGTCTTTTACAGCGCTCTGGAGGAATTTTGGCCCATTCATCTTTGCAGAATTGTTGTAATTCAGCTTTATTTGAGCTGAACCACCTTTTTAAGGTCATGCCACATCATGTGTGTTTTGGGTCATTGTCCTGCTGCAGCACCCAAGATCGCTTCAGCTTGAGTTGACGAACAGATGGCCAGACATTATCCTTCAGGATTTTTTGGTAGACAGTAGAATTCATGGTTCCATCTATCACAGCAAGCCTTCCAGGTTATGAAGCAGCAAAACAACCCCAGACCATCACACTACCACCACCATATTTTACTGTTGGTATGATGTTTTTTTTCTGAAATGCTGTGTTACTTTTACGCCAGATGTAACGGGACATGCACCTTCCAAAAAGTTCAACTTTTGTCTCGTTGGTCCACAAGGTATTTTCCCAAAAGTCTTGGCAATCATTGAGATGTTTTTTAGCAAAATTGAGACGAGCCTTAATGTTCTTTTTGTTAAAAGTGGTTTGCGCCTTGGAAATCTGCCATGCAGGCCGGTTTTGCCCAGTCTCTTTCTTATGATGGAGTCGTGAACACTGACCTTAATTGAGGCAAGTGAGGCCTGCAGTTCTTTAGATGTTGTCCTTTTGTGGCCTCTCGGATGAGTTGTCTCTGCGCTCTTGGGGTAATTTTGGTCGGCCGGCCACTCCTGGGAAGGTTCACCACTGTTCCATGTTTTTGCCATTTGTGGATAATGGCTCTCACTGTGGTTCGCTGGAGTCCCAAAGCTTTAGAAATGGCTTTATAACCTTTACCAGACTGATAGATCTCAATTACTTTTGTTCTCATTTGTTCCTAAATTTCTTTGGAACTTGGCATGATGTCTAGCTTTTGAGGTGCTGTTGGTCTACTTCTCTGTTTCAGGTAGCTCCTATTTAAGTGATTTCTTGATTAAAACAGGTGTGGCAGTAATCAGGCCTGGGGGTGACTACAGAAATTGAACTCAGGTGTGATAAACCACAGTTAAGTTATTGTTTAACTTTTTTCTTCTTCAATTCAATTCAATTCAATTTTATTTGTATAGCGCTTTTAGCAATTTTCATTGCCGCAAAGCAGCTTTACATAGTCAAAAGAATTATTTAAGTTTGTATGAAATGTGAATTTGTATGAATCAAAATGGTCAGTTTGTCCCTGGTGAGCAAGCCGAGGGCGACAGTGGCAAGGAAAAACTCCCTAAGATGGTAATAGGAAGAAACCTTGAGAGGAACCAGACTCAACAGGGAACCCATCCTCATTTGGGTGAAACAGAAAGCAGTAAATGATCTGCATTTATACAGTGTGTAGGGTGGGAGGCAGTTCAGCTATAATAGCTGATGTTAATTGATGTTAATATGGAGTCCAGGAAGTTATTGAAGACCCAGGTAGACTTGTAAGAAGTTCCAGTCATGAACTATCGAACTGTCAAGTCCCCAGAGAAACAGTTGCCAACACCAGTCAAGGCCAGAACCATTTTCTAGGTAGAGAGAATCATTCCCAGACACCAGACGCATCCCAGAGAGACACACGGGGCATCCATGTGACGAGATCTTCAGACAGAAGCGGGGCACCAGGATGGGTCAGACAGGTCCGGAGGGCAAAGCATATTATGACAGCATAACTAAAAGGGAGAGCCAGAAGGAAACACAAACATGAGGGCTTCCTGACATGTAAAGCAAACAATCACCTCACCGTCAGCAAACCTGAGTGATCAATGAGAGTGAGGAAGACAGCATCCAAACATATCAGTTCACCATAATACTCTACGTCCATGAGTCCCCCAGATCTGCTCCTTTACCTATGGCAAATCTATTTATAAAAATGCTTGGCTAAATAAATAGGTTTTTAGCCTGGACTTAAACACTGAGACTGTGTCTGAGTCCCGAACACTATTTGGAAGACTATTCCATAACTTTGGGGCTTTGTAAGAGAAAGCTCTGCCCCCAGCTGTATTTTTCATAATACGCGGTACTGACAAGCAGCCTGCATCCTTTGATCGAAGTAGGCGTGGCGGATCGTAATACACTAGCAGTTCGCTCAGGTACTGCGGCGCGAGACCATTTAATGCTTTATATGTCAAGAGTAGTATTTTAAAATCAATGCGAAATTTCACAAGGAGCCAATGGAGTGAAGATAAGATAGGGGTGATGTGCTCATATCTTCTGGTTCTGGTGAGGACTCTCGCTGCTGCATTCTGGACTAGCTGAAGCTTATTTATGCATCTAGCTGAACAACCAGACAGTAAGGCATTACAATAGTCCAACCTAGAGGTGATAAAAGCATGAACTAGTTTTTCTGCGTCGTTTAGCGACAATAAATTTCTTATTCTGGCAATATTTCTGAGGTGAAAGAATGCTATCCTGGTAATATTATCTACATGTGCTTCAAATGAAAGGCTGGAATCAATAATCACACCAAGGTCTTTCACTGTTGTATATTTCAATTTGTACAGTAGATTACACAGCACAGTATATTTCAATTTGTACAGTAGATTTCTATTTTTGCACATCATATTTCTATTTTTATTTTTAGTTCTATTTTTTTCCTAGCACATTTCTATTTTTATTTTTAGTTCTATTTTTCCTAGTTTAATTTAATTTTTTATTTAATTTCTATCGTATTTCTTTTATTCATATTTATTTCTTATTTGTAAACTTTAATTCTCTTCTAGGGTCAATGGCAGCCGTACAGTATAATGCATTTCACTACATTTCGTACTGTGTATGTTTGTGTATGTGACAAATAAAATTTGAATTGAATTGTTGCATTTAATATAACAGAAAGGCCATCTAAAGTTACGGTGTGATCTAAAATTTTACTCCTAGCTGTATGCGGTCCTATGACTAGAACTTCTGTCTTATCCGGATTTAGCAGAAGGAAGTTAATTAGCATCCAATTTCTTATGTCCTGCACACAATGCTCAATTTTAGTGGACCTAAAACTGAACCCTGCGGAACGCCAAACTCCACTAGAGAACATGCAGAATAATCACCATTTAAGTCTACATACTGATAACGATGGGTCAGACAGGATCTGAGCCAGGAGAGGGCTGTACCCTTAATTCCCACTATATTTTCTAATCTGTGAAGAAGAATAGCGTGATCAACGGTGTCAAAAGCTGCACTGAGGTCAAGTAATACAAGCATAGTTACACAACCCTGATCAGAGGCCAATAGAATGTCATTTACTACTTTAACGAGCGCTGTCTCTGTACTGTGATGAGGCCTAAATCCTGACTGATACAGTTCATGTATGCCATTTCTATGTATATATGAGCATAGCTGCTCCGCTACTATCTTTTCCAGGATCTTAGAGATAAAGGGGAGGTTTGATATTGGTCTGTAACTGGACAGCTGACAGGGGTCGAGGTCAGGTTTCTTAATTATTGGTTTGATAACTGCTAATTTAAAAGATTTTGGAACATATCCAATGCTGAGTGAAGAATTAATTATTCTTAACAGGGGTTCTATTATTGCTGGTACTATCTGTTTAAGAAAATGTGTCGGTACAGGATCTAATATAAAGGTTGATGAATTTGAAGAAGAGATGAGAGAAATTAGTTCATTCTCTTCAAGGGGAGTAAAGTATTCTAGGTTCTGATCTGACATGGCTAGATTAACATTTGCATCAATTACATTGTTCGGTTTCAAAACCTCAATTTTATGCCTAATATTTACAATTTTATTATTAAAAAAGTTCATGAAGTCCTCACTATTGCATGATGTTGTTGTGGAGATTTCTGCAGTGGTCTTATTTCTGGTTAATTTGGCTACAGCATTAAATAAGAATCTAGGATTATTTTTGTTATTTTCTATAAGAGTGGAGAGATATGTTGATCTAGCTACACTAAGAGCTTTTCTATAGTTCAGGATGCTCTCCTTCCATGCTATTTGAAATACTAGTAATTTAGTTTGACGCCATTTACGTTCTAATTTCCGAGCGGTCTGTTTTAAAGTGCGCGTGTGATCATTATACCAGGGAGCAAGTTTTTTATCTCTAATAATTTTTCTTTTGACTGGAGCTACATTATCTAAGGTATAGCGAAATGTCGACTCTAAATATTCAGTCGCCTGATCGAGTTCTGTGGGGTCGGACGGTGATCTAATCGAAGTTGGGAACTCTGAGAGATTACTGATAAAACTCTGTTTGGTAGTTGATTTGAATGTACGTTTCATACAGTAGCGCGGCGCTGTGTGTACATTATTATTGTGACACACTTGAATTGAGACAAGATAGTGATCTGAGATAACTTCAGATAGTGGTATTGTGAATAAATTTCTTATACTTAATCCAAATAATATTATTAAATCTAAAGTGTGACCTGCTTTATGAGTGGGTCCTACTACACACTGATTTACTCCTACCGAGTCCAGTATAGACATAAATGCAGTTCTCAGAGGGTCTTCTGGGTTTTCAAAATGAATATTAAAATCTCCAGCAATTAACACTTTGTCTACAGAAACGACTAGATTTGAAAGGAAATCTGCAAATTCACTAAGAAATTCTGAGTACGGCCCTGGAGGTCTGTAAATGACAATTAGCGGGATCGACTGAGCTGACTTAATATAGTTAAATACACTTATGTTACTATAAAGAATTTCAAATGAATTAAATTTGTGTCCGTGTTTTTGTACAATAGTCAAATTATCATTGTGAATAACTGCGACGCCTCCTCCTCTACCAGTTAACCGAGGCTGGTGTATGTAGCTGTATCCAGGAGGACTAGCTTCATTTAGAGCTACATACTCGTCCTGTTTAATCCAGGTTTCTGTTAAACAGAGTATATCAAACTCCTGATCTGTGATAATTTCATTAACTATAACTGCTTTAGATGCGAGAGATCTAATATTTAACAGTCCTAGCTTCAGATCAGAGGTGCCGGCTGCGCATTCAGTCTGATCCAAGTTTGTGGTCTTTATGTTAATTAAATTACTAAAACAGACTTTCTGAGTCTTTCTAAATTTGATTTTAGCTCGGGGAACAGACACAGTCTCAATAGAGTGAACCCTGAGTGACGACTCTATGCAGCTAGCAGACGGTTGGGTTAGCCTGTCTGTCTGCTCCCTGGCCTGGGCTCTGGATTGTCACTGATTAACTAGGCCTTTTCTAAGACTATGAGCTATACTACAAGAAATGAGAGCAGCACCTTCCCGAGTGGGATGGACACCGTCCCGCCCTAACAGGCCAGCTTTGCCCTCAAAGGTCTTTCAATTATCAATAAATCCCACAATGTTTTCGGAGCAAACGAAAACTTCTTCTTCTTTGTCTTTCGGCTGTTTCCTTTCAGGGGTCGCCACAGCGAATCATTTGCCTCCATCTAACCCTATCCTCTGCATCCTCTTCTCTCACACCAACTAACTTCATGTCCTCTCTCACTGCATCCATAAATCTCCTCTTTGGTCTTCCTCTAGACCTCCTGCCTGGCAGTTCCAACCTTAGCATCCTTCTACCGATATACCAACCTCAGCATCCTTCTACCAATATAGTCAAGTTATTTTTTAACAAGGTGGGAAATCACTTTTTCACACGTGGCCATGTAGATCTGAAGTTTTTTTTTCTCCCTTAATAACGTAAACCTTCATTTAAAAACTGCATTTTGTGTTCAATTATGTTATCTTTGACTAATAGTTAAATGTGTTTGATGATCAAAAACATTTTGTGTGACAAACATGCAAAAGAATAAGAAATCAGGAAGGGGGCAAATAGTTTTTCACACCACTGTATTTACTGTAGAGTGCAAGCAGAGACTCCAGCAGGACTAACTATAACAGCATAACTAAAAGGGAGAGCCAGAAGGAAACACAGACATGAGGGCTCCCTGGGATGAAAGCAACCAATCACCTCACTGTCAACAAACCTGAGTGATCAATGAGAGTGGGGAAGACAGCATCTAAACATACCAGTTCACCATAATACTCTATGTCCATGAGTCCCCCAGATCTGCTCCTTTTCCTAAGACAAATCTATTTGTAAAAATGCTTGATTAAATTAATTGGTTTTTAGCCTGGACTTAAACACTTTGACTGTGTCTGAGTTCTGAACATTATTTGGAAGACTATTCCATAACTTTAGGGCTTTGTAAAAAAAAGCTCTGCCCCCAGCTGTATTTTTAATAATACGCGGTACTGATAAGCAGCCTGCATCCTTTGATCGAAGTAGGCGTGGCGGATCATAAGACACTATCAGCTCACTCAGATACTGCGGCGCGAGACCATTTAATGCTTTATATGTCAAAAGTAGTATTTTAAAATCAATGGGAAATTTCACAAGGAGCCAATAAAGTGAAGATAAGATAGGCGTGATGTGCTCGTATCTTTTAGTTCTAGTGAGGACTCTTGCTGCTGCATTCTGGACTAGCTAAAGCTTGTTTATGCACCTAGTTGAACAACCAGACAGTAGGGCATTACAATAGTCCAACCTAGAGGTGATAAAAGCATGAACTAGTTTTTCTGCATAGTTTAGCAACAATATTCTTCTTATCTTGGCAATATTTCTGAGTTGAAAGAATGCTATTCTGGTAATATTATCTACATGAGCTTCAAATGAAAGACTGAAATCTATAATCACACCGAGGTCTTTTACTGTTGCAGAAAGGCCAGAAAGGCCATCTAAAGTTACACAGTGATCTAGAATCTTACTTCTAGATCACTGTATGCGGTCCTATGACTAGAACTTCTGTCTTATCTGGGTTAACTTAGGAAGTTAATTAGCATCCAATTTCTTATGTCCTGCACACATTGCTTAACTTTATTAATCTGGTTTATCTCATCAGGTTTTGCTGAGATGTATAACTGTGTGTCGTCAGCATAACAGTGAAAACTAATACCATGCTTACGGATTATGTTGCCCAGAGGAAGCATGTAAAGGGAAAAAAGCAGTGGGCCTAAAATTGAACCCTGTGGAACATCAAACTCCACTAGAGAACATGCAGAATAATCATCATTTAGGTCTACATACTGATACCGATCGGTCAAATAGGATCTGAGCCAGGAGAGGGCTGTACCCTAAATTCCTACTACATTTTCTAATCTGTGAAGAAGAATACTATGGTCAATGGTGTCAAAAGTTGCACTGAGGTCGAGTAATACAAGCAAGGTTACACAACCTTGATCTGAGGCCAATAGGAGGTCATTTACTACTTTACCGAGTGCTGTCTCTGTGCTATGATGAGGCCTAAATCCTGACTGATACAGTTCATGTATGTTATTTCTATGTAGATATGAACATAGTTGCTGTGCTACTATCTTTTCCAGAATCTTAGAGATAAAGGGGAGGTTTGATATTGGCCTGTAATTGGACAGCTGACAGGGGTCAAGGTCAGGTTTCTTAATAATCGGTTTAATAACTGCTAATTTAAAAGATTTTAAATCATACCCAATGCTGAGTAAAGAATTAATTATTCTCAACAGGGGTTCTGTTATTGCTGGTGGATACTAACAGAAATACTAACAGTTTAGTAACGCCATTTACGTTCTAATTTCCGAGTGGTCTGTTTTAAAGTGCATGTATGATCGTTATACCAGGGAGCGAGTTTCTTATCTCTAATAATTTATCTTTTAACTGGAGCTACATTATTTAGGGTGTAACGAAATGTCGACTCTAAATATTCAGTTGCCTGATCGAGTTCTGTGGGGTCAGACGGTGATCTAATCAAAGTTGGTAGTTCCGGGAGATTACTGATAAAACTCTGTGTGGTAGTTGATGTGAATGTATGTTTAATACGGTAGCGCAGCGCTGTGCGTACGTTATTACTATGACACACTTGAATTGAGACAAGATAGTGATCTGATATAACTTTAGACAATGGAGTTGTAAATAAATATCTTATACTTAATCTGAAGAATATTATTAAATTTAAAGTGTGACCTGCTTTATGAGTGGGTCCTACTACACACTGATTTACTCCTACTGAGTCCAGTATGGACATAAATTCTCTACACACAGGGTCTTCCGGATTCTCAAAATGAATATTAAAATCTCCAGCAATTAACGCCTTGTCTACAGAAACAACTAGGTTTGAGAGGAGATCTGCAAATTCACTAAGAAATTCACAGTACTGCCCTGAAAGTCTGTAAATGATAATTAGTAGAATCAACTGAGCTGACTTAATATTTGTAGCTACATTTATGTTACTATAAAGTACTTCAAATGAATAAAATTTGTGTCCGTGTATAATAGTCAGATTATTGTTGTGAATAACTGTGACGCCTCCTCCTCTACCAGTTAACCAAGGCTGGTATATGTTGTCAGGCTCGGTCACGAAGAGGCGTGATGTCCGTCGGTGCGCAGAGGCGGATCTAGACGCAGGTGCAGGAACGCGGCGTTGACTGGTCGAGGATGAGTGAGAGCGTGCAGAGCAGAGAAATCCGCTGGCGCTGAAATCATGCCGCGAGTGTGGCGCTGGGTCGAAGTCACTTAATGGACAACTGATGACACGTCGCAGCTGGGATACGTGGAACGTGGAGTGAATCCGTCGCATGGACGAGGGGAGAAGAAGTCGGACAGCTCATGGGTTGATTATCCTGGTTATAGTAAATGGGCCGACAAAACGGGGGGAGAGTTTACGTGAGAGAGTCTTCAAGGGAATGTCCCATGTTGCGAGCATGTGGTCTCCTACACGGTACTTGGGGGCTTTGATGCGGTGTAGGTTCGCCTGTTTCTTGTAAGAGGAGATGGTTCGTAGTAAGGTTCGCCTAGCGCGTAGCCACGCTTGCCTGCAGCAGCGGACGAAGTGTTGGGCTGATGGGGTCTCCACCTCTATTTCTTGAACTGGGAAGAGTGGAGGTTGGTAGCCTAAGCAGCACTGAAACAGGGACAGAGAGGGCAGAGAGTTGTGGGCGTATTCGACCCAAGGGAGAAACTTGCTCCAGGTGGTAGAGTCCCGGGTCGTCATGCAGCGGAGAAAGACCTCTAGTGCTGGGTTCATATGCTCAGTCTGTCCATTGGACTGGGGATGGAAACCTGATGATAGGCTGGGAGTGGCCCCGACGAGCCAGCAGAACGCACCCCAAAACCGCAAGGTGAACTGAGGACCCCGGACTGACACAATGTCTGTGGGGAGGCCATGGAGCCGAAATACATGGAGGACGAGTAGTTCTGCGGTCTCCTTGGCAGATGGCATCTTAGGAAGGGGCACGAGGTGCACCGATTTGGAGAAGCGGTCCACGATGGTCATGATGGGCAGTTGTGCCCGTCGGAAGAGGGTAGGCCGGTGACAAAATCCACCGCAATGTGGGACCAAGGGCGTCGAGGAGCCGGTAGAGGTCTGAGAAGGCCAGCAGTCGGCCGGTTGTCCTTCTAACAACGGGCGCAGATGTCGCAGGCTGCCACGAATCTGGGCACGTCCCTCCTCAACCTGGACCACCAGAATCGTTGCTGGACGATGAAGAGAGTTTGAGCAGCGCCTGGGTGACAAGATAGCTTGGATCCGTGGGCCCACTTCAGAACTTGAAGAGACGGTTGGGTGGAACATCACTAGGTCCGGGCTCCTGGATCAGGGCCTGCCGAACCTTGCTTTCTATGTCCAGTTCCAGGCGACGGGGCAGTGGGACGGGAGTATAGTATCTTCCGACGTGGGCTCCTGGGAGGGTGAAAACTGGCGTGAGAGGGCATCTGACTTGGAATTCCTTGAGCCTGGCCGGTAGGACAGGGTGAAATTAAACCTGGAGGAAAAATAGTGACCATCTGGCTTGGCGAGCATTGAGTCTCTTGGCAGTGAGTAGATACTTCAGGTTCTTATGGTCAGTCCACACTAGAAATGGGAGCTCAGTCCCCCCTAGCCAGTGTCTCCACTCCTCCAGGGCTAGCTTAATGGCCAAGAGTTCTCGGTCCCCCACGTCATAGTTTCTCTCAGCTGGGGTTAGACAACGGGAGTAAAATGCGCATAGATGCATCTTCTTGTCTTGGGTGGACCTTTGGGAGAGAATCCCACCAACCCCGGTATTGGAGGCATCAACCTCCACCACAAACTGAAGAGATGGGTCAGGGATAGTGAGGATGGGGGCAGAGGTAAATCTTTGCTTGAGTTTAGCAAAGGCTTGATCGGCTTCCTTATCCCAGTGGAACCGGGTCTTTGTTGAGGTTAGCGAGGTCAGGGGAGCAGCGATGGAGCTGAACCCTCGTATGAAGCGGCGGTAGAAGTTGGCAAACCCCAGGAACCGTTGGAGGTCTTGCCGTGAGGTTGGTGTGGGCCAGCGAGTGACAGCCTGGACCTTGGCTGGCTCCATCTCCAACATGGACGGGGAGATGATGAACCCCAGGAAGGTAGTGGAGGATGTGTGGAACTCACACTTCTCCGCTTTGATATAGCGGTTGTTCTCTAAGAGTCTCTGGAGGACCTGACGAACATGGTGACGATGTTCCTCCAGTCCTTGGGAGAAAATTAAAATGTCATCCAGGTAAACAAATACAAAGGACTTGAGGAAGTCGTGGAGAACATTATTAATGAGGGATTGGAAGACGGCGAGAGCGTTAGTGAGGCCGAAGGGGACCACCAGATATTCATAATGTCCCGTAGGGGTGTTAAAGGCTGTCTTCCACTCGTCTCCCTCACGGATATGGACAAGGTGGTAAGCATTTCGCAGGTCAAGTTTCGTAAACGTGTCGGCCCCCTGGAGCAATTCGAAGGCGGTCGCCATAAGTGGAAGTGGGTAGCGGTTACTGACGGTGATTTCATTGAGGCCCCTGTATTCTATACATGGACGAAGGGACCCCTCTTTCTTTTTCACGAAGAAAATGCCTGCCCCCACAGGGGAGGAGGATGGGCGCATGATTCCGCAGCGAGGGCCTCTGTGATGTAAGTTTTCATAGATTCTCTCTCTTGGCGAGACAAGGAGTACAGTCGGCCTTTGGGCGGAGAGGTGGCTGGGAGAAGGTCGATGGGGCAGTCGTACAGGCGATGAGGAGGAAGCGACATAGCTCGGGGCTTGCTGAAGACCTGCTGGAGATCGTGATAATGAGCGGGGACGTTGGAGATATTTGAGGTGTACTCGGCCTTGGCGGTAGTAGGGAGTGTAGGGAGTGCAAAGTGAAGACATGACGTGCCGCAAGAGGGGCTCCAACCTGTGATCACATGTTTGATCCAGTCAATCTGGGGACCGTGAAGAGCTGGCCATGGAAAACTGTGGTGACTAAAAAACTAAGGTGGCATGGGACTTGTGTGGTTCCCAGATGTTCTTAGGGTGAGTGGAAGGGTTCTGTGAGTGATGGCTGGAAGGGGGCTTCCATCTAGAGCTTGGACGGACAGGGGATGATCCAGCATCGTGCAGGGAAACCGCAATGCCTTGGTCGTCGCGGAGCTGATCAGATTCCGATCCGAGTCGATGAGCGCCTGGATGGGGTGAGGTTGGCTGCTGATGACTAGTGTTACCGAGAGCAGTGGGCGTGGTTTTGGGAGTTTATCGGGAGGAGCGCCCTCTAGGGCTCCCAGTCTGACTAGAGGGCGCCTCCTTTTAACGGGCAGTCCCTCAGCATGTGACCTGAGCCCCCGCAGTAGAAGCAGGCTCTTTTTAGGCGGCGGCGACGTCTCTCCTTATCAGAGATGCGGGTTCTGCCCAGCTGCATAGGCTCCTCCTGATTAATCTGCGCCTGAGGAGAGGAGGGATGGGGCGACCTGGGGGGTGAAGGTGTTCTGGTGGGCGGTGACTTCCGGGTTGGCTGCCTTGAGCGAAGGCGCGAGTCAATCCTCCCAGCGAGATCCATGAGAGTGCCGTTATGTAGGGTATAAAACAGAAGAGGATTCAGATCCGCACGGTTCAAAGATTGAAAAGAGCCTTTTCACCCGTTGTTGTCTCGAAGTATGTGGAATCCGGAAGTGATAAACAATAGCGCAGTTTAGGGGCGAAGCGTGAATCTGGGTCTGTGAAGCAAATCTCAGGTTTAACAAATCCGAAGTGATGAGCGATAAGCAAAAGTCCTTACACAAAAACACTTGTCTATATACACATGAATCATAGAGAATAACCGCAAGAAAACTGGGTTGTGGAGCACGCAATAATCCGGGAGCAATGCCGGGAGAAATTATTTGTGAATCGGGAACCAGGATGTGTGTGTGGGAGGGGTGGTATGGAGGCGTGGGAAAAGACGTGACAGCCTGGAGAAAACATGACCGCGTATAGGGAAATCTGACAGCGTGGGGAAAAAAAACAACAAAACAAAAAAAAAGGAAGTGACAGGGGTTTGTGACAAGGAGTAGAAGTAAAAAGTCGACTAAAAATGTATTACTCAGGTAAAGTATAGATACCCAAAATTTCTACTTAAGTAAGGTAACGAAGCATTTGTATTTCGTCACTTGACCCCCCTGCATCTGGCCATTTAAGATACAACAGTGATTAATTTTGGTTGCGTACCATCGGTCACGCACTGGTTTATGAAGATAACGCCCCTAAAACGCCCCGGCGTTAAAACTGCTCCGACCCCTTTTTCTTTGTTTTTGTTTTTTAAGTTAGTTTTCATTGATCTAAAACCGGTCAAATTCTTCACCATTGAGTTTATTAGGTATAATAGAGACACTCTTGTTTCTATTGGTATACAATGCACTCACAATTTGAAGTTTTTAACTCTGGATCCAAGCTGGCCAAGTGAGATCCTGAGGGAGAACAAGGGACGCGAAGCGGCGGCCCCAAAGGAAACGAGCCGATGTCAGGAACAGGGTGAGAGCCCGTGCCTAGCATCCTGCTCGCCAACGTGCAGTCACTGGAGAACAACTTGATGAGCTTAGGGCCAGGGTAAAGTTTCAGAGAGACATTCGAGACTGCAATCTTCTCCGCTTTACAGAGACATGGCTGAACCCAGCGGTGCCGGACCACGCCATCCAGCCAGCTGAGTTCTTTTCGGGTTACCGCATGGACAGGACACGGGACTCTGGGAAGTCAAGGGGTTTAATGGTGATCAACAGCTGGTGCAACACCGCATGCATTGTGCCTTTCACACGCTCCTGCACACCCAACCTGGAACTACTGTCCATTATGTTTTATCCTTGTTACTTTCCTCGGGAGTTTACATCGGTCATAATCAGCGTCGTTTATATCCTGCCTCAAGCGGACATGGACACTGCCTTAGGCACTCACACAGCCCCAGGCACAACACTGCTTATTGTGGCGGGGGACTGTAACAGCGCCAACCTCAAACACGTATCGGCAAACTTTCATCAACACATCACCTGCCCCACCATGGGTGAAAGAACACTGGATCATTGCTATACTACAGTCAAGGACAGCTACAAAGCAAAATCTCTCCCTCCATTTGGGAAATCCGACCACGTAGCCATCTTCTTCATGCCAAAATACAAAGAAAGACTCAAACAGGAAGTTCCGGTTCAGAGGAAGGTGGCGCCCTTAACGGACTAATTGGTGGCCAAATTAATGGATGATACCACTGAAAAAAACAAACATCAGAACGTTTTCCAATCAGAAACCATGGATGAATAAAACCATCAGCGATGCTCCAAGATCTCGCACCGCTGCCAATAACGCAAGACTTGCATTGTGGGACATGGACCCGTACAAGGCTGAGACATACAACGTCTGGAAGGTGCTGAAGGAGGCAAAGCAACGCTACGGGAGAAAACTAGACTCACAAGTCTAACAGAGTGACTTAAGGTGCCTGTGGTAGGGACATAGAACAATAGCGGACTACAAAGCACCAACATCCAGCATGACGAACGTAAATGTGACCCTGGCAGATGAGCATGACGTGCAATAATGCGTTCATCATCTATGAGCATGACGTCCTCACGAGAGCCTTCAGGAGAGTGGACACCAGGAAAGCAGCAGGACCAGACAGCATGTCAGGTCGAGTCCTCAGAGCCTGCACAGACCAGCTAGCACCTGTGTTCACAGAGATATTCCACCTCTCCTTATCTCAGTCGGGGATCTCCACATGCTTCAAAGAGTCCGTCATTGTTACTGTTCGGAAGAAACCCTGTCCTGCTTTCCTCAATGACTATCACCCTTTAGCCATCACCTCAGTAGAGATGAAGTGCTGTAAACGGCTGGTCAGAGACATTTCTTTACTACCTGACACACTGGACCTATTACAGTTGCATACCACCGAACCACACTACAGATGCTCTACATCTCTCATCTCCTCCATACATGTCTCACTCACCTGGACACTCGAAGCAGAAATTATGTTAACATGCTCTTCATCGACTGGAGCTCATGTTTTAATACCATAATTCCCTCCACACTCACAACCAAGCTGGAGCACCTGGAACTCAGCTCATCTATGAGTCAGTGGATCTCTATTTTCCTAACTGGAAGAGCACAGGCAGTAAGGATGGGCGGACATGTCTTCCTCACTCTCAACACTAGAGCCCCCAGGTTGAGCCCCTAGCTGTACTCTTTGTACACGTACGACTTTGTGGCCATTACCAACTCCACCACCGTCATCAAGTTAGCTGATGACACCACAGTGGTGGGTCTGATCACGAACAACAATGAGACAGCCTACCTAGAGGAGATTGGAAATCTGGAGAAATGGTGCCAAAGAAACAATCTCCGCCTGAACATCAGCAAGACAAAGGTGTTGAAAGTCGACTTTGGTACAAAGCAGAAGAGGGACTACCAGACCCCTGTCATAAAAAGGAGCCCAGTGGCGCCTGTTGCCACTCGTCTGGAGCCCAGAGTGCATTATCCGCACCGAGCTCTCTGACCTGCACTCAATCTACAGCAAGCGGTGCTGAACCAAGGCCAGGACGATCGTGAAGGTCCTTAGCCATCCCAGAAATGGAATGTTCTGTCTGTTAATGAGATGGCACGAGAAACCCGCATGAGAGTTTGTGTGTGTCTATGTGTCTTATAATGTAGGTGTACACGCGCATTTCATATGTAGTTGTTTGAGCAGTTAGTAACATATATGTATGTATGTGTGACAGTTTCATATATGTGTATGCTGTGTGTGCATGAATAAAGTTTGATTTAAGTCGTATATGGCGCCTCATATATTTTTTTTACATTGAACCAGAGAAAAAATGCTCTGATGGGTAGTAATATCAGAGGGGAAACAGTATACGCACAAAGTGATGCATGCAAAGTGATGCATCAAGGTATATCATAAATATAATATCAGAAATAATATCAGGTTTGCATCTTTGTGGTAATTATGTTACTACATGATAGCATAATTATGTTGTGATGTATTTTATTTTATAGTTAAACTGATACCAAAATCATTAATCTAATAGGTTACCAATCTAGACTAGATTGACTGTTGGGATAATTAATAATAATCTTATTGCTAAAATGTTACATTTTCATTGACTAAAATTAGGTTTTTCCTCGCCGTCACGTCGTTCGACATGTCAAACTGAGAGTAGAAGCTGTTTAGCCCATCTGGAAGGGACCCTTCACTGTCACAGGCAGGTGATGATGTCTTGTAGTTGTTAATGGGTTGTATGCTCTGCCACATGTGCCGTATTTCATCGCTGTCACTAATATCATGAAGCATCGTGTGTTTTTACATTTTATTATACTTTCCTTCTATTATTTACTTATAACTTTATTTTGTATTTAACAAGTAAGGTCGCCCTTTTAAACCATGCTTTTTGAAAGTGTTCTTGTTCTGAGTTATGCAATATTAATTACGTTTTAATTACGTTATGCAATATTAATTACGCTGATCGCACTGAAGCCAGGAGGAGAGAGAGCGGTAAGAGGAAAGGAGGGGGGCTGGCTGTTTACATCAACAACGTGTGGTGTAACCCCGGTCATGTGACTGTTAAGGAGCGCGTTTGTAGTCCAAATATTGAACTGTTGGCTGTCAGACTTCGCCCATATTATTTACCCAGAGAACTCTCCCATGTGATAATAACGGCTGTGTACATTCCTCCATCCGCGAATGCCACTCATTCATTCTGTAACTGCCAAACTCCAGACTTGACACCCTGATGACTTTCTCCTGATCTCCGGTGATTTCAACCACACATCGCTGACCAAGACTATTCCCACTTTCACTCAACATGTGCATTGCCACACTAGGGGGGAGAGGACACTAGACCTGCTGTATGCTAATGTTAAAGGTGCCTACAGTGCTGCAGCACTTCCCCCCCTGGGGAGGTCGGATCACAACCTGGTCCACCTCATGCCAACATACAAATCCCTTGTTCAGAGACAGCCTGCCATAGTGAGGAGTGTAAGAAGGTGGTCAGAAGAAGCCACTGCTACATTACAGGATTGTTTCGAGGCTACGGACTGGGAGGTTCTGGGCACAAGTACGTGGTGTTTTGGGTACCGGTACAATGCATGATGTTTTCTACAGTGCAGGGACTTTTTGCAGATACAGGCTCAGGCTAAAGAGGTACTGGAGGACACCACATAGTTGCGGAGCACAAGATTTCAGGACTTGAGAGCAATCACTTTGACAGTCAACATTTGCTGCATTTATTTATTTTAGATAGCAGAACAGCCCACGGAAATCAAAAAATTGGACCTAGCCCCCCGTTCCTCTTGGGACCCAAGAAATACCGACTGTAGTAGCCTGACTCACTGTCTGGTAGGGGAACATGTTCCATGGCCCGATTTCCCAGCAACTTCTGTCAGCAGATGCGCACTTTCAGGTTTCACTGAAGTGGAGACAACACCGTTGAAACACGGAGGGTGATGTGAGAACTGCATCCTGTAGTTTCTCTCGACAGTGCTTAGTACCCAAGGAGATATGCTTGGCAGTAGTTTTCATGCTGCCAGCTTCTCTGAGAGGGGCAAAAGTCTCAGCGGCTTGGTTACGGGGGGGGCGATGTTAGATGTTTGGCATCCTGAAACATGGCAGGAAAAACCGAAGAGCTAACACTTTATTGGAGACTGGTGTTGCCCGAAACACCAGTGGTGGTGGAGCAAAAACACCGACCTCCTGGGGTGCCAGGGAGAACACTTCATTCTCGAAAGAAACCCTGTATGCCACCCCCATGGTCCTGGGTACGTGAACCTCAGGGCTTCTTCGTGAAGAAGACAATACAGTATGCCAGTCTGAGCTCTTTTAAAGCAGATTGCGAAGCGCAGCGCAACACACCCCAATCTTTACGAGGGGGTCCCCGGCTCAAAAACACTCTCCTTGTGTGTTTCACGCCTTGCAAGAGTCAGACCCGGTCGAGACTGGGTGGCCGACAGTCCCGACTCTTGAGCACAGCGGGGAAGGAATTTCCGAAGGCTTGTTCATATAACTTCGCCTCATGTCATTAACTTGTTCACCTAGTGGCGAACGAGTTAATGACATCGCCAAACAGGCCGGAAGGCGAGATAGGGGCATCAAGGTGGAACGCGCGATCCTATGGTTGATGCCACTGAGATTCAGCCACAAGTCTGTGGCCCGGCGTAATTCCAGAACGCCCTATTTTGAAGAGCCCTGCCAGTACTCAAGTCTCTCAGCAAGTCAGCCTGATAGGCCTGCAAAACCGTCATGGTGTGCAATGGAGCCCCAACCAGACCTGCTGCCTAAAAAGTTTTTCCCTCCAGGGAAGATAAAAGTCTACACAGCTTGAAAGGAAGTATTACAGTAGCTTTTCAGGGAGGATGATGACCCAGGAGAGAGATAGCCTGGAAGCGTCTCTTCTATCTGGGCATCATCAAATAACCCTGCGCTTCCACCTCAACTATATTTAAACAAATAAATAAGTAGAAGGGTACACAGAACACAGGATAAATACAGCTTACTCCATGGAAAGGTTTACTCATGTGGAGATTGCTAAGAAAAAGGCAGAGAGCGTCGTTGAGGCTCCGCCCCCCGGCCACTGGACAGAACCTGCCGTCCAGTTTTTTTTTGTTTTTTTTTAAGTGCTTGGGTGCTATTTACATCTCCGCGGAGCGAGAGAGAATGCGAGCGGACAGAGGGATTTCCCGATCCAACGAGGGAGTAAGAGATAGCTCTCACAGCTCTGCTGGATACACGAGTTTTAAGCCCCAAAAATGCCCCGCGGCCCAGAGCTTCTCAAGGAATGCAGGCCGTGCGCGAGCACTTTATTCAAAGCAGTAAAGTGTAGAGATCGCATTCCGATATGTATTTATCAGACACAGGGATATCTCAATTAAAACTCTGCCATAATAAACACTTTCTTATTTTGCTGGTTTAAACACAGACAACAAGGTCAGTGAAGACAAAAGATCTGAGGAATGTTTCCGGTTCACTCCTATTTATAACCTGCAGGTGCGTATTATCAGATGACTTCACCCGACCGAGGTAATATAAGCCAAAATTTGGCGTGTTTGATACACACATGCTTCACAACCGGCAACATGACAAGATGTTTTCCACAGCGTTTTCACGCAGCATCGAGTGTAGCCTTTAAAAGGAAACTCCAGATCTACAAAATGGTATCGATCAGATAAGTAGGATGTAAACCATTTTAATGCCTGCCCCTGAAAACCTACTGTTTGTGATTTTGTAAGTGATCTACAGGAATATTATGAGCTATAGTGTTGAATGCAGCACTAAGTTCAAGTAAGATGAGTATTGAGATGCAGCCTTAAGTAGTGCAGCTTCTGTACTATGATGAGGACTGAAACCTGACTAAAATTCTTCTAAGGTATTGTTTTCCTGCAAAAAGGGACATATTTGAGCTAACACCACCTTTTCTAATATTCTTTATATTCAAATTCAAATTTTATTTGTCACATATACAGTCATACACAGTACGAAATGTAGTGAAATGCTTATACGACTGCCAGTGACCCTAAAAGAGAATTAAAGTTTACAATAAGAAATAAATATGATTAAAAGAAATATGATAGAAAAATTAAATAGAAAAATTAAATTAAACTAGGAAAAATAGAACTAAAAATAAAAATAGAAATATGCTAAAAAAAATGGAACTAAAAATAAAAATAGAAATATGCTAGGAAAAATAGAACTAAAAATAAAAATTGAAATATAATGTACATAAAAATAGAAATATACTGTACAAATTGAAATATACTGTACTGAGAAATATCAAATTCAAATTCAAATTCAAATTTTATTTGTCACATACACAAACATACACAGTACGAAATGTAGTGAAATGTATTATACGACTGCCATTGACCCTAGAAGAGAGTTAAATTTTACAAATAAGAAATAAATATGAATAAAAGAAATACGATAGAAATTAAATTACAAAATTAAATTAAACTAGGAAAAATAGAACTAAAAAATAAAAATAGAAATGTGCTATGAAAAAATAGAACTAAAAATAAAAATAGAAATAGGATGTACAAAATAGAAATATACTGTGCAAATTGAAATATACTTTACGGTGTGTGCAAATATGCATGGAACAAAGTGTCTTAGTGCAGAGGTTATTAAAGTGACTTTGTGCACTGGTCCAGGATGTAAACGTAAAACTGTAAAATGTAGTGTAGTTGTGAAGGTAGGTGTGCAAAGTTATTAAAGTGTCTTTGTGCAATGGTCCAGGATGTAACGTACGACATGTAGTGTATATATGAAGGAAGGTGAGCGTGTAATTGTCCATAGTGTTCATAGATGTAAGAAGATTGATGGATTTGACCAATTATGAAAAGATTGTGTAGTTCTGCATAGTGGTGTGGTTGTGGTTGAGAGACCTTATCGCCTGCGGGAAGAAGCTCCTCCTCAGTCTCTCTGTGTTGGCCTTCAAGGAGCGGAATCGCTTCCCAGACCGCAACCGAGTAAACAGTCCGTTATTGGGGTGGCTGAGGTCCTTCACGATCTTCCTGGCCTTGGTCAAGCACCGCTTGTTGTAGATCGAGTGCAGGTCAGGGAGCTCGATGCGGATGATGCGCTCAGCTGATCGCACCACCCTCTGTAGAGCTCGTCTGTCCTGCATGGTGCTGTTCCCGAACCAGGTCGTGATATTTCCCGTCAGGATGCTCTCGATGGTGCAGGAGTAGAAATTCCTGAGCACCTTGGAGGGCAGTCTAAAGTCTCTCAAGCGTCTGAGGTGGTAGAGACGCTGCCGGGCCTTTTTTACCACGGTGTTGATGTGACAGGACCATGCCAGGTCCTGCGTGATGTGAACACCGAGGTATCTGAAGCTGTCCACTCTCTCCACTGGGCTCCTGTTGATGACGGGGGTCTGGTAGTTCCTCACCTGCTTTGTACTAAAGTCCACTATCAGCTCCTTTGTCTTACTGACGTTCAGGAGGAGATTGTTCCTCTGGCACCAGTTCTCCAGATTTCCAACCTCCTCCAGGTAGGCCGTCTCATCATTGTTCGTGATCAGGCCCACCACAACAGTGTCGTCAGCGAACTTGATGATGGTGGTGGAGCTGGTAGTGGCCACGCAGTCGTGGGTGTACAGAGAGTACAGCAGGGGGCTCAGAACACAACCCTGGGGGGCTCCAGTGCTGAGAGTGAGAGGGGCTGAGACATGTCCGCCCATCCTTACTGCCTGTGGTCTGCCAGTTAGGAAGTTGGAGATCCACTGACACATAGATGAGCTGAGTCCCAGGTGCTCCAGCTTGGTGGTAAGTGTGGAGGGAATTATGGTATTAAATGCAGAACTGTAGTCGATGAAGAGCATTTTCACATAATTCCCCCTCCGAGTGTCCAGGTGAGTGAGAGATGTATGGAGGAGATGAGAGATTGCACAAATATACTGTACAAATTGAAATATACTGTACTGGGTGTGCAAATATGCATAGAACAAAGTGTCTTTGTGCAAAGGTTATTAAAGTGTCTTTGTGCACTGGTTCAGGATGTAAACGTAAACATGTAGTGTAGTTGTGAAGGTAGGTGTGCAAAGTTATTAAAGTGTCTTTGTGCAATGGTCCAGGATGTAAACGTACAACATGTAGTGTCGATATGAAGGAAGGTGTGCGTGTAATTGTCCATAGTGTCCATGGATGTAAAAAGATTAATTGATTGATCAATTATGAAAAGATTGTGTTAGTTCTGCATAGTGGTGTGGTTGAGAGACCTTATCGCCTGCGGGAAGAAGCTCTTCCTCAGTCTCTCTCACTCTAAAAAATGATTCTGTGGCCTTGTAAATTTCACAGTTATAAAAAGGTTATGTTACCTTGATAAAATCTCTAAAAGTCACATACATGATTGTTTGAGTTAGACAAATCAAAATAAATGGCTAAAAAAAACAACTATTAATTTTGTCTTAAATTTACACTATAATTTAAGTTTACTTCACTAGTACAAATCAGCATTTGACTAACTTATTTATATTTTTAACATGCACTTAATATTTTTTGATACATTTAAATCAAAATAACTGGTAATGGAGTAATTGTACTGATTAGTTTCAAGAACTACAATTATAAATTTTTCCAACTCAATATTCTTTATGTTTAGCAACAAAAACTTAAATAATTGAGTAAATTGCCCTGTGCAAGTGCTCATGGGAAATCTGGTGTAACATCAGAGACAAGAAGGCTGTGAGGATGGACATGAAGCACCTGGAACATTCCTTACAAATCCTGGTGAATAAACAGCTAACACAAGTTACTGTAATAATGACTCTGTCTGCCTGCACACACAACTTTATAGGGTCTAAGTTACTGTTCTGAATCCTGTCACAGCCGAGCTCCAGAGATAACGATAGCTAGCAACAGGCCAGTCCTGGGGTTCATAGTGATTTAGCTTGTTTGTTCCAACCACCAAACTGCTCAGCTAAAGCGCGTTTAATACAGACACGTAAACTCTGGTGTAAAAGGAGAGATTTAACACCGAGTGGCAGCGCGTGCATGTCCGCGTTTCTCGGTGTAACCGGCCGCAATATTTGAATTTCTCCCGCCAAATGCGGTGATTTTGCGCAGCCTACCGCCATTGTGGCGAGGATATAAAACTAGCATGTTCAAATAATTACCGCATGTGTAACGGTCCACCTCACACACTAAACCGCGAATCTGCTCGTTTCACTCCGACACTTTAAGGAGGAAACGCGGACCAAAGCAGGTTTAAACAGCAGAAATGAGGTGCAGTGTCCGGGTTCTGGCAGTGTTTTATCCGTTACTGTCAAGAACTAACCTGAGATGACCAGAAGACGTAGCTTTAGCGGTTAGCGCTTTGTAGCGTGAATGGTAAACCCAAACGCGGATGAACACGAGTAGGCAGGATAATCACGCTTTTAGTCTAAGGACTCTCACAAATGGGGAGTAAGGGAAAGACACAATCTAACCCGCGTCCTATAGATACACACTCGATCAGGAATTGAAACCAAAAAGGTGAGTACTCACAGTTAGGTGAAGGTGCTATGGTTTGTTTACCTCTTTTATACTTCCTGGTTTGCGACCGCTTAACTTCCGGGTCCTAGTGCCGGTCGCGTTCCGAGTGTGCATGACAGTACCCCCCTGTCCAGGACCGGCTCCAGACGGTCCTGAGGTGGAGGATACCCTGTGACGGTAGTCCCGGATGAGCTCAGGGTCGAGGATGAACCGTGCTGGGACCCAAGATCGCTCCTCGGGGCCGTAGCCTTCCCAATCGACCAGGTACTGGGTGCCCCTGCCCTGAGGTCGCGAATTGAGGATTCGTCGCACGGTGTAGGCGGGACCGCCGTCAATGATTCGGGGAGGAGGAGCAGGGGGGGGGGGTGGAACCAGAGGTGAAGTGATGAAGGGTTTTAGCTGTGATGTATGGAAGACTGGGTGGATCCGGAGCGCCGCAGGCAGCTGGAGCCGGTAGGTGACAGGGTTAATCCGTAACGTGATGCGGTATGGTCCGATGAACCTTGGTGATAGTTTTCTTGATTCGGTGTGCAGATGGAGGTTTTTAGTTGATAACCATACCTTGTCACCTACGTGGTACAAACGTCCCGGCGGGTGTCGGCGGCGATGTTGGGCGACGTAGCTGGTGTTGGCTCGCTGGATGGCGCGATTCGCTTGGTTCCATATCCGCCGACACCTACGGACCAACTGTTGGGCCGATGGTACGTCAACCTCCGGTTCTTGATGGTTGAACATGGGAGGATGGAAACCATGGCACACCTCAAATGGGCTTAGGTTGGTGGCCGAGGAGACGTGGAGGTTGTGGGACAGTTGAGGTAGCCCATTTGAGGTAGCGGGCCCAGGAGCGCTGGCGATCGGAAACGAAACATCTCAGGTAGCGCTCCAGTTGTTGGTTGGTCCGTTCCGTCTGACCATTAGTCTGGGGGTGGTAACCGGATTACAGACTACAGGTGAAATTGATCAGACGGCAGAAGGCCTTCCAGAACCGGGCTGTGAACTGGGGCACCCTGTCCGAGACGATGTCTTTTGGGAACCCATGCAGTTGGACTACGTGTTCCAAAATCAATTCAGCGGTGTCTTTTGCTGATGGGAGTCCGGCTAGGGCCACCAGGTGCACGGCCTTGGAGAACCGATCAACGATGGTTAATATGGTGTCCTTACCCTCTGAAACCGGCAGGCCCGTGATGAAATCCAGGGCGATGTGCGTCCAGGGCCGTCGAGGAACTGGGAGTGGTTGGAGTTCTCCTGGAGTTGGTTGATTTGTGTCTTTTGCCCTGGCGCACACCGGGCACGCCTGAACAAATTTGAGGACGTTTCTCCTCAAGGAGGGCCACCAGAACGCCCGTTGAATAAACGATAGGGTTCATCGCGCCCCAGAATGTCCGGCGATGGTGGACGAATGCCCCCATTGGAGAAACTCCGCTCGCAGCTGTTGGGATACGTAGAGTCGTCCAGGCGGCACACCTGCCGGTTCGGTCTCCGCCGCCTGTGCCTGGCGGACCCTGGTCTCCAAATCCCAGTGGAGGGGTGCGAGGATTCGAGATGGGTGGATGACAGGCACGGGTTCCGCCCGGGGGAGATCGTCCTCATACTGTCGTGATAGGGCGTCGGCTTTGGTGTTCTTCGACCCCGAGCGGTAAGAAAGATGGAAATTATATTGTTCGAAAAATAGTGCCCACCGTGCCTGTCGTGGATTGAGCTGTTTGAGGTTCTTGATGGTGATCAGATTTTGGTGATCGGTCCAGACGATGAATGGCTCACTGGCGCCCTGGAGCCAGTGACGCCATTCCTCCAAAGCCCACTTTATGCCCAACAGCTCGCGGTCCCCTACCCCGTATCGCTGCTGAGTGGGGTCAAATTTTTTGGAGAAGAAACTGCAAGGGTGCAGTTTCTGGTCTGGACCTCGCTGGGAGAGAACTGCGCCGGCGCCCACATCCGACGCATCCACCTCCACAACGAAGGGTTTGTTGGCATCCGGATAAAGAAGAATCGGGGCGGTGGTGAAGCGATGGCAGAGTTCCTTGAAGGCTGAGATGGCGGTAGGATTGAGCTGAAATGGGTGAGATGAGGGCCTGGTCAATGTGGTCAATGGTGCTGCAACTGTACTGTAGCTCCGGATAAAGCGACGATAGAAATTCGCAAACCCGAGAAACCGCTGAAGCTGTTTAAGTGTCCTGGGTAGGGGCCAGTGATGTACAGCTTCTAGCTTCTGCGGGTCCATGGCCACACCCTGGGGCGAGATGACAAAACCCAGGAACGTGGTGGAGTGCTGGTGAAAAGCACATTTTTCCAGCGAGCATAGAAATTGTCGTTGTTACTGTAGATATAAATGAATGAGGCTTAATAACTGCCAATTTGAGAGATTTAGGGACGTGATCTAACATAGTGAGGAATTAATAATGTTTAAAAGCAACTATCCAGCTGTATGTATCACTTCTTTTAGTAATCTAGTTGGAATTGGATCTACAGGAACAACGACAATGTTGATTTAGCTGCGGTGATAAGTTTATACAGAACTTCCTATTTTATCCCTGTAAAGAATTAAAGTGCCCCATTATGCTTTTTCAAATATTATCTTTCATGCGGTGTATCATGTAGCTGTATGTGAACGTCTCGGGTTACTTTGCTGTAACCCTGTTCCCTGAAAAGGCGGGAATGAGATGCTGCGTGAAAACGCTATGGGAACATATTTTTGGGTTGCCGGTTGTGAAGCATGTGTGTGCCAAACACGCCAAATTTTTGGCATATATAACCTTGGTCGGGTGACGTCATCTGATGAAGTGCACCTGCAGGTTATAAATAGGAGTGAACCGAAAATATTCCTCAGATCAATTTTGTCTGAAAAGGACGTCCAGTCACGCAGGCAGTGCGGCATTGGAGCGCAGCATCTCGTTCCCGCCTTTTCAGGGAACAGGGTTACAGCAAAGTAACCCGACACGTTCCCTTTTCAAAGGCTACACTCGATGCTGTGTGAAAACGCTATGGGAACGAGAATACCAACGCCGCCGCACTGCAAGTGTCTGGACCCCAAGGTTTTGAAGGGTGTGCGCATAAAGGCCGAGGAGGTCTCAGAAGAATCTCTGGAATGTGATCCCCGCGATGACGTAGTTAACGATGCCCCGCCCCATAAACGCCCCCATGAGCTTTCTAAAAAGATGGTTGCAATGCTGTATAATTCCGCCAGATGGAGCTTCAGTTAACTGCAGTGTCCAAGCAGCCGGTTATTATATTTAATATATATATAACATAACTTACATCAACATAGTTTCATAAATAGATGATGTGGTAAAAAAGAGGGATAAAAAACGATTCATAAAACAGATTTAAATCACTCAATACACAACCCATGATGCTTATGCTATTTTTAATTAATGATTAAATTAATTAATTAGTTAATAAAACTACTTATTGCAAAATTTTTTACGACATCCCTATAAATACTTAAAGACACGGTAACATCTGTAATTTATCTATACCAGATTAATAACGCATAATATCAGGAACAAATATCTGTCCATACGGATCAGTATATCTTTAGTCATTTAACCAGTATAACTTTCCCCCATCAAAGATCTGATGGGGCATTAATCACTTATCACTATGGTGAATAGATGCGGCAGCAGAGACAGATTAAATCCCCATAAACATTCACACCTGAACACAATACTAACAGAACTAAAGAGGTCCAGAGGGTCAGCGCCTGTTATCAGGACAGGGATCACCTACAGGATCATACTGTAATTTTCACAGGTTATATATTTTTTGCAATAGTTTCATTTGGTTTTACGCAATTTCATGTTTTATTTGTTTGTGTGTGTACGTGTACATGTATGTGAGAGAGAGAGAGAGTGAGAGCGTGCGCGAGAGAGGGCTTATATTGTGATTTATCCAGGGTTACTAAAGCCTGGCTTACTACTACTAATAAAAATATTTCAATGTAACCCATATGTCTCCATCACCAAATCAGCCAACGCTGTAAACAGATAACAAGACAGAATATATAGGCTACTCTGAAACGTTAATTTGAACATTAAAAAAATATATATATATGTCTTGTATTTATTTACCAGGAGGCGTTTGTTTGTTGCTTTCTCGTTTATTAAGAATACAGTGGAACAGCACACAATACCGTGTGCTCTCTTGCACACCCACCACACAACAGTGGTCCCGCTTCTTTGCTGGTGCCTGCAGATATATATATAACTCACTGAGGCCCCCTAGCTGGTGGATGATATAACACATTAACCAGTGTACAATACCCTGACACCTCCCCCTTTTAAGTCAATTCCTTAGGGTAGCATTTCTATTACCTTAACATGTGAATCCAATATCACTTACAATAACTTCTTTTTTTTTTTTTTTTTTTTTACAGGAACTGTAAAGACCGTAAACCATTATTCCGAACTTGTTTGCCACCACACAATGACCTATAACTATACACCTTAATATTGCTCCAACATTGCATGTTACTGACTCAACTGTTTAACATCCACTATTCAGACATGCATTACTATGTTGTGTTATAAACAAATTAACATAACACCCACATAAAACATTCTACGTTTGGTACCTGTTACATTTTACAGTAATACTGCAATATATATATTATATATATATATATTTATTTATTTTTACAAGTCCAATCGAACCGCAGGCTTACTAACTCTGCCCGACCTTGTGATAGTAGGTGTTATTGCAACTGCCTCAACCGGTATATCAGGGTCCATACAGTGCTGGACTTTCTGTGTAGGCTGATCAGGACTCGTTGTTTTAAAAGTCTCTTCTTGAACTTCAGGTAGTAGCTGGATATGCCTTCTGTTTCTCCTTTTTTCTCCCTCCTTTTCCTGGGAAACAATGTATGACCTTGGAGTGGTACTCTCTGTTAGCACCTTAGCTGGCCCCTTCCACTGTGATTCACCATCCAGCTTCAACATAACCGAATCCCCTGGTCTAAGAACAGGTAAGTCCTTTACGCCATGTCGCCTGTTAAAGTAGTATGCCTGTTGTTCCTTTGCTGCTTTATCCTTCTCTCTTATACTTGCTCTGTTCGGCCACTTTGGTCTGAGGTTTTTCTGCAGAGTGGGTAGAGTAGTACGGATTTTCCTTCCCATCAACAATTCTGCTGGACTTACACCCGTAGAGGTGTTAGGTGTAGCTCGAAAACTCATTAGTGCCAACAATGGATCCTCCTGCTTCAGTATCCGTTTTGCAGTCTGAACAGCCCGTTCTGCATGCCCGTTACCTTGTGGATTGTGTGGACTCGAGGTAATGTGTTGAATGTCATATGTGGCACAAAAGTTCCTCCAGACCTCGCTGATGAATTGTGGTCCATTGTCACTGACAACTTGTTCTGGTATGCCAAATCTTGCGAAGGTAGCTTTGAGCTTATGTACAACACACTCTGATGTCGTTACACTTAATTGAAGAATTTCCAAATACCGCGAATAATAGTCAGATAGTACCAAATACTGTTTCCCTTGATGCATGCATAAGTCTATGGCTATTCGCTGCCACGGCCTTTCTGGTAATGGGGTTGACTGTAGCGGCTCCTTATGCTGTGTGCGTTTGTTTTCTATACAAAATTTACACGTTTCTATCTTTTGCCTCAAATCCTCAGAAATTCCAGGCCACCACACAGTCTCTTTAGCTCGAGCTCTGCATTTTGACAGTCCTTGGTGTCCTTCGTGAATTCTACTAAGAATGTTCTTTCGCATTGCTTTTGGAATTACCAAGCGGTTGCCTAGCACTAACAGTCCGTCACTTAATGACAAGAAATCCTTCCATTTGTAAAAGCTTTGTATGCTGTTAGGGATACTTTTAGCATATTCAGGCCATCCTCCCTTTACGAATTTCTCCACCATTTGAAGCTGATCATCCTTTTGAGTCTCCATCTTTATCTCTGTCAACTTCTGCTGTGACACTGGCAAACTCCCAATGATCGCATTCACATGGGCACTCACATCCGCTGACATAAAATCCTCTGAGGTGTTTAATGGGCTCCGTGACAATGCGTCTGCTACCACCATGCTTTTGCCTGGCATGTATTCTGCTTTCGCATTAAATCGCATGAGTCTCATTAAAAGTCTTTGACATCTTACTGGTACACTGTCCAGATCTTTACTGTTAATCAGTGGTATTAACGGCTTATGATCAGTGACCAGTCTGAATTTTTCCAAGCCGACTAAGTACTTTTGGAACCTTTCACACGCCCATACGCCTGCAAGGCATTCCTTCTCTATTTGGGCGTACCTGACTTCTGAATCTGTCAGTCTTCTTGACGCGTATGCAACTGGTTTCCAGCTGCTGTCGTGCTTTTGCAGTAGCACACTGCCAATTCCGTAGCTGCTGGCATCGGCTGATACAGTTGTTTCTCTTGCCGGATCGTAATGTGCTAGGACTGGTGCTTTGATAAGTGCGTTCTTGAGATTGCCAAATGCTCTTTTCTGTGGTTGATCCCAAGCCCATACACTCTTTGTCTTAAGCAGTTCATACAGAGGACCCCCTTCCGTTGCTAAGTTTGGAATGTATTTGCCCATATAGTTTATAAGGCCTAACGCTCTTCTCAGTTCACTTACATTATTAGGTTCTTGCAACTCATTAATTGCACGCACCTTTTCCGGGTCCGCCCTGACACCTTGAGCATCCACGATGTGACCCAGGAAACTTAACTCTGTTTTCTTGAACATGCACTTCTCTTTATTTAGCTTGAGGCCTACACTTTCCATTCTTTTCAGCACTTCTTTTAAGTGTTTGTCATGCTCTGTTTCGTCCTGCCCGTACACTATCACGTCATCCATGTACACGGCCACTCCATTCAGATCTCCTAAAAGCTCGTGCATTTTGCGTTGGAAAATTTCCGGTGCTATGCTGATTCCAAATGGGAGCCTTTTAAAGCAATATCGGCCCACTGGGGTGATAAATGTTGTCAAGAGGCTGCTGTCCTCACTTAACGGAATCTGCCAAAATCCTGACGCTGCGTCCAATGATGTAAAGACACTTGCACCTGCTAATTTAGCTAGGATTTCGTCTGTTGTGGGAAGTATGTATCTCTCCCTTTTAATGTTATCATTTAGCTTGTTCAGTCCAACACAAATTCTCACTGTCCCATTGGGTTTCATGACTGGCACCATGGGAGCACACCAATCTGTGGGCTGTGTAACTCTCTTCACTACGCCTTGTTCTTCCATTCTCTGCAGTTCTGCTTTAACTTTAGACATTAGGGGTAATGGCACTCTTCTTGCAGTATATGCTGCGTACGGTTCGGCTCCCTCTTTTAAGTGGATTTTTACCGGCTCTGTTTTCATGGTACTGCTTCTCTCAAAAACTGTGTTTAACTGCTCTATTCTTTTGACCAGCCTCATCTCGGCCGCTGTCTCTCGGCTCAAGAGATTACCAACAGTTTCTCCGTCTACCACATACACTGTAATGACATACTTTTTTCCTTTGTGCTCTGCTTTTGATGTAAACTGTCCCATACATTTTAGTGGTCCACCTGGGCTGTCCAGTACTATGTTTGAGTGCTTGAGCTGTGTGCTTGACTCGAGACTTTTAAATGTCTCAGTGTTAATAACATTAACGTCAGCTCCTGTGTCTATCTTAAAACTAACAGGGATTCCACCTATTATAAGTGGCACAGTCCATAAAGCTTCTTCTAGTTTATTTTTGTTATTCACTGCACCCAGGTAAAAGCTTTCTTCGCTTTCTTCTTTCACCGTCACCTGTCTGACAGTTCTTGATTTACACATTCTTGCCCAGTGCCCTTTCTTCCTGCACTTTTTACATTCAGTACCTGCTGCTGGACATTTTCTGATGTCTAGGTGTCTTGTCTTACCGCACCTACCACACTCTGTGTCCTCTTTTCTGTTCTCACTGCCTCTTTTATTTTTCTCTTTCGTCCACGGCCTGTTAGCTGCCTTTAATGATTGCCTTGAGGTTACCTCTTGCAAGCTGCTCATTGGTTGTCCCTCTTGCTGGCTGATCTGCTTTGCGACGTCCTCGGCCTGCCGTGTCATCTGCACCGCCGTTTCCAGGGTAAGTGCTGTCATTAGCTGCATTCTCCTAGAGAGACCTTTATCTCTTATGCCTACTACGAGTCTGTCTCTTATGTGTTCATTTCGGCTCGCTCCGAATTCACAGTACTCACTAAGCTCGTACAGCGCTCTGATGTAGCATTCGGCGTTTTCCTCTGGCTTCTGCACTCTCTGGTGGAAACATGCCCGTTCATGTATCACATTTCTTTTCGGCATAAAGTATTCCTCAAACTTTCCAAGAACAGTCTCGTAATCCTCCGCACTTTCCCCTTCCGCGAATGCGAACGATTTGAAAATATTTTCCGCTTCAATGCCCATAGCATATATTAACGTGCTTATCTGTACCTCTTTGTCCTCCTTACTCAGTTTTGTAGCAACCCTGTAGCGTGAGAACCTCTGTCTCCAGGACGGCCACTCTGTTGGACGACCAAAGTTGAAACTGTCTGGGGGATTGAATTTCGCCATTTATTTATTTATTTATTTTTTTCATTACACTTTTACTTCTGACACCATGTCTTGTATTTATTTACCAGGAGGCGTTTGTTTGTTGCTTTCTCGTTTATTAAGAATACAGTGGAACAGCACACAATACCGTGTGCTCTCTTGCACACCCACCACACAACAGTGGTCCCGCTTCTTTGCTGGTGCCTGCAGATATATATATAACTCACTGAGGCCCCCTAGCTGGTGGATGATATAACACATTAACCAGTGTACAATACCCTGACAATATATATATATATATATATATATATATATATATATATATATATATATAAACAATCGACTATTATTGTCAGGGTCAAGTTTACGGGGCTTCTCAGTCTTTCGTTAATTTTACTACTGACTCGAAACCAATGTGGCTTATTAAAGATGCACTGTTTTATTTGACATGGCTGTTTTGTAATGTTCAGCAGAATAAACACTGTATACGGTTCGAATATACTGTGAACGTCTCAAAGTCACGTCTCTTCAGATCCTTCTGCAGTAATGTTATCGTGGTGTAAATTATTAACGTATTGATGTATTTCACTTGCAGACAAAATAGTCTAGTAACGAAAGTAATGGATTTGTCACCACTCTTTTCTTACGCAGCACGGCTAAAAAGATAATAAAAGTTACACCAATCCTGCAATGATGCTACCCTGCCCATACACAACACTGGCTGGGAAGATGAACTCAGACTTTCCAAAACTTACTATTATTTCATGAGATGCAATTAATCTAGGATGAAGAGAACAGAAATAAACTCCCCTCTGTGCAATATGCCCCCCGTGTAACTCTGATTAGAAAAAGCTCACGGACACCAAACCTGCAGCACTTTGGTGTAATTTTTATTATCTTTTTAGCCGTGCTGCATAAGAGAAGAGTAGTGACAAATTCGTTACTTTTAATAACGTGATGTTTGATTGGATATTATATCATTTCCAAGTTTGATAGTGTCGATTTTAGAGTGCATTAGGTGCGATGCGAAAAGGAAGTAAATAAACACGTAGCAATGCAAAGAGGACAGAGCTGCGAAATATTTAGGCAATATAAATTTAACAAAGTGTGATCATAATGGTTGTTGTTGCTGCTGTTTAGGTAATTGGTTCCATCATGTTACTGAACGCAACTGTGTCCACAAAACCGAGCGGAGGGGAAGAAAAACACTCGCTAACGCATTTGAATGAAAAGGGGCGGCGGCTTTTCTTTGAAGATAGCGATTGCGTAATGGGGGTCAATCCGTGGCGGGGGCGTTTTAGGGCATAACACACCTCTGAACATCTTGTGGAAGAAAATTCTTCCACCTGTTAATGTTGCTGTTAGTATAAAATATTAATCAGTTCAAAATAACAAGTTATTAACAAAGAGAATTAAAGAAGAATTAAAGAAGTTTACGCCACGCAGAGCTGGATGAAGTAAGTCAGGCTTTTATTGCAGCAATAAGAACCCAGGTGAGCCGGATTAGCAATGCTTTAGATAAGATCACAAGCAATGCCAAAATCAGACTACCTTCTCAGTCAAAATCATGCTTCTTTTATACAGTTTCTGAGAGGGGGGATCTCCAGTCTCCTCCCCTGTACCTTCACCTCGTTTGACCGCATCAGAATTTTTATTCCATTATAATCCAGTTTATGTCAATTAATATTTCCATTATAATTACACCTTGTTATTTTTGACTCCTTCCTACGCTTATCTGACTCCTCCCTGCGCTTATCTGACTCCTCCTACGTTCATTAATTTCCTATTATAAATTGTTTTCTTTAATATTTATTTTCTATTATCTTTACACTTTTTGGCTCTTTGATGCATTATCTACGTGACAAAGGATTTACCTATGTTAAGAAAGGTGATTCCAAACCTGGTCTTTCTAAAAGACGGCGTTTGGATTTTGAGAGTCCTCACTGTTCTTTTCAGCCAGTAAGGCAGGGTCTAGTAGTACTCCGGCTCCATCTGTCAGAAAGCCTAGATGGTATGTAAGTATTGGTACCCAAACTGATTTTAAAGTGTCTGTTGGTACCAAACTAACGAGACAGCTACTGTTGGTACTCAAACAGATTTACCTGTTCCTCTGTTAAATCGTGGCATTTCTGCTTTTATTCCTCTCACTGACCTTCCTCTTGGTGTTGTTTTAGCTCAAAGAAGGTTTGATATGTAACTTTATCTGAACCAGCCTGTGCCGTGGTGCCTTGCACATATGTTTTAGGGAAATTCCTGCTCCTTTTAAGTTTGGTTTCGAGGACATAATTTATTACATAGGTTACTGTGCCCCTCACTAGCTTCTCTCATTGTTCTGTTTTTTCTATGACCTGGTCTTTGCGGTTTTTCTATGTTTTCTCTCATTACTTTGGTTTCTGTTTATCTGCATGGGCAGTTTTTAGGTATTTCCCAAGCTCCTGCTACCACTGTTTCTGACTTGCTCCTGTCCTGTCTTTCTGCTATACTGGTATACTTACAGGCCTTTTATATTTCTGCCTGTACAAATATATATTAATTAAAACATGCATACGTATTTGATTAAAATATGCTTACAGTCTTTTGTCTTGTAAATGATTATCTTCGTTCACCTTGCAAACCCCCACAGCGCACACACTCTCTGTTGCTATGTCTGTTGGGGCACTTGGTTATACAATGCACTTTAATGTATGAAACACTTACTTCCTGGTTTGTTTTATTTAAAATATTGCTTATTACCTTTTCCTGCAAAATAAACATTAAACAAACATGTTAGCATTGTGTAAATTATTAACATATTGGTGTCTTTTAATAAGGACAAAAACAGACCCTGTGCTTGTGTTTAGGACTGATGCTGAACAGCTGTGTTCATAGGTTTAATCAACAATTTACACGACAACAGTTAAAGCATTTGTGGATGAGGTGTGTGTGTGTGTGTGTGTGTGTGTGTGTGTGTGCGCGCGCGCTCCTGCATTTCTCTGTTGGTTTAACACAAACATTTGCGCACAGACAAGTAAGTCTGAAGTACCCCTCCCCCCGCCAAAAACACACACACACACACAGAGAGCAATTAGCACCATGTCATAGTTAGTATTCTTCACTCAGGTTTCTTACCTTCCACTCCTTCTAAGTTTGTCTTTGCTCTTTTGATGTTCTTAAAACCCCCCCAAAATTTTATACTGAGAAAAAAACAATTATGGGTCACATAATCACAAACACAAACTAGCACAGATACATATGATCAAGTGTTTAACTGCTGTTTTCATTTGTTTCTATAACCAGTAATAATAATAATAATAAATTATTATTATTATTATTATTATTATTAGCCAAACTCTTTGACTATTTAAAACAATGTCGGGTCCCATTTTTTGCACATTGAAGGTTTTGGTTTAAGTAAACCCCCAAACAATTAAAACACGCACACATGACTTTAGAAATAAAATTTATTCTACCAAAACTAGTCAAAGGTAAAACAATAATTTGTATAAAACAGGTGAAAACATGTTTAATATTTTCTTAAAGGTCATTAAAATACCCGGATAACACCAGCTGCTTATCAGTCTCTATTTGGTTCTTTTATATTAAAATATCATTTTAAAAAAATATTAAAGATGGAACTGTTTAATTCTTTGTTTCCCCCAAAAAGTATCAGACGTTTTGCAATTCTATGTTCAGAATATACAGTAGACCTGACCAAACATCATTCTAAAGCTGTTGCACTGTGACGTCATCCCTCCTACAGCTCCCTCAACAGCTTGTTCAGGCTCCTCCAGTAGCTCCAAAAGGCCAACCGTCATCCGTCTGACCCCCCCAATCCTCCACAGCGGAGCTCTGCTTAAAGACAACAGGAGAATTTAGTGAAGACAAAGATGAATAAACTTTACAGAATATCTAGTTGTAATAAATATAAAAGATATTAGTAAACCTACACCACAGAGTGTGTAAAATACTGTTTTGGGGAATTCTGGAAGGTAAATAAACTGGGATAACTTTAACCATTAAACTTTGTTAGTGTTAACCACTGTCTGTCTGTATTATCGTCTGCATTAAATTAACCGAGACTTTACTTAATGGGCTTTTCATACAAATAAGTTAAGCGATATAACACTCGTATAAATTAGTTCATCTCTGAAGCCAAACTATAACTTCCCGAGTACTAAAGCCCCACCCCCACCCCCCCCACACACACACCACACACACCTCCCCACACACACACCTCCCCCCCTCCACTCCTTAACTGATAAACACTTCAGTTTTTATCCAGCTCGGTAACTAAGCGCTCGCGGTACCGCGCAAAGTCACGACCAAATTGAAAAACTATAAACCCGGTTATGAGCGTTTAGCTCGCGAGCTCCTGTACATCTATCCTCAGCTTGTGTCATTCATGAACTGCATCACATTATATTCACAAATATAACCTGCAGAGGGGGGGTTGTTAAAATCACGTGATTGCAACTCAGCGCAGCAAAATTGCTGGCTTGTGTTAACGTGTCCTTGAGAACAAAGCGCCATCTAGTGGTGGAACCAGGTAAATGCATAAATAGGAGTTGAATGGGCGTTTACTGTGAAATCTTGACACGCCTTTCTCGAAGGAAAGAGGGGGGACTACGGCGTGCATAGGGCAGCCCTACGTCATTCGTACGCCATTCACACGGCCGCGGCTATTTGGCGTGGCTCCATCTGTATATATGTATTGCACCATAGAGTTATATATTACACTAAAAGTTTGATTGTGTTTAATAGGAGAGGACCTACAGAGCACGGCTAGAGTTCAGCAGTCTAATTGCTTCAGGGTAAAAGCTGTTTTTGAGCCTGGTGGTCTTGCAATGAAGGCTCCTCAGCCTTCTGCCCGAGGGAAGAGGTTGAAATAGAGCATGTGCAGGGTGGGTGAAGTCCTTAATAATGCGGAGGGTCTCTTTCCCTGCATCTTGCAGTGTACAGTTCGGTGATAGAGGGGAGCCTGCTTCCCACTGTCCTCTGTGCAGCCTAAACTACTCTCTGCAGGGCTTTCCTCTCAGCTACGGTGCTATTGCCACGCCACACAGTGATGTAGGAGCTGATGATGCTTTTAACCGCTCCTCGATAGGAACTCTTTAGGCGCTGGTGGGTCTTTTTAATCAGGCCCGAGGTGTTGACGCTCCAGTTTAAGTCCTTAGCTATATGGACGCCTAGATAATTAAAGCTGGAGACCACTTCCACAGCTGCTCCATCAATGTGTAGGGGGAGAGGAGTTCGCTTGTCCTTTCTGAAGTCCACCACCATCTCTTTGGTCTTTTTTACATTAATGCAGAGGCTATTTCCCCTACACCACTGTACCAGTTGTTCTACCTCCTCTCTGTAATAGGATTCATCGTTGTCAGTGATGCGTCCCACTACTGCTGTGTCATCTGCGAATTTGATTATATGACAGCTGGAGTGTCTCGCTATGCAGTCATACGTCAACAGAGTGAACAGGAGGGGGCTCAGCACACAACCTTGAGGCGAGCCTGTGCAGTGCTGATGGTGATGGTGGAGGAGATGGTGTCATGGATCCTGACAGTTTGAGATCTGTTGGTCAGGAAGTCTAGGACTCAGTTCCCTAGTTAAGGGCTTAAGCCAAGAGAGGAAAGCTTTAGAATTAATGTCTGTGGAGAGATGGTGTTGAAGGCAGAGGAAAAGTCCAGAAAAAGCAGGCGGACGTAGGAATTCTTATTCTCCAGGTGTGTAAGGGCCGTGTGGATCACTGATGAGATGGCGTCATCCGCAGAGCGATTTGTCTTGTACGCATACTGATGGGGGTCTACAGTGGCATCGATGGAGGCTTTGATGTGAGTCATGACCAGCCTCTCAAAGCACTTCATGACTACTGGGGTTAGAGCTATGGGGCGGTAATCAATCAAACAATTCACTGTTGAACACTTTGGGACTGGAACAATGGTGGCAGTCTTCAGGCAGGTAGGAACAGTCGCAGTTGACAAAGAGGTGTTAAATATGTCTGTTAACACTTCTGACAGCTGGTGAGCACAGTCCTTAAGTACCCTTCCTGGTATGTTATCAGGGCCTGTAGCTTTGTGGGGGTTCATTCTTTTTAGAATCCTCTTCACGTCAGCTGTTGTTACTTTAAGGGGCGTGTCATCAGGAAGTGATGGGAGCTTGGTACAGGGATGTTGTCATGTTCCTCGAAGCGGGCATATAATGAGTTTAGTATATCAGGCAGGGAGGGGTCCCTAGGGCATTGTGCATCTTTGGTGTTGTAGTCTGTGATGCACTTAATGCCCTTCCACATACTTTGCGGATCGTTGGACGTAAGGTGACCCTGGATTTTTTGGGCGTATGTGGATTTAGCCCTTCCAATGCCTGCCGTCAGTTGTTTCCTCGCCAACTTTAGCGCTGATGCATCATCTGCCCTAAATGCAGCATCCCTAGCTTTCAGCAGAGCCTTTACTTCAGCATTCAGCCAGGGCTTCTGATTAGAAAAACAGGTAATTGTCTTGGTCGTGGTTACATCATCAGCACATTTAGATATAAAGCCGAGGACGGAAGAAGTGTATTTATCTAGGTCCAGCTTATCCCCGTAAGTGGCTGCTTCTTTAAAGATCTGCCAGTCAGTGCACTGAAAGCAGTCCTGGAGAACAATGTCTGCATCACTGGGCCATACAGTGATTGTTTTCTTTGTGTGTATTGTCCTCCTCAGCAGGGGGCGATAGGCTGGCGCTGTTGTGGAAATTGATTGAAGACCCAGGCTTTGGTTTCAGAAGATCCTGACCTTTATTTATCATGCAATAACGGCCGGGGGAGACTGCAGAATCGCAACACTGTCCCGTCAGCTCCCCACTTATATAGTCAACCAGGACAAAAGAATTCATTTTACATGAAAAGATGTCATCCTAAACATCTGGGGTTCTTCAAGCTTCCCCAGTCTAGGGGCCTCAATGTATATATCAGACTGTTTATGCAAGCAGAATCTCAGGCCTATACGTGCAGCTTTGCACACACATTTCTGAGTACTTTCCTATGGGCTACCATTTATTCCTTAAAAGGAAGTAATGTTACATAAAATCAAATAAAATCAAATAAAATTTACTTCCATAGCGCCAGCAGTACGGCTATGTGATCGGAAGCGCCAAGATGGGGGAGGGGAGAGCTCTGTATGCACCGCGGATGTTTGTATATACACAGTACCAGTGGTGGAATGTACAGTACTTTGTTACTGTACTTAAGTAAATTTTTACATATCTATACTTTACTTAAGTAAAAAAAAATGCATACTTATACTTTTAATTCAGTCCAAACAGCTTAAAATAGTGCATGTAGTGCTGTATGACCCCTTTAAGTACTAAACTTAAGTACTTCCTCCACCACTGCACAGTACAGAATATTTTCTCCCCGTGTTGGAATTTCCACATGCTGGTGGAATTTGGGAAGAGTGTCCGTCAGTTTCACGTGATGAAAGTGATGTGAAATCCCCCGCAACCACGTAAAATGCCTCCGGGTGTTTAGTCTGCAGCGAGCTGATGGTATCATGAAGCTCCTGCAACGCTACGCTAGCATTAGCACCCGGCGGGATGTAAACAATGGTGACGTACACAACATTAAACTCCCGCGGCAAATAGAATGGCCGACACTTTGTTGTCATGAACTCTATCGACTCGAAGCAGTGACTTTTAACCAAATTACTGCTTGTACACCAACCTTCATTCACATACATACAGAGTCCACCTCCTCTTTTTTTCCCTGACTGGTAATCGCGGTCCGCACGGAAAAGCTGAAAGCCATCAATTTGAAAGACTGAGTCCGGGATGTTTTGGTTTAGCCAGGATTGCATTAGGCAGAGAACAGCGCAATTCCTCATCTCAGAGTGAGCATTAATCCTTAAACGCAGGTCCATTTTATTATCCAGGGAGCGGACGTTGGCCAAAAAGAGAGTTGGAATCAGAGGTCGGCTAGCCTTTAACTGTACAGACGCTCCTGCCTGCTTTCCTCTCTTCTGTCAGCGGGCAATAGGAAACGTTGTGCTCGCAGCACAACGTTTCCTATTGCCCGCTGTCCCCCGCGCTCTGCTACAGTACACCACTTCGATGTTCTCAGGAGGAGCTGTCTTCCGAGTTCAGATTTTAGTCCTGGTGGAATAGAAATAATCGAACTGTCTCTGATGTACAACAGTTCAGTTACGCTATACTTCCCTCGCATTTTCAGCACTTGTATCTCAAGGTATCTCAATGTCAAGGTATCAAGAGGCTTTGTTCCGGGAGCTCGAGAAGCCGCTGCATCAGCGTGCGCCGCCATCTACTATTACCATCTATGAGATGCTGTCAGAGGTTGAACATCCATTATTTTGTTCTTGATACTATAGATTTTTTCATTGAAGAAATTCATAAAGTCGTCACTACTAAACTCTGATCAAAAACTCTCTTTCTCTTCAGATATCTTAGAATTTGTTATTGTTAAGTTTAAAAGGAAGAAGAGTGTTCGAGAAAAGTTTTGAGATGAATTAAGAGAGAAATTATTGCATGTTGTTTCCGCCGTACCTTGGAAACTGCATATCATCTTGTGGGTTATGGTGAATTTGAACTTTGTTGTGTGGTGTGAAATTAGTGTTAAACCTTCTCTATAATCCTGAGCTCAATAACACCGAGAACTTAATTTAAGTGTCTGCTGAAGAAAAGTAAAAGAACTAATCAAAAAGAACAAATATTTATTCAATTCAGTTCAATTCAACTTTATTTCTATGTCACTTTTAACTATTGTCATTGTTGCAAAGCTCCAAAAAACGCCAAGACCTCGGGAAATGCCTAATTTGAATGTCGCTGCAAATTACTGAAAGGACTGATCAGTTAGGACACAAATTCATGCTTCAGAGTGTATGATGGTTAACAATTTTAATTAACTTCTCCATGATCCTGTGCTCCAAAAATGCTAAAGTATTGTGAAACACTTAATTTGAGCATCATCTGCAGAATACTTAAAACACCTTTCAGATAGAATACAAATTAATGCCATTCAATATATATGATGATTATCAATGGTTTACATATTCTGGTTTTGTCATGGTTGAACCATTTATCATGATCTGTTAGGCCAATTTTCTATATGATTTTATCTCCTTTATGAGTAATGTGTCCTAAATTGATAGGCTGTTAATTAACTAGCCAGCAATGTCAGCTCACAACATACAGTAGCTTAATTTACAATAATTAATTAAAAATTAACATACTGATGACTTCCGGTTAGCAGCCACATGGAGTAGACGTGCGAGTTAGGTGCTCCGAAAATTTTAAATTTCTTCACTCCCTTAGCCGTTTCTAAATGCTAAACTAAATCTTTAGGATACAATAACTTTGTACTCTACCCCATGGTTACATACTTTTTTCATTTATAATGGCCACAAGAAGTGTTAAGGCCGGGAAAAAAGACGACACTGCGACTGCTCTAACAGTCGAGACTATCTCAGCGCTGTTAGATAAACACCGTGAAGCGCTAGCGGCTGAATTTAAATCATCGTTTAGTTTACTGGAAAGTAAGCTAGACCAAATTCAGGCCCAAGTAGAGGACCATGGACAGCGCTTACCTCTAACCTAGAACTCGCTACAGATGACCTGAGCCAGCGTGTGACCGAGTTGGAAAACATCTGCTCTGGACTTCGGGAAAGTAACACTTAGTTAACGGCCAAAGTCGTAGACCTAAAAGGCCGGAGCAGGAGACTAAACCTGCGTGTCCTGGGTCTTCCGGAGGGTACTGAAGGTGAACTCCCTACCGAGTTCTTCTCGAAATTTCTGTGTGAGGTGTTTGGGAGTGAAACGCTTTATCCCCGCCTGAGATTGACAGAGCCCACCGCATACCTACATTCAAACCCGCTTCAGGTCAGAGACCTCGGCCGGTCATTCTCCGTGTACACCAGTAACTGGTTAAAGACCTACTGTTTCGAGGGGCTCGGTGGGAAAGCTGGAATACCGCGGTCAGCAGGTTCGTATCGTGGAAGACTACGCTCCCGAAGTTTTAAGCCAGCGAGCCGAGTACAGAGACGTTATGACTGAGTTATACAACCGTGGACTCCGGCCTTCTCTCCTGTATCCAGCACGGTTCCGGATAACATTCTTTACCGGACAGAAGAGGTGGCTACGCTCGGTAGAAGAGGCGCAGAAACACATAGACACTCTCCCGAAAACTACATAGTGCACTGTATTATTATTTTTTTAAATACGCAACAACAGTTATCAGGAAAGTACCATTTCTAACTAAAAATCTAGCCATGTTTACTGTGTTAAACTTGTGAAGGGGTTATCATTACTTTTCTATTATTACTTTTTCTATTTCTAATCACGGGGGACTTTGCATGTTTCGAGTTACAATGTGACGCGGGGGGAGGGGTGGTGTGTTTTTCTCCTATTGAGAGATTTCAGTATTGGTGTGTTGAAATACTCTATTTATATATTTAATTCTTAGTTTTTATAAACTGTGTTGGAGCAGAAGATGGTGTGGTTAGCGGCAGGAAGATTTGGTGGGTGGAAAATGGAAGGATGGAAGAGCTTGCTGCTTTGTTTATTAGCAGCTATCTTGGTTTGTTGGGGGGCAGTGGGGTGTGTGGGGATCAGGGGTGGGGGATCTCCAAAGCCAGTATTATGTTAGTTCTTTGTACACGTGCACCTTTAACATGTTGCTCTGTGTTTTACGCTCTTGTTTTAAGGCTGACGCTAGGCATCTCAGTGTTATTCATGTTTATCTATCTGCATCTCCTCTCAGGGAGAATGAATAGTTCTTTAAACTTTGTGAGCTGGAATGTTAAGGGTTAAAACCATCCGGTCAAGACAAGGAAGGTGCTCTTACACCTTAAACAACTTAACACTGCAATCGCATTTTTACAATAAATTCCCATTCGCAGTTCTGATAATTCTCGCCTTATGTCGCATTGGGGAGGGCAGCACTACCACTAAGGCTGGGCGATTTGGCCTAAAATCAAAATCTCGACTAATTGAACATTTACGATTACGATTAATGAACGATTATTATTATTATTATTTTTTTTTTTTTTTGCCCTCATAGTTCACTGGTAAGTTTTGTACAGTAAATATGCTCACATATTACAAGTGAGAGATTTTTGAATGAAGGGTGCATTACTTGATTTTAAAATAATTTAAGGAAACACACACTTTCTTCTATCTATGATTATTTATTGAACGTCAAAGTTAAACAACTGAAATTAAAGCACACATTGCCCAAAACAAACAGTCACTTTGTTCTTATAAAAAAGTAAAAATAAATAACTTGCACTTTTGAAAACAGAATAAATATTTTTCAATGTTTTTCTTATTAAAAGTAGAAAATAAGCAGTATCTCTTTTAAATAAAATAACTCTTGTATATCCTGTTAATAATATTTTAAACAGTCCATTTCTTGCATATACTGTAAACAGATATTTTAATGTGCAATGTATCAATGTAAACAACAGATTGTTGTAATGAAAATAGAACTCTCTAAACACTGTTGCATGAGGTGATCTTAGCGATCTTGTCATGTCACTATATGAACATGAATTTACTCTAAGTTCTTACTAAGAAACAGGAGCATGTTAACCTTTTCAGGTTTCAGGCAGGACCTGAGGCATGTAACAATGTTTCCGCCCGAACTGAAAACCCGCTCTGATGGGGAGCTAGTAGCTGGTATGCAGAGATACTTTTTTGCCACCTTACTTAGAGTGGGAAAGTGTACATGATGCTTCCTCCACCAGTCCAGTGGATTTGCCTCACTATCCAGCATGGGGGACACCAAATAGCTGCTCATCTCTGCTTGTAGCGATTGCTGAAGTGACAGAGTGGGTATAGCTGAAGGTATTGCGTTACTCCCTTTTAAAAAGCTTCCTAATGACCTCTTTTGCTTTTTTGCTACTGCTGATGAAGTTGTTGGTTCTGCAGTCTCTGTAATCTGACTTTCTCTGCAGACTTCAGCTTCTGACATCTTCTCCATCTCTGTTTTCACTTTCCGCTGAATGGTGGGGACATTGTGAGCAGAAATATAGGTAGCTTTAAATCTGGGATCAACAAAACTGGGTGTGTCCAGTAGCTCTTCTGTGATAGGATCTGAGTTCTTCTCCTCAAGGTACCTAAGGATGCTGGTTTTGATAGTTTTAGTCAGCTCCACATCATCTTCCTCCTCAGCAAGCACTCGTGAATTGAGGATGTGCAGTACAGGCTTTACAAATAAAATGGTCACATACTCTTCCCCTGATAGGGCGTCTGTGTTCCCTTTCAAAGCATACACTCGATGCTGCGTGAAAACGCTATGGGAAACATCTTGTCATGTTGCCGGTTGTGAAGCATGTGTGTATCAAACACGCCAAATTTTGGCTTATATAACCTCGGTCGGGTGACGTCATCTGATGAGACGCACCTGCAGATTATAAATAGGAGTGAACCGGAAACATTCCTCAGATCTTTTGTTTTCACTGACCTTGTGTATGCGTGTGTGTTTAAACCAGCAAAATAAGAAAGTGTTTAACTCACCGATATGGCAGAGTATTAATTGAGATATCCCTCCGTGTCTGATATATACATATCGGAGGGCGATCTCTATACTTTACTGCTTCGAATAAAGTGCTCGCGCGCGCCCTGCATTCCTTGAGAAGCACCGGGCCGCGTCACATTTCTGGGGCTTAAAACGCGTGTATCCAGCAGAGCTGTGAGAGACGGATTTAAAACTCCTATTTCTCACTTCCTCGTTGGATCGGAAAATCCCTCTGTCCGCTCGCAAGCGCGCGCTGCGCTTCTTGTGAATGGGCAAGGATAAACATCCTCTCTCGTTCTGCGAAAATGAAAATAGCACCCAAGCACTAAAAAAAAACAAAAAAAAAAACATTAGACGGCAGGTTCTGTCGGGTGGCCGGGGGGCGGAGCCTCAACAACGCTCTCTCCCTTTTTCTTAGCAATCTCCATATGAGTTAACCCTTTCATGGAGTAAGCTGTATCTATTCTGTGTTTTCCTGCCATCTACTTTATTTATTTATTTAAATATAGTTGAGGTGGAAGCGCAGGGCTATATGATGACGCCCAGATAGAAGAGCTCCAGGCTATCTCTCCTGGGACATCATCCTCCCTGAAAAGCTAATACTTCCTTTCAAGCTGTGTAGACTTTTATCTTCCCTGGAGGGAAAAGCTTTTCAGGCAGCAGGTCTGGTTGGTGCTCCATTGCACACCATGACGGTTTTGCAGGTCTACCAGTACTGGCGGGACTCTTCAAGATAGGGCGTTCCGGAATTACGCCGGGCCACAGACTTATGGCTAAATCTCAGCAGCCAATCAAGCATAGGATCACACATTCCTCCTTGATGCCCCTATTTCGCCTTCCGGCCTGTTTGGCGATGTCGTTAACTCATTCGCCACTAGGTTCATGAGGCGAAGTTATATGAACAAGCCCTCGGAAATTTTTTCCCCGCCGTGCTCAAGAGTCGGGACTGTCGGCCACCCAGTCTCGACCGGGTCTGACGCTTGCAAGGCGTGAAACACACAAGGAGAGTGTTTTTGAGCCGGGCACCTCCTCGTAAAGGTTTCTTTAAAGGATTGGGGTGCGTCGTGCCTGCGCTTCACAATCCGCCTCAAAAGAGCTCAGACTGGCATATTGTCTTCTTCACAAAGAAGCCCTGAGGTTCATGTGCCCAGGACCATGGGGGTGGCCCCCAATGGGGAGAGGCACGCAGGATTCCTTTCGAGAATGAAGTGTTCTCCCTGGCACCCCAGGGGGTCGGTGTTTTTTGCTCCGCCACCACTGGTGTTTCGGGCAACACCAGTCTCCAATAAAGTGTTAGCTCTTAGTTTTTTTTCCTGCCATGTTTCAGGATGACGAACATCTAACATTGCCCCCCAGCCCCCCCGTTTAACCAAGCCGCCAAGACTTTTGCCCCTTTCAGAGAAACTGGCAGCGTGGAAACTACTGCCAAGCATATCTCCTTGGGTACTAAGCACTGTAGAGAGAAACTACAGGATGCAGTTCTCACATCACTCTCCGTGTTTCAACGGCGTGGTCTCCACTTCTGTGAAACTGGAAAGTGCGCATCTGCTGACAGAAGTTGCTGGGAAATGGGGCCATGGAACATGTTCCCCTACCAGACAGTGAGTCAGGGTACTACAGTCGGTATTTCTTGGTTCCCAAGAGGAACGGGGGGGGGGGAGGGTGTCCAGGATTTTCGCCGGCTGTTCCGCTATCTAAAATAAATAAATACAGCTTCAAAATGTTGACTGTCAAAGTGATTGCTCTCAAATCCTACCAAGCGATTGATTCGGGACAAAATCGATTGAAGGACGCTTACTTTATATAGAAATATTGCCAAAACACAGGAGGTTCCTAAGGTCGCTTTCGGGGGCAAAGCTTACCAGTATTGGGTCCTTCCATTTGGTCTAGCTCTCTCACCCGCACATATATGAAATGCATGGATGTAGTTCTGGCGCTTACGACTCCAGGGCATCCGTATTTGAATTACATAGACGACTGGCTGGCCCAGTCTCAGTACTGTAGCTAGTGCTTTGACATCAGCATGTCATCCTAGCTCATCTTTGTTTCTTAGGATTGAGACCCAACGCCATGAAAAGCGTGCTCTTTCCTGTTCAGAGGACAACATATTGGGTGTCACATGGGATTCGATCGTAAGCGGGCATAGCTGTCTCCCGCTCGTGTCGAATCCATTCTCAACACCCTCAAGGAAATCAAGCTAGACCGGAAAGTGACCATCACTTTCATAGATCTTAGCTCTTATGGCAGCTGTATCCACGATGACACCTTTGGGCCTTCTGCACATGAGAGCATTTTAGTTGTGGCTAAGAACCTGGGGATTTCACTCTAGGGCCAATCCCCAATAAAGGTTACGCGCCAGGTGCTTTGTACCCTTCCTATGTGGTTCAGACCCCAGTTTCTGACTTTGGCCACTCTAAGTTCGTCTTGTCGTCGCAGATGCTAACGACAGACGCTTCCCTCATGGGCTGGGGTGTGGTCTTTGATGACCGTCCAGCCCAAGAGAGCTGGAGAGGCCATCTTCTCGCGCGGCACATCAATTGCCCCGTAATTATGGCTCTATTTCTGGCCCTAAAGCACTTCCTCCAGCAGTTGAGAGGCTATCATATCCTAGTGCGGGTGGACAACACTATGGCAGTCTCATATATTAATCGCCAGGGCGGACTGTGCTCGCGCCGCTAAATAGCTAGCGCACCAGGTTTCTGTCCCTCAGGGGGAATTACATTCCAGGGCATTTAAATGTGGGAGCAGTTGTTCTGTCCAGTCAATCTCTGACACACGGGGAATGGAAACACCACCCCAAAAATAGTCAATCTGGGAGAGATTTCAGGTAGAAGAGGTGGACCACTTTGCCTCGCAAGATCAGCAAATGTCCCCATTACTACTCTCTGACTCTTCCAGCTACCCCGGGTCTGGACGCCGTGGCTCGTACATGGCCCTGGTTACGCCCTTATGCGTATTTTCCTGATAGCTCTGCTCCCGGGAGTCTTGGCGAGGGTCCACCAACAGTGTTTGCGCCTCTTATTGATAGCGCCCTGTTGGCCGACCAGAGTGTGGTTCTAGTATCCCTCTTCAACGGCTCACCATGGGTGATTCCAATGAGGTGGGATCTTCTGTCTCAGGCGCAGGGGACGATATTTCATCCCCGGCCCGAGTTTTGGAACCTTCACGTTCAGTCCCTGAACGGGACCAACTAAGTCAAGCTGGTCTTTTAGCCAGCGTAATTAAGACTATCCTAAGTACTAGGGCTCCCTCCCCTCGAAGAGCTTATGCCCTAAAATGGAATGTATTTGAAAGTTGGTGCATGACGAAACAGGTAGACCCAGTCCACTGCCGAAATGTTTCAGTGCCGGAGTCTCTGCAGGAAAAATTGTCCTCGGGCTTGTGCCCTAGTACCCTCAGGACGTACGTAACTGCTATTTTAGCCTGCCACAACGGGACCAACTAAGTCAAGCTGGTCTTTCAGCCAGCGTAATTAAGACTATTCTAAGTGCTAGGGCTCCCTCCCCTAGAAGAGCTTATGCCCTCAAATGGAATGTATTTAAAAGTTGGTGCATGCTGAAGCAGGTAGACCCAGTCCACTGCCGAAATGTTTCAGTGCTGGAGTCTCTGCAGGAAAAGTTGTCCTTGGGCTTGTGCCCTAGTACCCTCAGGACGTACGTAACTGCTATTTCAGCCTGCCACGTCCTGATTGGTGGGGTTACTGTGACACGGTCCCTTTTTGTGGGTTTTATCTATCATGCTTGAAGAGCCAATTGACACCTTTTTTGAACCACTAGAGTCAGCGCCTCAGGTTTCTGAACTTTAAGATGGTTTTTCTAAGGGCCGTTACCTCTCTGAGAGGATTGGAGATCTGTCAATCTCCCCATCCTGCCTAGACTTTGCCCCTGGTCAGGGCCATTTTGCATCCTCACTGAACTATCTCCCGAAAGTTCCATTCTCAACATGCACCCTGTTGTTTTTGAAGCCTTCTGTCCTCCGCCTTTTACAGCTTCGGAGCGGGAGAGACTTACTGTGTCCAGTACGTACTCTTTAGATTTACGTCCACACCATCAGACAGTGGCATAAGTCAGAGCAGCTTTTACATGTTTTGGGGCCGCAACCGGGGGAGTTGCAAATCAATCTGAGGAATGTTTCCGGTTCAGTCCTATTTATAACCTGCAGGTGCGTCTCATCAGATGACGTCACCCGACCGAGGTTATATAAGCCAAAATTTGGCGTGTTTGATACACACATGCTTCACAACCGGCAACATGACAAGATGTTTTCCATAGCGTTTTCACGCAGCATCTTGTTCCCGCCTTTTCAGGGAACAGGGCTACAGCAAAGTAACCCGAGACGAACTCCATCAAGGGGGAAAGAGCCTTGCTGACAGCCTCCAAGACATCCAGGTCAGCTCACGATGGAACAAGGTGCCTGGATTTTTTGTTTGTTCGAGGACTCTTGCAATCATCATTTGCATCAATCCCCATCTGGTAACACATGTTGTTTTTAGCTTGTGTTGTGGCAGGTTCAGTTTTTGTTGCACCTTCATTAATGCCTTCTTTTTTTTTCATCTATAGGAAAAAGCACTGACTATGTTTTTGCACACCCTCACTGCACGTGTCACACGTTGATCTTTCAATCTATTTTCTGTAACACACAAAAATAAATATTTTTTTTATTATTATTGATAATATTTTATTTATACCTAAAGCTTTAACAGTACCAAAATTAATGAGCCTCTTATATTTCTTAAATAATATCAGATTAACAACACTTTTTTACAACACAATGATTTTTACTTTAATGATGTAGTGTTCTGTTACATTGTAATGTAAACTTAACATTGTAACACTGTAATATCAAGCATATTGTAACATTTATAAAGGTGCTTTATAAACAAATTTAGCTTAGCCAGAATATAGTAAACGCCAGATATGCCCAATTAGATAACATCGCAATGCTATTATATTTAGTTAAGCTGACGTGTACTTACCAATTGCAAGGTGTAGTCAGTGTCCAAAACACTGCTGCCGTATCCATCCATTAAGTGCAGCAGCTTTGACAACATTAGCACCGTTGTCTGTCGGAATAGTTGAAAGTTTTTCTTCCGCGAGATCCCATTCAGAAAGCATATCTTTCAGACCTTGCGCAATCATATCTGCCGTGTGATCGGCTGGAAAATATGCCGTCTCAAGGCATCTCTGGCGCAGCTTCCAATCGTCGTCAATGTAGTGCAAAGTAAGGCTCAAGAATGGGTCCATCGTCCTACTTGACCAGAGATCGGATGTGGCTGCAAAGTGTTGAACATTTTTCAGTTTAGCAGCTACATTTTTACAACATGTTTTGTATATGTCTGGCAGCGCAGTTTTAGAAAAATGTGACCGCGATGGCACAGTGTATCTTCTGTCGAGAGTTTTAACGAGGTGTTTAAACCCGCTTCGCTCCACTGTAGCCAAGGGAGTCATATCCTTTGCGATGTAATAACAAATAGAGTCAGTTATTTCTTTCCATCTTCTTGAACTTTTCTCATACTGTGTGGCATTTGTGAACGCTTGTGCTATCGACATCTGCTTTGCGGAGGCACTTGTTGCTGGGCGCTTGTCAGTCTCTTTTTGTTTTTTTTGAGCCATGCACTGTTCATATTCAGTAACGTGATTGTGCTCCAAGTGTTGAAACAAATTGGTGGTGTTACCTTTGGACGTCGAAACTGTTTTTCTACAGTGTCTACATCTGACTTCATTTTGTTTGATGTTGATTTTGTTACTGAAGCCAAAATGTGTCCAAATGACGGAGACTGCGTTTTTCTTTGGTACAAGCTGCTCTTGTAGCTCAGTTGTCTCGGTGTTTAAGCTTTCCATGCTCGACATGTCGGCGGAATAACGGATTGTAAGGGAGCGGTGTTTTTAAAGGGAAAGTAATCAAAATAATCGACCTGGAAATTTTTTATCAATTATAGGTTCTGAATGTCGATTTCGATTACTTTTCGATTAATCGCCAAGCCCTAACTACCACTCTGCCTTTCAGGCCAAAGCTAGGGGTGTCTCAATTCTCATTAGTCCAAACATCTCTTTTGAGCATCAAAATGTTATTACGGATATACATAGTTGTTATATCATTGTTTCAGGGAAATTATTTAATACTAATGTAGTGTTGGCTAATTTATATGCCCCTAATTATGATGATGTCTCCTTTTTTTAACATTTCTTCTCTGCTCTACCAGATCTGAGCTCATACTCTCTCGTATTAGGGGGAGACTTTAACTGCTGTTTGGATCCATCACTTGACATTTCATCTCCCAATCCTATACCTCTAAGTAAATCCGCCACGCTACTTCCGTCCTATCTTTGCAGCTTTGGTATCTCTGACATATGGCGCTTCCTTAATCCAAAAAAGAGAGAATACTCCTTTTTCTCACATGTTTATCATACTTTCTCCAGAATTGATTATTTCTTTATAGATAATCAACTGATCCCAATGGTTAACTTCTGCGCTTATCAGAGCATTGTAATATCGGATCATGCGCCAGTTGTTATGTCTATAAAGCTCCCCAATGTTCCTCAAATTAATAAACATTGGCGCTTTAATTCATCATTATTGATAGAGAATGATTTAAAAAAATTTATGGAAGACCAGATTTTTTTTTAAACATAAATGAAACACCTGAAGTGTTTAACTGTTTGGGATGCTCTGAAAGCCTACCTCAGGGGACAGATAATTTCATATACTGCAAATATGAAAAGGAAGGCATATAAGGAACGAAAAGATTTGACCAACCAAATTAAAGAAATTGATCAGCAGTATGCTCTATTTAAAAAACCAGATCTGTATAAAAAACGCATAGAATTGCAAACTAAGTTTGTGAAATTTTTAGCTAACCAGTTAAGAGGATTTAGAGCACAGCAACACATTACAAAAATTCGGATGGAGGTTGGTACCATCACTACCGACTATTCTAAAATTAATGAAGCATTCAGGAATTTTTATTCTCAATTATATACTTCTGAGTTTCCAAAGGACTGTAATTCAGTTGAGAATTTCTTGAATCAATTAGATATCCCAACACTGTCCCCTGATTCTAGATTAAGATTAGAAGAGTCCATATCACAAGAGGAGATCAGTTCGCCTATCTCATCTTTGCAATCTGGTAAGTCCCCGGGTCCTGATGGGTTCCCTGCAGAGTTTTTTAAATCATTCTCCTCATACCTTGCACCACAACTAGCTTTGGTTCTATCTGAATCTTTTAAGCAAGGTAAGCTGCCCGCGTCATTTAATGAGGCTCGCATTACCCTTATAGCAAAGAGAGATAAAGACCCAACAGGGTGCTCTTCATATAGACCAGTGGTTCTCAAAGTGTGGGGCGCGCCCCACTAGTCGGGAATACAGACATGACAGGTGGGGCGCAATGAACGGGTAGGAATTAGTGGAAAATAATAGGAAAGGACCTATTCTAATTCATGCTTTTCTTTATTGACAATAAACATCGGACACTTGAAACTAAACAATCACATGCAAAGAAATGGATTATTAATACAAGTAAATTAAAATAACATCAGAGAAAAAGTGGAACCATAGTGCAACAATAACGGTTTAACGTCGGCATGTTAATTCCAGAGGAACAATATATAAGGAAACATCGGTATTATATACGTCATTTCATTTATTCCAATGTGTATGCTGATGTTTCCGTATTTTTTTCAAGCAGTACTAGTCTGGCATTTCTAGTTTCCAGTGTAGTAACAAAGTTGCTTTTTAATCCTTCGGGCACTGAACAGAAGGGAAGATCAATATCGTTCTACGCTTTTTGTTGCTGTGCGGCATTTTGCGATGATCCCTAAATCATTCGTTGTGCCGTAGAGAATAATGGTGTTTATGCTTTTAAACATGTATAATTTAAGGCGGATGTAGCTTAAACACAATGTAGAGAGGAAATATATGTGGGTATCTTATTTGCGGGTTTATTTACGCAGCTAATGAATTCGGAGATGCGAATATCAAACTAATTTTACCACCGTCACAAACAGGTGTTATGCGCTAAAATGCCCCCCTGCCACGGATTGCCCCCCTACATAATCTCTATCAAATATTATATTAGGACATACATTCAAAGGTTTATTATTATCAAATATATTATTACTATTATAATTAACCCTAGGCACGTGACAGCCGTCGAGACGGTTAATACAAATCCCCAAAAATGATTATTTTATGGCACATTTATTTTGTAGGGGTTTGTCAATGTACAAATAACAAATTATTTATCACAAATTACACTAAATAAATATAGTTTGTGGTGAAAAATTATAGGAAACGATTTTTAATTATAAAATAAGCAATATAAAAATATACATGTTGTATATGAAAAAAATATATAATTTATATATTTTACCCATATACAACATTTTTTATATTGCTTATTTTATAATTAAATTCGTTTGTTATAATTTGTAAACCATAAACATATGAATTTATGTTCTAATATATTATTTGAAAGAGATTATGTAGTGGAGGCAATCTGTGGCGAGGGGTGGGGGTGGGGGTGGGGGGGTAAGGTGGCATTTTAGAGCATAACCCTGGGTCAGTAGCGTACTGTATGTAGTGAGCATAATAACGTCAATGGATACATTTGTTACATGGACAACAAAAAAGTAGGTGATTCAGCATCATCTGCCTAATCAACCAAAAAGCCTATGATGAAGCCTATATGTTGCGCTTGGATTCATGGTGGTGAGGGTGAGGGCAGAGGAGAGACCTGTGTGTGTTTTGTGTCTTAAACTGCTGGCAGCAGACAGCATGAGACCCAACAAAGTAGGAAGACACTTAGAGACAACACACCCCAGTCACGTTAATAAGCCTTTTGACTTATTTGACAGAAAGCTCTAGATAAGTGACAAAGTAAGCCAATTATAACAATTGCACGTGCATTTTATCTGTTTTGAACTTGCTGTTATTTGATCTTATTGGTTTAGAAATTGATATTTCAATAAATAGTACACTTGGCCGTTTTCGTCATCATTTTGTTGACAAGTCGGGCTTAAAAATTCGCCCACCCCCTTAAGTGGGGAATGACAGAAAATGTTTGAGAACCACTGACATAGACCAATCTCTTTTCTCAATGTGGATGTTAAAATCCTTGCTAAAGTCTTGGCTCGTAGATTAGAAAATGTTCTACCCTCTATTATATCTGAGGACCAGACCGGTTTTGTCAAAAATCGCTTTTCTTACTTTGAGTCCCTGAGTGTGTCCTTTCTTTGGATGCTGAAAAGGCTTTTGATCAAGTGGAATGGGAGTATTTATTTAGGGCTTTAGAAAAATTCAATTTTGGTCCAAGTTTTATCACTTGGGTTAAATTATTATATTCAAGCCCTACTGCCTCAGTTCTGACAAATGCTCAGCAGTCTTAACCATTTAGCCTTCAGCGGGGAACTTGTCAGGGGTGTCCTCTTAGCCCATTGCTCTTTAACCTTGCCATTAAGCCGCTAGCAATTGCATTCTGTAGTTGCAGGGATATATCTGGGATTTGGAGGCAGGGAGAAGAACACAAAGTTTCCCTTTATGCAGATGATCTTCTACTTTTTATATCAAATCCAATCTCCTGGTTTTAGCCCTTTTTGTTGTTCCTTGGCTTCGCCAACTTTTACCGCCGCTTTATCCGGGGTTACAGCTCTGTCGTTGCCCCACTCACCTCCCTGACCTCCACGAAGACCCGTTTCGATTGGAACACGGAGGCGGAGAAGGCTTTCGCCGAGCTTAAGATGAGATTTACCTCTGCTCCCATCCTCATTATCCCCGACCCTTCTCGCCAGTACGTGGTGGAGGTCGACGCGTCCAACACCGGGGTTGGTGGCATTCTCTCCCAGAGGTCCGCCCAGGATAATAAAATGCATCCTTGCGCATACAGATCTGGCCTTTAAAAACGCACGTTTTCGGAAAAGGGATCCCACGACTTGCCGTGAGTGCGCGCGGCAAGCTGTGAAAATGCCCTTCAATACCTGTACGGGGCAGTCGTGTTTCAGTCTAAAGTATTGTGTGTCTACTGAAGCCGAAAAATGTTATGTCTCTTAGGCGCCCATTGACAGCAAGCGACAGAGCTCATAAACGTGTCAAGCTCAAACTGTTATGTATTTATTCATCATTTTCATTCAGAATTATCATTATTATTATTAGTAGTAGTTCTCCGAATTTATTATTATTATTATTGTAACGCACAACGCGTGTGCAAAAGGACTACAAAGATGTATGATGTTAGCCTATAACAGTATTTATGCGCTTTAAATGCAGACGGGTACTGGTGGCTCAGTGGTAGGTGATTCGCCCGCCATGCGGGAGACCCGGGTTCGATTCCCAGCCAGTGCTCAATATGCTGGTGCTATTCGCTAAAGTGCCATAGATATAGCCATTACATTATCAACTTATGCTTCAGTACTAAATGCATGTTTGCAATTGAGAATTTTTTTTTGCTTAAGCTATGAAACACATTAGCTCACCTCACAGTTGCTATAATTTAATGATTATCATAAGCAAAAAGTGTAAAACAAAGGATTCACATTTATTACATTTTCACCCAGAGCGGGATTCGAACTGGACGATTTTATAGGATATACGGATATTATACGGATATTATTTAAGCAACGCCACACCAAGTGGAAAGCGGCAAAAATGCTTCAATTTCATTGGCTGTCACTGAGTGTCAGCTATTCACGACTGGCCCCCGCGGAACACAGAATCCCCGGGCTTTGACTGCGCTTTCTCCATTCGTTATTACAGGGGCGGACTGGGACCAAAAAGTGGCCCTGGACTTCCTGGCCCACAGCAGCCCACACCATAATACATTGGCTCATTAATGTAGAGATACATTTTTAACACCAGTTACTAGTATAAAAATATAACACAATACAGAAATCAATGCTATTTAAACATGTTATTTGACGTATCACTGAACATATATTGGGTCAAAGAAACAAACAAAAAAAAAGAACATCAAGACAAACAACATATAAATCTATAAAGACAATATTTTTTATTTTATTCTTTAATTATTATGGTAGTCAATGTTAACACGAAATAATGCTGAGAAACATTATTTTAATTAATATTGACCACCATCATAATAACTAGCACAAGTTAATGCTGCTACTAATTTTATTGTTTGATTGCCATTCTTTTTACTTGGCTCTGGTAGATCATTTATAATGATAATTATTATAAAAAGCCCGAAAAAGTTTGTGGTCATAAGATAATATTTACTTAATAATATAATATATATAGTTCATTCATGTTTTCTGATGATGTCGACACATTTTTTATGTTTTAAATAAGATTCACGAATCAGGACATTTGCATAGTTAAGACTATCAGATAGCCTACTATCAGGAAATTAAATTTATTTCAACACCATGTAAACCGAGACATTGCCATGTCTTTCACTGTTTTGTCCCTGTTAAAACATTACAAAAAATATATAAGAAACTTATTAAGAATTTTAAAGCACGAATTTGGGCATCTCATTTCATCATTATGAAAATAATATGAAGCACATATACACGCATTTATCATAAAAGATCTGTTGTAAAGCAAAATAAAATTCATGTTTGCTTCAGCATTGGGAACAATATTGTTTTAGACTAAGTAATTATACACAATTCTTCGTTGTACAGTACTTGGTCCGGCGTTTAAATAAAGTCCTTTCATGCGCCATCTGGCGGATATTCAGTGAAGCACAACACATTTATTTAAATTCCCGAATGTTGCTTACGGCAAGTTGAGGCATCCCGCGGGAAAACACGCGCAGTCTTAATGACCACATCTGTACTACTCCCGTCGCCTATCCCCAGCTGAGAGGAATTACGACGTGGGAGACAGAGAACTCTTGGCCATCAAGCTGGCTCTGAAGGAATGGAGACATTGGCTAGAGGGAACTGAGCTCCCATTTTTGGTATGGACAGACCATAGGAATCTCGAGTACCTTCGTTCCGCACGTCAAGCTCGATGGTCGTTATTCTTTTCACGTTTTAACTTTGTTCTTTCCTATCGACCAGGCTCTAAGAACGTTAAGCCAGATGCCCTATCACGCCAGTTTCCCTCTTCTAAGGACCCCATTCCATGCGACACCATTTTACCTTCAATTCAATTCAATTCAATTTTTTTTGTATACAATAAAACTGTCTGGTTGTTGGAGGACATAAAGTTGACTTCCTGTTCGCGGCCCCTCCCACTAGTCAACTCCAGGAACCGGTAAGACAAAGAAACATATATTAGCATACAAACATTGTTAATCCAACTTATAAGAACAATCAACATGAAATGTGCACCTTTCATGCAAGTGTTTCTTAAGCAGGATCAACAAGAAAAATAAAAGTCTTTCAAAACAAAAGAATTTTTTCCTTCAGTATATGATTGTTAAAGTGCTACTTCACATTTCTCCCTTTCACCCCCCTGGATGGTTTGAGTTAGGCAGACAGGATAAATAATGCTCAATGGTAAATGCATAAGGCTGCAGAGTCAGGCACCAATGCAGTATCCTTGTGTTCCCAGTCTGCATAGTTTGCATCCAATTTAGTGCACAAATAATCAGTTCGTAGTGTGAACTCACGCCCAAGCAGGTAGTAACACAAATATTACACTGCCCACTTAATGGCTAGTCCCTCCTTCTTAATAGTGGAGTACCTCTGCTCTCTTTCGAAGAGTTTTCTACTCAAAAACAGCACCGGTCTCTCCTCTGAAGCTTGTCCTTGAACTAGTATGGCTTCCAGTCCAATGTCTGAGGCGCCTACCTGTACAATAAATCTCTTACAAAAATCAGGGCTCTGCAACACAGGTTTTTGACATAACAAATTCTTCAAAGATTTAAAGGCTTCTTCACATTCATTAGTCCAACAAAATTTAGCAGGATTCTTCTTGGCACAGTTGGTCAAAGGGGGAATGAACCGTCGGTACCAGCCAATCAAACCAAGAAAAGATTGCTTTTTAGTCTGAGGACTTGCAATGTTTTCAACAGCCTTGAGTTTTTCCATTTGTGGTCTGATCTTTTCACGTCCTAGTAGGCACCCCAATTACTGCACCTCCACCAGAGCCCCGGAACAATTGTTGGTGTTAATGGTAAGCCCAGCTTCCTGAAGTCTGTTCAGAATATCATCAAGATGCTGTAGATGTTCTTGTCAGGACCTGCTGTATATAACCACATCATTGAGATATGCAGCTGCATACTGCTTACATCCTGCCAACACACGATCCATCAATCTTTGGAATGTAGCTGGGCCTCCATGTAATCCAAAGGGCATAACTGTATATTGATATAACCCATTGGGAGATCGAAATGCAGTATATGCTTTGCAAGAGGGTTACAGGAACTTGCCAATATCCTTTCCATAGATCTAATGTAGTCAGATGGGATGCTTTGCCCTGTCTTTTAATCAACTCATCAATACGAGCCATTGGATAGGAGTTGAAACATGGCACCCTGTTCAACTTTCTGAAATCGGTACAGAACCTGACTCCTCAATCCTTTTTAGGGACCAGTAGTATAGGACTTGACCACCTACTGTTGGACGGTTCTATAATCCCCATTTCCAGCATGGTTTTAATCTCGGTCCTTAGCTGTTCCCCCATCGACTCAGGAACTCGATAGGGTTTCTGTCGGATAGGAGTGGTGTCTTTCAAAATGATGTTATGTGTAAGGACCTCCGTCCGGCCAGGCCTCTCCTGAAAAAGAGTAGGAAAAGACTGGACTACCTCAGTGAGTTGAGACTGATGGTGGTTAGTCAAGTGCAGGAAGCCGTCTGGAACCTCTTGTGATGTCCTAACTGGTTCCATATTTGTTTCCTCTTCCTCCTCCATTACTGCCTTCACCATCATTACTTGGTCTTTTCTTTCTTAAAGATCTCCATAATCAGACATCGATGCCTTCCTTCAAGAGATTATCATGTAAAATTTGTTTTGCCTTTTTTTGGTCAGGACACAAAATCTCACAAGTTACTGGTCCCAGTTTTCGAGTGACCACATAAGGGCCCTGCCACTTGGCCAGTAATTTACCCATACCTGAGGGTAACAGTACCAGAACTTTCTGTCCAGGTTTCATGTCCCTTTCCCGAGCCTGTGCATCATACCACCTATTTTTTGTGTATGTTGGGCTGTAAGTAAATTCTCCTTTACCATAGTCCTGTAATTCTCCAACTTATCCCGCATCTGCAAGATATACACGGCGATACTGCACTGGGCTGGTTTCTTTGCTGTCCAAGCCTCTTTGAGCACGTCCAGGGGACCATGAATTTAAATGCCAAACAAAAGCTCAAAAGGAGAAAACCCGGTTAAACACTGCGGGACCTCTCTATATGCAAAAAGGAGAAAAGGAAGCCATTTGTCCCAATCCCTCCATGTACCATTAAAACGTTTTACTAGACCATCAGTTTGAGGATAAAATGTTGTTGTTCTAATTCCCTTACTGTATAAAATGAATACTGAAAAAAGTTGTTGGAAAAAATAAATATATTTTGGGCTAATATAATGCTGGTGTCAAAAAAGAAAAATATTCTTTCTCAATGATTGTATGAATTTCATTACTTAACTACGAAAGTTTTATCAAGGCAACGAGTATAACTGTGTTCATAAAACATTTAACTGCGCACAAACTATTTTATGTTGAGGGTCAACAAGAGGGTCCTCTGCGCATGCGCAAAAGTGTTCTTCCAGAATTTTTAAACTACCCGCTATGAAAACGGTTATGCCTAATGCCTAAACTGACATTTTTTGTCTAGCATTTTTAAATTATTGGCACAATTCACTATGGTTGTTTTATGGTTGTGAACTACAAACGGTTACTTAATCAGTTAATAATATATTTTTCTTTTTGTATTTCAGATTTTTTTTTTCAGGTATAAAACTAAATTTAGTGCCGCTACTGTAAATTTTTTGCACAGCAGCAAGACGTGCTGCTCAAGCATTACAGGCTTCATCACTGGAAAGCCGGTAAAAGTGCTTATCCCTGCATTTATCCAGTGTGTGCTTGCGCTTTTAAAACAACCCACACGGAAAAAACCTATATAAAACATATATGTTTTAATATAGGTTTGATATAGGTTTTTAATATATGTGACATATATAAAATTGGCCGTTTTCCTATATTATATGTACATATATGTACATATATGCGTACATATATGCGTGCGTGCATATATGTACCTATAGACATATATGTGATATATATAAAATTGGCCGTTTTCCTATATTATATGTACATATATGTACATATATGCGTGCGTGCATATATGCGTGCATATATGTACCTATAGACATATATGTGACATATATAAAATTGGCCGTTTTCCTATATTATATGTACATATATATGTACATATATACGTGCATATATGTACCTATGTGCATATATATGCACCTATATTTTTACCTAGATATTAGTAAAATTATTAAAATCTATAGCTGTTAGACAACATAAATAAAAGCCCAAAATGTAGAAATTAAATTTTTTTTTTTTTTTAAGAACAATCAAATAGTAAAAGAACAAAAATAAGACAAAAAAACTCAACAGGAAGAAAACATATATATATTTTGAGGACCTTCTCAGCTTCGTGAGCTTTGAATTGATAGATGTGCCTGTCTGCCCTCGGGTGGCTGCCCGCCACTTCTTCAATGTAGCATCTAGAAAAGACAAAAATAATAAGACAGTATAATAATAATAAATAATTATTTATTAAAACGTTTATAAACATCTATAAACTCCATAAGGCATTAGCTTAGCCACCGGGAAATATCATGTTTGTGCTACATACAGAAAGGCAGCATGTTAGCATGATTTACCTAAACTATGTAAATGGCATTGAAAGCCAATGTGTCACACAAGCTGACAAGAGCTAGCTGAAGTGAGGAAAATATTTACTATTATTAGTTTAATATTATCAGAATAAGAGTTATATAAGACTTAATAACTTACCAAGTGTGTCCTCCTGGATTCTCTCTTCAAAATGCTCTCCGTTCGTCGTCAGGGCCACACAGTCTTCTTCTGAGGTAAATGTAAACTCCTCCCACTTTCCAGAACATTCTGAAGAGTTTCCTTGTCCGGGGGCGTGGCCTAGTATGTAAATTAGCCGGACTGATTTCCGTGTGATTGGCGTGTGGGCGTGTCCTGCCTCGGGTCATTAGCAGATAATGCGACAGAAATTCTAAAATGTGTTTTTTATTTAGTTAGTTCTTAGTTATTGCCTTGATAATAGAAAATATGAGCGCATCATGTATGACAGTTGCCAAAGTGAGATATGAGCTAAAATGACCAGATCCTGCCATGAGCTATATAGGAGACATATCTTGTATGTACATATAGGGCTTATATGTGGATATAAAGAAGCAATACAGGAGACCTATATGGCCTGTATATGCACATATATGCACCTCAATTTTGCCTATATGCAGCATATATATTATCATATATATGCATATATACTGCATATAGGCTTCATATATGCGCATATATCCCCATATAGGTGAGGATAAATGCGCATATATACTGCATATAGGCCTTCATATATGCGCATATATCCTCATATAGGTCAGGATATATGTGCATATATACTGCATATAGGTGAAGATATATGTGCATATATCCTCATATAGGTCAGGATATATGTGCATATATACTGCATATAGGTGAAGATATATGCGCATATATCCTCATATAGGTCAGGATATATGTGCATATATACTGCATATAGGTGAAGATATATGTGCATATATCCTCATATAGGTGAGGATATATGCGCATATATACTGCATATAGGTTTCATATATGCGCATATATCCTCATATAGGTGAGGATATATGTGCATATATACTGCATATAGGTTTCATATATGCGCATACTGTATATCCTCATATAGGTTCTTTCCATGTGGGAACAGGGGCCTTAAAAACCCATTTATGGAGAGCACATCCTAAAACAGATACATGCACTGAACTTGGCATTTTTCGGTGTGAGTTATGTGAATTGCTCGCTGTCACTATTTCTACAACATTTGGGAAGACATTTAAAAAATCATGAGCTAGTTCATTGTCCTTTTGCAAACTGTGATTTTACCAGCAACAGCAATATAACTTTAAGAGCTCAGAAACACAGAAAACAAACACTGAAAGACCTTCGTAAATCTTTATGACACAGCTTCAGTTTCACAAAATGTATCAAATCAAGGTGAAGAAATATAGGGAGAAGATCATATGTCAGACTTTGATCTTGAGGACTATGAGCCAGTAACTGAACACAAAATCGCTGCCTTGTTGTTGTTTAAGCAGTCACAGTTGCATGTGTCCCAAAGTGCATCTCAGCAAATTATTGACAATATAAATGACATTCTGTCATTTATATTGTCAATATTGATACATTTATATTGTCAATATTGATATTCTGTCAATGACATTCTGTCATTTACAAACTCAAAAATGCTGTTTGCAACTCAGGAAAGTCTGCTAAAACACAACTGTAATGTCAATGAGTTGCTGACATTGCAGACATATTACGAAAAACAAACACATTTCTGAGTGCTGCCACTGGCAAAGGTCCACTTTCAACCAATTATAAGTAAAATATCTACTTTAAAAACAATTTTGGCATAATTGAACCAGTTGAATATGTGTTTAATAGGGTGCAAAATCACACATTTGTTTATGTTCCTCTTTTGAGGGCTTTAAAGTTGTTGCTGGATCGACCTGACGTACTTGAGAAGATGTTTCCTATCAAGCAGAGGACACCAGGATATTACACCTCACCATTTGATGGTCAGTATTTCAAAAACAACAAGCTTGTTGGTGGGCAAGATTTCAGACTTTTACTTGGATTTTATATTGATGATTTTGAAATAGCTAATCCTCTAGGAACCTCTAGAAAGAAGCATAAAATTACTGCAGTCTACTGGGTCATTTTGAATTGAGAATCACAGTACCGATCAAATCTCCACTCTATCCAGTTGGCACTGCTTGGGAAAACTTCAGAAGTGAGAGCGTATGGCTATAAGTCATTTTTTTAACCACTTTTATGTGACTTAAAGAACTTAGAGGACAATGGTGTATATGTTGAACTGATAAATAAGAATATCAGGGAAACAGTGCTTACTGTGTCTGCAGACAATCTTGGAGATCATGGGCTTGAAAGATTTCAGGAAAGTTTTCATGTGGAAAAATTCTGCAGATTCTGCTTAGCATCTTTGGAAGACATTCAGACAGTAGAGGTAAGACAAGAAGTCTTTTCGCTTAGAAGTCCAGAGCAGCATGGACATTCCATTGCTGAGTTGAAGAGCAGTGAGTTTCTAACAAATGTGAATGGTGTTAAAGACAAGTCTCTTTCTCAGAAACACCTATCCTTCTTTCATGTTATTACTGGTTTTCCTCCAGATGCTTTACATGATCTGTTTGAAGGGGTAATACCTAGGGAGTTGGCTCTGTGTTTACAGAAATTGATTGATGCCAAGTACTTTACCTTTGAGCAGCTCAACACCATTATCTGCTCATTACCATACTCCTTTTCAGATAAGGTAAACAGTTTTGGTCCTCTGGTTGATCTGTGTATAATGCGTTATGAGGCAAAACACAGCTTCTTCAAGAAGGTGGTGCATGACACCCAGAATTTTAAAAATCCTCTTAAAACATTGGCAAGTATACATCAGCTCATGGTTGCTTATGCACTGGACTCACAAAATTTATTCAAAGCACCATTGCAAATAGAAAAATTGAAAGTGGTCAAAATGTCAGCTGTTGAATCAAAACTGAGGATAGCCATTGAGAACAAATATTCAAATCTGAGTTCCTTGTCCCTGGCTTCAAATGTTGCAAAATTTTTGCAACATTGCATGGAATGTTGTAAAAAAAAAAGAGGAATGATTCTGCCTGTTGGAGTCCTTGATGGGTTTCCAGAGTTTGGTCGTGTTCATAGTATTTTGGTTATTGGTACTGAGGTTTCATTCATAGTGGAGAAAGTCTCTTCATGGTACTTTGAACATTTTCGAGGATATGAAATTGTTGGAAGTGCTTACTGTGATGTAACCATTGTCAAACCACAAGATCTCATTGATTTATATCCTTTGTCATCATACAATGTAGGTAGAAAGGTTATGGTGTCCGCAAAGAGATTTTTACTTTGATGAAAATTAATTATTTCTTATTTCTCATTTCCAGGAAACAATGTTGCTTCGAGTTATTCTCTCACCTGACAACATCAGGAAGCTAACTATACCCACACCATCGTCTACTGATAAGCTCGCTGCCTTTCTTTGTGAAATATTGCGGATTCAGAGAGGTTTTGTGATCCAATATGAGGATCCTGATTTCAACAATAAACTTTGTACTTTACATGACATCACAGAACTTCCAAAAGACAAGGCTACTTTGAAGCCCCACTGGGAACTAGTTTTAAGTCCAATGGCAGAGAATGGTCACCTATCTGATTTCACTCTGGAAACAGCAAGCATGACATCCACTCAGTCATCCTTTTCATCATCCCATTCAAATTTTTCTTCTCCAGCCTGATCTAGATCAGATCAATAGCCAAGCAAGTTTCCAGTGCCTTTGTTTTCATATGACGTAGAGCTAAGGCTGAAGAGAGCCAATGAGGATCTTCAAGAAAATGGAACGACACTGATTGTTCCAAGAGACATTAAAATTAATATATTAGAAAAATTGGCTGAAACAGTGTACTCCTACAAAGCCTACCCCAGTGACTCTGAAATAGAGAAGGTTGCATCTGCTTTGGTAGACAAACACCCTCGTCTCAAAGAACCGGGGTCTGAAATGGGATGGGGGGCATGGAAAATTAGCTTGAAGTTTAAAATGGCAAATTATCGTCAGAAACTCTGCAATGCTGGATGCACCGAGATGGTTGTGAATACTCATTTAAGACAAGGTTCATCTAGAGGATCTCTGAAGAGGCCCAGAAGATCTGAACTTAAGTTTCTTCCTGATCATCCTGTTGGTTTAAATGAAGAGGAATTGGACAAAGTAAGGGCAATAATGGAGGAAGAAGTCAAAAAGAGAAATTTGAGGTAGACCATTTTGAATACAAAGACGGAGATGACATTCTCCTGAGGAGAAAGGAAATTGTGCAGGACCAGCCACTAGTTTCAGCAATCAAGCACAGATGGCCAGGCCTGTTTTTTGAGGCCTTTTGACTGAGAAATATCAGTATGTTTTGTTTTACAAAGCAGAAGTCTATTTTTCCAGTATACTGTTTGGACCGAGTGTGATATTAGTAAGCTTTGTAACATGAATGTTAAGGGCACTGTTTCATTCTTGCATTTTGAAATGATATTTTGTTATAACAATGCAGCAATTGTATATTTGTTGAAATAGAGTAGCTGGATTGCACTTTATCAACGTTGATATCTTTAACAAGTGTTTAAAGTTTACATTAAAAAAATGTATTCAAATTTAGAGGAATGTGTCATGTTATTTGAAATTTACCTTTCAGTCAACTTGGAACATTTAATTGACACAACATTATATTTCAATTTAAGACTGCTTGTTGGCCTAACTAGGCATGTTTAGTCAGCATAGAACATTTAATTAACAGAATTTTATTATTGTTTGTGTGTACATTTAGAGGTTATCAGCACAACAAAAACAAAATAGTTTACACAACTTAAAAGCAATTTTAACAGTATTTTTGGACATCTTGATATATTTTTGGCCAGTAAAATCTTTGACTTATTCGTTCATATGTTTTCTGTTGACCTAAATGTCCTGACCAGGGGACGGTATGACCCGGATGTAGAATTGTTAGATGCAGTGTTTTAGGTAGTACCAGTCTAGGACTCTCAATGTCATCCAGGTACAAAAGATTATTCATTAGAATAGACCTGTCTCCACCAAATTTTGGTTCTTCCACAGGCTTATCGTCTACCTCACACACCTTTTGGAACAAGGGCTGTAAAGTAACATCAGTTTTCTGCAGTTCCTTAAAATTATCAGGAACTTGCCAAAGAGGTTCAACCAATTCCAAGCCTGGATCAGCGATATTAGCAAAGTCTTGGACCCTATCTTTCCCCCTATGCTTTTCTTGTTGTTGCTGTCTTTTACTTTTTTCTTTTTTTTTTCCCTGATACCAAACAAATGGTCTCCTGCATCAGGAAGGGGTTGTACAGATGTGGCCATTAAGGCTGCGCGTGTTTTCCCACAAGATGCCGCAATTTAGCGCGCGGCGTCCCGCGACTTGCCATAAGCAACATTCGGGAATTTAAATAAATGTGTTGTGCTTCACTGAATATCCGCCAGGTGGCGCATGGAAAGAGTTATCTAAAGGCCGGACCAAGTACTGTACAACTAAGAACTGTGTATAATTACTTAGCCTAAAACAATATTGTTTCCAATGCTGAAGCAAACATGAATTTTATTTTGCTTTACAAAAGATCTTTCATGATGAATGTGTGTATATGTGCTTCATATTATTTTCACAATGATGAAATGAGATGCCCAAATTCGTGCTTTAAAAGTTTCTTATATAGTTTTTGTAATGTCTTAACAGGGACAAAACAGTGAAAGACATGGCAATGCCTTGGTTTAAATGGTGTTGAAATTAATTTAATTTCCTGATAGTAGGCTATCTGATAGTGTTAACTATGCGAATGTCCTGATTCGTGAATATGCCAACATATCTTATTTAAAACGTAAAAATGTGTCGACATCATCAGAAGACATGAATGAACAATATATGTTATCATAGTAAGTAAATATTATTTTATGAAAACAAATTTCTCCTGGCTTTTTATAGTAATCATCATATTTGCTGTTTGTGTCCAGCATTGAATAATTATTTAATCCATTATTTAACCACGGCTGGAAATAATAGCTGGAATGCGATGTGATTGTGAATTCATGACTGAAATAAAGCTGTTTGTCTTTTTTAAAGTACTTTCACTTTACAAAAGGCAGCGTTTTTATCAAAAGCTTAATAAACGCATGTTGTACAGTATATACAACGCGATAGCATGCGCAGTTACTCACTTCTCACCTTTTACGTAGGTCTGCTCGGACTTATTAATTCGTTTTAAACCCCTCAAAACTGCGTGTGTAAATAGCTCAAAACCTCCATCAGTTATTAAAGATAGCATCTATTTAGAAAAAATGCCCCAGTGAGTTCGGAGCTTCAGGAAATCTCCTGGCGCTCTGCGCATAACACCGGGCCAACTCATGTCGGAAAGAATTTATAAACGTTTTCTAAACGTGGGCTATTGTTTTTTTTACTTATAATATTTGTTAATTTAATTTAAATGAGGTTTGGGCTTAGGACTTCGATTCGGCATCGTGATTCTTCTCTTTAATTTACTCCATAGTTTTATTTAGCGCTCAGCCGCATGCATAAAGTTTTCCAGAGCGCACGGGCAGAAGTAGACTAATGATTATGAACGCGTCGGGAAAACAGCAAGCAGACTGACTCTGACCATTTAAAAAAATGGAATGAAAGAAATTGATATTTTCCTTATGAAAGCATAAATTGCATTGTTTTTAATCAAAAAGGCCAATTTGTCTTTTCCTCATAAAGTGTTAGGTGAAATTTCACCTATACAAGTGTGACAAATATGCAAAGGAAAAAATTGGGAAGGGGCAAATACTTTTTCATGGCGCTGCACATGTAGTCAGATTGTTCCACTGGGATCCGCGGTAACATAAACACACGCTCTTTGTCGGCGGCACACTTGCGCATCCATATGCGTAGAAAAGAGATGCATGGTATTATGGTTTCGGATTATTTTTTTATATACATATATTTGCGTACCGACTGGGCTGGCCCACATTGGCCAGCGGCCCACCGGGAAAACTCCTAAAAGTAATAGAAAACTATTAAAGAAACTTATGATGATTTGTCACGGCGTGCGCCTGTAATGGGCGTGTGCCCAAATCTACTATCGCTACTCGCTCACTCCGTAGGCTCCCTGAATAGGCGGCAAAGGGACGGAGCCGCTTATTCGTTTTGGCTGGCGATAATTAACGTTAATATGATCTCGGGCTTGCTCCACATTATAAAAGCAAGGCGCGGCGTTTAGTCCGAGGTCAGGGAAGTACGTGATGTGGTGGAGAATAGGCAGTGGCGGTTCTACACTGAATTGCTCCCCGGGCGAGACTCTCCCCCCGCCACTTCTAACCCCCTGCGCGATGTGTATAAATCAATGTGTGTGTGAATAATATGAAATTTTATTTGATATAGGTATATATTAACTCATGCTAGGGTACTTTTACTATGCTAAATTTATGAATTACACCTAAAGTATCAAATCCAACTATGAAGTCTGATTTAATTGTTACCATTAAACATTTTATATGTACGTGTTTATTTTTCTATTTATGTTTTGCTGGCGAAATACATTTTAGGCAGGGACGTCTGTTCGGGCTTGTTAATTTGTTTTAAAACCCCCAATTCTGCGAATTCTCCCAGCAGTGAAACCGGTTTGATGACTTCACACCTGTTGTAAAGGTGAGATGGGGGATTACAGTAACTGTGGGTGCGCTTCACCTCGGAGCGCGCTGTTGCGTTGTATTCAATGAATAGACTAAAACTATTAAAGATTATACACTTTTGTATTCTTTGTTTACACACGTGGGCATCTTAAAATTTTTAGATATTGATCCTTCCTTGATGCAGCGAATTTTTTGAGCAAATTAATAATAATTTACATGAATGAAAAGGAGGAAGAAGAAAAGGTTACGCGAAAATAAGAAAAAGCTTTAGAGGTAAATGCTGTGAAATGCTTCAAATGAACAGATTTTGCCTATAACAGGTCAGGGACAGTGAGGCTGGATCCAGCAGCGCACCACATCCCACATCATAATACACTGACTCATTAAAGTGGAGATTAATTTTGAAAACTACTTACTATAAAAATATAACACAATACAAAAACGTAAAACAAAGTTTCAATGAACATATATTGGGTCATATTTGTAAAACAAAGGAAAGAATAATAAGACAAACAACATATAAAACTACAATATTTTCAGTGTCCAGTAGCACCAGTCTCACAGAGACCCAGGAGGCTTATAAACAGTTTGACAGCAAAATGAGACATTTTGTCAGTATTGTGATTTTTTTATTTATTGCAAGACAATACTGCCAAAATGTAATTGTCTCTTATTAAGTCACAAGGGCGGTAAAAAGCTATTCATATCATTCAAAGTTATTCATATCAGTGTAGTTAGTATGATTTTAAAAGTGCTATAACTTTATAGCTTTATATATTTTTTTGTGAGTTATCATGAACATTTTGCATTTCAGGGATATCATCTTGATGCATTGTAAGACAAACCACTCATCAGTGATGATGAACCAGTGCCTGCTGATGATGACCAACACGTCTCCCCTGATCTACCAGAACCAAGTAAAAAGAGTGGCAATCAAACTGAATAAAATTAGTAGCAGCATTAACTCGTGCTAGTAATTATTATGGTAGTTAATTTTAATTCAAAATAATGTTTCTCAGCATTATTTCATATTAATATTGACTACCATAATAATTAAAATAAGTAACTACTTTACTAGCATAAGCTAATGCTGCTACTGATTTTATTTCAGCTTACCTGTTCAGTTTTTTGCCATTCCTTTTAAAATATTGTCTTTATAGATGTATATGTTGTTTGTCTTGATGTTCTTTTCTTTGTTTCTTTGTTTTACTAATATGACACAATATATGTTCAGTAATACTTCAAATAATAAGTTTAAATAGCATTGATTTCTGTATTGTTATATTTTTATACTAGTAACTGGTGTTAAAAAATTATCTCAACATTAATTGTATTATGTATTATTACAATGTATTATGGTGTGGGCTGCTGTGGGCCAGGAAGTCCAGGGACACTTTTTGGTCCCAGTCCGCCCCTGGTAATAACGAATGGAGAAAGCGCAGTTAAAGCTCGGGGATTCTGCATTCCCCCGGGGGGCCAGTCGTGAATAGCTGACACTCAGTGACAGCCAATGAAATTGAAGCATTTTTGCCGCTTTCTACGTGGTGTGGCGTTGCTTAAAAAATAGTATAAAATCGTCCAGACCCTGGTTCGAATCCCGCTCTGGGTGAAAATGTAATAAATGTGAATCCTTTGTTTTACACTTTTTGCTTATGATAATCATTAAATTATAGCAACTGTGAGGTGAGTGCTAATGTGTTTCATAGCTTAAGAAAAAAAATCTCAATTGCAAACATGCATTTACCCCAAATGAGGATGGGTTTCCTTGTTGAGTCTGGTTCCTCTCAAGGTTTCTTCCTATTACTATCTCAGGGAGTTTTTCCTTGCCACTGTCGCCCTCGGCTTGCTCACCAGGGACAAACCATTTTGATTCATACAAATTCACATTTCATACAAACTTAAATAATTCTTTTGACTGTGTAAAGATTAGACTGTGTCAACGTTTTTTTCATTTCTGTGCCACATCCTACACTCACACATACTTCACAAAAATCATTACATATTCATACTACACACATAAAAACTACACACACACTCACACATCCCAAACACACATACCACACACAATACACATCCTAAATACACACAAAACACACACACACACACACACACACACTACACATACATACATATACACACACACAAGCACACACACACACACACACATACACACACACACACACACACACACACACACACAACTACTTATCTTTTACATACAGTAGACAAGCACTTACAAATACAGACACAAACACACACACCAACAAACACGTCCCACACATATTAGACATCCTACACAAATGATGGCCTGCTCAAGCACTTGCCCCATTACAGTCGCCACTAAACTCAGGCTCCATTGAGTGACACTTGACAATGGCGCACTAGAAAGACACGTCCAGCATTGACGTGTGGGAATGCCACAGGGAATGCCAAGTGGGAATGCCAAGTGGGAATGCCACAGGTGCTTGGGCTAGTTCGTTGTTGCTTGTTGCTATATTTCTTCTATTTGTTTTCAAAGGCCGCAGTGCCAACTTCTTGGCTTTTATCTTCAGAGAGGTCCTTGGTGGAAGAGGAATATTATGTGTCTGTCTCGAACCTATTAATGGTCCTTGCCTGACTATTCATCCAGGGTCCCCATTGGGATGTTGCTTGCGATGGACCCGTGCTGCACAGGACTGGCTTGAGCGAGCTTGAGAAGGTGTTTATCTTCATCGACCATGGAGTGACCAGTGGTACGCAACCTAAATGAAATCTTTATTGTATCTTGCATAGCTCGATGTACCAATGTACCTTCTTGCCTTCCACCTTTAGCTGGTGGTTTATGGGGAACTCCTACACCCACTGTTCTGTAGCTCTGGGCTTAGTTATGGATATATGAGCAGAAGTTAGCCAAATTGGCTGCAGGGAGAACATTGATCAATCAATCCTAGGTTCTTTGTGGGTGGGAGGCTGTCAGTTTTTGGCCCTACCTCTTTAAGAATACCTCTGATAAGTCCACCTGTTTGTGAAACACAAGGGAAGGGGGTTGTGGATGGTTCAGATAGCTCAGACCCTATGATTCTATCTGCTCAACAAGATGTTACATGTAACCCACGCATTTCCACAAATGTACTGCAGCCTACTATGGTACGCTTATTACTTATCATGTCATACCGCCCTTTGGCGATTTTGGCCAATTTCATAAAGAAGGCACATTTTTGTGCCATAAGGATGGCTTCTAGGAAAGGTTTTTTCATCTTTTTCAACTGAGTGCGCAACTGAAATTAAATCTTTGTTGTATCTTTAACGGCCCAATGTAGCTGGTGGTTCACTGTTCTGGTGAGGCACTCTGCCTTGGGGGCTTGCTTTGGTAACATGGGTAGACGGTAGCCAAATTGTCTGCATGGATCATATTGATCACGCAATCCTAGGTCCTTTATGGGAGTAAGGGTGGCAGTTTTTGGCACTAACATTTTTGCGAAGACCTCCAATAAGTACACCTGTTTGTAAAACACAGGGGAAGGTGGTTGTGGGTGGTTCAGATAGCTCAGGCACTATAACTCCATCTGCTTAACAAGATGTCATGAGTAACACACGCATTTCAACAAACGTACTGCGGCCTACTACGGAATGCTCACCACCTAGCATATCGTACTGCCCTTCAGCCTTGTCGCGTCAGCTTTTCAGTCCTGGGTGTTTTTTTCTTTCTTCATGGCGTCTAACAAAGGTCGCAGCAAACAGCAATGATAAGCTGAGCCGGCCAGACACGACGTTCCAGGAATTACCTACTGTAGCCTACCATGGTAAATCTATGACATCTATCATGTCTGCCTAGATGTGGAAGGCTTAGTTACAGGTTCATATTCTTGATCAACTGACCAGTGTGTACAGTTGATGATTCAGGGAAACATGGTTCTAAAGCACAGAAAACCTGGCCAATAGAAGCCATCCCTGCTCTTTAGGACTGTTTTGACAACACTGTTTAGAAAGGCTGCAACTGATGGCAACTTTACTGACTTCAAGGAGTACTGTACACTTCATCAGCGACAAGCTACATCAACAAGTCCACCGATATTGTCACTGTCTCCAAGAGCTTCATCTCACGACCAACAAGAAACTGTGGATTACTGCGGAGGTGCATGCACTTCTGAAGACCCAAGAGTCTGCCAACACAGTGGGCAGCAAGGTGGGCCTAAGAACAGCGGGAGCCAAACTTTCCAGGGCCATCCGAGAAACGAAGCGTGCACACGCCCCAAGAATCCTCAACCACTTCAGGGCGCATGTGGCAGGGCATACAAGCCATCACCAACTACAGGGCATAATCACCTGCCTGTGACAGTGATGGCTCCCTTCCAGATGCGCTAAACAGCTTCTATCCTCGCTTTGACATGCAGAATGCCCTGACCGTCGGGAGAAACCGTGGGTCTTATCAGCAAGAACCACGAGTCAGCACACAAAGAGGAAGTGCAGAGGCTAACAGACTGGTGTACTGACAGCAACCTGGCTCTAAACATTGCTAAAACAAGAGAGATGGTTTTTGACATTGGAAGGCCACTGTCTGCTGAACATCAACGGCTCCTCTCTGGAGATCATCAACAGCATCAAATTCCTGGTTGGCCACCTGGAGGAGAACCTCACCTGGGCTGCAACTTATGGCGTAAATACACATACTGTATACACAAACACCAGCCACCAACATTGGACCCATCACACTCACGCTCATCGCACCCATTACACTAACTCTTCACCCTCCTGCCATCTGGAAAAAGGTGCCATAGTGCTCGGGCACCAACATCCAGACTGTGCAACAGCTTTTTTTCACAAGCCATCGGTCTCCTCAACAAAAAGAGACTGGACTGATAAACAAACACACACAATCACTCAGGTAACTCAACTACCTCAAAACATTGAAAATGAACTGATAAACAACACAGATGCAAAGATACTGATTAACAACCATCTAACAAATTGTCCATACTGACTGAACTGATAAACTAAACTAACTAATAAAACACACTGATCAACGACCATCTAAGAATTGTTCACACCAACCTGTAATCTTGCACAATATCTCTTACTTGTTATTTAAAAAAAATAAAATTTAATTTTTGCTGCTACTTCAAAGGAATGTATCCTGTAGACTGTTTCTCCTCCCACTACCCCAACTCATTACCTCACTACATCGGCACCACAAACCATTTGTCGCATTGTCACTTTGTGTCATGTTGTCGCATTCTCACTTTGCCACTCTTGTTTGCACATTTGCAAAAGCACTTTAAGTTGTCTTTTTGTATACAACTTAGTTTTCTGTTAACTTAACAATTTCAACCTGTCTTGTCTCAGCTAGTTAGTTAATTGATTTGCTTAGTTAGCTAATTTATATTGCTATAGTTATGTTAATTTATATTGCATGTAGGACCTTGGTCCTCGAGGAAAGCTGTTTCGTTTTACTGTATAATAAATTTTATATGGTTAAAACAAAAATAAAATCTTAATTGAACTTGGTACCACAAGCTAAAACCCCATGCTTTGAGTTCACCCGCATGTGTAACCCTACACCCAGACATTGGGACACGCCCACCGCTGGGATGCTGGGGTCTGGTTCGCTGTGTCTCACTGCTACAAAAAAAATTACCAGACACCGTCCACTATTTTCCAATGGATTTGGTACCTCTCTTTTGTCCCTGCTTACCGCTTACTGAAGGAGTCCTCATTATTTTTCTTCTATGAACTATAAACAACGTTTAAAAGTTTTTTCTGTATTTATAAATTTTGTAATATTTCATTTTTATTTGAATGTTTTTTATTCATACTTTATTTTTTATTATTATAATCATATTCTTTGTTTGAATACACTCTTCTTTTTTTAATGATTAGGTCATGGGCTGTTGTAAAAGCATTTCTCTAATTATGACATTGTAAGATTTAAGTGCTAGGAAGAAATGACAATGCAAAAACTTAAAGTTTCAACAAGCATGATGTGTTTCCACACGCACAGTACTACAATTAAAATTATTCACAACTGTAATTATTATTCACAATTGTAATTTGATTTTGATTATGGGTTTAATACAGTTAAGGCTAGAAGGAATACAGCTCGAGCTCTATTGGGCATGCGCACATCAATCTAACGTTTTTTTTCTCTCACTGTACAACAATAAAACTTTTTGTATTACAGAAAAATTATCCAATAGGTATAACAATTCATTTCATTGTTAGTTTCCAGTATTATGCGCTAAAATGCCCCCTTGCCATGGATTGCCCCCATACATAATCGCTATCAAATATTATAGTAGAACATAAATTCATAGGTTTATTATTATCAAATATGATATTAATATTATAATAAACCCTAGTTACGTGACAGCCGTCGAGACCATGAATACAAATTCTTGTATAATGTTTATTTTGTGGCACATTTATTTTTAAGGGCTTTGTCATGAATATGCAAATAAGCATTTATATATACTAATAATAAATATTGTTTATGATGAAAATTTTGACTAATCAAATTTTTTATTATAAAATAAACAATCCCAAAGTATACATGTTGTACAGTATATATAAAAAAAATCTATTTTTTTTATATACAACATATTTATTTTCATATTGCTTATTTTATTTTATTGTCTCATGTAATTTGTAAACCATTAACCTATGAATTTATATTCTAATACAATATTTGATAGCGATTATGTAGGGGGCAATCCATGGCAGGGGAGCATTTTAGTGCATAACACCCCGGTCGGAGCTATATATCCCTTTTAGCCACGACCATGGCTCAAACGCGCGAGGATGACGTCAGTAACCCGTGGCAACGCAGTAGAATGTTTAGAAAGGAATATTTGTAATATCGATATTTTACATGAAAAGAATGGAATTTTAATATGAAGGATTATGTTGACTGCATTACTTAAACGCATTAGAAAAAAACAATAGCGTTTAATATTAGCCTGTTATGATTCCGATAGAGGTCGTAACATAGCCTTTAAACAGGCAACTTGTGCAACTAATTTACCTTTCCGCACGCCCCAACCTCTCGACACGCCCACTACTCCGAGCTGCAGCTACCCCTGTGTTGATGGATCCGGGTTTCTCATCTCTACTCCTTACCAGTTGGTGGTAGTAATGCACCATTTCGTGCTTCGCAAACGCCAAAAACTCCACAAAGAAGAAGAATCCCGATTGGGAAACCGCGATGGCTGGCCAAGAGCGCGAAGTAGTTTTCAAAAAGGTAATTTTTTTAAACGTTATAGATTTATTTTATTCAGTAAATGAATAAAACTTTTAATTTTTTATTAAGTGAGTTACTGTTGGTAATCGCTATGCTGGATAGCCGAATGAAACGCTTAACAAACCTGTTGTATTTTAGGAAACCATAAGCAAACTTTTGATGCTGTTTTTCAAGGACGAGAAAAGCAAAGGTATGGTACCGCTTTAGAGACAATTTTATTAAAACGATAAATTAGGTAATAGAGAAGGCAAAGTTGACATTACCCTTTGTTGAATTTTGGGTAATACTGTGTTTACACGCCATGACGTGAGGATCACACAAAATGTCTGAATTTGTTTTCGTAGAAAACCGACAATGGGATTACAGTTTAACCTGCGTTTTTAAGCCTCCATAAATTATGACACATTATAGATCATATTAGATTAGATTTTATAGATATAGACATAGATATCCGTGCATGTATGTAAGTGTGTGTGTATTGTGTATGGATGTGTATATATATATATATATATATATATATATATAGTTCTTAAACCAATCGTGCTAACCTACCATGGCTAATGGATATATAGATGTGTGTGTGTATGTATGTATGTATGTATGTATATATATATATATATATATATATATATAAACACTCAACAAAAATATAAACGCAACACCTTTGTTTTTGCTCCGATTTTTCATGAGATGGACTTAAAGATCTAAAATTCATTCCGGATACACAATGTTACCATTTCTCTCAAACATTGTTCACGAATCAGTCTAAATGTGTGATAGTGAGCACTTCTGCTTTGCTGAGATAATCCATCCCACCTCACAGGTGTGCCACATCACGATGCTGATCTGACATCATGAGTAGTGCACAGATGTACCTTAAACTGCCCACGATAAAAGGCCACCCTGAAATGTGCAGTTTTGTCTCACTGAAAAATGCCACAAGCATTGAGGAAGCGTGCAATTGGCATGCTGACAGCAGGAATGTCAACCAGATCTGTTGCTCGTGCATTGAATGTTCATTTCTCCACCATAAGCCGTCTCCAAAGGTGTTTTAGAGAATATGGCAGTACATCCAACCGGCCTCACAACCGCAGACCACGTGTAACCACACCAGCCCAGGACCTCCACATCCAGCAGGTTCACCTTCAAGATCGTCTGAGACCAGCCACTCAGATAGCTGCAAACTGTCAGAAACCGTCTCAGGGAAGCTCAACTGCATGCTCGTCGTCCTCATCAGGGTCTTGACCTGACTCCAGCTCGTTATTTGAATAATGTATTTATTAATTTTTTAAACATTTACAAACAGTTACAAACCAAACACACACAAAACAAAGAATACAAATATTTGTATTTCAATATACCACACAATTACCCTTTTTTTCTCTTTTTCCCCTTCCTTTCTTTCCCCTTTCCTTTTATAAACTCTTATTAAACAAAACCTCTAACAAGAATAGAGGATACATCTAAACCCATATATCTTAAGAAAGGGCCACACCTTCTATGAAAAATGGCATTTTTACTGTTAACGGCTCAGGTTAAAAAATCCAGTGAAACATATTCCAGAATAACCCTGTGCCAAAATACCCTAGAAGGGGCTTTATCCTTTAACCAGTTCAGAAGAATACATTTCCTTGCACAAAATGTTAGAAAATTACAAAGTGTCTTTTTATGTTTGTCAAAGACCATAACGGCACATATTCCGAACAACAAATGCTTTGGGTCACAGCCAATATTTATAGACAAAATAATGCTAATTTCTCGCTCCATCATAATCCAGAATCTTTGGATTTCCCTGCAAAACCAGAGACAGTGAGCAAGATCTCCCTTCTCTGTTTTACATTTCAGACACATTGGAGAGCAGTCATTTTTAAACTTATACCTCCGCGATGGAGAGATATGCGCTCTGTGCAAAATTTTTAGCTGCATTGCTTTAACTTTATTGCATATGCTTAGGGTCCCTGCATTCCTCCATGCTTCCTCCCATTCGTTATTTGTGTTTGAAAAACCACAGTCCTTGAGAATCTTGTAAAAAGAACTTGTAGAGCTTTTCATTTGTGAAAAAAGCCGTCTTTCCACAGCCGAAATGTCCTGGTTTGAGAGCAAAGTAGTGTCCTTTTTCACAAAGTCTCTTAATTGTAGATAACGGAAAAAATCTTGTCGCGGAATTCTGTACTTTATAACTAATTGGTCGAAGGACATTAGAGTGTTCCCCTCGAACATATCATACAGATTGATGAGACCTTTATTTGCCCAAACACGAAAACTTGCATCCTCAGTCCCCGGCAGAAAATCATAATTATCACTAATAGGAGTAAAAGTTGAGGTGAGCCTGGAACGGCCCTCCAAACGCCTGATGACCTGCCATTCCCTGATAGCACTAAACGTGATGGCGTTACTACAGGCCACTTGTAGGCATTGCCACTGATAATTGATGATTAATTAATATGATAATTAATTCTATATCCTGAAAATTTACCAAATTTATCAATTATGTCCGAGAGAGCTGGGGTAGAGATATCTGGATTCATCATAAATATCAAAATATCGTCAGCGTATAAGGCAATCTTATGTTGATTTTTCCCTATTGTTAAGCCACTAATTTTATTATCTGTTCTTATAGCTTCTGCCAATGGTTCAATTAACAAAGCAAATAAAAAAGGCAAGAGAGGGCGGCCTTGTCTCGTTCCTCTCCCAACTTTAAATGTAGTGGAGCGACATCCATTAGTCAGCACGGCACCAAGAGGCTTATTGTACAATAACTTGACCCATTTGATAAAATGCTCACCGAGACCGAATTTATGTAATGTGTGGAATAAATAGGGCCATTCAATGCGATCAAATGCCTTTTCCGCATCCAAGGAAAGCACAAGGCCCTCCATTGACTGTTTTTTAGCAAACTGTATTACATTCAACAAACGGCGCATGTTATTAATAGTTACGTCCTATAATGAAGCCTGTTTGGTCATCTTTTACTAAGACAGGGAGAAGGGACTCTAATCGTAATGCTAGTATTTTGGAAAGAATCTTCAAATCAACATTTAGCAGCGAAATAGGTCGATATGATGAACAATCTTCCGCTTGCTTGCCTTTTTTCAAAATTAGGGATATATTTGCCTCTCTAAGGGATTAAGGCAAATGTCCTTTTACGAATGAGTCATTGAACATATTTAGTAAGGGATCAACTAGCAAATTTCTAAATTCCTTATAAAATTCGCTACTAAGCCCATCTGGGCCAGGCGCTTTCCCAGATTGTAAACTCTTAATGGCCTCTAGAACTTCCTTTTTAGATATAGAGGCATTAAGGTAGGTGTTCTGATCCTCTGATAGGGTGGGTAGGTTAAGGGCGGAAAAGAAGAGTTCCGTGGACTGTTTTGTATCTTCTTCTAATTCTCATTTATATAAATTCTCAAACCAGTCCTTAAATGTATTGTTAATAGCTAAGCTGTCTAGAAGGCGGTTACCTCTCCTATCGACTATGGATAGGATAGATTGCGAGTCTGACTTTTTCTTTGTAAGGCATGCTAAATATTTTCCAACTTTATGACCATGTTCATATACTTTCTGTTTAGCAAAGCGAATTTTTACCTCTGCCTGTTTTGTCTAGAGACAATCCAAAGCAGATCCAATAGTGGAGATTTCTTTCATTTTATCAGGAGATGGTTTTTTAATATACAATCTCTCAGCATCCTTAAGCTTTAATTCTAAGATCTCTTTTTGTTTAGCTTGCCTGCGCCTTTTACTTGATGTATATGCTATAATAAGGCCTCTAGAAAAAGCTTTGGTTGTTTTCTATAATAAAGATGGCTCTTCAGTTGAGGCAGAATTAATAGACATAAAGGAATTAAATTCCTCTGTAAAATAGGATATAAAATTATCATCTGCCAAAATGAATGGATGAAATCTCCATGTATAAGACTTAGTATTTTGTTTCCCAAATGAGTATTCGGCAAAAACTGCTGCATGGTCAGAGACAGATATGTTCCCTATATGACAGGATGTGATATACTCCAACATATTTTTTGGAGAAAATAAGTAATCTATCCTAGTATAACAGTTATGGCTCCTAGAAAAAAAAGTATACTCTTGTTCTGTGGGGTAGCAGGCCCTCCAAATATCTATATAGTCAAATTCCTCACAGAGAGCCGTAACAGTTTTAGCCTGTGCTGATAATAATGGTTTACCAGTTGGAAATTTATCTATCATGGGGCATAAATGACAATTTAAATCTCCCCCAATAAACAAAGTCTTAACGCCACAATCTGCTAATTTGGCAAGTGCTGTGGTCAAGAAATCCCCTGGATGGCCAGGAGGCCAGTAAATATTCAAGAAAGCAATTTCTTTACCGTATAATAACCCCTTAACAATTAAATAGCGCCCTTTTGTGTCCTTAATAACTTTTAATTGGAATGGGATACAGTAGTTGATCAATTGGAATGGTTATTACCGTTGCGCTCACCGCCGTGTAAAAACGTCAGCGGCCAAAATAAATCAGTTGCATTTTAAAGTCATTTGTAAAATGGCCGCTTCATTATTCTTTCGTTTCTCCAAATATCAGCCTGCAGAATGTTCGAAATATTACTGTTATTGTGTCACAGGTGTAGTTTTAAGAGTTGTTTGGGCAGGAATGCGTGTGTATACAGCTCAAAACCTCCATCAGTTATTAAAGATAGCATCTATTTAGAAAAAATGCCCCGCGATTTCGAAACTTCAGGAAATCTCCCGGCGCTCTGCGCATAACACCGGGCCAACTCATGTCGGAAAGAATATATAAACGGTTTCTAAACGTGGGCTATTGTTTTTTAACTTATAATATTTGTTAATTTAATTTAATTTAAATGAGGTTTGGGCTCAGGACTTCAATTTGGCATCGTGATTCTCCTCTTTAATTTACTCCATAGTCTAAATCAGCACTCATGAAGTTTTCCAAGAAGTTTGATTATGGATGCGTCGGGAAAACAGCAAGCAGACTGACTCTGACCATTTTAAAAAAACGTTTGCGTTTATTTTCTGACGCGCTTAAGTTCACAAAAAACTTTACAGAACAGCGGAGCTTATTTTTTTTCAAACATTTACAAAATCATTAAGTTTTTTCGTTATTGTGAGTGCGCTTAAATAAAAGTTGAGTCTTATAAAGGCCATGTAGTCTTATATAGTTTTATTATATAGTTTTTGCACATTAATCTGAAAACAGTTTTTTCAGCCTGTCACGGCGTGCGCCCAAATCAATATCGCTCCTCGCTCACTAGTTAGGCGTCCTTCCCTTCAGACATGCGAAGCAGCGGGACCGCAGAATTACACACGACTGGTGAGCTATCGTTGCTAATGGTCCCGGGCTTGCACCCCGCGCTATAAAATACTCGGGGTTTGTTGGGTTAAAGTGGATTTTACTACGCTCTGTGTATGCAACACGCGTGCAACAACGCGGAAGTGCGGCATGCAAGTGGGGCAAATGGAACGCGCCCCGGGGGACTTCAAAGGAGCGAGAGGTGGGAGGGGCCGGTGCGGCCATCCGCGTAGAGCAGAGTCAGCGCGAGCGGACGAATGGCCATTGCACTCACATCGCGTAGTAAAATCCACTGTAACCCAACAAACCCTAAGTATTTTATAGCGCGGGGTGCAAGCCCGGGATCATAATAAGCTGTGCCTTTATTCCGTCATGTCATGTGGGCATTATAAGATTTGTATTGAAAACTACTAACTAAAAAGTGGCAGCTGGCACGCCTAAAAATAGACGCAGGTAATTTTTTTTATAGTCTATATTAGGGCTGCACGATTTTGGAAAAATGTCATATTGCGATTATTAAGGTCAAAATTGCGATTTACGATTGCGATTTACGATTGCGATACGATAAACAAGTGGTATGACTCAACTTGCTTGTTATCAAGGAAAATCCACCCCCAATACTAATAATGCAGAAATTTAAATTTCTCAACTGAGATATGGTGTACAGTGCAATCTAGCAACTATGAACAAATGAACAATGTTTTCTAATTAAAACAAAATTGTACAAATTTAAATAACAGTAACATCTTTACATTATTGAATTAAATTACATTAAATTAACTTAAAAACTTAAAATGTAAAAAGTACAGATAAATAAAACAAATACCCATTTAAATTTTTTTTTTCCTTTCTTTACATTTTGTCCCAAAACAGGGACATTTAAGGAGGATGTAACATATACTTTATTGGTATTCTTATTAAATCACTCACCATTTTTAATCTAATGATGAAGAAGAGATTAAAGGTAAGAAAAGTGTCCTTTAAACATATTAATTTTAGTCATACACTCTCATACACTGTATTTCCATTTATTCTTAAATAAATCTATTAATAGCTGTCCTCTCTAACATACAGTTAAGTAGCTTTAAATATGAAAAGATTAAATTAATTTAACTTACCGATGGCCAAATAAAGTCTGTGCCCGAAGCACTGGAACCTAATCCAGTGATTAACCGCCGCCCCCGCCCCCCCCCCCCCCCCCCCCAGTCTATACACAATAATCTTCTTTGGTATTTTTATTTAAAAAACGGGTATGGGGGCTATCTTGTTTTATTAATCCTTGTGCCTGGTTTAGGTTTGGTATTTAGTGTGCATCTGTTATATTACAACTAAATACCTTTTATTGGGGGTTAAGTGACTGATGTGCCTAACATTTTTCAGCTGAGCCTTTGTTTCACTGAATAATCAACCACCGCGACACCCCCCTCTCTCTCTCTCTCACACACACACACAGAGCCGACCAAATCATTAGCACCTCCCTCCCCCAGCACAGCCATTTACTTTCTATCCATTTACTTATATCCTAACTGAGTCGTTTGGGTAACATGGGTCGAACCCCTTACAAATCATAACAGTCTACTGCAATTCATTCTTATAATAACGCAAAAACACAAGCGGGGCTGAAAGACCGACATCTGCTGACGCAGTAGAACGTCCTAACACTGTTTTAATTTTATGGTCATTTATTTCAGTTAATAAATCTACTATAAATTTAAAGAACACAAAAAATAAGATGACACAAAACCCTACACGCTTCTTTCCTAATTACAAGTGATAAAATCAAAAGGCTCACTGTGTTAACATTTATTGTGCTAAAATTTGATCCTAATAAGATTTAATTTAATTTAAATTCTACATTTTTACTGTAATTTTAGTTCTGCGATTATAAATTTGTTTAACTACAATGTTTTACTTGATTTTATCTGCTACTACGTGCAGTTCTAAAACTCCGTGTCTTATTAATCCAGCAGAGAATGAACTAAGGCATGAGGCGTCAGTCTGTAGTTATATAGCGCCACTCAGCGGTAAAAGCCAGCAAACGCACAAAGCCAAACGGTACCGCCGAGCGTGGCGACGGTAGAACCTACATTCCGATTGAGTAACCACTGTACCTCGTTTAATTAAGATAACTACGCCTCTGCTCCTTGAAGTAAAAGATGAGGAGAAGACCTGACCAAATCCCCCCTGTAATAGTTTAAGATGTTCTTCGTCATTCAAATGAGTCTCCTGAAGTAAAGCGACATGTACCCCCTCCTTTTTTAAATATGTAAAAACTTTTCTCCTCTTAACAGGTGTATGGATACCATTAACATTCCATGTACAAACATTTAGCGTTAACATTTTCAGTATATTTTAGACATAATGTAATCCAAGTGACCATATGGATAACATGAAAGTAAGCCAAGTGGTGAGCAAAAAAAAAAAAAAAGGGGGGGGGGGGTACCTAACCAAAAAAAAGAACTTGAACAAAGAACTGTTGAACATCGACAAAATTATACACTTTACCTCCCGCTGGATAACGAGAGCACCAGTAAAAGGAGGTCTTCTAACGACAAAAGGAAACCAAAATCCAACCCTAAAGTCAAGCGGCAGTGCCGCTATTCATAACCGCATAACTTAAACAATATAGTGAACACAGTAAGCCAACATGTCCCAATGTTCCAGTTAAATTTACCTTACTTCACACCAATGAATAATTATCTGCGACGCCTGTTGTACGTGTTGTGCAGTCAATTATTAACAACCGGCTGCGCATCCACTGAGCTCAAAATGCCTCGACAGCAGCCGGCTCGTGAAACACCTTCACTGAGCCACGGAAGTTTGCCTTGAGAAGGGCAGGGTAAATTTGCCTGTATTCCGCGCCTATAGACTTCAAACGTCTCTTAACTTCGTCGAACATCCTGCGCTTGCGAAGGACAGACGCAGAGAAGTCTTGAAAGATCATCACTGTGCTGTCTCCAAATTTCAAAGGGGAGCCACCGGTCCCCAGTTCCCGCGCGGCATTTAACACTCGTTGCTTGTGAAACCTTGGAAATTGTGAAACCTTATTAAAATGGGTCGCGGTTGCTGCGTAGGGGAATGCTTGGGGGCGAGTAATCGGCGCGCTCCCTCTAGTTTTATACGGCTTCATTTCACAGCAATGCAAAGAGTTTTAGAAAGCCATGTCTCGAAGAAGTGTGTCGGGTTATCACCTTCCACACCCTCAGGTAACCCGACAATACGAATATTCTTCCTCCTTCCTCTGTTTTCAAGATCTTCAGCCCGTTCGCCCAAGTCATGCACGAGTTTCTCAAGTGATCTTAACTTGGCCTTGACCGGGGTCCATAGCAGATATCCTTGTTTCCGCTTCAGTAATTCGTTTATTATGCTCGTCTAGCTCAGAACGATGCAGTTATAACAACTGCGAGATAGGATCCATCTTTTCGTCAATAAGCTTGGAGATATTGGCTGTAATCTCCGCAACCATGTCGGATATCGATAACGCAGGCGGACTCGTGCTAGCACTAGCAGCGTCAGCTCGCTCTTCGGCCTCATCGGAGTTGTTGGCAATCTGCGTTTTTTTTACGTGGCATGTTTTCTGACTGCCGCAAAAAGTAATTATTTATGCTCATAATGACTTACGTGAGACATGAACGTACTCCGTTTGTATTATGCGGTTGTAATAGTAACAAATTTAGCAAAGTGGCACCACCGCTTAACCACACAGAACCTCCCTTCAAGCCGCCATCTTGAAAACCCCCGCTGTAACAGACTTGAGTGGGCAAATGCTCACATCCGATGGCGTCTGGCACATTGGAGAGGTGTTCTCTTCACGGATGAATCTTGGTTTACATTGTTCAGGGCAGATGGCAGACAGCGTGTGTGGGTCAGCGCTTTGCTGATGTCAATGTTCTGGATCAAGTGGCCCATGGTGGTGGTGAGGTTATGGTACGGGCAGGCATCTGTTATGGACGAAGAACACAGGTACATTTTATTGATGGCATTTTGAATGCACAGAGATACCGTGATGAGATCCTGAGGCCCATTGTTGTGCCATACATCCATAAACATCACCTCATGTTTCAGCAAGATAATGCACGGCCCCATGTTGCAAGGATCTGTACACGGTTCTTGGAAGCTGAAAATGTCCCAGTTCTTGCATGGCCAGCATACTCACCGGACATGTCACCCGTTGAGCATGTTTGGGATGTGCTTGACCGGCGTATACGACAGCGTGTACCAGTTCCCACTAATATCCAACAACTTCGCACAGCCATTGAAGAAGAGTTGACCAACATTCCACAGGCCACAATTGACAATCTGATAAACTCTATGCGAAGATGATGTGTTGCACTGCATGAGGCAAATGGTGGTCACACCAGATACTGACCGGTTCTGAGTCCCCAGACCCCCAATAAAGCAAAAAACTGCACATTCCAGGGTGGCCTTTTATTGTGGGCAGTATAAGGTACACCTGTGCACTACTCAAGATGTCAGATCAGCATCTTGATGTGGCACAGCTGTGAGGTGGAATAAATTATCTCAGCAAAGCAGAAGTGCTCACTATCACACATTTAAACTGATTTGTAAACAATGTTTGAGAAAAATGGGAATATTGTGTATCTGGAATGAATTTTAGATCTTTAAGTGCATCTCATGAAAAATCGAAGCAGAAACAAAGGTGTTGCGTTTATATTTTTGTTGAGTGTGTGTATATATATATATATATATATATATATATATATATATATATATATATTATGGCAAGCCGTTTAGGAAAATATTCATGAGAGAATTGAATGAAAACTCTATATATATATTGAATTAAAAGTCTGAATATATTGAATGGAATCTGAATATATTGAATTGAACTCGATATATATTGAATGGATTTTGAATATATTGAATGGATTCTGAATATATTGAATGAAACATGACGTCATCGAAACACAGCGCCATCTTTAGGAGGAATGAGCGAGTCTGCGAGAAACTTGGTTGCTGCGATTCTAAAAAATGAAGAGATTGTCATCACGTTAGTGAGTGTGTGTACGGTCCAAAGTGGTGCTGTAAGCCTCACTCAATATCAGATTTCCACATTCGAATACGTTTAAACCCGCCACGAGTTATTACTTTTTTCTCCCTAATGTGTCACAGCTGTGTTTGGTTTTCCCAGTTAATTTGCGTTGCATTTAAGCCCAGCGTTTCGTTGTGAAGTAGGCTGTTAGGGTCAGTTTCTTTGTGGCTTGCTCTAATTAATTTCGCCCTCTGTGAATGTTCTTGGCTACGAGCTCGCCTTATGCCTAATTCTGTTGTTTGCACATCAACTGGACATTTGTTTTTGGCTTGAATACGAATCAGTAAGTGTAGCCGTCTTCACTCTCGTACCAAACATCACTTTATACAACACTAGTGTAAGTATTAGGACGGGGGAAAAGAGGAGAAAATGGACTTTGGGCCGTACACGCACTCACTAACGTGTTGACCATCTCTTCATTTCTCATAATCGCAGCAACCAAGTTTCTCGCGGACCCGCTTTTTCCTCCTAAAGATGGCGCTGTGTTTCGATGACGTCATGTTTCATTCAATATATATATATATATATATGTTTCATTCAATATATATATATATATGTTTCATTCAATATATATATATATATATATATATATATATATATATGTTTCATTCAATTCTCTCATAAATATTTTCCTAAACGGCTTGCCATAATATATATATATATATATATGTGTGTGTGTGTGTGTGTGGTGTGAAAAACTATTTGCCCCCTTCCTGATTTCTTATTCTTTTGCATGTTTGTCACACAAAATGTTTCTGATCATCAAACACATTTAACTATTAGTCAAAGATAACACAAGTGAACCCAAAATGCAGTTTTTAAATGATGTTTTTTTTTTATTATTTAGGAAGAAAAAAAATCCAAACCTACATGGCCATGTGTGAAAAAGTAATTGCCTCCTGAACCTAATAACTGGTTGGGCCACCCTTAGCAGCATTAACTGCAAACAAGCGTTTGCGATAACTTGCAGCAAGTCTTTTACAGCGCTCTGGAGGAATTTTGGCCCACTCATCTTTGCAGAATTGTTGTAATTCAGCTTTATTTGAGCTGAACCGCCTTTTTAAGGTCATGCCACAACATCTCAATAGGATTCAGGTCAGGACTTTGACTAGGCCACTCCAAAGTCTTCATTTTGTTTTTCTTCAGCCATTCAGAGGTGAATTTGCTGGTGTGTTTTGGGTCATTGTCCTGCTGCAGCACCCAAGATCGCTTCAGCTTAAGTTGACGAACAGATGGCCGGACATTATCCTTCAGGATTTTTTGGTAGACAGTAGAATTCATGGTTCCATCTATCACAGCAAGCCTTCCAGGTTATGAAGCAGCAAAACAACCCCAGACCATCACACTACCACCACCATATTTTACTGTTGGTATGATGTTCTTTTTCTGAAATGCTGTGTTACTTTTACGCCAGTTGTAACGGGACACGCACCTTCCAAAAAGTTCAACTTTTGTCTCGTCGGTCCACAAGGTATATTCCCAAAAGTCTTGGCAATCATTGAGATGTTTTTTAGCAAAATTGAGATGAGCCTTAATGTTCTTTTTGCTTAAAAGTGGTTTGCGCCTTGGAAATCTGCCATGCAGGCCGGTTTTGCCCAGTCTCTTTCTTATGGTGGAGTCGTGAACACTGACCTTAATTGAGGCAAGTAAGGCCTGCAGTTCTTTAGATGTTGTCCTGGGGTCTTTTGTGGCCTCTCGGATGAGTTGTCTCTGCGCTCTTGGGGTAATTTTGGTCGGCCGGCCACTCCTGGGAAGGTTCACCACTGTTCCATGTTTTTGCCATTTGTGGATAATGGCTCTCACTGTGGTTCGCTGGAGTCCCAAAGCTTTAGAAATGGCTTTATAACCTTTACCAGACTGATAGATCTCAATTACTTTTGTTCTCATTTGTTCCTGAATTTCTTTGGATCTTGGCATGATGTCTAGCTTTTGAGGTGCTTTTGGTCTACTTCTGTGTCAGGTAGCTCCTATTTAAGTGATTTCTTGATTGAAACAGGTGTGGCAGTAATCAGGCCTGGGGGTGACTACAGAAATTGAACTCAGGTGTGATAAACCACAGTCAAGTTATTTTTTAACAAGGGGGGCAATCACTTTTTCACAGAGGGCCATGTAGATTTGGAGTTTTTTTTCTCCCTTAATAACGTAAACCTTCATTTAAAAACTGCATTTTGTGTTCAATTATATCTTTGACTAATAGTTAAATGTGTTTGATAATCAGAAACATTATGTGTGACAAACATGCAAAAGAATAAGAAATCAGGAAGGGGGCAAATAGTTTTTCACACCACTGTATATTGTGTGTATGTGTGTATATATATATATATATATATATATATATATATATATATATACACACATATACACAGTGGAACCTCGGATTACGAGCATAATTTGTTCTGGAATTGGGCTCGTATTCCAAAACGCTCCTAAACCAAATTAAATTTTCCGATAAGAAATAATGGAAACTTAAATTATTCGTTTTACAGCCCAAAAAATAAATGCAAAATAATTAATACAAAATATTAAGTAAAAATAAAACAAATTAACCTGCACGTTACCTTTCAAAAAAGTAAAAAAAAAAAAAATCCCGGCAAATAAGCGTTTTCCTTTGTGCATGCAGGCTCTGTGTATGTGTGTGCATGTGTGTGTGTGTGAGGCTAGAGTAAGTGGAGACTCTTGCTTTCAGCCCCTCCTGTCTCCCTTTCCTCATCTTACACATTAAAACTTTCTTCTCTCGTTTAAACACACTTACACACACATTAACGGAAAGACTGTTGTTCTGGTCTAAATTACTAAAGCTTCTCCGTTTTTTTTATTTTTTATGTTGCTCGCGACAGCGTAACAGCCCGTTAATTCATGCTCGTGTAAAGATGAGATGGACAAACTCGTCGATGCCCGTTCTTTTATTTTCTGCATTGTCAGGTTATAGTTCAAACTTTCGGGTGGATCTTGCACTTAAATCCAACAAAAAAAAACTACTGAAGAACAAAACTCAGGCTTAATATCCTAACTTAAATCTTACATTCGCGTTCACACACACCGGACTGCATTACCCACAATGCATCTCCCACACTGGACTACACTTCCGTAAACAGAGGTCATTCAATTAAATTAAAAGGCTTGAAAAAGTTTAGTTTGCATGTAATAAATCTAGAATTAGTTTTTCACTTTTTGAATGAAATTAAAAAAAGAAAAAAAATCACCATATTCTATTTTTGAGGTGCACTATATAATTAAAATATTAGACTTAATTTGATGACGATCATGTTCTTTTTATATTTTTCTAAACAGTCAGCAGCGATACTATTAGTCTCATGGCTGAGATGCTGAGAATATTTGTTATCGGTAAGTCAGATTTCTGTTCCTTTAAAAGCAGTGGTTATCAAATCTGTATGAATAAATTGTTTAAATGAATATATCATGCGCTATTGATTTATGTAAACATCTCTGTTCGGACATAAGTAAATGCTAATGACAACAAGGACTTGAATAAAGAAAAAACATTTCGGGGACAAATTCTGTGTGGGGGTGTGTGGGTATGTGGGTGGGTTGTGTGTGTGTTTAAAATGCCAGCCCATTCTCAGGGCTGCCACCGTAAGTATATTCCAGACCTGTGCGAAACACTAATACAGTGGAACCGTGGATTGCGAGCATAACTCATAATATACAAAGTAAAAATAAAACAAATTAAACTGCACTTTACCTTTGAAAAAAGTAAAAATAATTCCTGTTAGGTACGTTTTTCCGTTAGTTTGTACATGCACACCCTGTGTGTGTGTTTGTATTTGTGTGTTTGTGCGTGGAAGTGCTGTTTGTGTGTGCAAGCGTTGTGTGTGTTTGTGCCTACAAGGTCTGTGTATGTACACTCAACAAAAATATAAACGCAACACCTTTGTTTCTGCTCCGATTTTTCATGAGATGGACTTAAAGATCAAAAATTCATTCCAGATACACAATAACCATTTCTCTCAAACATTGTTCACAAATCAGTCTAAATGTGTGATAGTGAGCACTTCTGCTTTGCTGAGATAATCCATCCCACCTCACAGGTGTGCCACATCAAGATGCTGATCTGACATCATGAGTAGTGCACAGGTGTACCTTATACTGCCCACAATAAAAGGCCACCCTGGAATGTGCAGTTTTTTGCTTTATTGGGGGTCTGGGGACTCAGAACCGGTCAGTATCTGGTGTGACCACCATTTGCCTCATGCAGTGCAACACATCATCTTCGCATAGAGTTTATCAGATTGTCAATTGTGGCCTGTGGAATGTTGGTCCACTCTTCTTCAATGGCTGTGCGAAGTTGTTGGATATTAGTGGGAACTGGTACATGCTGTTGTATACGCCGGTCAAGCACATCCCAAACATGCTCAACGGGTGACATGTCCGGTGAGTATGCTGGCCATGCAGGAACTGGGACATTTTCAGCTTCCAAGAACTGTGCACAGATCCTTGCAACATGGGGCCGTGCATTATCTTGCTGAAACATGAGGTGATGTTTATGGATGTATGGCACAACAATGGGCCTCAGGATCTCATCACGGTATCTCTGTGCATTCAAAATGCCATCAATAAAATGTACCTGTGTTCTTCGTCCATAACCGATGCCTGCCCATACTATAACCCCACCACCACCACCACCACCATGGGCCACTCGATCCACAACATTGACATCAGCAAAGCGCTTACCCACACGACGCCACACACGCTGTCTGCCATTTGCCCTAAACAATGTAAACCGAGATTCATCCGTGAAGAGAACACCTCTCCAACGTGCCAGACGCCATCGAATGTGAGCATTTGCCCACTTAAGTCTGTTATGGCGACGAGCTGGAGTCAGGTCAAGACCCCGATGAGGACGACGAGCATGCAGTTGAGCTTCCTTGAGACGGTTTCTGACAGTTTGTGCAGAAATTGTTTGGTTATGCAAACCAATTGTTGATGTGGAGGTCCTGGGCTGGTGTGGTTACACGTGGTCTGCGGTTGTGAGGCCGGTTGGTTGTACTGCCATATTCTCTGAAACGCCTTTGAAGGCGGCTTATGGTGGAGAAATGAACATTCAATGCACGAGCAACAGATCTGGTTGACATTCCTGCTGTCAGCATGCCAATTGCACGCTCACTCAATGCTTGTGGCATTTTGCTGTGAGACAAAACTGCACATTCCAGGGTGGCCTTTTATTGTGGGCAGTATAAGGTACACCTGTGCACTACTCATGATGTCAGATCAGCATCTTGATGTGGCACACCTGTGAGGTGGGATGGATTATCTCAGCAAAGCAGAAGTGCTCACTATCACACATTTAGTCTGATTTGTGAACAATGTTTGAGATAAATGGTAATATTGTGTATCTGGAATGAATTTTAGATCTTTAAGTCCATCTCATGAAAAATCGGAGCAGAAACAAAGGTGTTGCGTTTATATTTTTGTTGAGTGTGTGTGTGTGTGTGTGTTTGTGCGTGCAAGCAGTGTGTGTGTGTTTGTGCACGCAAGCTGTTTGTATGTGTGTGCGCTGTGTGTTTGTGCAACACCCTCTCCCACTACTCGTCTTACATTGTAACCCTTCCTCCTCTGTTATTTGTGAGTGGAATAAACTACTGTGTGGGACAACTCTGGGACACACTAACGGAAACACTGCCTCACTGGGAAAATTAACAAGGAACATCTCTGACACTTGAGTGCGCGCACACCAACGGAATCACTGCTGTCAAGTAAAAATGAAACAAATTAACCTGCACTTTACTTTTGAAAAGAATCGCAACAGAGCAGTGTCTCTGTTGGAATGTATCAAATAAATGTGTGTGTGAAGGAGAGAGGAGGATGGGTGTGTGTGAAGGAGGAGGGGTGTGTGCAACCTGATGCAGAGAGAGAGAGAATCTTTAACCTCTTTATTGAAACTTCCTTTACAAACAAAATAAAGGAGGCTTTACACCCACATATGTGGTCACAGTGTTATAGTAAACAGTACTCGCAGGCACAGATGTTGATTATACCAGTGAGCGGCGCGCACTAAGACCAAGCAGGGGAGACTATTTCCCACAATTCCGCAGTGCAAGAGAGAGAAAAAACATTGGCTTAGTTGTAATCACGTGACCCACGACGTCAAAACATATGTGCTACATGATGCTCGTTACTAGTGAACCAAGACTTGCTTGTTTTTCAAGTACAAATTTTTTACAATCTTTGCTTGTCTTATGAAACATTCGCAAACCGTGTTACTTGCAATCCAAGGTTTCACTGTATATATAATTTTCTTAATGCAAATTAAGGATATCTATATAAAATAAATGAAAGGTCATAAATGAAATCAAACTGTTGAGTAGAGGTAACATTATAGGCAGTTATGTGCCAGATTAGAAACCTCAAGTTTTTACAGTGTACTACATATGTACCAAACTGTGGGTGCATCTTAAATAGATTTTACACTTTTGCAGTAGTTACATATCTGCCTGAAGTTTAACCTGCACCATAAGTGTGGTCAAAATGTTGAATAAAGCAATGTTATGAGCAGTTGTGCCAGAGTTAAAGATCTACCTAAAAAAAAAAAAAAAAACTTCTGATAAGCCTTGCTCAATGTAAACAAACACCGCACCAATAGATAGTAAGATAGATCTAAACTAAATATTTTTACTGGAATCACTTAATTTTTTTACAGTTGAAAAGAGTGCTGAAATGGTATAAGTGAATTTTAATATGCTGAATTTGTTTAAAGACAAAGTTTTATCTTTATCTGATCTACGTGTTCAAGTCAAACATTTACGTGGGCTTAAGCATGAAACAATATTATCGTAATATTAAAGCTAATCAGCTTTTTTCTTTACTTTAACCTTTTTACTATTTCTACAAACTCTTTTTCCCATCAACGACAGGTACTTCCATATGTGTGCGTGCATGTGTGTGTATAATGTTTGTGTGTACAGTAGCTAGTCAACCAGAATGCCTATTACCACTGCACTTACTGCAAAACAACAGAGACCAAAATAAATCAGTCGGAAGTCCTTTGTGAAATGACAACCAGGTGGCGCAAAAGACATATTGCAAAACAGCTGCAATTGTAGTTTTGAATTGTAACTTAAAGCTTAAGTCATGAAAAAGTAATAACCATATGTCGTATCGAAGAAATACTACAGTGATGGTAATTTCCGCATCTGAGTACTTTATACAACAAACATGAAAAATTAGAGCTAGAGATATTGGTTGAATGTTGTTTAGACAGACGATCGAGTTCACTAGCTGACTGTGTACAAAGAATGAACTGTTATATAGCCTCTCTCTGTTTGTATCTGTTTACTATTGTTAATTAAAAATGTTACATGTAAAGACATTAAACTTTAAAAACTAAAAATAACTGGTCTAATGGATTTTTAGAATAGAAAATTAGAATAAATAAAAAAATTGTCTTAAATTTGTGTAAATGTTTAATAGGATTTTTGTTGTACTAAATGATATTTATGCAGTATAATCAGGGCCATTTAATTCGCTATTCATTCTCGGTTGTTTTAGTGTCACTGTGTATGATTTACAATATTAGATAATATTCAGATGCAAATAATGCACCTTTCCCTACTCCTGTTGATATCTCAGCTGTTCACACCTATACATTCAGATTTCTCACATAAAAACATGGTTTGACATTGAGGCCAGGCAAAGAACCCAAAATGCACGAATCCCCACTTTAAGCTTTGTCAAGTCAGTTCCTAGGACGAAGATTACTTTTAAAACCCTCTGGGGTCTAAGGCCTTTCTAAAGACCTTTAGTGCTTCAGGGCTCTTTTTAAATTTCTGTAAATTTTAAATCTTTTAATCTTATTTACCTAAAGCACAACATGACCTTTCATAATGTGGGTAATGTAAATATGTTTAATTAATGCGCTACTTATGTCAAAATACATGCACAAGAAAATACATTTTTGATTATTGATTATGAATGCGTCTGGAAAAAACAGCAAGAAGACTGACTCAAATTTAAATTGAAATTTTATTTGTCACATACACAGTCATACAAAGTACGGTATGCAGAGAAATGGTTGGTCAACTGCCCGTGACCTTAAGATAGAGACAATGAATAGAAAATAAATATGAAAAGGAAAACAATGTTAATTTGACTAAGAAAGAATAAAAATAAAATATAAAATTAAAAATAAAACAACACTATACAGTACAAAACATACAATATAAGAAAAATGTATAAAAAATAAGAGACAGCTGTACTGTACAGGACAAAATATACAATATAAGAAACATATATGAAAAATGTCAAAAATAAGAAACAGTTGTACAATACAGAGATATAGAGTTGATGGACTTTTGTGGAAATGAAGTTGAATATAAATTGAATATAAACGGAAATGCCACATATTTAAAATGTTTAAAGTGACTTGTGCATCCGAGTAACAGAACGTCCAGGGGGTGTGCAAATATGCTTGAAAGTAACATATTTAAAGTGTTTAAAGGGTAATTGGGTAATTTAACTAATATCCACGAATATGTTGTGCAGTGGCCACTAGTGTAAGTGAATGTCCAAAATGTCCACAGTGAGTGCAAAAATCATGTGTGTGAATGTGCAAAATGGGTCAGTACTGTGTGGTGTACTGATTAAGAGACTGTATCGCCTGCGGGAAGAAGCTCCTCCTCAGTCTCTCTGTGTTGGTCTTCAGGGAGCGGAATCGCTTTCTTGACCTCTACAGAGAGAACAGTCCATTGCTGGGGTGGCTGAGATCCTTCACAATTTTCCTGGACTTGGTTCCGCACCGCTTGCTGTAGATTAAGTGCAGGTCAGGGAGCTCGGTGCTGATGATGCGCTCAGCTCACAATATTAATAATTTATTGATAAATTTGTGGTTTTATTATATATTTTTTGCACATTAATCTGACAAATGTGGCACATTCACTTTTTCTGGTGCATACCCATCTGTTTTCTGGCTACGCGAGTGTTACACATGATAAAATTTAAAGGCTCATTGTATTAATGTTTACTTTGCATAAATTCGAAATGCAAATAAGAAATGCCTACATTTAATTAAAATTTTAAATTTGTACTGTGAATTTTTGTGAACTGTGAACTCTGATGATTCGTTCCACAACCCAAAAATATTCATATAAAAATAATTAATACAAAAAAAATAAAACAAATTTACCTGCACTTTACCTTTGAAAAGAATCGTGGCTGTAGTGATTGAGTCCATAGAGAGAGAATGAGGAAGAGTGATGCACACACAGACACGCACACACCAGTTTACTTATTATTATTAATTCAGTAAACTGGTATGTGTGAGCGTTGTCCTACACACACAAACATGCATACAAACACAAAATAAAAGCTGCTTTACGTGCACACACATGGTCACAGTGTTCTAGTAAACAGTACAGGTGCGCACGAATGTTGACTGAACGAGTTACACACGCGCACTGAGACCGAGTATGGAAGACGATCACCCACGAGAGAGAAGAACCATTGGCTCAGTTGTGATCACGTGATACTCGGCACCCTTCCTGACACAACTCTCCCATTTTACCCAGGCTTGGTACCGGTACTGCATCCAGCAATGGCTGGCAGGCAAAACACCTAACACTGAGCCACCATATATACAGTTCCACAATCCAAAAATATTTATATGAAAATAACTAATACAAAATGTAAAGTAAAATTAAAACAAATTAACCTGCACTTTTTTTTTTAGAGACAGGAGGGAAGCAGGGCGAACTGCGCATGGATAACCTTACCAACCTGCACTTTACTCTTTAAAAATAATCACTCCCGGCAGGAGACAAGGAGGAACGGGGTTATTGTGTAGGCGCACACGCACGGATGTTGACTTTACCTAGACTGTAAACCAAGCTTGCGAGGAGATTCCAGGGGTCTTCGTACGTCGATTGACACATCCGAGATGAATTGACACATCTAAGATGAGATCATCGTGCTAATTACGATCTGGTTAAGTCGGTTCTTAGAACTCACCTGTTGTTGATGATTAGTATAGCTGGATTGAGTTGTCTAGGATTATTGCGCGTTCGTGCGTTGGTTTAAAAGGCGATATGCATCGACAGTAGAAACACTGATCACAACCCCTTTGATTGGGTAACGAAATGGAAAAAGAGCGGCTCAACTTTTTTTTGTAACACGTGTTATGTGCTGAAATGCCCCCCTGCCATGGATTGCCCCCCCTACATAATCGCTATCAAATATTATATTAGAACATAAATTTATAGGGTAATGGTTTACAAATTACATGAGACAATAAAATAAAATAAGCAATATGAAAATAAATGTTGTATATAAAAAAATAGAAATATTATGTATACTTTTATATTGTTTATTTCGTCCAGTTTATCATTATAAAATATTTATTTTTAATATACATAAATATTTATTTGCATATTTTTGACAAACCCATGAGAAATAAATGTTACAAACTAAACATTATACAAGAACTTGTATTAATGGTCTTGACGGCTGTCTCGTGCCTAGGGTTTATTATAATAGTAATATCATATTTGATAACAATAAACCTATGAATTTATGTTCATACAGTAGTTAATCAATTGGAATGGTTATTACCGTCGCGCTTATTTTAAAGTCATTCGTAAAATGGCCGCCAGGTGGCGCAAAGTGACATTTTCGCTTGTTGCAGTAAATACAATAGTGACTGTTATATAGCGCATCTCTGTATCTATTTATTATTTAAGTTCTGGATTATTAGGTACTTTAAACACATTGTTGGGTTGCTCATGTTGGCTCATATGAGATTTTTACAAATGAACACCTGGTTGGGTTATTTTGACCCAACAACTGGTTTATTCATTATTCTTTTGTTTCTCCAAATATCAGCCTGCAGAATGTTCGAAATGTTACCGTTATTGTGCCACAGGTGTAGTTTTAAGAGCTGTTTAGGCAGGAATGCGTGTGTATACAGCTCAAAACCTCCATCAGTTATTAAAGATAGCGTCTATTTTAAAAAAATGCCCAGCGATTTCGGAACTTCAGGAAATCTCCCGGTGCTCTGCGCATAACACCGGGCCAACTCATGTCGGAAAGAATTTATAAATGGTTTCTAAACGTGGGCTATTGTTTTTTACTTATAATATTTGTTAATTTAATTTAAATGAGGTTTGGGCTCAGGACTTCGATTCGGCGTTGTGATTCTCCTCTTTAATTTACTCCATAGTTTTAATTAGCGCTCAGCCGCATGCATTAGGTTTTTCAGAGCGCACCGGCAGAAGTAGACTAATGATTATGAACGTGTCGGGAAAACAGCAAGCAGACTGACTCTGACCAATTAAAAAAACGTTTGCGTTCATTTTCTGACGCGCTCAAGTTCACCAAAAACAATACAGAACAGCGCACCTTATTTGCTTTTAAACATTTACAATATCATTAAGTTTTTTCGTTATTGTGAGTGCGCTTAAATAAAAGTTGAGTCTTATAAAGGCCATGTAGTCTTATATAGTTTTATTATATAGTTTTTGCACATTAATCTGACAACAGTTTTTTCAGCCTGTCACGGCATGCGCCCAAATCAATATCGCTCCTCGCTCACTAGTTAGGCGGCCTCCCCTTCAGACATGCGAAGCAGCAGGACCGCAGAATTACACACGACTGGTGAGCTATCGAGGACAAATGGAAAGCGCCCCAGGGACTTCAAAGGAGCAAGAGGTGGGAGGAGCCGGTCCTCAACCGCACGCATAGAATTTTTTTGTGCTAAATAATATTTATGCAGTATAATAATTCCTATTAATCCTGGTTCTTTTAGTGTCACTATAGTGCTTTACAATGCCAGACAACATTCAAATACAAATTATTCACCCTCCCCAGGTGTGAATCGGCTGTTCTCACCCATACATTCAGAGAAACTGAAATGCACTTCTCCCCACTTTAAAAACCTCTTGAATCTGAGGCTCTTCTGGAGACTTTCAGTGATTTTAATTTGTGTAATTTTAATCTTCTGGATTCTAGATTCTAAAGTTGACATTGTTACCTTTAATCCTTGGAATGGAAGAACTTGAGATTTTCCTTATGATAGCGTAAATTGCATTGTTTTTAATCAGTCTATACACAATAATATTCTTTGGTATTTTTATTTGTTTTTAAAAACAGGTATGGGGGCTATCTTGGTTTATTAATCTCCGTGCCTGGTTTAGGTTTAGTATTCAGTTGTAATATAACAGATGCGCACTATCATCACACTTAAATACCTTTTATTGGGGGTTAAGTGACTGATGTGCCTAACATTTTGCAGCTGAGCCTTTCTTTCACTGAAAACGACCGCGACACACCTCTCTCTCTCTCTCTCTCTCTCACACACACAGAGCCGACCAAATCATTAGCACGTCCCTTCCCCAAACAGCACAGACATTTACTTTCTATCCATTTACTTAGGCTACATCTGAACTGAGTCGTTTGCATAACATGGGTCGAACCCGTTACAAATCATAACAGCATACTGCATTTCATTCTCATAATAATGCAAAAACACAAGCAGGGCTGAATGACCGACATCTGCTGACGAAGTAGAACGTCCTAACACTGTTTTAATTTTATGGTCATTTCATTCAGTTAATAAATCTACTATAAATTTAAAGAACACAAGAAATGAGATGACACAAATCTCTACACGCTTTTTTTCTAATTACAAGTAATAAAATCTAAAGGCTCACTGTGTTAACATTTATTGTGCCTAAATTTGATCCTAATAAGATTTGATTTAATTTGAATTCCAGTGGCAGCTAGAACACCTAAAACAGATGCAGGATTATTTTTTATAATCTAAATAAAATGCTTTTTTAAACGTGGGCTATTGTTATTTACTTGCAATATTTGTTAATTTAATTTAAATGGGGTTTGGTCTCCGGAATGTTGAGCATCATGATCCTCTTCTTTACTTTCCTACGTAGAATCAGCGTTTAATCGCACACATTTTTGTAAATTCGTTTAATGTTTAATAGTAAATAATGACCCCCGTTGCGCTGTACCTCCGCTGGGGAAACTTTATGAAATACAAAAGTTTAGGACAGTTATAATGATCTGCCACGGCGTGCGCCTGTGATGGGTGTGCGCCCAAATCTACTATCGCTACTCGCTCACTCCGTATGCTCCCGGAATAGGCGGCAAAGGGACGGAGCCGCCTATTCGTGCCGGCTGGCGATAATTAACGTTAATATGATCTCGGGCTTGCTCAGCATTATAAAAGCAAGGCGCGGAGTTTTGTCTGAGGTCTGGGAAGTAGATGATGTGATGGAGAATATGAAAGAAGCATGTCAGTGGGGCGATGTGACGTGGCCCAGGGACTTTAAACAAGGACACTAAAATTCCGCCCTTTGATCTCCGCGCTGAGGACGGCGCGAGAAAGAGCTGCGCGAGCTCCCGCGGCATCTTCACTCCCGCACCGTGCCCACCTTTGCAGCCCCGCTGCCGAAAAGAGAAAGGCTGCAAGGACGTTTTATATATATATATATATATATATATATATATATATATATATATATATATTTGTTTTATTTATTTATAGTTTTTGCATTTTTTTGGAAAAATTTAGTAAGGACGTAGAATTTCAAGAATGTTATTAAAGACTGCAGGAAGAATAAAACAGAGCCGCTTCCAGTTTTTTTTTTTAAAGCATCTTAAAATTAAGATTTTATGTCTATTTTAAAAACAAAAAAATTCTTCATTTACATGTCTTTTCATGTTTTAATTAGTTTTTATATGCAAAAATATAACTCAATTGTTGAAAATCGTCAATATTGGTAATATTTTTTGGGATGGATTATCTGCATTTACATTATTTTTTATGGGTGAATGTGTTTTGCAATCTTAAATTTCTCCTTAAGAGCACACCTCCAAAACGGATTAAACTCATATCAAGGTACTCCTGTATGCAAACCTATTAGGTTTTTTTGCTTTTTTTTTTTTTACTCAAAAACTTTGTTTGATTTTGACAATGAAAAAAAATATATAGTTACCATTGGACCAGGAGTGTGAAGTTGGCTTGCTTTCACTAATTTGTATATATCATTATTTTTCTGGCACCACTAAAGAAGCATTTTAAGGTGGATAATCTGAAAAGGAAACTGATGTGGTACCAGCAGTGGTATTTTTGTTATACGACAGTATAATGCTATTTTTTTTATTGATACAAATTATAAAATCAGATGTTTCTTGTCCCTAACTTTTTCAAAAATATTTCAGAAGCAACACGCAGAGCAATAAAACAGGCAGAGAATGAAGACTGTGTTGCGGTGGATTTGGAAAATGTTGAGAAAATATTGCCTCAGCTGGTAAGTACTGTATATTTCAGGTCACAATAATTTTCAACGTTAAAGAGGTTATAACAACAGTAAAATACATCATCTTATTTTTTCTCTCTATACCATTATTAAACTTTAATAACGAAAAATTATGACTACTACTACTGTTAAAGATGCAGAATTACGTTTTGCTGCTCTATCAAAATAAACATCAGTCTTAAATGTGTTTTGTTTAAATATGTTAAGTGTAGACATGAGAAGACCAACTTAATTTTTTATGGTAAGCTGATGTAGTAGACCAGCTTCAGTGGCCTGGGTTTTCAGGTTTTGTTCACAGTTTGGTGTAAAGTTGCATTTGTTCACACCACTATTTCCATTAAAATATTTGAGAATGACATTAAAAACATTCAATTTCACTTTTGTCTTAATACTTTTGGCAATATCGTAATTGAAGAAATGTATGGGAAGCCAATTAAGTTTATTAATAAGAGTGAAAGCTAAGTAATGTGATTGTTTTTCTAGCAAAGTAAGTAAAAGTTATTACAGTTTGAATTGATGGATAATACTTCAGTTGCACTTTGTATTTTTTTCATGGGACTTGACTTGAGTATATCCTGTATTTGATACTTAAATATACATCTTACATTTTTTTTATAAAAAATCTGTACAGTGGTACCTTCACACAAACTTTTTGTTTTAAAAAATTTCAACTTAATATTTGAAATTTTGCAAGAAATTAGCATGGGCATGTTAAGCATTTTTTGGCATCTATGAGCAACCAAGCTGAACCAAGCCAAGTTAACCGCTTTAGCATCATGGGCATTTTGTGAAGCTTTAGCATCATGGGCATTTTGTGAAGAGCAACAAGTGTCTATCACCACAGACAATGGAACTTTTTTTGGTTTTGATTTACGTTAGTTTTTATTTATTGTTATGACTGGAATTAAGGTTAGTTAATCTTTATTTTTTTCATGTTGTCTGTTTTTAGGATAATTTATTATAGTTTTGTTTTTCAAGCAGTTAGTAATACTGTGTACAGTATGCTATTAACTAGAGTTGAGGTTAGTTAATCTTAATTTATTTTGTTTGTTTTAAAGACAATTTTGCTACAGTTTTGTTTATTAAACTTAATACTATGTTATTTCATATTGATCAGTGAAATGTTTTGTTATGCACTTCTTGTGCACTGAATACATTTAGAATGTATGTATGTTTGCTTGAAAAAGCAAAAACAGTTGCCAAAATCGCAATCGCAATATTCGTTCAAAAAAATCACTATGATTTTGTCCATATTGCACAGCCCCATTGGAAAGCCAAGCAAAGCGAGTTAATGTATTTTTTGTTCATTTATTTTTTTTTATGTATTTTTTTGTTTATTTTTTTATGCATTTTTGTATGCAAAATGTTTTTTTTTTGTTTTTCTTTTGCATTTTGTGCAAGAAGCAAGCACAGCTGCAAGAGGAAAAGGGAGCCACTATCACTTTTGTTTTTAAAGCAGCTGGTGCCAAGAGGTTTAATGTCTATTTATTTCTTATTTTACTTAATTTACATGTCTTTTCTAAATGTTTTGATAGTTTTTTTTTTATATTGAAAAAATATATGAATATAGTATTGAAAATTGGTAATATTGGTAGTATTTTGGGTAATTATTTGGATTATCTGCATTTACGTTATTTTCTATGGGAAGATGTGTTTTGCGAAATGAAATTTCAGTATTCACCTCCAGAACTGATTAAATTTGTGAGGTACTTTTACTCCTGACATTTTACATAGAGACTTTATTTTTCAGCTAATGATCACACAACATTGCGTTCATTTTCTAATCTAATCATATGTGTTTACACTGTTTTTTTTATTTATTATTATTTATTTATTTTTTATAAATTTAGTCCTGTCCAACCTCCAAATGGCACAGTGGTAAAGTAACACTGCAATTACAGCACCAGTTTGTTTATGGATGTATTATAAATTCCGGGGGTTTTTTTAGGAATAGGAAATAAATATGAAAATTTAAATAAGGGTAAGTTTAACTAGGGAAGAAATATAAAATATACAAATAAAAGTTAAAAATAAAATAACTGTACACAATATAGAAAATATATGGAGAATATATGAAAAAATTTAAAACAATAAGAGCAACCGAATAAATGGTAATAAAAGAATAGTTGTCCACAAAACTGTTTTGTGACAAAAAATTTAAAAAGTGTGAGTTAACTACAATTCATGTAATTTATTAAATCCAGAAAAGAAACTTTATTAACATTAATTCTAAAAATATAACCTTATAAAACCCATTAAATGCGTTTAAATGCACTAAAATTTAAACTCGATTTGTAATAATGTACATTTGTTACAAAACAGTTCCTGAAGTGGTTGGCAAGCAAAGACCAATAAAAGATGCCTTGCTAATCTTGTTTAGCAACACAGACTTGAGAGAGATGCACTGCAACCAAGCACACCAACTTATCCTTACTTTCAGTTGGCCTTAAACTTATAGAGAACAGCTGAGATGGTGGCACAGCAGTAGCATGCAGCAGCTTCTCTGGAGCCAAAATGGTGCTACTTTGTGTTGTAGCATGTTTCTTTTACACGGTATATGGACATCGGTGTTCGTATAACCACCGCCAGGCAAACATCTCCCTGGAGAAAAAAACATAATGTCTTTGTTTTCACGACTCAGCGGCAAAGTCTGCTATTCAATTATTTTCCATGGTCTTTGTCTCAGTGCACCTATACAGAATTAAAAAGTTATGGAAATAAGTTTTGTAATATGTGAGGAACTATATATAACTTACAAATATCAGTTTGTCACTGATGAGTACACACAGAGCGACGGTGGCAGGGGAAAAAAATCCCTGAGATGATCATTGATTTTTCTCAAGATTTCTTCCTACTGAAGGGAATAGGGAATCCATTCTCACCTGGATATGTCAGACCGATCGTTGGCAATTCAGGAGTGCCATCCGTAGCTTGACAGAAAGAGCAAGAAATAAATAAAAGTTATGTATACTATGTCTCATAACCAATATGGTCAATGTATATTTTGTGCAGATGCAAGCTTTTCTTAATGCAATGTTCCAACAAGGAGCCTGCACCCTTTGACCAAACAAGGCATGACAGATTATAAAACACTACCAGTTCACTCCGGGTACCATGGTGAGAGACCATGTTGTGCTTTAAAGTTCAAAAGTATTAGTAGTATAGTAGTATTTTAAAATCATTTTGAAATTTTACTGGGAGCAGGTGCACTGTGGACAAGATAGGAGTGATGTGCTCATATCTTCTTGTTCTTGTGAGAACTTTGGCTGCTGCCATCTTGACTTACTGAAGATTGTTACACACTTCCAAATATTTTCTTTTCTTTTCTTTTCTTTTCTAAAAAAAAAAAAAAAAAAAATCTTTAATTTTTTTTGTGAAGCTGCTTTGGGACAATGACTATTGTTAAAAGCGCTATATAAATAAAATTGAATTGAATTGTTAATGGACTTAGTAGAACGTCTAAACAGTAAGGCATTAGTTCATGCTTTAGTTACCCGTTTGTTGGATTACTATAATGCCTTACTGAATCTTGTTGATGCACTTAGTATAAAGTTCAAACATTAAGGCATTAGAGTAATTCAATGTACAGGTAACTAATGCATGAACTAGTTGTTCTTTTTTATATACTGACAAATTTTTTATCTTGGCAATATTTCTGAGATTAAATACGACTTATAATAGTAATATCTAATGAGCTACAATCGAAGACTGGAATTAATAATCACACAAGGTATTTTACTGTTGCACATGAAAAAACAGGGCCATTCAGATTTGCTGTATAATCAGAAAGCTACCATCTAGCTGCATGTGGTCCTAGCACAAGTACTTCTGTCTTGCCAGAATTAAGTAGAAGTTAATTAGCATCCAGTGTCTAATGTCTTTCATGCATTCAACTTTGTTAAACTTGTATCTCTCTTGGCTTAGCTGGGATAACTGTCATCAACAGTGGAAACTTTTTAAGTTGAGTTTTTAAATTTGGTGACTGTGGACTGTCATTCCAAATATTTTGAATGCGATTTAAGTCTGAGTGCTAACTAGGACGTTCAGAGACAGTGACCTTTTTATCCTGTGTACTTTGGGTCATGTGGAAAGGTAAACCTTTTTCTCATTGACAACTTTCTGGCAAAGGGCAGCTTTATTTTGCCTCACCCATTTTTCTTCTATCCTTACAAGTATTTGAGTCCCTGCTGCCGGGGAAACCCCATAACAGGATATTACCTCCACTATGCTTTACTTTAGGAATGGTGTTATATGGGTGGTAAGCTGTATGGCATTTCCGCTAGGCAGGGTGTTTGGTGTTGTAGTCAAGCGTTTTTGCAAAGCTCTGTCGTGATTGCATGTGGCTTATTTTTTTAAACCCTCTTGTACAATCCATATTTGTAGAACATTTGTAATATTTTTACAACTATACAATGACCAGTCCAGTTTGGAGTGACATACTGATCCAGGGAGGGTCTGTGTTGTAACAACTACAGTAGTTGATCAATTGGAATGGTTATTACCGTCGCGCTCACCGCCGTGTAAAAACGTCAGCAGCCAAAATAAATCAGTTGCATTTTAAAGTCATTCGTAAACTGGCCGCCAGGTGGCGCAAAGTGACATTTTCGCTCGTTGCAGTAAATACAATAGTGACTGTTATACAGCGTATCTCTGTATCTGTTTATTGTTATTTAAGTTCTGGATTATTTTAGGTACTTTAAACACATTGTTGGGTTGCCCATGTTGGCTCATATGAGATGTAGTTTACAAATGAACACCTGGTTGGGTTATTTTGACCCAACAACTGGTTTATTCATCATTCTTTCGTTTCTCCAAATATCAGCCTGCAGAATGTTCGAAATATTACTGTTATTGTGGCACAGGTGTAGTTTTAAGAGTTGTTTGGGCAGGAATGCGTGTGTAAACAACTCAAAACCTCCATCGAAATGCAGATAATCCAAATAATTACCTCCACCAAATGCAGATAATCCAAATAATTACCCAAAATACTACCAATATTACCAATTTTCAATACTATATTCATATATTTTTTCAATATAAAAAAAAAACTATCAAAACATTTAGAAAAGACATGTAAAAGAAAAGTCGGAGTTATTAAAGATAGCATCTATTTAGAAAAAATGCCCCGCAATTTCGAAACTTCAGGAAATCTCCCGGCGCTCTGCGCATAACACCGGGCCAACTCATGTCGGAAAGAATTTATAAACGGTTTCTAAACGTGGGCTATTGTTTTTTTACTTATAATATTTGTTAATTTAATTTAGTTTAAATGAGGTTTGGGCTCAGGACTTCGATTCGGCATCGTGATTCTCCTCTTTAATTTACTACATAGTCTAAATCAGCACTCATGAAGTTTTCCATGAAGTTTGATTATGGATGCGTCAGGAAAACAGCAAGCAGACTGACTCTGACCATTTAAAAAAACGTTTGTGTTTATTTTCTGACGCGCTTAAGTTCACCAAAAACAATACAGAACAGCGCGCCTTATTTGCTTTCAAACATTTACAAAATCATTAAGTTTTTTCGTTATTGTGAGTGCGCTTAAATAAAAGTTGAGTCTTATAAAGGCCATGTAGTCTTATATAGTTTTATTATATAGTTTTTGCACATTAATCTGACAACAGTTTTTTTAGCCTGTCACGGCGTGCGCCCAAATCAATATCGCTCCTCGCTCACTAGTTAGGCGTCCTTCCCTTCAGACATGCGAAGCAGCGGGACCGCAGAATTACACACGACTGGTGAGCTATCGTTGCTAATGGTCCCGGGCGTGCACCCCGCGCTATAAAATACTTGGGGTTTGTTGGGTTAAAGTGGATTTTACTACGCTCTGTGTATGCAACACGCGTGCAACAACGCGGAAGTGCGGCATGCAAGTGGGGCAAATGGAACGCGCGAGAGGTGGGAGGGGCCGGTCCGGCCATCCGCGGAGAGCAGAGTCAGCGCGAGCGGACGAATGGCCATTGCACTTACACCGCGTAGTAAAATCCACTGTAACCCAACAAACCCCAAGTATTTTATAGCGCGGGGTGCAAGCCCGGGATCATAATAAGCCGTGCCTTTATTCCGTCATGCCATGTGGGCATTATAAGATTTGTATTGAAAACTTCTAACTAAAAAGTGGCAGCTGGCACGCCTAAAAATAGACGCAGGTTATTTTTTTTATAGTCTAAATAAAAACCCTCCGCTTTAATTTCCTAAAGTCTAATCGACACTCAACCGCACGCATAGTTTTCCCGAGCGCGAGGAATTTTTTTGTGCTAAATAATAATTATGCAGTATAATAATTCCTATTAATCCTGGGTTGTTCTTTTAGTGTCACTATAGTGCTTTACAATGCCAGACAACATTCAAATACAAATTATCCACCCTCCTCAGGTGTGAATCGGCTGTTCTCACCTATACATTCAGAGAAACTGAAATGCACTTCTCCCCACTTTAAAAACCTCTTGAATCTGAGGCTGACTTTCAGTGATTTAAATTTGTGTAATTTTAATCTTCTGGATTCTAGATTCTAAAGTTGACATTGTTGCCTTTTTAATCCTTGGAATGGAAGAACTTGAGATTTTCCTTATAATAGCGTAAATTGCATTGTTTTTAATCAGTCTATACACAATAATCTTCTTTGGTATTTTTATAAAAAAAACGGGTATGGGGGCTATCTTGTTTTATTAATCCTTGTGCCTGGTTTAGGTTTGGTATTTAGTGTGCATCTGTTATATTACAACTAAATACCTTTTATTGGGGGTTAAGTGACTGATGTGCCTAACATTTTTCAGCTGAGCCTTTGTTTCACAGAATAATCAACCACCGCGACACCCCCCTCTCTCTCTCTCTCTCTCTCTCTCTCTCTCTCTCTCACACACACACACACACACACACACACACACACACACACACACACACACACACACAGAGCCGACCAAATCATTAGCACCTCCCTTCCCCAGCACAGCCATTTACTTTCTATCCATTTACTTATATCTGAACTGAGTCGTTTGGGTAACATGGGTCGAACCCCTTACAAATCATAACAGTCTACTGCATTTCATTCTTATAATAACGCAAAAACACAAGCGGGGCTGAAAGACCGACATCTGCTGACGCAGTAGAACATCCTAACACTGTTTTAATTTTATGGTCATTTATTTCAGTTAATAAATCTACTATAAATTTAAAGAACACAAAAAATAAGATGACACAAAACCCTACACGCTTCTTTTCTAATTACAAGTGATAAAATCTAAAGGCTCACTGTGTTAACATTTATTGTGCTAAAATTTGATCCTAATAAGATTTGATTTAATTTGAATTCTAGAACAGTGGCAGCTGGAACACCTAAAATAGATGCAGGATTATTTTTTATAATCTAAATAAAAATGCTTTTTTAAACGTGGGCTATTGTTATTTACTTGCAATATTTGTTAATTTAATTTAAATGGGGTTTGGTCTCCGGAATGTTGAGCATCAGGATCCTCTTCTTTACTTTCCTACGTAGAATCAGCGCTTAATCGCATGCATAAAGTTTTGTAAATTCGTTTAATGTTTAATAGTAAATAATGACCCCCGTTGCGCTGTACCTTATGAAAAAAGGAAAACCTTATGAAATACAAGTTAAAGACAATTATGATCTGCCACGGCTTGCGTCTGTGATAGGCGTGCGCCCAAATCTACTATCGCTACTCGCTTACTCCGTAGGCTCCCTGAATAGGCAGCAAAGGGACGGAGCCGCCTATTCGTGCCGGCTGGCGATAATTAACGTTAATATGATCTCGGGCTTGCTCCGCGTTATAAAAGCAAGGCGCGGAGTTTTGTCTGAGGTCCGGGAAGTACGTGATGTGATGGAGAATATGAAAGAAGCATGTCAGTGGGGCGATGTAACGCGCCCCAGGGACTTTAAACAAGGACACTAGAATTCCGCCCTTTGATCTCCACGCTGAGGACAGCGCGAGAAAGAGCTGCGCGAGATCCCGCGGCATCTTCACTCCCGCACCGTGCCCGCCTTCGCAGCCCCGCTGCCGAAGAGGAAAAGTGTGGTTAGGTTTTTGCGTCAGCGAGAACTCGCGCCGGCCATCGACAGCGGGAGAAGCGCTGCCTCCGCGTGCTCAGTTCTGCCACTCCGCGCACCAACACTTATCGTCAGCTGTGTGCCCGCATGCCAGTGTGGCACAGCCCCCGGAACTGCACATGCACAACCTTTATCCCTTTCTTTCCATTCTCCCTCCTTTAACCCTTTCCTTCCCCATTTTACCTAAATAATTTAGCTTTTTCCCCGTAAGACCTCGCCTCGTGTCCGTGCTTTATGGTGCCGTCTGTGCAACATGGGTCGAATCCGTTACAGATCATAACAGCCTACTGCATTTCATTCTTATAATAACGCAAAAACACAAGCGGGGCTGAATGACCAACATCAGCTGACGCAGTAGAACGTCCTGACAATGTTATAATTTTATGGTCATTTACAGTGGTTAATCAATCGGAATGTAGGTCCTACCGTCACCGCGCTCGGCGGTACCGTTTCGCTTTGTGCGTTTGCTGGCTTTTACCGTTGAGTGGCGCTATATAACTACAGGCTGACGCCTCATGCCTTAGTTCATTCTCTGCTGGATTAATGAGACACAGAGTTTTAGAACTGCACGTAGTAGCGGATAAAATCAAGTAAAACATTGTAGTTAAACAAATTTATAATCACAGAACTAAAATGACGATACAAATGTAGAATTTAAATTAAATTAAATCTTATTAGGATCAAATTTAAACAAAATAAATGTTAACACAGTGAGCCTTTAAATTTTATCACGTGTAATTAGAAAAGACGCGTGTAGGGTTTTGTGTCGTCTTATATCTTGTGTTCTTTAAATTTATAGTAGATTTATTAACTAAAATAAATGACCATAAAAATTATAACATTGTCAGGACGTTCTACTGCGTCAGCTGATGTTGGTCATTCAGCCCCGCTTGTGTTTGTGCGTTATTATAAGAATGAAATGCAGTAGACTGTTATGATCTGTAACGGATTCGACCCATGTTGCACGGGCGGCACCATAAAGCACGGACACGAGGCGAGGTCTTACGGGAAAAGGGTAATTTATTTAGGCAAAATGAGGAAGGAAAGTGTTGAGGGAGGAAGAATGGAAAGAAAGGGATAAAGGTTGTGCATGTGCAGTTCCAGGGGCTGTGCCACACTGGCATGCGGGCACACAGCTGATGCTAAGTGTTGGTGCGAGTGGCAGAACTGAGCACGCGGAGGCAGCGCTCCTGCACGCTCCCTCGTGACGGCGCTTCTCCCGCTGTCGATGGCCGGCGCGAGTTCTCGCTGACGCAAAAACCTAACCACACTTTTCCTCTTCGGCAGCGGGGCTGCGAGGGCGGGCACGGTGCAGGAGTGAAGATGCCGCGGGAGCTCGCGCAGCTCTTTCTCGCGCTGTCCTCAGCGCGGAGATCAAAGGGCGGAATTCTAGTGTCCTTGTTTAAAGTCCCTGGGCCGCGTCACATCTCCCCACTGACATGCTTTTTTTTTTTTATATTCTCCATTACATCACGTACTTCCCAGACCTCAGACAAACCTCCGCGCCTTGCTTTTATAATGCGGAGCAAGCCCGAGATCATATTAACGTTAATTATCGCCAGCCGGCACGAATAGGCGGCTCCCGTCCCTTTGCCGCCTATTCAGGGAGCCTACGGAGTGAGGGAGTAGTTATAGTAGATTTGGGCGTACACCCATCACACGCGCACGCCGTGGCAGATCATCATAATTGTCCTAAACTTGTATTTCATAAGGTTTTCCGAGCGGTGGTACAGCGCAACGGGGGTCATTATTTACTATTAAACATTAAACGAATTTACAAAACTTAATGCGTGCGATTAAGCGCTGATTCTACGTAGGAAAGTAAAGAAGAGGATCCTGATGCTCAACATTCCGGAGACCAAACCCCATTTAAATTAAATTAACAAATATTGCATGTAACAAAGGCTCAGCTGAAAAATATTAGGCACATCAGTCATTTAACCCCCAATAAAAGGTATTTGAGTGTTATGATAGTTGTAATATAACAGATGCGCACTGAATACTAAACCTAAACCAGGCACGGAGATTATTGAACCAAGATAGCCCCCATACCCGTTTAAAAAAAAAAAAATACCAAAGAATATTATTGTGTATAGACTGATTAAAAACAATGCAATTTATGCTATCATAAGGAAAATAACAAGTTCTTCCATTCCAATGATTAAAAAAGGTAACAATGTCAACTTTAGAATCTAGAATCCAGGAGATTAAAATTACACAAATTAAAATCACTGAAAGTCTACAGAAGAGCCTCAGATTTAAGAGGTTTTTAAAGTGGGGAGAAGTGCATTTCAGTTCCTCTGAATGTATATGTGAGAAAAGCCGATTCACACCTGGGGAGGGTGAATAATTTGTATTTGAATGTTGTCTGGCATTGTAAAGCACTATAGTGACACTAAAAGAACAACCCAGGATTAATAGGAATTCTTATACTGCATAAACATTATTTAGCACAAAAAAATTCCTCGCGCTCGGGAAAACTATGCGTGCGGTTGAGCGCTTTTTAGACCATAGGAAATTAAATCGGAGGGTTTTTATTTAGACTATTAAAAAAATAACCTGCGTCTATTTTTAGGCGTGCCAGCTGCCACTTTTTAGTTAGAAGTTTTCAATACAAAGCTTGGGTTACAGTGGATTTTACTATGCGGGGTGAGTGCAATGGCCATCCGTCTGCTCGCGCTGACTCTGCTCTCCGCGGATGGCCGTACCGCCCCCCTCCCACCTCTCGCTCATTTGAAGTTCCTGGGGCGCGTTCCATTTGCCCTGCTTGCATGCCGCACTTCCGCGTTGTTGCACGCGCGCTGCATACACAGCGCGTAGTAAAATCTACTGTAGCCCAACAAACCCCGAGTATTTTATAGCGCGGGGTGCAACGATAGCAACGATAGCTCTCCAGTCATGTGTAATTCTGCGGTCCCGCTGCTTCGCATGTCTGAAGGGGAGGCCGCCTAACTAGTGAGCGAGGAGCGATATTGATTTGGGCGCACGCCGTGACAGGCTGAAAAAACTGTCAGATTAATGTGCAAAAACTATATAATAAAACTATATAAGACTACATGCCTTTATAAGACTCAACTTTTATTTAAGCGAACTTACAATAACGAAAAAACTTTGTGATTTTGTAAGTGTTGTGATTTTGTAAGTGTTGTAAGCTGCGCTGTTCTGTATTGTTTTTGGTGAACTTGAGCGCGTCAGAAAATTAACGCAAAGGTTTTTTTAAACGGTCAGAGTCAGTCTGCTTGCTGTTTTTCCCGACGCGTTCATAATCATTAGTCTACTTCTGCCGGTGCGCTCTGGAAAACTCCATGCATGTGGCTGAGCGCTGATTAAAACTATGGAGTAAATTAAAGAGGAGAATCACGATGCTGAATCGAAGTCCTGAGCCCAAACCTCATTTAAATTAAATTAACAAATATTATAAGTAAAAAACAATAGCCCATGTTTAGAAACCGTTTATAAATTCTTTCCGACATGAGTTGGCCCGGTGTTATGCGCAGAGCGCCGGGAGATTTCCTGAAGCTCCGAAATCACTGGGCATGTTTTCTAAATAGCCGCTATCTTTAATAACTGATGGGGGTTTTGAGCTGTATACACACGCATTCCTGCCTATACAACTCTTAAAACTACACCTGTAACACAATAAACAGTAATATTTTAAACATTCTGCAGGCTGATATTTGGAGAAAGTAAAGGATAATGAATAAACCAGTTGTTGGGTCAAAATAACCCAACCAGGTGTTCATTTGTAAACTGCATCTCATATGAGCCAACATGAGCAACCCAACAATGTGTTTAAAGTACCTGAAATAATCCAGAACTTAAATAACAATAAACCGATACAGAGATACGCTGTATAACGGTCACTGTTGTATTTACGGCAACGAGCGAAAATGTCACTTTGCGCCACCTGGCGGCCATTTTACGAATGACTTTGAAATGCAACTGATTTATTTTGGCCGCTGACGTTTTTACGCGGCGGTGAGCGCGACGGTAATAACCATTTCAATTGATCAACCACTGTATTTCAGTTAATAAATCTACTACAAATTTAAAGAACACAAGATATAAGACGACACAAAACCCTACACGCGTCTTTTCTAATTACATGTGATAAAATCCAAAGGCTCACTGTATTAACGTTTATTTTGTTTAAATTTGATCCTAATAAGATTTAATTTAATTTGAATTCTACATTTGTACTGTAATTTTAGTTCTGTGATAATAAATTTGTTAAACTACAATGTTTTACTTGATTTTATCCGCTACTACGTGCAGTTCTAAAACTCCGTGTCTCATTAATCCAGCAGAGAATGAACTAAGGCATGAGGCGTCAGTCTGTAGTTATATAGCGCCACTCAGCGGCAAAAGCCAGCAAACGCACAAAGCCAAACGGTACCGCCGAGCGCCGCGACGGTAGAACCTACATTCCGATTGAGTAACCACTGTACCTTTCACTTCTTAATAATAGACTTCACTGTGCTTCTAGGCAGTGATACATCTTTTTAATTTTTCCTTGACTTGTATCCATCTCCTAATGTTATCCCGGAGAGTTTTTGACAGTGCCTTCCACCTATAGTTGAATATTGTGCTTCAGTTTGTGACATGGAGCCTGCCACAGTCAGCAGCACGCATAAGCAACCCATTGCAATCAAAAAGCTAGCGTGGATGGGTGCACACAGCTGCGCTACAAACTCACGGCTGCATACTGCAGTTGGTACACACGCATCATATGCTGTCTTGTTAAAAAAAGGTTACTGTTTGTGTTTGATACGGCATTATATTGACTTTCTTACCAGAGTCTTCCGGATACTTTGATTGCGGCAGCATGCATCATCACCAGGGCATATGGGGGAAATTAGGGGAAAGAGTCCTGAGTGCTTTTGGTTTATTATACGCGGTTTTCCCACCCTGAGCGTGCGCATTGCTGAATCAAGAAAAAAACATTGTTTATAACCGAAGGGGTGTATATACTCATATTTGTGCATTGTCTGCATATTGATATATTCTGCAAGTGTATGAAGTGGTGAAAGTATGATTTTGCAGAAATCAGTGTTTGCAGTTTAAATATGTTTAACTGTCTCTGAAATGTGTGTGTGGGTAAATGGGGACAGTGTGAAAGCAATTAGGCTTGGTGATGGTACATTTAAGGAGGCTGAGCCTCTTACATATAAGGCCATTATCGACTGATGCCTCAGAGGGGTCTTTGGTTGGAGTTAGAGATGAGAAACTGGGATTCATTGACGGATTCGACTTCTTCTGAATCACTCACTAAACGAATCCGGGTTTTTTGAGTCCTTAGTCACTTGAGTCAGTAGGGATTGTGACTGCATTTTTCAGTGGAGCGGTCCCTCCACTCACTAGAGCTAGCAAGTGTTAAGTATTTGAGTGTCTTTGACAAGGGCCAAATTGTCATGGCTAGATAACTGTTAGAGCAACTCCAAAACTGCAGCTTTTGTGGAATGTTTCCAGTCTACAGTGGTGAGGACCTACCAAATGTGGTCCAAGGAAGGAAAACGGGTGAACCATTGGTGGTTCATGGGTGGCCAAAGCTCAATGATACAACTGGGAAGTGTAGGCTGGCCTGTAGTCCAATACAATGAAAAAGCTCATATGGCTCAAATTGCTGAGAAGGCTTGTACTGGTTCTAATAAAAAGGTGTCAGAACACAGTACAACGCCTGTGTATTCCATGCTTCAAAGAGTCCATTATAGTTCCTGTCTCAAAGACCTCATCCTGGTTCTGTCATCTATTATCGCCCTGTAGCCCTGTAAAGTTGTGATGTGCTTTGAAAGGATGGTCAAAGACTTAATCATCTACTCATTACCTGACACACTGGACCCTGGACACAGGCCACTTTTGTGTCAGTGGATCTCCTACTTCTTGAGTGCCAGCCTACAGGTAGTATGGATGGCCTAGGATGTGTTGTGTCCTACGTGGACTACTAGCTTCACCAACATTATTAAGATTGCTGACAACACTGTTGTGGGTAGGCCTGATCATTGACACCAATAAGACGGCCTACCTGGAGGTGCTTTAAAATCTGTAGAACTGGTGACAGAGGAACAACCTCCTCTCAAACATCAGCAAGACAAAGATGTTGATAGTTGACTTCAGCACAAAGCAGGAAAAGAGCTAACAGAACCTTTATTATTGAGATCCCATTGGAGAGGTTGCATAGCTTCCGGTACCTCAGTACTCACATCATTGAGGACCTGTCATCATTCTCCCACATTTAACACTGTGGTAAAAAAAGGCCCAGCAGCATCTTCTACTATCTTTGACACCTGAGAGAATTTGGAGTGCCATCCAGGGTTCTCAGGAACTTTTATTCCGGCAACATAGTGAGCATCCTGACAAAAAACATCACAACCTGATTTTGAACCAGCATCTTGCAGGATAGACAAGCTCTACATAGGGTGGTGCGATCAGCTAAGCACCTTTTCTGCACAGAGCTCACTGACCTGCAATCAATTTACAGCAAGCAGTGCTGGACCCTTCATGAAAATAGTGAATGACCTCAGGAAGGAACTGTTATCTCTGTTGCAATCAGGAAAGTGCTTCTGCTTCCTGAAGGTCAACGTAGAGAGACTCAGGCACTCACCCAGAAAACAAGATAGGACTAAACAGTTTGGACTTGCTTTGTTTCCTTCACATCTGTGTTGGAGCACATAACATTACTCACCACATTGCACATTTGCAAATGGCTTATATACAGATGTGGCCATTAAGAATGCGCGTGTTTTCCCGCGAGATGCTGCAATTTAGCAGGGCGTGCCACAACTTGCCGCAAGCAACATTCGGGAATTTAAATAAATGTGTTGTGCTTCACTAAATATCCGCCAGATGGCGCATGGAAGGACTTTATCCAAAAGCCAGACCAAGTACAACGAAGAATTGTGTATAATTAGTTAGCCTAAAACAATATTTTTTCCAATGCTGAAGCAAACATGAATTTTATTTTGTTTTACAACAGATCTTTAATGATGAATGTGTGTATATGTGCTTCATATTATTTTTTTTATGTATGATTTATTTATAACAAATACACAACACAAAAAAAAACACAATCACACAAGACAATAAAAAGATACACTACAATAAAAAGTTATGGAGAAAATTACAGGAACAATAATATTGGAATGAATAGCATTATAAGGACAAGTGAAACAGAGTACAAAGGAGGGAAAAAGAAGAAAAGAAAAAAAAGAAATAAAAATAAGGGGGGGGGGGAGCACAGACATACATGCCAAAGTCTTCCTAAACTACTGCAGAATCGGAAGAGAGATTCAACATAATTAAGAACAGGTTGCCAAATTTTAGAAAATTTAACCTGAGTACCACGTAGTGAATGTTTAATCTTCTCCAACTTCATAAAAGTAAGGGCATCTTTTATCCAGAGAGATCGAGTAGGGGGGTTAGAGCCCTTCCAGTGCATTAAAGTAACACGGCTTGCCAGGAGAGTAAGAAATGCAACAAGTTCAACAAAGTAAGAGGGCATGGAGTATCCACTGGGTAAACCCCCAAACAGGCCAATCAAAGGTTCCGGAGGATCTTAACTGAGGTAATGACTGACAGAGAGTCAAAGACAAATGTCCAAAATGAGAATATAACCGGGCATGACCAAAACATATGGATGAGATCAGCAGGATCACAATGACATTTATCACAGTTAGAGACAGTGCCAGGATATATACGAGCCAGTTTACTTTTGGACCAGTGGATTCTGTGCACCACTTTGCACTGCAGAACTCCATGACGAGCACAGATAGAAAAGGTATGTATTCTTTTCAAGACTAGCTGCCAGACCGAAGGACTAATATCAATACCAAGGTCTATGGATCAAACATATCGCAGACCATCTGAAGCAGAAGAATGAATTGAGAGGGCAATAGAATATAATTTTGAGATCGCACCATTAATGTTAGGATCCAACGTAAGAACAGAATCAAGTGGGTTAGAGGAAGGAATAGCAGGGAATGTGGAAAAGTTAGTTCGAATAAAATCCCGGGCCTGTAAGTATCTGAAGAAGTGAGTGTTCGGTAGATGAAAAGCATCTTTTAATTGGTCAAAAGAAGCAAAGATACCATTAATGTACAGATGCTCTACTGAAACAATCCCGTAACCTTTCCAAATTCCAAAGGTTTTATCTGTAAGAGAGGGAGGGAATAAAGGATTTAAGTGTAGGGAAGATGACAAAGGTATGGCCTGGAGTCCAAAATGTCGCCTAAATTGGGTCCAGATCTTAAGACTGGCTTTAACTATAGTATTTGTGGAATATGATGGAGCATATAGTGACAACGGAAGACACAACAGAGAAGTAAGAGACGAGGGAGCACAAGAGGCAGCCTCAATTTGCAGCCACGGTGGTGGTTTATTGCTAAAACACCACCAGTACAAAATGGAACGAATGTTTGCAGCCCAGTAGTAAAATAAAAAGTTAGGTAATGCTAAACCGCCCATATCTTTAGTTTTTTGAAGGATATCTTTCCAGATTCGGGGGACCTTTTTATTCCATATAAAGTGAGAGATGCAAGAGTCGAGTGAACGGAAAAAAATGTTTAGGTATATAAACAGGCAGGCATTGAAAAAAGTATAGAAATTTAGGGAGCACATTTATTTTGATACAGTTTATGCGGCCGGCTAAAGATAAAGGTAAAAGAGACCAACGTTGGGTGTCGTGAGTCACTTTGGCCTGAAGTGGGGAGAAGTTAGCTTTAAACAGATCCTAATATTTTCTAGTGACTCAGACACCTAGATATTTGAATGTTTCCAGGGAGACCTTAAATGGTAATAAAGAGAAAGTATAAGACAAAGCTGTGTCATTAAGGGGCATAAGTTCACTTTTGTGCAGATTCAATTTGTAACCAGAAAATTGGCCAAAGTTCTTCTGCAAGTCCAGAAGTGAAAGAATGGATCGATCCGGGTCTGAGATAAACAGTAAAAGATCATCTGCATAAAAAGACAATTTATGCTCAGTACATCCTTTGAAAACACCCTGAATCTGACTGGTTCTAATGGCAACTGCTAAAGGCTCAATGGCCATGGCAAGGCAAGGGAGAAAGCGGGCACCCCTGCCTGGTTCCACGCTTCAGAAGGAAATAGTCAGAGAAATTATTATTTGTACGAACCCGGGCCAGGGGGGATGAATATAAGAGCTTTATCCAAAAAATAAATACATCACCGAAGCCAAACTTTTTAAGAGTAAAAAACAGATATGACCACACGGTCAAATGCCTTCCCTGCATCCATTGAAATAATAAATTCGGCTATGTTTAAAGATGAAGGCGAATAAAGAATATTTAGTAGCCGTCTGACGTTATGAAAAGAGTGGCTGTTTTTAACAAAACCAGTTTGATCTGGGGAGATGATTGATGGCAAAATAGCCTCTAATCGTCTTGCCAATATCTTTGCTAATAAATTTACATCAGCACAAAGCAAAGAGATAGGACGAAAGCTACTACAAAGAAGGGGGTCTTTATCTTTTTTAAGTAAGACGGAGATGGTGGCTTGACGCAGTGTGGTGGGCAAAATGCCAACCTGTAACGATTCATTAAACATCCTTAACAATAAAGGGGAAAGTTTGTCCGCGAATGTCTTATAAAATTCCGCAGGGAAGCCATCAGGTCCAGGACACTTTCCATTTTGCATTTCCATTAGAGCGCCTTTAAGCTCCTTGACTGTTAATGGTTCATCTAGTCTAGCTGACATTACAGGATCAATAACAGGAATGTCCAAAGGTCCAAAAAAATTGTTCAGCTGACTCTCATCAAATAGGCACTCTGAGGTATAAAGTTAAATGTAGAAGTCCCTAAATTGGTTATTAATGGCTTGAGGATTTAATGTAATACCAGTATTAGTTTTAATTTGCGTAATATTTCGTGATGAAGCTGATTGACGAATTTGATGAGCAAGCAGCTTACTGGGCTTGTCTCCAAATTCATAAAAAGTATGATGTGTTTTTTAATCAATTCTACAGCCTTTCCAGAGGACATAACATCAAACTCCGCCCTTTTAATGAGCACATCTTTAAGATCGGGGTCCGGTAAGTGTGCATATCTAGTTTGTAGCTCTGATATAGTCTTAGTGAGAGAAGCATGTTTTTCTGCTGTGAGCTTAGTTTGAAAAGCAGAATAAGATATTATCCTCCCCCGTAGAAAGGCTTTACATGATTCCCAAATTGTCGATGCAGGTGTATCAGAGTTAACATTTGTGTCAATGAAGAGATCTACACTGTCATTGATAGCTTTGATAAAGTCAGGGGTAGTGAGAAGTAAAGGATAAAAGTGCCACGGGGAGCGTGACAAAGGTTTGCCTGGGAGTGAAATGTCCATTACGACTGTAGCATGGTCAGAAATTACAATGGGATTATAAAAGCATGAACTGACTGCGGAGAGTAATTTATCATCAATGATAAAGTAATCTATTCTAGAAAAGGTGTGATGAACCCGAGAGAAAAAAGAGTACTGCCTGGCATTAGGGTTAAAATAACGGCAGACATCAAAAACTACATACTGCTCCATGAACGTTCGAATAATTTTAGCAGATTTTGATGCAACATTTTTACTAGATGTGCGGTCAAGAGTAGTATCAAGACAACAGTTAAAGTCTCCCCCAAGAATAAGTTGACTGGATTTCAGATTGGAGAGAGCAAAAAAAATTTTTTTGAAAAAGCATTCATTGTCCCAGTTAGGGCCATATACGTTTGCCAAAGTCAAAGAGAAGCCATCTATTTTACCTACAACAATTATAAACCGTCCATTCGGGTCAGATATAACCTTGGAAACAGAGAGTGGAACTGATTTATGGACGAGTATTGCCACACCTCGAGCCTTACTTGTGGAAGAAGAATGATACAGCTGACCCACCCATCCAGTGCGAAGTTTAAGATGATCTGAAACCTTAAGGTGGGTTTCCTGTAGAAAAGCAAGTTTAGCGTTCAGGTGTCTCAGGTAAGATATGATTTTAACATTCCAGCTAACACATCTCAAAGCACCGCCTGGAGCCATATAGGTATGGGGGGCAAAGATAGTATAATGCTGCTTAGGCAGAAAATATGCCTACCTGACTCGATCTTTTAGAGAGATACCCTAGATCTAAAGACTGGTGTTGCAAGAAACACAAAGGAAGGATACATGGCTAGGTTAGACATAATTAAATCCAAATGAAGCACACAAACAACAATTGACAAACATAACACAAAGTACCTAATCAACCAACAAAAATAATCTACCCCCCACCCCAAACCCTTCCCCAACCCCAAGTTTCCAAACCACTGACAAAACAGTATCCAACAACAGGAACGAAAAGAGATCCACTGACACAACCGTCAGTAAAACTTACTACTTCCTAACTTTAAATGCTCTATACCCACATTTCAGTAAATTTAGATAATTAAGTTAAACCTTAGTAAACATTATTGAACATCAAAGTTGAAACTGAAACCTCAAAAAGAATAAAAAATGAGAAGGAAAAAAAAGGGGGCCTCAACATCAGCACTCCTGGAAAAAGGATAGAAACCATTTAACTTGTTAACTTAAAATTGTAACATGTTATGAATTAAGTAAGGCAAAAGCAGTGAAAACACTTGGCCCCAGTGAAAAGCCCCAAGGAGAAGAACAGAAAAAGCAATGTTAATGTGAAGGCTCTCACATGTTCTTAACAAATGTAGCAGCTTCCAAAGGGGAGAGGAGCCACTTCTGCTCTCCATTGGGCAGTGTGATGCGAAGTCTAGCTGGGAAAAGTAATGCTGGTTTATACCCGCCCTTGTACAGCTCGTTAATGGAGCTTTTATACTCGGCCCGCTGTTTGACCACCTTAGGACTGTAGTCGTCGTAGATGCGAAGTTTATGTCCGTTGTAGGTCAGATTGCGTCATCTGCGAGCTTCGCGAATAACCAAGTCTTTGGCTTGAAATCGGTGGAATCGCAGGATGACAGGTCGAGGCCTCTCTCCTGGAGCAGGTTTCGGGGCAAGGCTCCGATGAGCTCGATCCAGTTCAGGGGGCGAAGCAAGAACGTCCTTGCCGAAAATGTCAAAAATAAGCTGGGAGAAAAATATGGTTGGGCGCGGACCTTCAATCTGCTCAGGTAATCCAATTATTCTAATATTTTGGGGCCTGCTGCGACTTTCCAGATCCGCTAGTTTAGCTTTAAGAAGGTCATTTTCTGCTTTCAAACTACAGCTTGCGCTTTCAAGTTTTTAAAGACGCTTATCAGTTTCAGTTGTGTTATCCTCCAGCGAAGTAATTTTTTTGACCAAGATCAGAAATTGAGGATTTTATACTGACCAGTGTAGATGACAACGAGTCAAAAGATGACTTGAAATCAGTTGCAAGGGCCGTTCGATGCTCGTCTAGCAACAGGCTAATCTCGGCCATGGTAATGCTACTGGATGGAGGAGAATCCCCGTCCTTTTCTGCAGTTTTCGCCCTCGTCTTCGACATATTCTCAAAAAAGAGCGAACTAGAAGAGCCTGGTACTGGTTATTAGGAACTTAATACGTAAAGTGTTGAGGTTTTAATAGGTTAACTGAAAACTTATTTGTGGGAGCGAGCAAAACGCACGCCGCACGCCTCATACCGGAAGTCCCCTACTTCACATTTTTATAATGATAAAATGAGATGCCCAAAATCGTGCTTTAAAATTCCTAATAAGTTTCTTATATAGTTTTTGTAATGTCTTAACAGGGACAAAACAGGTAAAGACATGGTAGTGGTCTTGAAATTAATTTAATTTTCTGCTAGTAGGCTATCTGATAGTGTTAACTATGCGAATGTCCTGATTCGTGAATATTCAGTTCAATTAAATTTTATTTGTATAGCGCTTTTAACAGTTGGCATTGTCCCAAAGCAGCTTTACACAATCAAAAGAATTATTTAAGTTTGTATGGAATTTGAATGTGTATGAATCAAAATGGTCAGATAGTCCTTAATGAGCAAGCCGAGGGTGACGGTGGCAAGGAAAAACTCCCTGAGATGGTAGTAGGAAGAAACCTTGATAGGAACCAGACTCAACAGGGAACCCATCCTCATCTGGGTGAAACAGAGAGCAGGAATTGATCCTCATTCATACTGTGTTAGTTGGCAGGCAGTTCAGCAAACCAGTTGATGTTAATATGTCCAGTTAGTTATTGAAAACTCAGGTAGACTTGAACTATCGAACTGTCAAGTCCTCAGAGAAACAGCTGCCAACACCAGTCGAGGCCACAACCGTCTTCTAGGTAGCGAGGACCGTCCCCAGACACGAGACGCATCCCAAAAAGACACACGGGGCATCCATACGACGAGATCTCCAACCAGAAGCGGGGCACCAGGATGGGTCAGACAGGTCCAGAATGCAGAGGGAGTCTGGATCACTAGCAGCTCAGGAACGACATGTGTAGCTCGACTGAGAAAGGAAAAGAGAGAGAGGGAAGAGAAGGAACGGGAGAGAGAGCAGAAGAGCAGAGACAAGTTAGGTCTGGTCACAGTCACATAATGTATAATGTAAATGTATATTTACTGTAGAGTGCAAGCAGAGGCTCCGGCAGGACTAACTATAACAGCATAACTAAAAGGGAGAGCCAGAAGGAAACGCTGACATGAGGGCTCCCTGACATGAAAGCAACTAATCGCCTCACCGTCAACAAACCTGAGTGATCAATGAGAGTGGGGAAGACAGCTTCTAAACATACCAGTTCACCATAATACTCTACGTCCATGAGTCCCCCAGATCTGCTCTTTTACCTAAGGCAAATCTATTTATAAAAATGCTTAATTAAATAAATAGGTTTTTAGCCTAGACTTAAAGACTGAGACTGTGTCTGAATCCCAAACATTACAGTGGAACCTCGGATTACAAGCATAATTCGTTCTGGAAGCGGGCTCGTATTTCAAAACACTTGTAAGTCAAAGCACATTTTCCCCATAAGAAATAATGGAAATTAAAATTATTCGTTTCACAGCCCAAAAAAAATAAATACATAAAAATAATTAACACAAAATATAAAGTAAAAATAAAACAAATGAACCTGCATGTTATCTTAAAAAAAGTAAAAAAAAATCCCGACCAATAAGTGTTTCCATTTATGCGCACAGACGCTGTGTTTTTTTTTTTTTTCTCTCTCCTGCTCTGCTGAGTGTGTGTTGTGTGAGCATAATTTGTGAGTGAAGCACCCCTTCCCTGTTTCTCTCACACGCACACACAAACACATTAAAGGTGAAAGAGTGTGTGAGAACCGGCACGGTGTCAAATTACGCGCAAGCACACACAACACACACACTTAAAAACTGACACACACTAACGACGAGTGTGTATGTGCGAACCTGCGCGGTGTCAAATTATGTGCGCGCACACAACACACACACTCTGCAGCGCAAGACAAAGAAAAACACATAACACACATACTCAAACACTGACACAGTATAGGCGAGAGAGAAAGAGAGCGTGTGTGTGTGTATTAGAGAGAGAATCGGCGGTGTCAAATTATGCGCGCACACACACAACACACACACTCTGCAGGGCAAGAGAAAGAAACACAAACACACAGATTGATTATACCAGTAAGAGACGAGCAATAAGACCCAGCAGGGGAGATGAATACCCGCAGCGCCAGAGAGAGAAAAACCGTTGGCTCAGTTGTGATGACGCGACGCTCGGTGTTAAAACAAGAAGCGCATGCATTATACATGATACTCGGAGCTCGTAAACCACGACAACGCTTGTTTTTTAAGTAAAAATTTATTTAAAATCTTTGCTCGTCTTCCGGAACACTTGTAAACCGCATTACTCGTAATCCGAGGTTCCACTGTATTTGGAAGACTATTCCATAACTTTGGGGCTTTGTAAGAAAAAGCTCTGCCCCCAGCAGTCGTTTTCATAATACGCAGTACTGATAAGCAGCCTGCATCCTTTAATTGAAGTAGGCGTGGTGGATCGTAAGACACTATCAGCTTACTCAGATACTGCGGCACGAGACCATTTAATGCTTTATATGTCAAAATTAGTATTTTAAAATCAGTGGGAAATTTCACAGGGAGACAATGAAGTGAAGATAAGATAGGCGTGATGTGTTCGTATCTTCTAGTTCTAGTGAGGACTCTCACTGCTGCATTCTGGACTAGCTTGTTTATGCACCTAGTTGAACAACCAGACAGTAGGGCATTACAGTAGTCCAACCTAGAAGTGATAAAAGCATGAACTAGTTTTTCTGCATCGTTAAGCAACAATATATCCTGGTATATATATCCTGGTAATAATATCTACATGAGCTTCAAATGAAAGACTGGAATCTATAATCACATTAAGGTCTTTTACTGTTGCACTTGATTGAACAGAAAGGCCATTTAAAGTTACAGAGTGATAAATGGTTGCCATTTGTAAAAAAAAAAAAAAAACATTAGAACCTTTCAGTGTATTTTTCATCTTTTCTAGCTTAAAATTTTTTTTTTTTAATCTTTAATCCACTGAGAGATTGATGGACAATTAACGGACTTCCAGTGTAAAAGTATTGTATGTCTGGCCAACAAAGATGAGAAGGCGACGACGTCTTTATGTTTAGAACTTAATGGAACTGAAGCATCTGTAATGCCAAATATAGCAGTTAATGGACATGGCCTTAACTGTACCCCAAGTATAGTGGACGTGAGATAAAAAAAAACCTGTTCAAAAGTTGTGCAGGTTTGGGCAGAAAAAGAACATGTGACTTAAGTTACAGGGAGAGGCATGGCACCGGTCACATCTGTCCTCAACATCAGGGAATATTTTAGCCAGCCTTGATTTGGAATAATGGACTGGAATAATGTGCAAAACCTTAAACTAAATAAGACTGAGACGGGCACAGGAAGAGCTGGAGCATATTCTGTCTATAGCCTTCCCCCAACATTGAACTGCAATCCCAGTTCATTTTCCCAAGCAGCTCTGGTTTTAGCGATTTTACAATCACCATAAGATAAAATAAAATTATAGATTCTTAATATCACACTTCGCTGAGATGGATTAAATGTGATCAGATTTTTCCAGGGCTGCCTGGGAGGTATAGAAGGAAAATTAGGAAAACCATTGGATACAAAGTTGCGAACTTGCAGGAAAAAAATTAAATGCAGGCAGCTCATACTCCAAGGACAGACTAGCAAAACTTTTAAATACTCCATTTTCATACAAATTATAAAAATTTGTGATGCCTTTGTCGTGCCATGATAAGCACTGGGTTATCAGTGTATTGAGCGGGTTTGATCGGAAATGAAGTGCAAAGTAGAGCTAATATACAGGATGGTTTACAGGATAGTAACTCTAATTTGCACCATGGGGATTCAAATGAGTTTATCCAAAAATTAAATTTTATTAATTTATAAATTAATTTTTTTAATAAAATTCAAGTGCAGCCCAGTAGTAAATTTGATAATTAGGCAGAGCTAGTCCACCACTAAGTCTACATCTCTGTAGTAAGGTCTTACGGATTCTAGGAGGTTTCCCAGCCCAAAGAAAATAGATTATGATTTTATCTAAGGAATCAAAAAAATACTTAGGAAGAAATAAAGGAAGTTATTGAAAAAAATAAAGAAATTTAGGAAGAATGGTCATTTTAACTGCATTGATTTTTCTGGTTAAAGAAAGAGGCAGATTGCTCCATCTCTGAATATCAGATTTAACATCAGCAATAAGAGAGGAGAAGTTGGCATGAGAAAGGTCAGACAGAGAACGAGTCACTGTAATACCGAGATATTTAAAGCCTGAACAATTGAATTTAAAAGGCAGGTTTAGATGCTGAAGTTGTAAAGCACTATTATTAACCGGGTAGTATTCACTCTTATGCAAATTTAGTTTATACCCAGAGAAGGAACCAAAATTATCCAAAATGGTTAAAATAACAGGAATAGGGGCTGCAGGATCAGTCACATATAACAACAAGTCATCGGCATATAGGGATAATTTATATTTTAACCCATTAGAGGGGGATGGGTTAAAGATCTAAGCTTAATAGACAATGGTTCAATAGCAAGGGCAAAAAGCAGTGGTGACAGTGGGCACCCCTGCCGGGTACCACGCACAAGAGTGAAATAATCAGAGCTTATATCATTTGTATGAAGTCTAGCTTGCAAGGATTTGTAAAGGAGGCGAATCCAAGAAATAAATTTATCACCAAACCCAAATTCCTTTAATACTGCAAACAAGTATTCCCACTCAACTCTATCAAAAGCTTTCTCAGCATCCAGTGAAATTACAACCTCAGGAGTTACAGATGTTTGTTTGGAGTAAATTATATTAAAAAGTGTACGAGTATTAAAAAACAAATGCCGTCCTTTTATGAAACCGGTTTGCTCCTCAGATATAACATGGTAAAACATCTTCTAAACGGGATGCAATTACTTTAGCCAAAACTTTCACATCAGCATTCAGCAATGATAATGGCCTATATGATCCACACTGAAGGAGAATCCCTTCCCTTTTTAAGAAGAGGAGCAATTGAGGGTTGGTTAAAGGTAGATGGTAATGAGCCCTGATCAAAGGATTCATTGAACACACCAAGAAGCAATGGTGCCAATTTCTCTTGAGCAAGGCCCTTAACCCTCAACTGCTCAGATGTGTAATGAGATAAAGAAATGTAAGTCGCTCTGAATAAGAGCGTCTGCCAAATGCCCAAATGTAAATGTAAATTTATCTATAAACTTTTTATAAAATTCAATTGGAAAACCGTCTGGACTTGGAGCTTTATTAGACTGCATTGCCTTAATTGAAACTATGATTTCTTCAAGAGATAATGGAGAATCCAAGTCCCTTACAGATATTGTATCAATAACAGGAATATCAATACTTCGAAGGAGATCATTCAATTTTATATCATCTTTAAGGCATTCAGATTCATAAAGGGAGGGGTAATATGATTTAAAAACTGCATTGATCTCTATAGGACCAGCAGTAATAATATTTAAGTAATTTTTAATTTGTGGTATTAGGCGTGAGGCATGCTGTTGTTTTAGCTGTTGTGCTAACAATCTACTTAATTTATCACCATATTCATAATACGTTCCCCGAGTCTATAACAACATACGTTCTGTTTCTTTTGTTGAAAGAAGATCAAAGATCAAAGTCAATGCGTTGCTTGTACAACTCGGGAGAAGGATTAGATGCATAAATATGGTTGAGTTTGCTAAAAGCTGATGTGAGTTCGTTGAGCCTAGTCTTGCGACTTCGATTTAGAAAAGCAGAGTATGAGATGATTTGCCCTCTAAGATAAGCCTTGATAATAATAATAAATAAGAAGTGGACTCAGGATGGTTAAACAACAAAAATTCATCAATAGTGTTGGAATTGAATGTACAAAACTCTTTGTCCGCTAAAAGTAGTGAGTTAAACCGCCAAGACGATGGGGTCTGTTTATGCGTTGATAATTGGATATCCAGTGATAAGGGAGCATGGTCAAAAATCACAATACTTAAATAATCTGAAGAAACAACAGAAGGATTAAGATGACTGTCAATGAAAAAAAAATCAATTCCAGAGTATGAATAATGCGCCTGAGAAAAAAAAAGAGAATATTTTTTATCTACAGATAAAATTTATCATTACGGAATCTCCATGGGTCTACAAGGCCATTCTGTGACATAAAATCAAAAAATATTTTAGACATGGCAGACTGGGACACAACACGAGAGCTAGACCGATCCAAAACTGGATCAGAAACACAGTTTAAATCTCCCCCAAAAATTATCAAGTGGGTGTTTAAGCAGGGAAGGCTACTAAGTAATTTATTCGCAAAATCTGGATCATCGAAGTTTGGAGCATATATATTTACCATCAAAACCTTGGTCTGAAATAATGTGCCTGCAACAATAAGATACCTGCCATTTTTGTCAGCAATTATATGGCTGGGTGAAAATTTTTTGTTAACTATTATGGCCACACCCCGTGACAAAAATTTTACCTACCCAGGGATGGAGAAGCCTATGATGATCCTTAACTTAAAGATATGTTTCTTGTAAAAACACGATCAGTTTGTAAACATTTCAGGTGATTAAATACCCTAGATCTTTTAATTGGGTTACCCATACCTCTAATGTTCCAGCTAAAAAAATGGATAGGTGTACAACTCACAGCTAAACTTGGGCCTACATAGGAATTAGCCATTTATCCAAAAAATGTGAAAATGATAGAAATTCGCAGAGCCAGAAGGATGACACCCCCTCCCCTCACATGCACACACACTCACAAACGCACACAAAACACAAATCTAAAGTCTCCATCCTAACAAACCTTAGGAGACAGCAAAATAAACTAGCTAAAAGAAAAGTCGCTCTCACAGTAACTGTGACCACGACTCGGAGAGTGAGCCCGATGTAGAAGGGAAAAGAAGAAAAAGAAAAAAACTAAGGAAAACATAAAGGCTCCCACAGATTAAATACAGTAGAACAAAAATAATGCGCAAATGGACGTATCCTCATCCCCAGCTTATAATAATGTATAGGTAAATAATAACCATCTTGAAAGTAAAAGAAGAAAAGAAAAAAAAAGAAGATGGAAAAAACCAACAACAACAACAAAAAAACCCTAGAGGTGAATGAATACAATATATTAATCAAAAAACACTAACTTTGCAAAATTAGAAGCTTGTATAGATAGAGGTAGCATCAGAAAATGTAAACAGATCACACATTTAGCTTTTTTAAAAAAGGAGAAAGAAAAGAAAACCCCTATTTAACAATAAAACAGAATTAAGGTTTCCCATAATGACGAACTATTTAAAACACCACGAGTGCAGATCACGCACTCAGTTTGGGTAGTTTTAATGTAGTCCTTTGCTTCATCGGCCGAAAGAAAATCTTTCCCTACACCATTGTAGGTTATCCTCAGCCGCGTTGGATAGAACAGACCGTAGCGCACACCCTCAATGCCACGGAGTTGTCGTCGGACTCCATTAAAAGAAGCACGTGCTTTTGCAATTTTTGCTGTGTGGTCGGGAAAAACAGAAATACTAAATTCCTTTAATAAATCTGCCCTATCAGTGGCGGCCTTGTCATTAGCCAGTTGTGTCTTTACAGCCTGTAATTCTGATTTAAATGTGAACAAGTCATCACCCAATGCAGCACGCAGTTCTGCCTTAAAAATTTCGTTCCTGAATGAGGACAATATTTTGAGCTTCAGCGCACCCGTGTCTATCACAGAGACTGCCTGGTGAACCGTGGGGTCAGTGCGCGGCGAATTACGCGAAGGTGAGGCCGTGACCTGTGGATTAGGCCTCAGTTGTGACTGCGTTGTGCTACGGGTTTTAGTGTTTTTACCGGACATTGTAACCACCTTTAGAGACAAATGTACAAATAAAACTGTTATCAGGGAAGAATGACAGTAAATTTAAAACTGGAAAGCGCAATTTAATAACAATTTTAACAATAATCCTCCGGAGCCTCCCAAAACACGTCCTACTCCATCACAAGCTCAACAGCGCCCCTAGCATCCAATTTCTTATGTCCTGCACACATTGCTCAACTTTTTTATTCTGGTTTATCTCATCAGGTTTTGCTGAGATGTATAACTGTGTGTCATCAGCAAAACAGTGAAAACTAATACCATGCTTACGGATTATGTTGCCCAGAGGAAGCATGTAAAGGCAAAAAAGCAGTGGGCCTAAAACCGAACCCTGTGGAACACCTAACTCCACTAGAGAACATGCAGAATAATCACCATTTAAGTCTACATACTGATACTGATCGGTCAAATAGGATCTGAGCCAGGAGAGGGCTGTACCCTTAATTCCTACTACATTTTCTAATCTGTAAAGAAGAATACTATGGTCAATGGTGTCAAAAGCTGCACTGAGGTCGAGTAATACAAGCATGGTTACACAACCTTGATCTGAGGCCAATAGGAGGTCATTTAATACTTTAACAAGTGCTGTCTCTGTGCTATGATAAGGCCTAAATCCTGACTGATACAGTTCATGTATGTTATTTCTATGTAGATATGAACATAGTTGCTGTGCTACTATCTTTTCCAGAATCTTAGAGATAAAGGGGAGGTTTGATATTGGCCTGTAATTGGACAGCTGACAGGGGTCAAGGTCAGGTTTCTTAATAATCGGTTTAATAACTGCTAATTTAAAAGATTTTGGAACATACCCAATGCTGAGTAAAGAATTAATTATTCTCAACAGGGTTCTGTTATTGCTGGTACTATCTGTTTAAGAAAATGTGTCGGTATAGGATCTAATATACAGGTTAATGAGTTTGCAGAAAAGAGAGATCTAATATTTAACAGTCCTAGCTTCAGATCAGAGGTGCCGGCTGCGCATTCAGTATGATCTGAGTTTGTGGTCTTAATGTTAATTAAATTACTAAAACAGACTTTCTGAGTCTTTCTAAATTTGTTTTTAGCTCGGGGAACAGACACAGTCTCAATATGATGAACCTTGAGTGATGACTCTATGCAGCTAGCAATTCAATTCAATTTTATTTGTATAGCGCTTTTAGCAATTTTCATTGCCGCAAAGCAGCTTTACACAGTCAAAAGAATTATTTAAGTTTGTATGAAATGTGAATTTGTATGAATTAAAATGGTCAGTTTGTCCCTGGCGAGCAAGCCGAGGGCGACAGTGGCAAGGAAAAACTCCCTGAGATGGTAATAGGAAGAAACCTTGAGAGGAACCAGACTAAACAGGGAACCCATCCTCATTTGGGTGAAACAGAAAGCAGTAAATGATCTGCATTTATACAGTGTGTAGGGTGGGAGGCAGTTCAGCTATAATAGCTGATGTTAATTGATGTTAATATGGAGTCCAGGTAGTTATTAAAGACCCAGGTAGACTTGTAAGAAGTTCCAGTCATGAACTATCGAACTGTCAAGTCCCCAGAGAAACAGTTGCCAACACCAGTCAAGGCCAGAACCATTTTCTAGGTAGAGAGAATCATTCCCAGACACCAGACGCATCCCAGAGAGACACACGGGGCATCCATGTGACGAGATCTTCAGCCAGAAGCGGGGCACCAGGATGGGTCAGACAGGTCCGAAGGGGAGAGGGAGTCTGGATCACTGGCAGCTCAGGAACGACATGTGTAGCTCGACAGAGAGAGAGAGAAAGAGTGAAAGGGGAAGACAGGAGGAGAGAGGAAAGAGAAAGAGGGGGGGAGGGAGAAGAAGAGGAGAGATGGCAGTTAGGTATGGTCACAGTCACACAATGTATAATGTGAATGTATATTAACTGTAGAGTGCAAGCAGAGACTCCGGCAGGAGAGACTCTATGACAGCATAACTAAAAGGGAGAGCCAGAAGGAAACACAAACATGAGTTCAAGTTCAAGTAGGCTTTATTGTCACTTCAACCATATACAGTTAGTACACAGTGAAACGAAACAACGTTCCTCCAGGACCAAGGTGCTACATGCAACATAAACTTACAACATAAATTAACAGAGAAGCTAAACTAGCTAGCTAGGAGGCCTAGTTAGCTGGCTAGCAGAGACAAGACAGATATTCCTAACATAAATTACAACATAAATTAACAAAAAAACTAACTAAAGACTAACTAACTAAAAGACTTTCTACAGGTTTTTTTTTTTCCAGACAACAGACAACAACATAAAGTGCACGTGCAAATGTGCAAAACGAGCAACAACAAAGTGACAGTGCGACAACAACGACATATCAGGACATAAAACATAAAATATGGTGTTGAGGTAGTAAAACATAGCAGCAAGAATTGATATTTGTGCAAAAAGTAATGAATATTGTGCAGAAGAGATAAACAGTGAGACATTTACAGATGTGTGTACGATAGTTTGTGTGGGTCAGTGTGTCTGCGCTTGTGTTGATTTGTCAGTCCAGTCACAGTGTTTTGATGTATTGATGTAGTTGAGTTGTAGTAGTTAAGCTGAGTGATAATGTTTGTGTGTGTGTGTGTGTGTTTATCAGTTCAGTCCCTTTATGTTGAGGAGACGGATGGCTTGTGGAAAAAAGCTGTTGCACAGTCTAGATGTGTGTGCCCGAATGCTTCGGTACCTTTTTCCAGATGGCAGGAGTGTGAAGTGTGTGTGAGAGGGGTGTGTCCGATCAGCCACAATGCTGTTGGCTTTGTGGATGCAGCGTGTGGTGTAGATGTCTTCAATGGAGGGAAGAGAGACCCCAATGATCTTCTCCGCTGTCCTTACTATCCGCTGTAGGGTTTTGCGGTCCGATATGGCACAATTCCCAAACCAGACAGTAATGCAGCCGCTCAGGATGCTCTCGATAGTCCCTCTATAGAAGGTGATTAGGATCGGTGGTGGAAGCTGGGCCTTTCTCAGTCTTCTCAGAAAGAAGAGACGCTGTTGGGCTTTCTTGTGTAGGGAGCTGGTGTTGAGGGACATCTCCACAGAGGAGCTGTTGATGCTCAGCGGAGAATGGTCGCCTCGTGTCCTCCTGAAGTCAACAACCATCTCTTTTGTCTTGTCAACATTCAGAGACAGGTGGTTGTTGTTGCACCAGTCCGTTAGCCTCTGCACTTCCTCTCTGTACGCTCACTCGTCATTCTTGCTAATGAGACCCACCACGGTTGTGTCATCAGCGAACTTAATGATGTGATTTGAACTGTGTGTTGCTACACAGTCGTGAGTCAGCAGTGTGAACAGCAGGGCACTGAGCACACAGCCTTGTGGGGCCCCAGTGCTCAGTGTGGTGGTGCTGGAGGTGCAGTTCCCGATCCGTACTGACTGAGGCCTTCCGGTCAGAAAGTCTAGGATCCAGTTGCAGAGGGAGGTGTTCAGGCCCAACAGGCTCAGCTTCCCGATCAGTTGTTGGGGGATGATAGTGTTGAATGCTGAGCTGAAGTCTATGTACAGCATTCGAACGTATGCGTCCTTCTTGTCCAAGTGTGTGAGGGCAAGATGGAGTGTAGTGGAGATGGCATCGTCCGTTGAGCGGTTAGGACGATACGCAAATTGCAGTGGGTCCAGTGAAGGGGGCAGCAGCGTCTTGATGTGTCTCATGACGAGCCGCTCGAAGCACTTCATGATGGTGGGTGTAAGTGCAACGGGACGGTAGTCATTGAGACAGGACACAGTAGACTTCTTGGGCACGGGGACGATGGTGGTGGCTTTGAAGCACGTGGGAACGACGGCGCTGCTCAGAGAGATGTTGAAGATGTCGGTGAGAACATCTGCCAGCTGTTCAGCACATTCTCTGAGCACTCTGCCTGGGATGTTGTCTGGTCCAGCAGCTTCACGTGGGTTGACTCTGCGTAGAGTTTTCCTCACCTCAGCTGTAGTGAGACACAGCACCTGGTCGTTCGGAGGAGGGGTGGACTTCCTCGCCGCCACGTCGTTCTGCCTGTCGAACCGAGCGTAGAAGTTGTTTAGCGCATCTGGGAGGGAGCCGTCACCGTCACAGGCAGGTGATGTCGTCCTGTAGTGAGTTATGGCTTGTAAGCCCTGCCACATGCGCCGTGTGTCGCCGCTGTCCCCGAAGTGATTGTGGATTCTCTGGGCGTGTGCGCGCTTTGCCTCTCTGATGGCCCGAGATAGTTTGGCCCTTGCTGTTCTGAGGGCCACCTTGTCTCCCGCTCTGAAGGCACAGTCTCGGGTCCTCAGAAGTGCACGCACCTCCGCAGTAATCCACGGTTTCTGGTTGGGTCGTGAGATGATGTTCTTGGAGACAGTGACGTCATCGGTGCACTTGTTGATGTAGCTGGTCCCTGATGACGTGTACTTCTCCAAGTCAGTGAAGTCACCGTCAGTTGCAGCCTCCCTAAACATGTTCCAGTCAGTGCTCTCGAAACAGATGGCTCCTGCTGGCCAGGTTTTCACCTGCTTCAGAACCGGTTTTGAGCGCCTGACGAGTGGTCTGTATGCTGGAATTAGCATAACAGAGATGTGGTCTGAGTAGCCGAGGCTCTGCCCGATATGCGCCGGGGATGTTTGTGTAAACAAGATCCAGCGTGTTTTTCCCTCTTGTTGCAAAGTCCACATACTGATGGAATCTAGGAAGCACTGACTTGAGATTTGCATGGTTGAAATCTCCGGCATCAATAAACAGTCCGTCCGGGTGTGTATTTTGCAGTTCACTGATCTTTGTATACAGTTCCCATAGCGCTTCCTTAGCATTAGCGCTATGTGGAATGTACACTCCGATAATGAAAACAGTGGAGAATTCCCGTGGTAAATAAAAAGGTCTGCATCTAACAATCACAAACTCCACTAGCAATGAGCAATAACTAGAAACTAGCACAGAGTTCTTGCACCATTTTGTGTTGATGTAAACACACAAGCCGCCACCGCGAGTCTTACCGCACAGAGCTGCATTCCTGTCGGCGCGAAACGAGGCTAGCCCGTCTAGCTGAATAGCGGCGTCCGGTACTCTGTCGCTAAGCCATGTCTCCGTGAAAACAAAGACACAGCAGTCTCTAACCTCACGCTGTGTAGCCTGCTGAAGTCGGATGTAGTCCAGTTTATTGTCCAGGAAGCAGACGTTGGATAGGATGATGGACGGGAGAGCCGGCCGGCTAGGGTTTGTTTTTAGCCTAGCACAGACTCCCGCCCGCTTGCCGCGCTTCCGCTTCCTCGCGCACCGCTTCCGATGACCCTTCCTCCGGCCGCCGGCATCAGGCAACGCCGAGGCTTTGAGGCCTGGTTCGCGCAGCAAGCCGAGGTCGCGTAGCTTTTCCCGCAGCTCATCGTGGATGTTGTTACCCGGGTTGTTTAGGAACAAAAGTGTCTGGCTGTTGTATGAACGGACACCAGTCGCGACGGTATCCATACACGGAGTAAAATAAACGCGTTACACACAAAACGTAAACAAGCATGAGGGCTTCCTGAGATGTAAAGCAAACAATCACCTCACCGTCAGCAAACCTGAGTGATCAATGAGAGTGAGGAAGACAGCATCCAAACAGCATCCAAAAGCGAGGACTCTCGCTGCTGCATTCTGGACTAGCTGAAGCTTATTTATGCATCTAGCTGAACAACCAGACAGTAAGGCATTACAATAATCCAACCTAGAGGTGATAAAAGCATGAACTAGTTTTTCTGCATCGTTTAGCGACAATAAATTTCTTATCCTGGCAATATTTCTGAGGTGAAAGAATGCTATCCTGGTAATATTATCTACATGTGCTTCAAATGAAAGGCTGGAATCAATAATCCCACAAAGGTCTTTCACTGTTGCATTTGATGGAACAGAAAGGCCATCTAAAGTTACGGTGTGATCTAAAATTTTACTCCTAGCTGTATGCGGTCCTATGACTAGAACTTCTGTCTTATCCGGATTTAGCAGAAGGAAGTTAAATAGCATCCAATTTCTTATGTCCTGCACACATTGCTCAATTTTAGTAAGCTGTTTTTTCTCATCAGGTTTTGCTGAGACATATAACTGTGTATCGTCAGCATAACAATGAAAACTAATACCATGCTTACGGATTATGTTGCCCAGAGGAAGCATGTAAAGGGAAAAAAGCAGTGGACCTAAAACTGAACCCTGCGGAACGCCAAACTTCACTAGAGAACATGCAGAATAATCACCATTTAAGTCTACATACTGATAACGATGGGTCAGATAGGATCTGAGCCAGGAGAGGGCTGTACTCTTAATTCCTACTACATTTTCTAATCTGTGAAGAATAGCGTGATCAGTGGTGTCAAAAGCTGCACTGAGGTCAAGTAATACAAGCATAGTTACACAACCCTGATCAGAGGCCAATAGAATGTCATTTACTACTTTAACGAGTGCTGTCTCTGTACTGTGATGAGGCCTAAATCCTGACTGATACAGTTCATGTATGCCATTTCTATGTATATATGAGCATAGCTGCTCCGCTACTATCTTTTCCAGAATCTTAGAGATGAAGGGGAGGTTTGATATTGGCCTGTAACTGGACAGCTGACAGGGGTCGAGGTCAGGTTTCTTAATTATTGGTTTGATAACTGCTAATTTAAAAGATTTTGGAACATGACCAATGCTGAGTGAAGAATTAATTATTCTCAACAGGGGTTCTGTTATTGCTGGTACTATCTGTTTAAGAAAATGTGTCGGTACAGGATCTAATATACAGGTTGATGAATTTGAAGAAGAGATGAGTGAAATTAGTTCATTCTCTTCAAGGGGAGTAAAGTATTCCAGGTTCTGATCTGACATGGCTAGATTAACATCTGCATCAATTACATTGTTCGGTTTCAAAACCTCAATTTTATGCCTAATATTTACAATTTTATTATTAAAAAAGTTCATGAAGCTTACTATTGCATGATGATGATGTGGAGATTTCTGCAGTGGTCTTATTTCTGGTTAATTTGGCTACAGCATTAAATAAGAATCTAGGATTATTTTTATTATTTTCTATAAGAGTGGAGAGATATGTTGATCTAGCTACACTAAGAGCTTTTCTATAGTTCAGGATGCTCTCCTTCCATGCTATTTGAAATACTAGTAATTTAGTTAGACGCCATTTACGTTCTAATTTCCGAGCGGCCTGTTTTAAAGTGCGCATGTGAACTAGCAGACAGTTGGTTTAGCCTGTCTGTCTGCTCCCTTGCCTGGGCTTAGAATTGTCACTGATTAACTAGGCCTCTTCTGAAACTATGAGCTATACTACAAGAAATAAGAGCAGCACCTTTTCGAGTGGGATGGACACCGTCCCACCCTAACAGGCCAGCTTTGCCTTCAAAGGTCTTCCAATTATCTATGAAGCCCACGTTGTTTTGGGGGACCACCTGGACATCCAGCGGTTGACATATGCCAGCATGTCTTATGTAAAACGTAGAAATGTGTCGTCATCATCAGAAGACATAAATGAACAATATATGTATTATCATTATGTAAATATTATTTTATGAACACAAAGTGCTTTAGGCTTTTTAAATAATCATCTTTTTTTGCTGTTTTTGTCCAGCATTAAACAATTATTTTATCCATTATTTAACCACGGCTGGAAATAATAGCTGGAATATGATGTGATTGTGAATTTATGACTTAAATAAAGCGGTTCGGCTTTTTTAAAGTACTTTCACTTTACAAAAGGAAGCGTTTTGATCGAAAGGCAGTATATACAACGCGACAGCGCGCTCAGTTACCGTAATCCCTCTTCTCACCTTTCATGTAGGTCTGCTCGGTCTTGTTAATTCGTTTTAAACCCCTCAAGTCTGTGAATTCCCCCATCAGCGAAACCGGTTTGATAACTTTACACCCATCATGAATATAAGGTGAGAAGGGGGATTACAGTAACTGGGGGTTCTGTGGGTGTTCACCTCAGAGTGCGCTGTCGCGTTGTATTCAGCGAATAGACTAAAATAATCATATTTGCTTCAGCATTGGAAAGAATATTGTATTAGGCTAACTTAATTAAAGATTATTTACTTATGTATTCTTTGTTGTACTTCGGCTTTTAGCACACTTGCGCGGGCATCTTTAAATTGTAACAGAAAATAATAGTGGGCTGGTAGGCACGTTATTTTTTATATATTAAACTTAAATGGCTGAATAAGGTTAAACATAAACAATAAATTAATAATTGCATTTGCTTTACATTTGAGCACTCGTGTACATAGCTTTTTCATTGTATATACGTACATATCATATATTTGTGTCTAGTACTGTTTTATTCATATTTTACAACATTACATGCAGTTTGTAATTTACTTGCGATTGTACTTTTAAAATGTAACCTACGTATCTACAGTATAAGCATATTTAACTACTTCAGCAGTGAATGAGAAATTTGGTCGGTATGGCTTTTAGATAAAGTTCTTATTTGATATAATTTTATTATTTAATTCATTACCTTATTATAAATATGATTCTTATTCTCTATATTATTGTCGAGTAGTCCTCCAGAGCAAGGATTGTGTCAAAATTCTGTCAAATCTCTTCTCACCTTAATTTACGATGCGTGTGAAGTTATCAAACTGTGCGTGCTGTTGGACTTTTTAGATGAATTTTAAATTTATTTTTATTAATGGCAAGGTGTATTATAAAATAAAGACCTGTTGTTCAGTTGTTTCCTGCATGGTGTATCTGCACAAAGAGATTGTGTGTGTGTGTGTGCACGGAGAGTTTGTTTGTGTCCGCGCTCGCGTCTTATACTGTACTGTAAGTGTGTATGCACGGAGAGTTTGTGTGTGTGTTTGTGACGTTATCTTCTCCTTTAAATGTGCTTCCAACCAACCAACCCTGGCCTCCAAACCCAGAAGGCTACTTGTCATAGCCAATTCAATTCAATTCAATTCAATTTTATTTGTATAGCGCTTTTAACGATTTACATCATCACAAAGCAGCTTTACACAATCAAAAGAATTAAGTTTGTATGAAATGTGAATGTGTATGAATCTAGTAGCCTGTACAAGCCAATCCCTTCCCTCTCCAAAATAATGTGAATGTCTGCAACAATCACTAACCATTAAAATGTCAAGAATGTAATTAAATACGAATATATAAATTAGATTTTCTTTTTATACATAATATTTTCATTATATAAACTCATGTTAGGATACTTTTACTAAGCTGAAGTACCATTTAAAGCTATTTATTCATCTATCTCTTATTTGCTTGCTTACTTACTTACCAACTAGCAAATGCTTCAGTAAAGGGCTCTAAAACAACGGCAATATGAATGTCAATGGAATATTACAGAACGTGCTAGTTGACGCCTATGCAGCAGTCACTGACCATTAAAATGTTGAATTTGAATTTTTTTTTTGTTTGTTTTTCACATTGAGTTAAATTATGCAGCACTTTTAGTATTTATAGCAAAAGCAACCCAACAGTGTGATTAAAGTACCTGAAGTAACAGATTTTTGACCCAGCATAAACAACCCAACGATGTGTTTACAGAAACCCAGCATTTTTTTAGTGTACCACTACTACTAATGAATGGAGAAAGCGCAGTCAAAGCCCGGGGATTTTGCGTGCTGTTTCATCTGCTACGTTGTATTCAGCGAGTAGCATATATATTTGTTTGTTTGTTTCATTTCATAGTTTTATCGATAAATCTGCACATATCTGCGCACACGTTTATCAGCCTTTTGATCAAAAAGCCACACCCGTAATTTACTTTCACTTTGCACAAGGCAGTGTTTATTGTTTAGTGTATATTTAAAGCGCATAAACAGAATAAAACAATGTTTTAGGCTACCATATCATACATTTTTGTATTATTTGTTGTACTGTGCATTTTTTGCACACACGTGGGTGCGTTACAATATTAATAAGTATAATAACAATAATAAATTCGGAGCACTACTACTACTAATAATAATACTGAATGAAGAAAGCGCAGTCAAAGAAGTTTCATCATTGAAGGAGACAAGAAAATAAAGAATAAATACATATCAGTATTTACAGTTTGAGCTCGACACGTTTATGAGCTCTGCTGCTTGCTGTCAAGCTGTCTAAGAGAGATAACACATTTTCAGCTTCAGTAGACACACAATACTTCAGATTGAAACACAACTGCCCCCTACAGGTAATGAATGGCATTTTCACAGCTTGCCGTGCGCAGCCGTGGCAAGTCGCAGGTTCCCTTTTCTCGAAACATGCGTTCTTAATGGCCAGATCTGTACAAATATTTCTGGTTCTTGTTTACACATAAATGACGACCAACATGACCAATAACACTACTGCAGTTATTTCATTTTATAATTTATCATACCCGCCCACCATGTTTAACCTCTTTTACCTTTTAATATTGCATATTGTCTGTTTTGCACATTTTGTTTAATTTATACATTGTATACATTCCAATTTTAATTTTGTAATTGTAACTTTCTTATTGCAGTAAAATCTTTATCTTCTTATGTTCTATCTTCCTTTCCCACACAGTCATTTCACCGCATATTCACAGCATTTCACCGCATATCATACTGTGTATGGTTGTGTGCGTGACAAATAAAATTTGAATTTGCAGTAGTGACCAGTCACTTTCGAAAGTTTACGACCATTGTTGTGTAATTAAAAATATTGAAAACCTTGAATTTCATCTACTTTTTCATTGTTTTTGTTTCATTTTAAACATGGGATCAAAATAACATGAATTTAAAATCTTCTTGCAGCTTTTGGATTTCTGATTCCCAGCTAAAAGTTGCATAAATTACACCATTCAAATAGCCTGGACGTTTGGGATCAACCAGAGAGCCTGGACGTTTGGGATCAACCAAAGAGCCTTTGGAAATAAACATGGCTGTGACAGATGCAAAAGTATTTTACTGTAGTTGTTGTATATACACAAAATATTAATGAATGTAAACAATACAGTTAATCTGTTGTAAATTTGTCCATTAGGCTAAACCTTCTGTGGCTAAAAATGCAGCTATTATATTATTTAACCCATTGAGCTCTAAGTTTAAAAATCACTTTAATAGATTAACTGTGCTTGTCTTTAAACAGGTGCTTTTGCCAGCCTTTGCATATTAAGTCCTTGGGGAAGAATTTATAGCAGTGTAAATTATACCTAGTGTTGCTAGGGTTCAGTTTTTTCATGTTGTACATCTATAGGAATAATTTTTAAAATCTCTTTGGAAACTGACTTTCCAGCCTGCCAAAAACAATGTAAATAGGGGTTAGCAAATGTTTAGTCCATGTACAAATAAAGTTTAAGTTATCTGTGTCAGGCCTATTTGCTTTGGTTGGAATTTTGTATATACACCATGTTTAAGCAAGTCCTCCTAGTCGTTCACTGTGTTGGGCCACATTGCAAACTATATAATACTATGATAAGTAATTTATTTGTGTACCTTGCGATAACTGGTGCAACATTTTTTGTTGTTGCAAAAATCCAACTCTTAATATCTTACAAAAACCAAGACTTGATTTACAGCTATTACATATGAATATACTGTATTTTATGCATTAACAATCAGTAATGGATTACTTAACATTGAAAAGCAGAATTTACACATTCCAGTGGCAAGATTTCTATTTGCCATGAAATTATATTTAAATCATTTAATAACCATCAACACAGTTACACATGGTATAATGCATGTAAAGTTTTAAAGTTGCGTAGTTAAATAAAAAAACTTAAAAACAAGTCACTGTCTGTATGGTAGTAATTTCTATGTGATTTCACTTACTTTTAGGTACCCATTGGAACATAATAGTCATTTTCTGTAGTCAATTTGAGAAGTGCTTGCCTGGGAATCCAAGCTATACATAGGATGGGGAATCGTACGTGCAAAATCTAACCATATAAGGCCTCCTGGAATGTGCTTGCCCAGGAAGGTGAGGTATACATAGAACGGGGGAATTTAAAGAAACTCAGCTGTTGTGGAACATCACTGTATACTGAATACTCCATTGTATCAGAGGGTATTTAAACGAAAAGCGTTCAGAGTTCAGTGTGACACTGCAGTCTCCCCCGGCCGTTATTGCATGATAAATAAAGGTCGTTATCTTCTGAAAACCAAAGCCTGAGTCTTCAATTAATTTCCACGACATCTGTCAGCTGTGCTATGATAAGCTTTTTTTTTGGTGCCAGGAGAAACACAGTCAAAAGCACATATCTGTCAGAAAGGTCTCTGTTTACTTACAGCAAAAAAAAAATTGTGTTGGGGGAGAGGGAGAAAAGAGAGAATGAGAAGGTGAGCATAGGAGCGTTAGCACTTTAAAAACAGATGCAAGAGAAGACAGGAAGGTAGCAGCATGGAAGATTTAACACATTAATTTTAGATCTATGAGGAAGAGAGTAGAATTAACTACTTTTTATATAAAAGAATTCATGTTTAACTATACAAAACAATCTGGAAATTTATCAGTTAGAGACTGATAAATTAATACAGTAAGTGAATAATTCAAGTTATTGCTGCTAAATATTAACCAGTCTGGGTCCTTGGTATTATTATATTATGTTAAATAAATCATGGCACAGTAAAAACAAAAAAAAAGTATGTGTTTGCCTGTGGTTGTGATCGGAAAGGAAAGATCGGAAGAGGGCCGCAAATTGTTTTAAAGAAAAAACAGACAATGCATTATTTGGGCACTGGGTGTATTTTATTTCATTTCATTTCACCTTTTAGGTAGAATACTTATGGAAAAATGGAAAAACCCTGCTTGATTTGGAAGGAAACATGCTCAGCTTGGGGTGAAAAATGCGCTTCTCTCTCTCTGCATTTTTCTGTCCTTCTGGAGAGGCGGAGCTTATTAGCCTGTCTTTTATCCAGCTGTCTGTTAGTGCAGACACGTTCAGATTGTCATAAGCAGCAGAATTAAGTTTGGGAAGATAATGGATAAATTCATTACACAAATTGTGTCGTTGTGACAATGCGTCGTCAGCTCCTCCTGTTAAGAAGTGTAAAATACGAAAGTATGACATTGGCTATCTTCAGCTTGGCTTTAGGGTGGCTGGGACAGATGCTAAACCGCTGCCCCAGTGTGTCATTTGCGCAGATCTACTGGCAAATGATAGCATGAAGCCATGCAAGCTGAAGCGCCATTTAGAAACTAAACATCCAACACTTAAAGACAAATCTTTAGATTTTTTCAATTTTTTTTTAAAGTTATCTGGCCTTGAACAGCAGAAACGCAACCTCAGCAAACACACATCAGTGTCCAACAAGTGTCTAGAAGCATCGTACTACGCCTCTAAACGTGTGGCTAAATTAGGAAAACCTCACACCATTGCCGAGGCGCTAATCTTACCTGCTGCCAAAGATATGTCAGGTTATGTTTGGAGAAAATTTCGCTCAGCAGATTAGTGACATCCCCCTTTCTAACAACACCGTTAGCCGCCGCACATGTGACATGGCAAGCGAAATTAAAGAGCAATTGCTAGTTAACATCATGCAAAGCCAGTACTATGCCCTACAGCTTGATGAGACAACTGATGTTGCAGGACTAGCACAGTTGCTTACCTATGTCAGATATGTAAAAAAATGCTAATATTGAGGAGGACATTCTTTTCTGTCGGCCCCTTCCAGTGCACACTAGATGAGGCATTGTTTAAAGTTCTGGATGGATATTTACGAGATGCAGGCATGTCATGGAATAAATGTGATGGTATTTGCACGGACGGGCCCGCTCAATGACTGGGACAGTTAGCGGCCTTGTCACTCGTGTCCAGAATATAGCTCCATTAGTTAAGTGGACCCACTGTCTTATTCTTTGTGAATCTTGCGCATCAAAGAAAATGCCTGAGTGTCTTGAAACAGTTTTAAAGCAGGCAGTGCAAATTGTCAATTTCGTTAAAGCACGCCCATTAAACGTACGCTTGTTTTCCTTGCTGTGTTCAGGAATTGGGAGCCGAACATGAGCAGCTCCTTTTTCATACTGAGTTCGCTGGCTCTCCAGAGGTCGGGTTTTACATCGCCTCTATGAATTACGTTCCAAAGTAAAGACATTTCTTGTAAATGTGAAGTCCGACCTTGCGCGGTACCTGGATGACCCCCTTTGATTAGACATTTTCGATAGGCTGAATTCGCTGAACACATTTATGCAAGGGAGAGATGCCTTGCTTCTTTCAGGAAAAAGTCAGTGCATTTGTTGGCAAACTAGATCTTTGACGTGATCGTCTGATTAATAAAAATGTTGACATGTTTCCCAACTTCGCTGACTGTGTGCAAGAGACAGTAATAAATATCTGAACCGCGAATTGCGCTTCTTTGTAAAAATAAGCAAGCGCAGGTGTCCCACTGATTTCTTTAACGGTGTCATGGCTGAGACTCAGACGCACCCTGCGTCCCAATTAGTATAATATCTGCCTACTGAATAGTATTTAGGGCGGATAGTATGCGAATACTTGTAGAATGCAACGAATTAAATGCAGCATACTTCACACTTAAAATAATACTTACACGTTATTTAGCATTTACATGTTACAACAGATACTACTTTTAGTTCTGTTGTTCAAAATAGTTACAATATTAACATGTTCCATAACTGTCTAGCCATCTGTCATTGTATATAGTTGTATAAAACTCATAAACGTTATTTTAAAAATCATAATTAAGTATAAAAAAACAAAATACAAAAAGTAATAAACAATTTGTCTCTGTCTATTTATATAGTTTTCTTAAACTTGTAATAGTTATTTAAAAAATTATAAAAGCTAAGAATAGTACAGTGGAACATCGGATTACGAGCATAATTCATTCCGGAAGCGGGCTCGTATTCCAAAACACTCGTAAACCAAATTTTCATATCCATAGGAAATAATGGGAACTTAAATTATTCGTTCTACAGCCCAAAAAAATAAATACATAAATATAATTAATACAAAATATGAAGTAAAAATAAAACAAATTAATCTGTACTTTACCTTAAAAAAATTAAAAATAAATCCAGACAGATAAGTGTTTTCGTTTGTGCACGCAGGGTGTGTTTGTAAAATGTGCGCACACACACACATTAACGGATAGACCGTTTTTAAAACCGTTTAAAAATTAGCAAGGAACATTTTAAGTCACACTCATTTGAGCGCATACTAACAGGATCACTGTTGTAAAGTAAAACAACAACAAAAAAACAAATTAAACAGCTCCTTACCTTTAAAAAACAATCGCGACAGAGAAGAGTTTGTGTGTTTGTTTGGCAACCTGAGAGGAGGGGGGCTGAAGGGGGGCTCGCTCGCGTTTACAGCCCCCTTCTCTCAGGTTGCCAAACAAACGCACAAACTCTCTGCCTTACGCAGACACAAACACGCACACTCAAAAACACTGCAAGCACTAAGACCCAGCAGGGGAGACGATAGGTCTCGGCTTTACAGCTCCCCTCCTCTCAGGTTGCCAAACAAATACACAGACTCTTCTCTGTTGCGACTGTTTTCAAAGGTGACAAGCTGTTTAATTTGTTTTTTGTTGTTGTTTTACTTTACAGTAGTGATCCCGTTAGTATGCGCTCAAGCGAGTGTGACTAGAATAAACAATTTAAAAAAAAGGTCTCTCCGTTAATGTGTGTATGTGTGTGGGTGTGTGCATGCACATTACACACACACAGCGTGTGTGTATGTGTGTATTCACCCAGCAGGAGAGACCATTACCTACAATTCCGATGCAAAAGAGAGAAAAACCGTTGGCTCACTTGTGATGACGTGACGCTCGGTGTCAAAACAAGAAGCGCATGCGTGAAACATGATACTCGGTGCTCGTAAACTGAGACAATGCTCGTTTTTCAAGTCAAAATTTATTTAAAAATAGTTGCTCGTCTTGCGGAACACTTGTAAACCGCGTTACTCGTAATCCGAGGTTTCACTGTATAATAAAAAAATACAAAAAAGTTAAAAAAAATATCTATTTAATCAAAGGATTTATAAGGTGTGTGTATGCGGTGGGATGATGGGGCTTTAGTTCCAAAAGGTTGAGAATCTCTGCTTTAAGGGTTTTGCAAATGCACTTGAAAATACTGTTTTTGCAAGAACTATTCCAGAAAAACTGACTTCCATGTCTTGAAATAACAACTGACTGTTGTTGTAGTTGTTACATAATTACCTAATTCCATATGTGTTATTTCATAGTTTTGAAATCCCCAGTCAAGACTAGTGCTGGAACCATTAACTTTGTAGAAATAATGTGGACAGGCAAAAATCATGAATAAAGATCACTTAAACACTTGCATGGTAAAAAAAATCACTAGTAAAATAACATAGCTTTATAGTGTAACTAAGAGCATTTCCATACATGCTAATTCTAAAAAAGGATTGAGACTAAACAGTTCCTTGGCCATAAGAAAACCCCTGGTTATAGTGAGGCTAATCAGAAAAAAAGGCTTAAATTTGCTAGGGCGCATAAAGATGAACTTTGGAGCAATGAAAAAAGCTGTGGTCTCAGTCCAGATTGACCGTATTCCAGATTGCATGTACCCGGTGCATAAGATCTCTAGCAGTGTTGTAATCTCACATTCTCTATTTTACACTGTAAAACACTGTAAATTTGAACAGCTGTATAAACTTAAGCAATCATGGATTTATTACAACCTCCATTTACGTTTGAATAAATCTAGTATGTTCCAAAACTTCAATAGATCATCATCATGAAGATCAATAGCATCTGTACAAACTGTTTACTGTAGGTCAAAAATAATACATTAGACTATCTACACAGATGTGCGTTTTCAGATTAATACCACTGGAACACATTTAACTTTTTTACAAGTACAACTAATTTGTGAATAGGGCGTTCCAGAATAGATGGATTAATAAGTTGTTGACCCCTTTTTCTATTTGTATCATGGCTTTTATCACCATGCCATCATCATCTATGCAAACATCAAGGACTCTTCCAAGTCTCCACACATTATGATGGATACCTTCTTCTTTGATGATAAAGTATATCTCCAATTTCCACATTTTGTCTTGAAGAATGCCAGCATTGCCTGAGGGTGAGGTTTTCCAGATATTCTTTCCTTCATCTACCCCAGAATTGTTCCGTTAGATACTGGAGTCTGCGCCACCTTTTCCTGGCATACAAATCTTCAGCCACAAATTTTCCTGGTGGAGGCAGTGGGATAGAGTAACATGGTTAGTAAGTGGTTTGGGGTAAGTGGCTCTGGACTTTTGGGGTCACTGATACTGTCAGTAGTGAGTGGGCAGTTATTTACAATTGACATGGCTTCAAGGGTTATTTATAATTGACATCGGGTGCATTCATCATGAAATCACATTGCGTTTCTGCCAGATAAGCAGTTAGTCTGTCTTTTTTGTAGTTAGTGGCTACAGTTGAGAGTTTACCTTGCTGCGTCGCTGGTTTCTCATCTAGGGTGACCTTAAAGGGGTCATCCAGTCCCATTTTTCATTAAATGTTAATATGATTCTTTAGGGTCCTAATGAAAAGTTTGTAATATACCTTAATTAAAAATTCTCAATGGTTGTGTAAAAAAAACACTACTTTTACCTGGTAAAAAATAGCTTTGTTCTCAGCAACCTGTTTCAGTACATGCTCCTTTAAATGCTTATGATCTCTGCTGAGCCCACCCCCTAGTTATGTGGGGCGTGTCTTCACAACACACGTGGGGTATAGCCACGGGAGTGTAGTCCAGTGCGGGCAATGCGTTGGACTGCATTACCCACAAAGCAGTGCGGGCAATGCTTTGTGGGTAATGCAGTCCAAACTGCGAAACGCTGAAATATAGAGCCTGAGCCTGTTTTCTTAAGTAGTTTTTGGTTTGATTTAAGTACGGAACCCACCCGGAAGTTTGTAATATCGCCTGACAACGCAGAAATTAAAAGAATGGACATGCATCGACTCGATTTGTTTTTCTCATCACTGCATGGGCATTAACGGAAATTAACGGACTGTTATGCTGAAGTGGGCAACAACAAAAAAAGCGGAGAAGGTTACTAGAGATACGAACGTGTTTTATGTGTTTACTGATGTGTTTACATGACTTCTTAATCTTTGACAGACATCGTTATAAACCATCTAACGTTACAAAGGTAAGCATAATATAGTTTTCCGACTACGTACACAGTTTGCAACTAGACAACAATGCATTGTTTATTATAAACGTGCAATTAGGAATTATATAGAGACGGATGTACACAGAGAAGACGACATAACCATGTTCTATGAGAGTGTAAGTTAACTTACACTCCGCATTCATCGTGATTATTAGAAAAGGCGATCTGCAAAGATTCATAGAAAAAGAAATTACACTCACCGAGCCTGGTGAAGATGAAGCAGGAACACGAAGCGTTAGTACAGATCCATTTTTTAGGAGCTGCTTCCTAGTAAAACCTGCTTTATATTGACCTGCATTTATAAAGCAGTCTGGTGAAAAATGATTAGCGAAAACATAAACGCATTTAGGTAGATCGGCGGAACCGTTAGCTTCAAAACAAAATTCAGTGGCGCAGATGTCGGTAGTGAATGTTCGCTATTACACCCAACAACTGCACACCACACTCGCTTAGGCGACATTTTGCTCCATCGGCGAAAAACAATGGGCGACAGCTTTTTCTCACTCGGGGCGGGTCTTTGCTAAAACACCAGTGTCAATCAACTATAGTAGGAGCGGCCTCTGTCGGTGTGGCGTCACATCGACAGGCATTTGAGATTGGCCTGATTTCAGAAGGGGCATCTTATTTTAATAAATGAAAATAAAATCACTGGGCAGCTCTTTATCATTGTAAAGTGGTAGTGTACACACTCTCCTAACACACATTTCAGTCCAAACAGCTTGAAAAATGCAAGTAGGACCGTATGAGCCCTTTAAAGGAAAGGGTGTCACATTCCACTTTATTCCCAACACATCTCGACTGGGAATTTCTCATAATTCAGATCTACATCATGAATTGCTCTTTTAGTGTCAAGAATTGACTCCAAGATTTTTCTGTTGTTGGAGATGAACTTGCGGAGGCGTAATTTCCCTTTCGCATACACACTTCGCGCTTCTTTTACTAGTTGGATGACTTTGTCCATAAAGTCTACACTGATGAGGCCATCATCAACAAAGAAATTCTTTCTCATAAAGCTGGCTGCTGACGGAGACTTTTTTATTTTGGCTAGCAAGATATTTTATTCCAACATTTGCACAGCCTGAAGAGGATGCTGCTCCGAAAAGGTGGACCTTCATACGATATTCCCTTGGCTCTGAAGTTGTATCACCATTTTTCCTCCACAGGAATCGAAAGTAGTCTCTGTCTCCTTCGTTTACATGGAACCTGTAAAACATTTTTTTTTTTTATATCACAGATAACTGCAATCGGGTGTTTGCGCCTCTGCCAGAGTGTGTCATCAGACCTGAGAATTTTGTTTTTCATGGTTTGAGAGTCCTTCCTTCCATGAGCTTTTTACTAAGGAGAGCCTTCCGTCTGGCCACTCTACCATATAGGCCTGATAAGTGGATTGCTGCAGAGATGGTCGTCCTTCTGGAAGGTTCTTCTCTCTCCACAGAGGACCTGTGGAGCTCTGACACAGTGACAATTGCGTTCTTGGTCACCCCCCTGACTAAGGCCCTTCACCCCGGATCGCTCAGTTTAGATGGCCGGCCAGCTCCAGGAAGAGTCATGGTGGTTTCAAACTTCTTCCACTTACGCATGATGGAGCCCACTGTGCTCATTGGGACCTTCAAAGCGTCAAAGATCTTTCTGTAACCTTCCCCAGATTTGTGCCTTGAGACAATCCTGTCTAGGAGGTCTACAGGCAATTCCTTTGACTTCATGCTTGGTTTGTGCTCTTTGTAAACTTTTTTCATGTTGTCATTATGGGGTGTTGTGTGTAGAATTCAGAGAAAGAAATGAATTTAATCCATTTTATAATAAGGCTGTGACATGACATAAAATGTGGAAAAAGTGATGTGCTGTGTATACTTTCCGGAGGTACTGTGTATATATTGTTGAAATTTTTGCAGATTAATTAAAAACTTACAAAGAAATGAAGGGTCTATAATTTTTATAGGTTTATGGTAAAGGATTGAGACAGAATATTAACCCAAAATCCAGAAAAAGCACATGATACAAATGTTATAATTTAGGTTGCATTTCAATGAGGGAAATAAGTGTTTTATCCCCTACCAACCAACAATAATTCTGCCTCTCACAGACTGGTTATGTGCTCTTGTGGTATACATATTACATACTAATTTAAGAAGGTGGTATGTGTATAAAAGCCACCTGTCCACAAAATCTCTATCTTCCATTCAAACTTCACCACCATCGGCAAGACCAAAGATCTGTCAAAGCATGTCAGGAACAAGATTTTAGACCGGCACAAGGCTGGAATGGGCTACAAGATTATCAGCTAGAAGCTTGGTGAGAATTAGACAACTGCTGGAGTGATTATTTACAAATGGAAGAAATACAAAGTAACCATTAATGGCCCTATATGCAAGGTTTCACCTCATGGAGTAAGAACAATCATGAGAAAAATGAGGGACCAGCCCAGGACTACACAGGAGGGGCTTGTGAATGATCTCAAGGTAACACAATAGGCCTGCATGGATTTAAATCCTTCAGTGCAGCAAGGCTTCCTCTCCTCAAGAAGACACATGTACAGACCCGTCTGAGGTTTGCCAATGAACAGAGAAGGACTGGGATAAACTGCTGTGGTTAGATGAGACCAAAGTTGAGCTCTTTGTCATCAACTCGACTTGCTGTTTTTCGAAGGAAGAAAAATGCTGACTATAACATTAAGAACACAGTCAAGCACAGAGGTGGAAACATTATGCTTTGGGGCTGTTTCTCTGCTAAAGGTACAGATTGATTTTACTGCACTGAGGGGCCAATGGATGAGGTCATGTGTTATAATACTTTGGATGAGAACCTCCTGAAGATGGGTTGTGGATGGGTCTTCCAGCATGAAAATAAACCCAAATATACTGCCAAGGCAACTAAGGAGTGGCTCAAGAATAAACACATTAAGGTCATGGAGTGGTCTAGGAAATCTTCAGATCTTAATCCAATAGAAAATTCACAGAGAAAGCTGTAACTTCGAGTTGCCAAGCGACAGGCAAGAAACCTTAAACATTTAGAGAAAATCTGTAAAGAATAGTGGATCAAAATGCAAAGATGTGTGCAAACCTGGTAAACAACTACAAGAAACATCTTCCCTCTGTGCTTTTCAGCAAGGGTTTCTCTACCAAGTACCAAGTCATGTTTTGCTTGGGGATCAAATACTTATTTCCCTCATTAAAATGCAACTTAATTCATAACATTTGTATCATGTGCTTTTTCTGGATATTTGGATGATCAATCCTTCGGATTGACATCTCAATCCTTTACCATAAACCTATGATAAAAATTATAGACCCTTCATTTCTTTGTAAGTAGGCAAACTTAGAAAATCTGTAGGGGACCAAATAGTTTTCCCCCCACTGCATAAAAAAACCTATAAGATATTAAATTATATATATATATATATATATATATATATATATATATATATATCAAATTAATAAGATCCTAATTGGCAGTGACAAGCATAACATAAAAGCTGATAATCGCTTTCAAATACCTGTGAAAACACTGCCGTCCACCGGCCATACACAGTCTGTTGCCCAAACAAATAAACAGACTTTCTGTTTTATATATGGATGTAAACACCATCAAATATGCGTCAGGTAATAATTTTTGGCTTTTATATATCTATTTTTTTAGATAATTGTTTCCACAATTGTGTATTTGAATTGTAAGTATTTGTTAATTCTTTAAATTGGGTGACTACTGTTTTTAGGTAACAAGAAAGGATATATATGTTTTGTAATAACTTTGAGCGATTTAGTTTTTATTCTAATTAAATACTATCAAAAGCATGCATTAAATTTTGACAAAACATGACAAAAACACCCCTTTTATTAGACAAAAAAGTTTTTAAAAATAAAGTGTTTTTTTTTTGTTTTGTTTTTTTCAAATTAAAAACGTTTGTCCCAATTCTCAAAAAAGACTGAAATGTGTTAGCATGGCTATAGTTCAGTAAAGGAAAAGCTAAAGAACCAAGACATTGTAGAGATAGCAGTAGAAATTCATAGGATTAAAGAAGAAAAGGCTAAACTGATCCAACATGTGATTTTTACCAGATAAAGTCTGCATTCAGGAAAGATGGTTAAGAATTAAAGAAATTTGTCATCCTAGGATACAATCAATTAGGACTGGATATATGATAGACTTTCAGTATTTACAGCAGAAATAATTGCAATAATTTTGGGCTTACAGTGGATCGAAGAAGTAAGTCCAGAAAGACTAGTAATATGCTCAGACTCTACTGTGGCACTCAGTAGATTGAATGAGAAACCAAAGAATGCTACAATAATGCTAACGATTCACAGAGCTGTGGGATGTAAACCAGGGATGTAAAGTGCTACAAAAGAAAAAAAAAAAAAAAGTTCAAGTGAAGGAAAAATGTGAAATGTGAAGTTAAGTGAGAACACATATAGTACTAGGAATAGGGATGGAACAAGAATATGTAGTGATATGGACAGACATAAAATAATTGACAGTCATAATTTATTATAACCCTTATGAAAAATTATGGGTATGGAGATTTTAATGGGCATGTAAAAACCATTCCTAAAAGAAAATGTGAAGGGTAAAAAGAGGATAATCTTGTAGGGATGACAGAGACATGTAGAGACATGAACAGACCTTTTAGATTAATGAAAAGTTCCCATAACCAGTTTTGTGGAACAACAGGAAGAACAACAGAAACAGGAGAAGTATGCGGGATTAAGTAAGGAAAGAGGATAAGAAAAGTATGGAAAATGTACTTTTGAATTGTCTTTATGAATGCCCTTTTCACCTCTTCCAAATTAAAAAGAGAACAGCTCAAGGCAAGGGTGGAATAAGGGAAGTCTTCCTATACCAACTACATTAACTGTGAATAAGTGGGAGGTTTTTAACTGGGTCACATATTTCCAAAAAGACAGAACAATACAGGTCAGATGAAAAAGAAATGTCACTACATGTAAATACATTATAGAAAAAGGGCCACCACCAGAAAGTGTAATAAGACCAACCAGGTCAAAAGAAAAAAAAAATCACCCACCTAGAAAATTATGGCAGTAGTGCTGGTAAAGAGAAGGGACTCAGAAAACGAACTTTGGGTAGGTGGGGGATAAGTTTGCAGATAGCAAAGGGGGTCAAGGCATTAAAGGTTATGACAATCACAGGTTTTAAGGTATTTCTGGGTATCAGAAATGAGAAAGTAGATAAAATAGCAAAAGGAGAATATGATATTGACATTGATCTGTGAAAGTCTGATGTATGGTATGAAGTTTTAAGTTTTATTGTCATATAGAAACATGTTCCCCCGTACAATGAAATTCTTCCTTTGCTGTCCCCCTAATAAATGCCACTAAAAAGTTTTTAAAAACATAAGCATAAAATAGACTCAAATAATACAAAGAATAGGTATATAAACAAAGATATATATATCAAACATAGAATGTAAGCCAGAAATATGAATAAGTATTAAGTATTACTGTTTATATATAAGTGGTAAAGTCCGCAGTATGTAAAAAAGAAAGTTCGCAGTGTGTGTGCAAAAGGAATACTATGAGGAAATGGCAGGAGAAACAAGAAGACAAAAGGAACAAAATAGGAGATACCTGTATAAGTTGCAAAAGAAATGAACAGAGTGAGGATGGGCCACATTAATCTCAACAGTACATCGAACGCTACAGGTGGCTGCCAGGAAAAGGAAACTATAGAACATGTTCTTATGTAATGTAAGAAATACAGTACAGAAATAACAAAGATTATCAAACAGCTACAGCAAGCAAAGATGGTAGGAAGTAATTTAAAACTTATCCTGTGTACTAGAAACTGGGAGCAGATGTGTGGATGTAAATATACTATTGGAATATCTAAGAGATTCGGTTTAAATTTTATAAAAATGAAGAGACAGTTAAAAAATAATGTCACAAGGGGGCGCTAATGCAACAAGATGCCAACCACCGTTAAAGACGAAGAAGACCACGCTGATAGAGAAGTTGTTGCTAAAATGGTCAAAGACAGTCGAAATAAATCTTCAAATTTCTCCCATCATCAAACAGAAGACCGCAATCCAAGGTATGAACTGCAATCCGTAGACAATTATCTAGCTATAATGAGAGATGGTGTTCTGAGTAATATCCGAAAAGTTGGCACGTGTTTGATCTCTTCAGAATTGCGCATTATGTAAGGAATTAACGTAACCACAAAACGGATTGTGCAATTATATGAAAACGACTCAACACGCGAAACATTATTTACGATATTTAGTTTATTATTAAACAATGTTGTAATTTATTGATTTGTATTAGTAAATATTTAATAATCTGCTACATATTTAAGACTCCTTGCGTAAAATTCTTGTTTAGCGTTGCTATAAAAACAATAACATGTTAGAACAAGCATATTATTATTATTATTATTATTATTATTATAAATCAGGGTTCGTCATCTCCAGTCCTAGAGGGCCATTGTTCAGCACAGTTTGGTGATTCTTTGCTCATACACAAATGATTCAACTAACCTGGGCCCGGTTTCCCGAAAGCTTCTTATCGCTAGGAAGTATGGGGCGATATCCCGGACAATATTTAAAATGAATTGCAAATTACATTACATTTGCAATTGCGTTTCCCATATGTGGCCTCACAAAAGTGTGCTATGAGTTAAATGCAATTGCAAACTTTGCATTACCGTTTGCTGTTTCGCCTTCGTGAACGCACTCTGACTGCCAAATATTAAATAAAAAAGAAAAGTCCATTTGTATTTCCCATGTCTTACAAGTCACGAACCTGTCATATTTAAATACCAAAATCAATGACCCCGTTTGCTTTTTCACTTTCTCTGCGTCGCGCGTCAAGCCGGGCCAAAATTCGAACGCAATTCCTAATCCATTTGCAATTGCATTTCCAACACGTTACACGGAAACCTGTCAATCAGCGTCAGGGGCGGGATTGTGTGGGGAGTGACGTCACTCGCAGTCGCCGAACAAGAGAGGGGGGATTTGAGCAATGGAGGTGAACCGCAGTAAAGTGTTATGCGCTAAAATGCCCCCTGTCACTGATTGCACACCCACAAAATCTCTATCAAATATAATAGGACATCATAATCAAATTCATATTATTATTATCAAAGCTCGATATTATCAAAGTCTATGGTAATGGACTTTTTATTTGAAATTTGGCAGTCAGTGTGCGTTCACGAAGGTGAAACAGCAAACTGTAATGCAAAGTTTGCAATTGCATTTGAATTATGGCACACTTTGTGCGTCCACATATGGGAAACGCAATTGCAAATGCAATTTGCAATTCCTTTTGAATATTGTCCGGGATATTGCTCCATAAGGAAGTTCTTGAATTATACCTTAACCTCTCTCCTAACGTTATGGCGGGATTCCCGAAACGTTCGTACTCTAAGTAAACCTTAGGTAAGTCTAAGTCACACGTTCGTATGGTTGGTCTGGACCAACCTTAACTCACTCTTAGCGTTGTTTCAGCTCAAGACGCTAGTCGCCGCCAATGTGCAGCAGTCTTTATAAATCACGTTATCAAAGTAAAATTAATAATGGAATATATACTGTAGGCCTGTTTAAGCATTTTATTTTATATCAGAACTAATAGTGGTTTTTAATTAGCCTATTTCATAATGTGACTAATGCATTCAAAATTAATCACTTTTAATATTGAACAGGTGGCAAGCAATTTGGCTCTAAGTGGCTAAGATCGTATAAATGGGTAATCATGGTGGCGTCCAGAAAGCAACAGATATGGCAGCGATACAGCATGTTGTGCTAAACCGAAGACTGTGCCGCCAGCGGAGCCGTGTGGTTCATGTAAATCTTTTCATTAGGCAAAACTTCAGCCCTTTTCATATTTTGACTGATGTGGCTATTTTTAAAAAAGTTTCTATATTTACCAGGTTCTCGCTACAACGGCATGGTGACAACTTACGTACGATATATCTTAAGAGTCTTCTTAGCGCACTAAGAGTGCATTATTGGGAAACCGGGCCCTGTTAATTACCAGGTTCAGTGGGTGTGATTAGGTGTTGGACACTGGCCCTCCTGGAATGGAGTTGAAGTACATTGCGATAAACCATTGCTTCACTTAGAGCAAATGTCTGTTTGATTAATTCTGATTCTGTTCACCAGGGAAAAATTTTATTGTGATGACTAATAATAATATATAATAATAATAGTAATACATGGCATCATAACTCAGCAGTCCAAGGATTACAGATCTCGATGCACTCACAATCTTGGACTGAGTGCATTCACTTCACATTTGCAGGTTATACATTTGAAAGTTATAAAGTCCTAAAAGCTCATGAACAGTTATGAAGTTGTCTTAAAACTTTAAGTCACGCGTGCACATGTCAAGTGGCACTCGTCTATTTTGGCTTAGTTATCAAGCACAACTAGGTCTGCAGCTAATAATTTTTTTTGATTGACTTATCTGTCAAATTTCCCCCTATTAGTCTTATTATTTTTCATGATTGAGGAATAATTTTCGAGGTGGATGATTAATCCTTTTATTAACTGGCCAGTAAATCATAACCCTATCTTTGATGTTTAATCTTTTAAACATTTATCCAAACATTTTGTCATAAAATATTTATTTTACAAATAAAAAAATTCACACATAAAAAGAAAATAAGTAATTACCTTTTTATTTTAAAAGAAACACAGACACAGAAATGCCTCTTCATGGAAAAATATATTTAAAAAAAATCTAATGAATATCTACTGCTTTGTTAATTGAGTCATCGGCAGTGGCATGGAGAATGACAACATTTTGGGCAAAGACCACTTTAAATAAATGTTTTCATTAAATTAGGTCAGCACCTTAAAACAGAGTATACACTCACTCACTTGGACTTCAGGGGCTGTTGTTTTTCAAACTTCAGGAGATCAGCAGTTTCTGGTGACAATATGGAAGTATAATAGTGCCAAAATTCCTCAAAGCAAAATAGCAGATTGAATTACATGAACTGAAAAAAAAAAACTTGTTGCAATAAAAATGTTTGAATTTTTATGCATTGCAATCTGATCTGAATTGAAAAAAATCCTCTGCGCTCGGTAATGTACAGTCTGTGGAAAAATTCTGTACAGCAGCAGAAACAAATTTAGGAAGCAGTCAAACAGCATGGGTTCATCGAGTGACACCAGAGTAACTGCAAAAGTCCGACTTTGTGCAAATATAACTGGTTATAGATTGCACACTGTATATGTTACATACAGTCAGTATACACAGGGTAATGTGAGAACTGACCAGAGTTACTTGTGCAATGATGGACAAAAACTAGATATATAAAAAGGATATAAATATAAAAAATATAAATTACAATAAAGAGAAATGGGGTTCAAACTTCACTCATGCACACACATATGAAACGCTGACATACACATATATGAAACAGTCACACATACATATATACTACTAACTGTTCAAACAACTACATGAAGACTTATGACTTCATACTAAATATTAAACTGAAATGTTGTAATTGCGTTGCATAAAATAATTTGAGAATTTTTTTATTTTATTTTATTCAAACTGACATTAACCGTACTATCCACACTTTACGTTTTTCTTAATAACAAAGTTTTTATGTTTACCTTTATTTATAAGCAATATAAATTTAACAAAGTGTAAACAGCATGTATGTTGTTGCTGCTGCTGAGGAAATTAATCCCATCTGGTTACTGAATGTGAGTGTACTGTACATTACCGAGCGCAGGGGCGGGAAACCCATCGCTCTCGCGTGTGAATGAAAGAACGCCAGCTTTGCTTTAGCGTTTACAGCAGAGGGGTATTTTTAACACATTATACTTTTTATTGTGCAGCTGGCAACCCAGCCTGTTAGTTAAGAGGTCTGCGTTCCGATCGGTAAGTAGTTTCTGAGAAGTAGACTGCACAGGGAGCGGGAAGCACACTTTAAAGTACACTGCGGCACGGACAGCAGCAATCGGCACTCTAGTGCTCTTCCTGTGATATCCCTGATGTGAAGACCTAAATTTTAGCGACTTGAATTTTATTACCTGAATTTTAGCGACCTGAATTTTGTAACCTGAATTTGTAAGATTAAAAAATAATGAAGATTGTATTTTTAAAACTTTTAAAACTGCAATTTAGTAACTTGAATATTTTTGCATTGAATTTTAAATGCTTGGATTACATTTTCACTTTTGAAATATACAATGACAATAAATTGCAGTGGCAAAAATTGCAAACATTGTAAATGCTCTAAGAATTTTTTTTTAATTCGGATTCAATTGCAATGCAGAAAAATTCAAACATTTTTATTGCAACACATTTTTTTCCGTTCATGTAATTTAACCTGCTATTTTGCTTTGAGGAATTTTGGCACTATTATACTTCCATATAACAACCACCATGCGGCAGAGTCGGAGAGATTTTTTTTCTTTCCAGTTGGTCCTTTGATGTGAACATTACCTGAATCTTTTAACTGTATCTGCATGATTTTATGCTTTGTGTTGCTGCCACATGATTGGCTGTTTAGATAACTGCATAAATGAGAAGGTTTAAAGGTTATGGGCAGGTTTATAATAAAGTGGGTGGTAAGTGTAAATATATAATTTTAGGAGTATATAATTTTTAAAAGTATTCCCCAGCAGCCTGAGACTGTCTATCTTGTCACCTATATCCTCTGACAATTCATATAATCATGGTTTTATGGGTTTTACATATGCTAGACCTGGATGTATTAAAAATGCAGATTAAAGGTGAAGAAAATTTTATTTGAATGGTTAATTTTCTTCCTGTATGATGGTGTCATTTACTGTACTATGAAGTGGTAGCACTGTGCTACCATTAGGGTTGGGTATTGTTTTTTTTGTGATATTGGTGCCAAACAGTGCAGTGGAACCTTGGATTGTGAACACTTTGCAAGACAAGCAAAATGTGTAAATTCATTTTAACTTGGAAAAACGAGCGAGGTCCTAACATAGTAGTACGCATGTGCTTTGTCTGCCAAGCGTCATGTGATCACAACTCAGCCAATGGTCCATCGCTAGCGAAGCAAGATGGTGGGTAATTATCTCTGTTTATTATAACATTGTGACTGTGTGTGTGCTGGCTCGTAAAAAGTAAAAGCAAGTGTCATTAGGCAAAGGGTTTCTTTGTTAAAGATCCAGTTTCCAGAGTCTTTAGAAAGGTTCGTTGTTAAAGAAGTTTCTCAACAGTGCAGTGTTTCCCTTTAAGGAGATATAACAGTTGGGTATGGTCACAAGCACACATTGTATAAGGTGAATGTATATTTAGTGCAGAATACAAGCAGGCAGGATTATGATGGCATAGTCATAGCATAGTCACTACTGTATGTTATTGATGTGGAAAATTCTGTTGTGGTCCTATTACTGGTTAATTTTGCTATGGTATTAAATAAAAATCTAGGATAATTTTTGTTATTTTCCAGATTGGCCGAAAAATACATTGATCTAACAACACTATGAGCTTTTTAGAACAATTTAATTTGATGCCATTTCTGATTTAATTTTAAGCAGTCTTTTTTTAAAGTGCTTATGTGATCATTACACCAGGGAGCGAGTTTATCACTTATAATTTTTTTTTTAATTGGAGCTACATTACCTAAGGTATAACGGAATGTTGACTAAATGTTGATGAATCTCTCTGTGGTGGTCAAAAGTAAAATTCATTTATGGCATACTTAATAAAACAACAGAAGTTGCCCAAAGTGCTGTAAATGATAGGAATAAAACAACCAGAATTAAATAAGATCAAATGAAAGCAGATAAAATTAAACTTAACCATGTAAAAAGTAAATAGTTAGTTAGTGATGGTTAATAAAAACTGTAATAAAATAAAATCATACATAAGTATTTGAATTAAAATAAGTAATAAATAAAACAAACTAAGAAGTAAAATGAATTATAAAAGAATAAAAGAATGAAGGCATCGTCACAGATGACCCAAATCTCTCTGTGATTTTGCATCCTCAGTGTCTTGAGATCACATAAGCCCAGTTTGGTGGCAATCGTATAAATTCCCTAGGAGAAGTATATCAAAATCCATTGGGTGCATTCTGGAAATGACCCAATGTAACTTCCTACTGAGAAGAGCCCATGATATGCAATGTGAAGGTTGTTCAGCTCAATGAGGTCTAAATATGTACCAGGTTTTGCATGTATATGTGCAAGTGTGTATGATGTATGCAACAAAATCTTGTTAGGGCTGGGTCATGCCCAGGGCCCAGCTGCTCAGGCATCCTAATGGCAGCAGATTCCACCCTGTCTACAAATTTCATGACTTTCAGACATCAACACTATAATAGCAATTATAATGACATAATAGCCATGACATCATAGTGCTAATGTGATAGTGGTTGGGCCCTAGTAAACATCATGTTAAAAGTTTAAAGTTCATATTGTTGTTGGTCTTCCGGCTGCTCCCAGCAAGGGGGTTACCAAAGTGGACCACCCAATCTGCACAAGTAGATACAGAAAACAACAAATTTACATAACAAATTTCACATAATACATAACCAAAGTACAACAAGTAATAACAGCCTCTCTATTAAGTAATTGGTATTCGTGGTATGATACAAACCAAATTTACATGGAAAATTGTAAAAAAAATAAAATAGATTTTTTTGGGGGGAGACGGATTTGAGCATGTTCACTGGGCAAAACTGTTTCTCTGCAGAGCATGGTGTCTGCCCATCAGTATGCCCTTCTCATTCTTTATATAGCATCTGCCATCCACTGCATTTACTGCCTCCCAACAGTAGTAAAATAAACTGGTTAAGAAGCAGTAGCATGAGAAGGACCTGTACGCTACGGTTATTTGATTGCTGATGACCTCATTCTCCCATACAGATTTTCAAAAAGGGTGGGTGAATATACTTGGGCGGCCTGCCCAAGTATGCTCTTATGTGTGGGGTACACTGCCACTTTTTGTAAATGAAATTATATTGTTGAGACTCAGAAAAAATATGTACACAAATGGAAAATTTTCTTTTCAAAAAATGTATTGCCAAATAAATGTTTTTATTAAATAAATGATAAAACTAAATACAGACGTATTTATATATATATATATATATATATATATATATATATATATATATATATATATATATATATATCTGATACATACATTCAGTTAATTCATAACTGTCCGCTACAGAATTGATTGGCGATGGCCTCATTCTTCCATGCAGATTTTTAAAAATGGTTGGTGAATATACTTGGGCACATACTTTGATTTTTGATCAAACGGCAGATGAAAGCATGCACCAGTATGAGCAGATTTATTATAAAAATGTCGACATTGCATGAGCGTATGCAAGCAAGGAGGCCTACAAACCTTACTCAGTTACACTAGTTCTGTCAGGAGAAATGGGCTATAATTTAAATCATTGTAAGATGTTTACGGAAGGCTACCTGATTTGACCCATGTTAGGCAATTTCAAGGCAATTCTACTAAATACTTACTAATTGTACGTAAATTTCTGCCCCATCGGAAATGTAATGAAAGAAATAAAAGCTGGAAAAAATATTTTTCTGTACTGTTAGCCTGAAATCACAGATCTTTACAAACAAGGGGGATGTGCAGAGCTGTGGCAACTACAGAGGAATAAAGCTGATGAGCCATACAATAAAATGGAAAAGAGTAGTGGAAGCTAGGTAGAGGTGAGCAGCAATATGGTTTCATGCCTAGAAAGAGTAGAGCAGATGTAGTATTTGCTTTGAGGATACTGATGGAGAAGTACAGAGAAGGTAATAGGGAGTGGCATTGTGTCTTTGTACATTTAGAGAAATCGTATTACAGGGTGCCGAGTGAGGAGCTGTAGTGTTGTATGAGGAAGTCTGGAGTGACAGAGAAATATTTTGGAGTGGTGCAGGACATGAGAGCTGTAAGAAAGTGGTGAGATATGCTGTAGGTATGATAGAAGTTGAAGATGGGTCTGCACCAAGGATCGGCTCTAAGCCCCTTCTTGTTTGCTCTGATGATGGACAGATGAGGAAAATCTAGGGAGGTGAAGGTACGCTCTGGAAAGCATAGAAATGAAGATTTAGACAGAATACGTGTGTGAATGAGAAGGACCCAAATGGAATGGTGAGGCTACAGAGGTAAAGAAGCTGCAGGATTGAAGTACTTAGGGTCAATGATCCAGAGCAATAGAAAGTGTGGAAAGGAGGTGATAAGGCATGCACAGACAGGTTGGAATGAGTGAAAAAAAGGATCAGCTGTGTAATGTTTGTGAGCATATTGGTAAAAGAATGCTGAGGTTAAAACTGCCAAGCAGAAGGTCTAGAGAAAAACTAAGGAGGAGATTTGTGGATGCGGTGAGAAGGGACATGAAAAGTTGTATTGGTGGGGAGAAGAGGATGGGGAGGGTAGGGTTGGATGAAGGCAGAGGATTTGCTGTGGCGACCCCTGAAAGGGAACAGCCGAAGAAGTTGATTAGTGTAAAATCTCCACTTCCTAAAGTAGTGATCCTAACTGATCAAATACAAAGAATTTCTTAACTTTGTATAAACCATTCAACAAAAAAAAGAAAATGACAATCCTTGGTAAAGTGTTTGCCCTATCATCCGGAGATCGCTGGTTCGGGTTCCGGTGATGCTGTAACCTCTCACAGCCGGAGGCCTCGAGAGGGCTAAATTGGCCGAGCTCGCTCGGCTGGCAGGGATAAGGGGTATTAGTGCTCCCACATTAATTGCACGGCTCTACACCATTCGGGGCGTCTGAAAGCTCGCGCACGCAGAGGGAGCGGATAGCCCCAACGGTGTGTGAGCGAGCAGATCGAAAAAAAGAGGTCGACTGGTGTCACGTGGTTCGGAGGAAACGCGTGACAGCCCCTGGCCCTCCTGGCGAGATGAAGATAAGTAGCCTTAATGTGGAAAGCCCCCCTAATGACGGGAAGGGAATTGGACATGACTAGATTGGGGAGAAAATCAGGGAAAAAGAATTGGACAAGACTAAATTTATTTAAAAAAATGTTTAAAAATGACAATCCTTATTCACAGTCTATAATGTAATGTAAAAATGTCATCACAGTGTAGTGCGGCCACATACGTAGGTCATTGTTTATACAGCGGGGAAATAATTAAGGGCTTATAAAGCACACCTGCGCCGGGAAATGAAACCAATAGGTTTTAGTTGGGTCCGGGGGTTAAGCTATCGCAAGCATGCATGGCCACTGCGCGAGGGAATCTCGATGACATGTCGGGTCATGTGATCCGACACTAAAGAGGAACCGGGAAACTCCTCTGGGAGGATTCATTAAAGGGACAGCGCTTTGTTTATACAAGAGAGAGAGTGATTTCTATGGATTATCCCATTTTCTGGATTTATCATTGCCGGACTCCGTCACAACGCCTCTTGCTCCGTTTTCGTGCTCCCTGACTGAATCGATCATACCGTTAAGACCGAGCCATCTCTCCCGCCACACACACTCAGTAATAAACCGGACTATCGACATGTACCTTCATCCACACACACTATATATTGTTTTTTTGGTGCACCTTTTTTGTTTTTTGTCACTTAATACACTTTGGGTTTTGTTTAAAATTTTCATTTGTCTTTTCTTGTTCCGCTAGGTCTACACCACATCAGAAGTTAGATTCTAGACCCCGTTTTAGTGTAACTAGGGTTTTAAACAAAGCTGATTGTTACAACAGTGTTTTAAATGAGGACAGAGAAAAGTACAGAGATACTTTTTTTTTGGTCACCTGTCATTTCTTGTTGCCTTTGTACTGTTCTCCTTGCATCTACTCATGCAATTTAGCAGCCAGCCAAACTCCATCCAGAAAGTACAGAAGAGTCAGGATTCATCTTAGACGTTTGATAAGATGCCAGGTACCATATGAATTAAGAGTAGAACTAAAAAAAAATAGCAAATAGACAATAATCAGTAGGCAAAGAAAATGGCAAGAAATATTGATATAGTGGGCTAAGCTAATAGTTAATGACTATCCCCATATTACATAAAATTTAAGCTTTGAATAAACGTGATATTACAAGTATATGTTAATATATATAATTAAGCATTATATAATAAAAAAATTAACTTACAGATGATGTGTTTATAAACACAAAACAAAGGATGTCATCCAAACATTGGACTGAAACTAACCGCATATAGAACTGGACTGGTCTTTTTTCTCTCTCAAGCAACTGCCACTAGGGGGCAGCAAAATCGCATCAACACAACAAGTCTGGAGCAGGACACTCCCAGCCGGACATCCTAAGGACGTCCTATCTAATTCCTAATGTCCTTAGACAACAGAAGAATAACCTCTGTAATAGGTCTGAGATCTTCTCCCATGCTCGGTCTCAATGCGTGCATCACTCGTATAGTCAACATTCAACTAGTACTAGTTGAAAATAATACACACACACACCAGTTTACGGTAAGTATGAAAGTCGTTGTACACACCAAGCTTAGGTTGCTTTGACAGCAGCCGCCTTCCCCACCCCCTTGTCTGCAAGCTAGTGTTTGTGTGAGCGTTTGGTTGAGTGAGGGTCTCTATCCGTAAACTGGTGTGTGCATGTTTGTGTGCGCACGCATGTGTGTGTGTGAGAAAGTTGTCCTACACAGCAACCCCCTTTGTCCTCTGCTCTCTCTGGAATTGATCACTACAGCCATGTTCAATTTCAAAGGTAAAGTGCAGGATAATTAGTTTTATTTTTATGTTGTGGAACAAATCGTCTAAGTTTTCATTATTTCTTATGGAGAAATTTGCTTTGATATACAAGCATGCTTCCGAAATGAATTATGCTCGCAATCCAAGGTTCCAGTGTATTTATTTTATAAAATGTAATTTAGGTCTGCAGCTTGCACTTTACCATTCCCTCATAATTTGCTAGAACAAACAGAACTTGTAAAGACTAGTAAATGTTTACACTTTATTAATCCCAAAAAAGAGCATAATTTAAATATTACATACATGAAAAAAAACTAATTCTGTTAAAAATAAGTAAATAAATATGAATTATGTACACATCCTATGTATTAATCCATGCTTTTAAAGAGGTCATGCTTTGTGCTTAATCATTATTGTTTAAAACTGTCAAAGTAAGGTTGAAGTGATGTAGCTCATGCCACTGTGCATCATATCATGGTCCAATTAATTGATTATGAATTTGGTATACTGTTCATTACTTTTATCTAAATCGTTTTTAAGGGTTTTATTTTTAAACTTCAGCAAGACATTGAAGAGGAGAGATGATGTACAACCTCGACTGGAAGAACATCTGGAGAAGATACCTTTTCGACTCCGTGCAATAATGAAAAGTAGAGAGAAAATGAATATGGCATGCAGTAAACAGAAGAAAATCATAAGAGGTATGGATATATGGATTAGATGCCCAAGCAATAACTTTTGTTTAGTTTGGTCTCCTCATTTTATGTTCCTAGATAGTTTCCTTAAATGGTCAAAAAAAATTAAATGGCCACCTTCATTTTTGGCAAATCACAGGTATTAAAAGTTGTACACTTGGCATCTTTGTTAGAAATTAGCAGAAAGAATAATCTTAAATTGATAGTGGTTTAAAAGTTTAAGCTGTTTTCTAAAACTGTTTGACAAAATACAAAATTACTATACCTAAAACATTAAGTACTTTCCAGAAAACTGAGCAAAAGACGGAGCTTGAATATTCAGCACTTTCCAGGAATTCATGATTTAATTCTCAAAAAGTGAAACTTCCATACATACTAGATTCAGGACTAGTAAAAGCTAAATATTTCAAGGCTTTTCGGTTTACTTTTGGTGAATACGTTTTACAGCTCATAAAAATCAAAAATCTAATATTACAATACATTTTGTGATACATTTATTGCATTAATGTTTCATGCAACAGAGGTGATCAGCCTGTGGCACTGCTGAAGCTTTATTGAAGCTTAGGTTGCTTTGATATTAGCCTTCAGTTAATTTGTATTTTTTTGAGAGCCTGGTGTCTCCCATTATGTTCTAGACAATACCCCATAGAGAATAGTGTCAGGCAAGTTGACAGAGTAATGACTGATCAGCAAAACAGTTAGTGGGAGTCCTACTAGAAAAGAAAATTGGTATCTCCATAAAGCTTGTCAGCAGACAGAAGCATTGACTTTAAACTTGGTAAAACACAGTGGGCTAACACCAGTGGATGACATGGTACCTCAAATCGTCACCAACTAAAAACTTCACACTGGACTTCAAGAACTTTCTACACACTCTGGGGCCTTGATTTTTAAATGATGTGCAAAATTTGCTTTGATTTGACAAGAGGACATTAGACTGTTCTTCTCCTTGTCCCAGGTATGAGGATTTTTACCTTGTCTCTGGTTTAGTAGTGGCTTGACAGTTGTTGTCCCTGAATTCATCCGTAAGTTGTGGTTCTTGATTCTTGAAGCACTGATTCCAGTTTTGCCTGTACATTGGTTTGAGCTCACTTTTTCAATGATATGACAGTAATGATATTTTTAATTCTACATGACGTATCAGAAAACATAAATGCACAGTTTAAGTACTGTGTATGCATTGGGGAAACAAAAAAATATGTAAGTTGCACACAAGCTGTATATGAAATCATCTCTGAAACTTAGAGGTAACATTTGAGAGGAAGAAGAAAACGCTTAAAACCTCAAAGACTTGTTTCTGTCTAGGAGAAAAAGAAAAAATTAAGAATAAAAGAAAACTGTTGTCAGTTGCAACTGTTTTGAAGTATGATATGCAGTGAAATGCTTATACGACCACCAGTGACCTTAAAAAGAGAATTAAAACTTATAATAAGAAATAAATATGAATAAAGGAAATAAAAGAAATACGATAGAAAATAAAATTTAACTAGGATAAAATAAAAATTTTAATAGAAATATACTGTACATAAAAATAAAAATAGAAATATACTTTACATAGAACATTAAAAAAAAAAATTAAATTTGGTGAAAGAAAGATGGTGTGCAAATGTGCATTAAAAGTGACTTATTAAGGTGCCTTATTAAAGTGTCTTTGTGCAATGGTCCAGAATGTAAACATAAACATGTAAGTGTAGATGTGAGTGTAGATGTGTGTGAATGTGTCCATAGTGTCCATGGATGTTAAAAGATTGTACTAGATCTGCATGGTGATGTGGTTGAGAGACCTTATCGCCTGCGGGAAGATGCTCCTACTCAGTCTCTCTGTGTTGGTCTTCAGGAAGCGGAATCGCTTTCCTGACCTCAACAAAGAGAACAATCCATTGTTGGGTTGGCTGAGGTCCTTCACGATTCTCCTGGCCTTGGTCCAGCACCGCTTGGTGTAGAGTGAGTGCAGGTCAGGGAGCTCGGTGCAGATGATGCGCTCAGCTGATCGCACCACCCTCTGTAGAGCTCGTCTGTCCTGCATGGTGCTGTTCCCGAACCAGGTCGTGATGTTTCCCGTCAGAATGCTCTCTATGGTGCAGGAGTAGAAATTCCTGAGCACCTTGGAGGGCAGTCTAAAGTCTCTCAAAGAGTACACCAGGGGGCTCAGAACACAACCCTGGGGGGCTCCAGTGCTGAGAGTGAGTGAGGCTGAGACATGTCCGCCCATCCTTACTGCCTGTGGTCTGCCAGTTAGGAAGTTGGAGATCCAATGACACATAGATGAGCTGAGTCCCAGGTGCTCCAGCTTGGTGGTGAGTGTGAAGGGAATTATGGTATTAAATTCAGAGCTGTAGTCGATGAAGAGCATTTTAACATAATTCCCTTTCCTAGTGTCCAGGTGAGTGAGTGATGTGTGTAGGAGATGGGAGATTGCATCGTCTGTGGAGCGGTTTGGGCGGTATGCAAACTGTAGAGGGTCCAGTGTGTTGGGTAGTAAAGAAATGATGAAGTCTCTGACCAGGTGCTCAAAGCACTTCATTACTACTGAGGTGAGGGCTACAGGGTGATAATCGTTGAGAGAAGCAGGATGAGGTTTCTTCGGGACAGGAACAATGATGGACTCTTTGAAGCATCTGGGGTATCACCGACAGAGATAAAGAGATGTTGAAAATCTCAGTGAACACAGGTGCTAGCTGGTCTGCGCAGGCTCTGAGAATACGTCCTGAGATGCCGTCTGGTCCTGCTGCTGTCCTGGTGTTCACTCTCTTGAAGGCTCTCCTCACGTCATGCTCGGAGATGATGAGTTTCCGGTGCTGGCAGTGCCTTCCTGTCTGCAGCCGTTGGCACCACTAGCATTAGCACCACTAGCATTAGCATCGCTAGCGTCTTTAGCTGCAGCCTCGAAGCGAGCATAGAAGGTGTTGAGCTCGTCTGCCAAAGTCGCATCTGCGTTCGTCATACCGGATGTTGGTGCTTTATAGTCCATTATTGTTCTTAGTCCCTGCCACAGGCTCCTAGAGTCACTCTGTTGGAGTTGTAACTCTAGTTTTCTCCCTTAGCGCTGCTTCGCCTCTTTTACCGCTTTTCGGATGTTATATGATGCAGCCTTGTATGGTTCCATGTCCCCCCGATACAAGTCTGTTGTAGGCAGCGGTGCGAGATCTCAGAGTGTCGCGGATGGTTTTATCCACCCACGGCTTCTGGTTGGGAAACGTTTTAATAGTCTTTTTCTCCACGGTATCATCCGCTAGTTTCCCGATAAATCCCACAACCGCTTCTGTAAACACGCTGACGTTACATCAGAGCTGTTTCTGAACATGCCCCAGTCTGCGTCATCGAGTGCGTCCTGTAACGCGGCCACTGATTGGTCCGTCCAGCGCGCGACCTCCCTCTGAACCGGAACTTCCTGTTTCAGCCTTTGTTTGTATTTTGGCATGAGGAAGATGGCGGCGTGGTTGGATTTACCAAACGGTGGACAAGATTGTGCCTTGTAGCCGTCCTTGACTGTAGTGTAACAGTGGTCCAGTGTCCTTTCGCCCCTGGTGGGGCAGGTGATATGCTGATAAAAGTTCGGCGCTGCGCGTTTGAGGTTGGCACGATTAAAGTCCCCCGCCACAATAAGCACAGCGTCCCGGTGTTGTGTCTGGTACTGTGTGAGTGCTTGTTTTCCAGTTTCCAGTAAACATCATTTATACAGTGTCAGTGAAAAAATAGGTTGCTTACCATCTACATCAGTGTCACGTTGGTCTGTTAGGTCAGACACAGCGCCGATGGATTCAAGTGGCGAAAGAGTTGAGCTGTCATTCTCCACAACATCCACAGGCTCAACGATAGATTTTGTCCTGAGTATTTCATCCAAAGCGTTATACCAGGGAAACTTGTCTTTCTCTTTCCCAGAACTTTCCGTCTTGCATATTGTGCAACTGTACGAGGATAGCCTTTCTCCCTTATCTGCTTACTGAACAGCGCGTAAATACAGTGTTGTGGACAGTTGCTTTTGGATATGCTCATCCCACCATATATCTATGAGGCACTTAATTTCTTCGGCACTCCACGTTTGTCCGCGGTTTGATTTAATCGCGAGTCGATAGCTTGAAAAATTTAATGGAGTCAACAGGAAGTGAAAGGAATTTTACCCACAACCCCATATCTCTTATACCCAAAGTGCATTAAACTATACCATTTTGTCAGATTTGGTTTGGTTGCTTTCACACCAGACGAACCGTACCAAAGTAGAGCAGATAAAGTGGTCCGCAACCACCCCTTCAGGCAGGTCTCGGATTGATTGATTTGATGCACACCAAAGTACCGAGATTGCATTCACATCAACGCAAACGAACCAGATTGCATTCACATCAACGCAAAGGGACCAAACACGTTTGGTGTGCACCAAATCCAGTAGGTGTGAAAGCACTCTTAGTTCATTTAGTCATTTTGCTAAACAGATTTAGTAAAGTACACATCTGACATGACATGAGGAAAAAAGTGATATTTATTCTTTTTTGTAGCTTTTAAGCCCAAAGCACGGACAGAAATCTGTGAGCAGGAACACATCAGAGTTCCACACTTTCGGAGGGGAAAGCAAGAGTCAGAGACCGCTTATCTGCGGCGCATGTCACAAGAAACACAGTATGTTTCCTTTCTTACCAAAAATCAGCCAGAGAGACATCCTGAACGACATCTGGGGAAGAAGGCGACAACTTCAACCAAACAAATAAAAAAAAAGTTAGTGGCATACTGATTTTTTTGTCTACATCGGCTTTTTAACATTTTCCCTCACTTTTGTTGTTAAAGTCTTTGTATTGCTTGAGGGTATTTATTTATTTATCCATTTATTTTTTTTGGAAAAAATATTGTGTGCTCATTCTAAAGGTTTAATGAAGAAAGACTGCTTAATGTGAAAAAAGTCAAGCAACCAGAGAATGTGGGGAAAAAAGCAAAATTTGAAGGCAAGTACACACAAAAAAAGCTCCATAACATTACATTAATGTAATATACAATCTGATTTTATGTCATTTTTTTCCCCCTTTAAAGATAAAGTACAGTTTGGAGAGGTTGCCTTGGCACCTCCATCTCTGACTGTCAAACCAAAGAAGGCTCATGTAAAGTCTCAGGTAAGCCACAACAGAAGTCTTCATTTATGGGCCTGTAATACCAAAAAAAAAAACCCCACTGTGTGTATGAACATATTTAATGGTAGTATTTTAATTAGTTCTTTTTACCATATATATTATTTTTAATATTTTATGCTTGGTACATTTCTCCAGAGAGCTTCCAGTGGCGTTCTTCTGAGCTCTCTATGTGGCCCCACTGATGTTTCAACATCCAAGTGCTCTATGCCAAGGCAGAAGATAATTGAGGAAGAACATGAAAGAGTGGTCAACATTTACCGTCAACTAAAGAAACAGAAACTAGAGCAAAAAAAGAAACAAAAGACCAGGATAAACAAATTCTTACACCCTCAATAAATTTGTAAAAAAAAATATTTATAGTTATAATGTTGCATTTCAGCTGCTGGTACTCCATGTGGTTTGGAAAATTTCTAGTTTCCATGTAGACCTAGTGTAATAAAACATGTATATGCTTAAACATTGTAATTATTATAAAAATATTGTTTAAAAAAAAACATTTGCCTCAAGTTTTTGTTTTAATTGCTAGGGATGCTAGGAACTGGATTTATGAGTCAAAAATACTCCTGTTTTAATGCTGAGTGCACGTCATCACAACTGAACCAATAGTTATTCACTTTCTCACGCTGCTGAATTCTGGGCAATCGAGTTGTAAACATCCAAACGTGTGTATGCTGTTTACAACTGCGCCGAGACCCAGTGAGCGCATAATGTTTTATTTAATTTTAAAGTGTTTTACAGTAGGTACTCCGAATGCCTATTACCACCGTAAGTAGAGTCAAAAATCATATGTTGTATCAACGAAATACTACATATGATGAATTTCACATCCGAGTACTTTATCCAACAAACATGAAAATTATATTCACGAGTTAAAAAACATTGGTTTAATTTTGTTTAGATAGACTCTGTATCTGCTTGTTATTATTAAAGAATAACAGCACAAACAACAGCACAAGGGCTTGTAAAAAATATATATATTTCGACAAGAATTAAATTTGTTACAGTTAAAGGAATCACATTTTAATTATAGAAATAACTAACAACAAATAGAGGAAACTGTCAGAATAGAAAATAAGAAAGAAACTAATGTTTTACATACTGTACATACTAATTATGTATAAATAAAGTGTTAGAAACTAACAAATTAAATAAAATAAAACAAAATGTAATAGTGTAAATGTCTGTGTGCAACAGTGGTCCTCGGTGAGCGTAAAAATTTGTTCACTCTGTCCTTGACCCGCTTGCTGTCACCGTTAGTCAGGAAGGGAAACTTCTGGGCCACTTTCACCATCAGGAAATGTCTTAAGTTCACTGGCAGTCCACGTTTGCCTCTGGAATCCAGTTTGTTGTAGACAGCCTGCGGTACCACAGTGCAGAACAGCAAGCAACCGAGCCGATCTGGCCGCCCTGAAAAATTTCAGCAACTCAAGAAGCTCCATAGTGGGAGAAGTAAACGGAGGTTCGGGGTGGCAGCTTATAATGGAAGCTGTGGCTAAAGACACCAACCGAGTATGGTTCTTACACCCTGTGTTCCATTATTTTAGATGAACTGGAATTTGCTTTTTTTAGACTATTTTTATACAAACACTCTTCATTTCAGGAGCTCAAAAGTAATTGGACAAATAAACATAACCCTAAGTAAACTGTTACTTTTCAATATTTGGTTGAGAATCCTTTGCAGGCAATGACTGCCTGAAGTCTGGAACCCATGGACATCACCAAACGCTGGGTTTCCTCCTTTGTGATGCTTTGCCATGCCTTTACTGCAGCTGTAAATCAATAAACACAAGTGACCCAGTGCCATTGGAAGCCATGCATGTTCATGCCATCACTCTGCCTTCACCATGTTTTACAGAGGATGTGGTGTGCTTTGGATCATGAGCTGTTCCAAGTCTTCTCCGAACGTTCTTTTTCCCATCATTCTGGTACAGGTTAATCTTGGTCTCATCTGTCCAAAGAATGCTGTTCCAGAACTGGGCTGCCTTCTTCAGGTGTTTCTTGGCAAAGTCAATTCTGGCCTCTCTATTTTTGAGGCTGATTAATGGTTTGCACCTTGTGGTGAATCCTTTGTATTTACTCTCATGAAGTCTCCTCTTTATGGTAGACTTAGATACTGATACACCTACTTCCTGGAGACTGTTCTTCACTTGAGTGGATGTTATGAAGGGGTCTTTCTTCACCATGAAAAGGATTCTGCGATCATCCACCACTGTTGTCTTCCAGGCCTTTTTGAGTTTTCAAGTGCACTCTATTGTTCTCAGAATGTACCAAACTGTTGATTTGGCCACTCCTAACATTTCTGCTATCTCTGATGGATTTTTTCTTTTTTTTTCAGCCTCAGGATAGTCTGTTTCACCTCCTTTGAGAGCTCCTTTGACTGCATGTTGTGTGTTCACAGCAACAGCTTCCAAATGCAAACGCCACACCTGGAATCAACTCCAGACCTTTTAACTGCTTAATTGATGACAGGTTAATGAGGGAAGAGCCCATGCAGCCTTATTTTTTTTCAGCCTTTTGAGTCAATTGTCTAATTACTTTTGGTCCCTTGAAAAGAGGCGGCTACGTCTTAAAGAGCTTAAGTTCTACATGCTCCAGGTTGGATGTGAATACTCTCACATTACAGCTGAGAGTCTGCACTTTAATCCCAATTTTTGCTTATATAATTGTATCTTGAATATGTTTTCTTAAACAGCTAAAATAACAAAACTTGTGTCACTGTCCCAATATTTTTGGGCCTAACTGTACTTCCTGACCACTGGGTAGGGTCCCAAAGTCAATGTGAATGCTAATCTCAAGGCCAGGCTGTGCCTTTGTCTCTATAATAATGTAAAGGTTTGGGTGATACTGTCAGGCTAATTTGATCAGTACCTATGCATTTGAAAGCCACTGTTATGCTAATGAGATCAGGGGAACTTCCATTACCAGGCTGATTCCTGTACATTTACATTTAGGCATTTGGCAGACGCTCTTATCCAGAGCGACTTACAAAAAGTGCTTTAAAGTTTACATCATTGGATACATACTTACACTGGGTTAACTAGGTTAATAACTAAGTGCCATTAGTCCAACACAACTGGGATTTTTTTTTTTTTTTTTTTTAGTTCAAGTACTGGAGAAGTACTACACTATGCTTTGTTTAGATTGTCTCTACGTCTTTGTATCCCTCCCTCTTGTAAAGTATAAACTCTCCAGAGCGTTTTTAGTCAAGACTTGGATGACGACAGCAACGCTCGGCGAGTTCTCAATAAAGAGTAACTTTTGCTTGAATGATATCCCAACGTCTCCTGGTCTCTGAAAAAGTTCCCAACATGATCATCTTTAGAAGGTTTTGCCGAAGGTGGTACAGCGCAATGGGGGTGCTACTAGAATGTAAAAATGTAGTTTGTTAAAATGTTATTATATTATTTATTAAAGAAAATTATGATGAAGATAACAGCCTTCTGCATTTCATTCTTATAATACCGAAAAAATAAGCGCTGATGAATGGCATCATCTGCTGACGCAGTAGCACATTCTGACAATGTTTGAATTTAATAGTCATTCTGAAAACTAACGCTGGCTGTGATGTCTCTGTAGTGGTTAAAACAGCGGATATAATTTATTTTGGGTATTTCGAGCAGGCGTTCTTAGTACAGTTATAGTATGGTATTGCGGCTGTGTAACGCATCCTGTACTGTGTTCCAGACTCTGGTGGAGGCTGTTGATGTTTATTTTAAAGGTTTTCTAGTCTTTGAACTACAACAAAGTCTTCCCACCTGGGAGTTTCTCCAGCATACTGTATATCAGATTGATGGACATGAGTTTTTCAGCCCACATTTAATCAATAATATTTTACATTTTTTTCTTGTTCTTAATGTTATTTTGAAGTAAATTAAATGGTAATGGTTAAAATTGTAAAATAAGTAGTTTAATGGTTTAAATAGTTAAAATAAATAGTTAAAATATTAAGATGGGGAATGTTTGATGTCATGTGGGCATTATAAGATTTGGATTGGAAACTTCTAAATAAAAAGTTTCAGCTGGCACGCCTAAAAATACATGCAGCAATGAGCATTTACTAGCATCTGAACAGAGTCATTTTGTAAATCACTGATCAATAGCTCATGATATTTAAACAATTTATTGATACTGATGTTTAAATTTACAGGCTTGTCACTGAATGATTTACCCTGATAAAGAGCCATATAAGAACAGTGGCAGCTGGCACTATCTACAGGGTTCGTACGGTCATGAAAAACCTGGAAAAGTCATGGAATTTTAAAATGGCAATTTCCAGGCCTGGAAAAGTTTTGGAAAAATGAATAAACTCAAAGTTTTGGAAAAGTCATGGAAATTTGTTTTTAAAAAATATCTGTGTACTTGAATTTGTTTAATTGATAATATTGGTTTTCAAATTGCAATAATTTCTTCGTTCGGGCGATCAGTCACATCACGTGTTCTCTGCTTGGGGCAACTCGGCTGCAGCTGAGCAAAAATAAACAATGCCGGGAAAATGTCACTTTAATAATGTAAGTATAATGCATGGCTTGAAAAAGACCAGGACCCGGGACGAGCAAAATGTAGACTTTGCCATAAAACGTTCGACATTTCGAACATGGGAGAAGCAGAGATATCTAGCCATGCTAAATGTGCAAAGCACCAGTCTGCTGCTGCAGCTGCGCAACAGTCAGAATTGAAAACCTCACTGCAGAGGTATTGTGGGTGCTAAAAGTGGCTAATTCTCCCTATTCTTACAAGTCTTGTGAAGACATAAGCCAGCTTTTTCCGGTCATGTAACTGTAATTTTGGACTGGCTCCTTATTTTAAGAAACTGACTTTGGCTAGTGTATCAAAGCAACGAGTAAATGTCATGTTATTTGATGAAAGCCTGGACCACTATTTACAGGCTAAACAGTTAGACATGCATGTCAGGCTATGGGACGGGTCCGAGGTGAAGACTAAATACATCGGCTAAGAGTTTATGGGCCATTCATCACCTCAAGGCATCGTTGAAAAAATCAGCAACTTGCTTTCTGAGACCGGAATCAAGAATCTTGTCTAAATCTCAATTGTCGGGCCAAACGTAAAGTTTATGGGCCATTCATCACCTCAAGACATCGTTGAAAAAATCAGCAACTTGCTTTCCGAGACCAGAATCAAGAATCTTGTCCAAATCTTATTTGTCGGGCCAAACGTAATGTGGGAAAGTCACTAATCAACATAGATTTGTGCAGGTTGCACATACTACATAATGCGTTCAGACATGGATGTAAATCCGCTGGATGAGAAGTTGAACACGGACTCTCTAGTCTGTATTGGCGTCGTGTGTGAAGAAAAAAAAAAAGTGAAGTCGTTTGATGAGGTGAAGATGCGATGTGCTGATCATCTATTTCCAGTAAAAGTGGAAATATTTAACAGCATTGCGAGAGAAATCGACCCCTTCCTCACCATGTATCAGTTGGACCAGCCCATGCTGCCTTTCCTTTCTCATGACATGTACAAACTGATCAAAGGTAAGGATAAACACATTGCAGTAATTAGAAATACATGCAAATATATTAAATAACATTGTCATTTTTTTCATTTTGCAACTTATCTAGAGCAAGATATTGCATAAGTTTAAGTAGGTTAAAAAAAAGAATAGCATGTTTTTGTGTTTCGAAATGCGAGACACGCGGCAATGGAATGAATTAAACTCAAAGTCTAGAGAAGTTTTTTTTATTTTTTATTATTGAGCGACACCAGCAGACATGACTTTAAATACTCATAGAGATAAAAATGTATGTGTGTATATATATATATGTTATTATTTAAATTAATGTAAAAAAGTAATTGTTTAGACTATATTTCATTTGTCTAGTGTTAGTTATTGTAATGTTCCTTCTTGAAGTCCAATAAATTAATTGATATTTAAATGTTTACAAAATGAAACTGTTTAGCTCAAAAGATCATTTAGAACATTTAATTTGATTGTAAATTTGCAAATTAAGTGATCAAACTGCATAATAAAACTCTTTTTTTTTTTTACTTTTTTGCAGGCCTCATGGGATGATTTCTGAAAGAAAAGCACTTGCAAGAGGCCACATCTACACTAATTTAACAGCATTATTTTTGCCCTGAAGAAGGCCAGAGAGGCCGAAACATGTTGGCATGTTTTTAATGGATAGCCAAGTTTAAAAAAAGGTTTTTTAAACTTATATTCCTTGTGAGTGCCTCAGAACTACTGTTTCTTAAGTCATGAATATTTACATTTAAGTCATGGAAATGTAATGGTAAAAATGTGTACGAACCCTGTATCTAAAAATAGATGCAAGATTATTTTTACAAACTAAATAAAAATGCTTTTCTAAACATGAGCTATTGTTTACTTACAATATTTGTTAACTTAATTTAAATAAGGTTTGGGCTCGGGATGTTAAGCCGTAATCCTCCTCTTTAATTTTCTGCGTAGTCTAATCAGTGCTCAACTGCATGCATAAAGTTCTCCAGAGCTCACCAGCAGAAGTAGACTAATAATTATGAATGCGTCAGGAAAAACAGCAAGAAGACTGACTCTTATCATTTTATTAATCCATTGATAAGTGATATTTTTTTTCTAAATTCTAAATTGGTACTGTAATTTAGTACTGTGATTGTAAATTCGTTTAAGGTTTCACTTGTATTTTAAATAGTTTTGCCGGCGGTGTTACAGCGCAACGGGGGTGCTACTGGGATGTAAAAATGTAATTTGTTAAAATGTTTTCATTATTAAATAAAATTATGCTGATTGTAACAGCCTACTGCATGTCATTCTTATAATAACGCATAAATTATTAATATAATATAAATTAACGTCCTGACAATGTTTGAATTTCATGGTCATTTGGTTTCATTTATTCCATTTAATAAATCTGCTACAAATATATATATTTTTTTCTAATAATTTTTGGGGTTTTTTAAAATTTTCTCCCCAATTTAGTCGTGGCTAATTTCTCCCCGTCACTAGGGGGCTCCCACATTAAAGCTACTACTACCATTTAGTCGGGAGGGCGAAGACTATCCCGTGTTTCCTCCGAACCGCGTGACATCAGCCGACCTCATCTTTTCGAACTGCTTGCTTCACGCACCATTAGGGGCGGAGTAACACACTCGGAAGAAAGCGCTAGCCGCTCCGCGTGCGCGAGCTCACAGACGCCCCTGATTGGCTGTAGTGAGCCCCCTGAGAGAGCTCGGCCAATCAGCTCTCTTTGGCTGTGAGAGGAAAACAGCATCACCAGCGAACAGGGTTCGAACCAGCGATCCCCGAGGGATAGAGCAACACTTTATCACTGCGCCACTTGGAGACCAAAGCTGCTACAATTTTAAAGAACAAAAAGTATAAGATGACATAAAAAAACCTACACATGTAGCTTTTCTAATTACACATGATAAAATCTAAAGGCTCACTTTGGTAACGTTTACTTAAATTTGATCCTAATAAGATTTAATTATATTTTAATTTTAAATTTGAACTGTAATTTTAGTTCTTGATCATGAATTCATAAATGTTTCACTTTTCACATGCTACTACGTGCAACTCTAAAGAAACTGTGGCTCATTAATTCTTGAGAGAATGAACTAAAGCCTGAGGCGTCAGTCTATACTTATATAGCGCCACTCAGCGGTAAGAGCCAGGAAACGCACAAACCCAAATGCTGCTGCTGTGAAGCGCGGTGGTAAAACCATTATTTCGATTGGGTACCTACGGTATTTATTTTTGTTTCTTTACTGCGCTTTAGTACTTTAGTGTACTGCAACAATGACTCCTGCGAAGAAAATTTTGAAAAAAAAAGGTGGTAAAAAGGAGATGATCACGCTGGAAGTTAAAAAAGAAATCATTAAGAAGCACAAACAAGGCTTGTGAGTGGCTGACCACACAAAGTTTTATAGAAAGTCTATGACAGCGATATGCAGTATTAAAGCAAAAAAAAAAAGATGCCGGTCTAGCTGCAGCAAAAGGAGTCACGCAGATATCAAAGCAGCGGCCACGTCTCTTGGATTGTGTAGAAAAGTTGCTTCTTGTGTGAATAAATGAGAAGCAGCTCGCTGGTGATACCGTGACTGAGCAACTTATCTGCTAAAAGGCAAAGATTGCCGACCTCGTAAGCAAACTGTCATGTACGTCGACAGAAAATGTAGACGGCTTTAAGGCGAGCAGGAGCTGGTTTGATAACTTTAAGAGGAGAAGTGGCATCCACAAGTGTTGTAAGGCACGGAGAGGCTAAGGCAGACGCTAAGGCAGCTGACGAGTTCGTTTCAGAGTTTCATAAACTCATGGTTTGTGTGTGTTACTGCTCATCCTTCAGGCCTTAAGGACGACTTACTGGAGAAATTTGAGTTCATTTAAGTCAAGTTCCTTCCTCCCAACACAAGTCCACTACTTCAGCCCATGGATCAGCAGGTCATTTCAAATTTTTAAAAACTTTACACTAAAGCTTTCGTTTCAGCGATGCTTTGAAGTGACAGAAGGAACAAAACTTACCCTCAGAGTTTTGGAAAGATCATTTCCACATCAAACACTGCCAAAGATCATTAATAAAGCTTGGAATGGGATCACCAAGAGAACACTTAATTCTGCTTAAAAAAAAAAAAAAAACTGTGGCTTGATTGCATTCTTCGACATGACCCTGAGATGTTTGTTTATAAACAGGTGTTCCCAGTTGTCGTTTTTTTGTCCTTAGAAAAGACTATGGGACTGGAGGTGAATGAGGACGACATTGAGCTGAACTGATGGATCTGCACTGTGAGCAACAGCAAGAGGTTATGGAGGAGATCTCGTCTGAGGAGGGAGATAAAAATACAGAGGAATCCCTAACTTCCAGTGAGATTAAGGAGGTGTGTAAAATGTGGGAAACTGCTAAATCACCACCCAAATAAGGCTGTAGCAGTGCGCACTCTGTTTAATGACAATGCAAAGTTCCATTCCCGTGAGATTCTCAAAAGGAGGCAAAAGCAGGTAGGTTTCTGGTAAGAGTTACCCAGAAAGAGAAAGAGGCTGGTGAGCCAACAGACAGCAGTGATGAGTAAATAGTAATAGTGAAAGTCTTGGTTTTATTTACAGTATTTTATTTTTACATTAAAAGTGGAGCTTATTTTTGTACTTAATTTTTAAACTGTATTCCTGGGTCATACTTCATTAATGACAATCTTATTTTTAAAAAATACTGTAGATACAAATTATATATCACATGTTTTGGGCTTCACTGACAGAATAAGTAATAAATATTCTTTAAATTATACTAAACTGTGCTTAGGCCATGACAAATCAAGTCATGGTCAAGGATTGCCTTTTATTGTACACTACATCTAACCAATAATAGAAAATACTAAATTATCATACCCAGTAATGATGCAGAAGTAGGATTTGCACAAAACAAAACTAAACATATTTACACTAGCAACATAATCAACATTTAATGACAGTTATTTAAAAAAATGGTATATAACCATTTTTCTTTTGACTCTGAAACTGAGTGATCAATAGAAAATCATCAATAAATATTGAGCTGTATTAAAAACACAATGTTTAAATTTCTACCTTCATGTTATAGGATTTCAACTAACCTTTAATTATTAGATTAGACTGAATTGGGTGGAAATTCTTAACCTCTCATCAGCTTTCTAACAAATTTTCTATAGTTTCTTTAGTATAAAGAACCAAACAAAAGAGAAGAGTACTTTAAAGAAAAAACTATTTAAAGATGTGAATAAAGAAATTGTTTACCCGTAACTGTAATTACTGTAATGTAATGTAAATGGGTCATTCTACAGAAAAGGTTGAATTTGTCATAAAAATCTCCTTAATGTTTTTTTTCTTTCACACCTAGAACTTAATTGATAGCAACAACTTTTAAACTTTATAAACCCACAAAAAATAGAGCATATTCATGTTTTTTAGACATTTAAAGAATGTAAGTCTTAAATATAATGTAAACAATAACAACTATTTTTAATATAAATTTCTTTTAACTACAACCTGGATATTTAGTTAAAGGCAGAATAGAGAAATAAAACCAAAAAGTAATATATAAATATTTTAAGCATGTTTTAAATACCACCGTATCAACTATTCATTGTAATTTTTTCAAACAGTAATTGAAAAATATTCAAACAAAAAATAAATGATATTACCTTTAAAATTTTATTAATTGCATGACCAATCAACTGAATATATTTTTTTTTTTTACTAAATTAAAAGAAATACATTTAAACTGTCATAAAAACAAACTATATAGTAGCACCAATGGTTGTGAAACACTAATGGCGAGCAGGTAAAGATTATAATATTGGGTATTAACTGGGGCAATTTCAACTACTCTTTTCAAACATTTAATAAAAAAAAAAAAAAGGATATATAACCTGTATATTCAAGTTAAATTCCCTTTCTGTTGTTTTTGAAATCATGTTCCAGGTCTACCTAGGATCTTTCTGGTTCAGACTAGGGGTCAAAATTAGTTTCAGTGTTTCACTTATTTGATAAGGTATTGATATTATTGTGAATGAGCTGAACATGAACTTGGCCTTTAACCAAATGCTTTCTTACATTAAAGTAAGAAAATGTTCAAGTTATGTGTCTATTATGCTAATTTAAATGATTTTGACATCAGCAAAACCAAGTGATTGATTGTTCTTTCCACCATATTTGTACAATGATCCAGATATAGTCACTGACTCACCTAAAATGGACATGAGATGTGGTAGGTTCTTAGAGTTGTTCTAATTTTTTATCAGTTTGTTTCATGCCTTAGACTTTGTTGTGGCCAAAATAGAAAAAGCAAAAATAAGTTTACAGCTCTCGCTTAAAGGTGATGGTATTCCTTGGTGATGGTATTCTGTTCCAAAAAGAGTACAGGCCGGTTTTGACAAAAGACAGCCTTAAGCTCCTATCTTATAATAGGTAAAGTAGCCTAGTTTCCAGTTCTTTGGACAGAGCAATCTCTCATTAGCAGCAGTGATAACAGAAATAAGGTACAAACTCCACAGAGTACTGTTATCATCTGCGAGGTAAGGTATTCCATGAATTTCTCAGAAAGCTTTTTAAAGAGAAGGAAGCTTCCATTTGTGACATCAATTTTTTACTTGAAACCTTAAAAGGAACCAGTTTCAACAGGGAATCCATCCTCATTTCGGTGATAACAGATAGCAGAGATTGTTTTGCAGTCATACTGGGTGTTAGGTGGCTGGAAGTTCAATTCAATTAAATTTTATTCATATAGCGCTTGTAACAATGGTCATTGTCTCAAAGCAGCTTCACAAAATGATAATGGAAAGGTTATGGAAATGTGTAGGAGAAAGTAAAAATGTGTAAAGATCATAATGATCAGATAGTCCCTGCTGAGAAAGTCAAGGGCGACGGCGGACAGGAAAAACTCAGCAATAGAAAGAAACCTTGAGAGACTCACCAGGGAACCCATCCTCATTTGGACCATAACAAATAGCAGAAATTGATCTGCAGTCATACTGAGTGTTAGACAGCTGGAAGTTCAATGTCTAAGTTAACATGGAGTCCAGTTCAGTTTGACACCAGCATGATACCAGGATAAGTCAGATAGGTGCAGTGAGCAGAGGGGGTCTGGATCACTGGGAGCTCAGGAGCAGCATGTGTAGATCCAAACCATCATGAAGCAGAATCCAGCTGGAGGTAATTCTTCTCTGGATGCCTTAAGATACTTGCAGGGTTGGCCTCTGTGTACTGGAGCTGGCACAATCTCCAGATGCCTCGGGTTGGTAGAGAAAGGAAGAACAGGTGGAAAAGAATTAGCGTAGATGCCGTTCAGGATATTAGCAGCACTAGATGAAAGTGTGCATTTAAAGTACAAGGTCATGGACCAATCACTTAACTGTCAACTAACCTGAGTGATCAATGAGAGTTATACTGCTCCGGAGGCAAATCCGTTTACAAAAATGCTTGGCTAAATAAGTAGGTTTTTAGCCTAGACTTAAACACTGAGACTGTGTTTAAGTCTAGGCTAAGAACAATAATTGAAAGACTATTCAATACCTTTGTAAGAAAAAGCTCTGCCCCTGCTGTAGTTTTCATAATACGTGGTACTGACAAGCAGCCTGCATCCTTTGAAAAAAAAGAAAAAACAGAAATATTTCTCTGTATCCTGGCATACACATAATTCATCCCATAACCTCATACTCCAGTACATTTAAATGCACACACTCATCTACGCACCTCCTGACTCATCCCTGTGCTGACCTGGACTCCATGATAACTTGGACAACTTCTGTTATACTGAACTTCCAGCAGCCTAACACACATGATGTCATTATATAATTTCTGTTATCTGTTATCACCCAAATGAAGATGGGTTCTCTGTTGAGTCTGGTTCCTCTCAAGGTTTCTTTCTATTGCCATCTTGGAGTTTTTCCTTGCAACCGTCGCCCTCGGCTTGCTCATTAGCTGTGTTGAGGGACTAATTACATTACATTACAAAACTACTGTCTTCAAAAAGAAATCTGTTACATTACAGCGTTACTTTCTGATAAAATTAACTAGTTAGAGTACTTTTCCATTGCAGAAAAATAAATACTACTTTGTGATTCCTCATGCATGTTGTTTTAGTCAAGACCTTTGTAATTATTCTACCATCACTCAGCGAAGTTTGGCCCATAATCTGTTAAATACTAATACCCCATCTCACCTACGCGCAGTAACCATAAGTATGGTTCATCAAGATTCACCGCGAGTTTTGCCGCTGTGGTTAGGTTTTCATCTTTCTGCGCGTTGGTCCTCGCATAGTCGAACCGAATAGGTGAGTATGACCCTAGTATGACAGCAGGTATAACAGACGGGGGCGGGTTATCGAGGACAGGGCTTGTAGGATGACTTTCACACACACAAACACAAATTGTCTGAATAACGGATTACATTTTTGAAAAAGCAACCAAGTAACCAAGCACTTAAATGGCGTACTTAACGGGTTAGATTACTTTTAAAAAGTAATTCAAATACTCTAATGCATTACTTTGCTTATTAGGGGCAATCTCACAATCTCATTATTATCTAAACACATTTTTTTCACTCATACACATTTCCATAAATTTTCTTTTTATTTTGTGAAACTGCTTTGAGACAATGACCATTGATAAAAGCACTATATAAATATAAGAAGCTAAACACAAATCATTTGCGATTTTAAGATATTGTTTTCCTGTAAGAATGCGCATATTTGAGCTGACACCACTTTTCTAATATTTTTTTATATAAACAGAAGGTTTGAAATCGGTGTGTAATTAGTTATTTTATTTTATTATGATCTAGGGTAGGTTTTTTTAAGAATAGGATTAATAACTGCCAATTTGAGAGATTTAAGTACGTGACCTAAATATAGTCAAGAATTTATAACGTTTCGAAGCGACTCTCCAGCTATACGCATCACTTCTTTTAGTAGTCACTAAAGTTAGAATTGGATCTAACAAATATGTTGTTGATTTAGCTGAGGTGATACGTTTGTACAGCTCTTTCTGTCCTATACCTGTAAAGCATTGAAAGCGGTTGGACATCCAATATTTTCTTATATACTTAGATACTGTAGATTTTTTTTATTTAAGTTTTCACTACTAAACTGTGATGGAATACTATCTGCAGATACAGTTGTGTTTAAAATAATAGCAGTGTGTTTAACAAAAGTGAGTGAAGCTTCATATTCATATAATAACTTTAAATTTAAATCACACAAATGCATTGGACACCCTGCACGTTCTATTCTGAATCACAACATGAAGAAAAATGTGCTAAATGTATTATTAGTTTACAGAAAGTGAAGAAAAACAAATATTATTCTGTTAAAAAAAAACAGCAGTGTCATCATTCATCTTTACAAAGTGATGAATTTACAGTTTAAACAAAATTTTTTGAAGTTTAATCTTTCTTGTGCATCTCTAAACTAATATTTAGTTGTATATCCATGGTTTATGAGAACTGCTTCACATCTGTGCTGCATGGAGTTAACCAACTTCTGACACCTTTGAACAGGTATTCCAGCCCAGGAAACACCTTCTCCGCCTCCATGCTTCAGTGTCTTCACAGTGTATTGTGGCTTGAATTTAGTGTTTCGCGGTCACCTAATAAACTGTCTGCAGCCTCTAGACCCAAAAAGAACAATCTTACTTTCATCAGTCTACAAAATATTGCGCCATTTCTCTTTAGGCCAGTCAATGTGTTCTTTGGCGAACTGTAACCTCTTTAGCACATCTCTTTTTTTTTTTTTTTTAATTGGACTTTGCGGGGGCTTCTTGCTAATAGCTTTCTGGTTTTGGTCTCTATTTTAAAGCATTTTATATCATTTTAGCAGAGCAGCCTATCATTTTCTACACTTCTTTGTACGTTTTCCCATCTCTAATCAACTTTTGAATCAAAGTACGCTGTTCTTCTGAACAATGTCTGGAACAAACCATTTTATTTCATTTCAATTAGGCTACGTTTACACTGTTAGGTAAATGTGACCCAATTCAGATTTTTTGCTCATGTGACACATATCGGATATGTTCTATGTCCGTGTAAACAGGAAAAAAAATGCATGCGTTCCAATATTTCAAGATCGGTTTCAGGCCTAATTCATATGTGGAAATAAATCAGATATGTGCTAATGTGATTGTTGTGTAAACAGACATCGGATTTCCTGAGGCATTGTGTTCTGTACATCATTAAAACTGCGACTTCTTCACGGTTTAATGATGTAATGTTATTCTCTGGTGGAAGCGCGTGTGGAATTATAACATCGCAGGTGACATGGAAAAGGGAAAGCACCCAGGCCTCCTCCCCTCCTTTTTTAATGCTTATTAGGGCTAAATAAAATTAAGAAATCAGTATTTGGTGAATGAAGCATATGCGCAGGCTGCAATTATGCCTTTTTTTTCTCCTCCTTCGTTTTAAAACCATGGTAAAGTTTCGCGAACTTTGCATATATCGCAGAGCGTCAAGCATACTTCACCTTTGTCTATCTTGGCTAGTGTGTAGCGCAAGAATCTCCATTTAAATATGCTCAATGCTTCAGATGGCATGGCAAGTGTAAACACGTGTATCGGATATGAGTCATAGTTGAAAGAACGTGTAAACAGATGGTCAAAAAAAATCATATATAGGCAACAAATCAAAATTGGGCATCGAGATCTGCAATGTAAACGTAGCCAATGTAAACCTGCATATCTTCGGACTGTGGGAGGAAACCCACCAAGCACGGGGAGAACATGCAAACTCCATGCACACAGAGACGGAAATCGAGCCTGGCTGGGAATCGAACCCGGACCCTGGAGGTGCAAGGCGACAGTGCTAACCTTCAAAGCAGCAGAAATTATTCGTTAACCTTCCCCAGATTTGTGCCTCGAGACAATCTTGTCTCAGAGGTCTACAGACAATTCCTTTGACTTCATGCTTGGTTTTTGCTCTGACATGAACTGTCAACTGTGGGACCTAATATAGACAGGTTTGTGCCTTTCCAAATAATGTCCAATCAACTGAATTTACCACAGGTGGACTCCAATTAAGCTGCAGAAGCATCTCAAGGATGATCAGGGGAAACAGGATGCGTTTGTGCTTAATTTTGAGCTTCATGGCAAAGGCTGTGAATACTCATGTACATGTTCTTTCTTAATTTTTTTATTTTAAATAAATTAGCAAAAATCTCAAGTAAACTTTTTTCATGTTGTCATTATGGGATGTTGTGTGTAGAATTCTAAGAAAAAAAGGAATTTAATTTATTTTAGAATAAGGCTGTGACATAACAATATGTGGTAAAAGTGATGCGCTGTGAATACTTTCCGGATGCACTATATCTGTGGGAATACAAACCATAAAGAGACACCTGTCTGCCAACGTCAATGAATGGCCATGCTTTTATTTTATTTTAGACACACACACACACATATAATATTATATATACAGTGGTGTGAAAAACTATTTGCCCCCTTCCTGATTTCTTATTCTTTTGCATGTTTGTCACACAAAATGTTTCTGATCATCAAACACATTTAACTATTAGTCAAAGATAACACAAGTAAACACAAAATGCAGTTTTTAAATGATGGTTTTTATTATTTAGGGAGAAAAAAAATCCAAACCTACATGGCCCTGTGTGAAAAAGTAATTGCCCCCTGAACCTAATAACTGGTTGGGCCACCCTTAGCAGCAATAACTGCAAGTAAGCGTTTGCGATAACTTGCAACGAGTCTTTTACAGCGCTCTAGAGGAATTTTGGCCCACTCATCTTTACAGAATTGTTGTAATTTAGCTTTATTTGAGGGTTTTCTAGCATGAACCGCCTTTTTAAGGTCATGCCACAACATCTCAATAGGATTCAGGTCAGGACTTTGACTAGGCCACTCCAAAGTCTTCATTTTGTTTTCCTTCAGCCATTCAGAGGTGGATTTGCTGGTGTGTTTTGGGTCATTGTCCTGCTGCAGCACCCAAGATCGCTTCAGCTTGAGTTGACGAACAGATAGCCGGACAGTCTCCTTCAGGATTTTTTGGTAGACAGTAAAATTCATGGTTCCATCTATCACAGCAAGCCTTCCAGGTCCTGAAGCAGCAAAACAACCCCAGACCATCACACTACCACCACCATATTTTACTGTTGGTATGATGTTCTTTTTCTGAAATGCTGTGTTACTTTTACGCCAGATGTAACGGGACATGCACCTTCCAAAAAGTTCAACTTTTGTCTCGTCTTTTTGCTTAAAAGTGGTTTGCGCCTTGGAAATCTGCCATGCAGGCCATTTTTGCCCAGTCTTTTTCTTATGGTGGAGTCGTAAACACTGACCTTAATTGAGGCAAGTGAGGCCTGCAGTTCTTTAGATGTTGTCCTGGGGTCTTTTGTGGCCTCTCGGATGAGTTGTCTCTGCGCTCTTGGGGTAATTTTGGTCGGCCGGCCACTCCTGGCCGGCCTTTACCAGGCTGATAGATCTCAATTACTTTTGTTCTCATTTGTTCCTGAATTTCTTTGGATCTTGGCATGATGTCTAGCTTTTGAGGTGCTTTTGGTCTACTTCTCTGTGTCAGGTAGCTCCTATTTAAGTGATTTCTTGATTGAAACAGGTGTGGCAGTAATCAGGCCTGGGGGTGACTACAGAAAAACTCAGGTGTGATAAACCACAGTTAAGTTATTTTTTAACAAGGGGGGCAATCACTTTTTCACACAGGGCCATGTGGATTTGGAGTTTTTTTTTTCTCTTAATAACGTAAACCTTCATTTAAAAACTGGATTTTGTGTTCAATTATGTTATCTTTGACTAATAGTTAACGGTTTTTGATGAGCAGAAACATTTAAGTGTGACAAACATGCAAAAGAATAAGCAATCAGGCAAATAGTTTTTTCACACCACTGTATATATATTATGTGTCTGGAGTGACTGGATAACCTTACCAAGCTACCTACTGCTGATCTTTATTGCTGACGTAACTTAATTTCTTCTTCACTGGTGTGTAGGACTTGCTTGCTTTCAGCATGAATTCAGGGCTTAAACCTTTTTTTCAAAGAGGTTTTACTTGCAACTTTATTGGCCAAGCTAAATTAAATAAGTAAACAAAGTATTTAACAAAGTAATATTTTGTATGTATTTATTTTGGTTTAATCTATTATTAACCCTGTACTGCTACTATTACTACTACTAAAATAATAATAAGCTCCTATGGGTCTGTAAGGTTCCATCTGCAAAAAAAAAAAAAAAAGTAGTGGAATACACTGAAGAAAAACCGAGGGCTATACAACTATCGTTTTATTTTGTCAACCAAGTGCTCTATGACTGAGAAATTGGGTAAAAGGAAAATTAAATTGTGTGAAATTTTACATTTGTAATACGCAAAACTAATTATTACATTAAGTGTAAAGTACACTCTAACCAGGGGCGTTTTTAGGATTTTCAGTTAAGGGGGATGTTTAACACATATTTAGCTTGTTCAGAATCAGTACTCAAATGAGTCTTCTTGATCACACGTTGTTTACCATATAAACATTTTTCTATGTACAGGTACAATCAGAAAAATGGTACCAGAAAACAGCATATACCTTTAAACTTGCATTGATTAGCAATATAAACAACACACCTTTGAGGCTGGACAATGGAATAAATTGTGTAGGTGCTAATAATGTTAAACATGTATCTGTTAATTCTTTGACAATACTGCTGCTTTTTGTTGGAAACTGGCAAACATAAAAAAATGTGAAAAATAGTTTCTGATGCAATGACTTCAATCAATGTTGGGAACACAGTGTTAATGTGCCCAAGAGGCTGCCCTTTCAGATAGTAGAACTGAACAGAGAACTGTAGATGGAAGGTTTTTTTATAAGAAAAACTTGAAAAACCTTCCACCTACAGTTAAATATAAATTTTTAAACTTTGATCATTATGTTATCTAGTTTAATTTAGTATTTTAGCTACATAAATCAGACAGTAGGTTCTCTATTCAACTTCTTAAAATTTTTTAGCTACTACTAGGCAATTTTTTAGCTACTACTAGGCTATTTATTCAAATTCATTAATATAGACAAACATTGTTATAATGTAATTAAACAAAGCATCTTTTTAATATCATTCTTTTTTGTTTCTATTCCTCAAAAAAAGTAAGTTTTTCTAAATCAAAGTGACAAAAAACCCTACTCTAAGAGTAACATTATTTAATACAATACAATATTTATAAAAAAAAAAAAAGAATTTTTCTATCTCTGTAAATCACATTGCTATGCAGTTAAAACGAGTGCACTGAATGCTGTCTGTCACTATTTTAATCAATTATTTGCATAACTCCATGGTAGTTAATGCCATATGCACTGTGCAATGTTTTATATAGACAGTTAGCTTTTCCAATTAAAACAGCAACGGCATAATTGTTTTATAAAGTAGACTATAGGTTCATAGAGTGTATATTAAGGGCTTCATTTTCACCAGAGGAAACAGCTAGTGTGATGAGGGTGAACACAACGAAGATTTAACTGATGAATCCCTCATGACATTTTGTAAACTGTGTTTATGAGACAGGACTGAACTTATACAGATATAACAATTTATCGAAAAACACACACCTTGCCTTAATCCTTGCTCTGTGACGGCGAATTGAAGACGGGGAGGAGCCGAAAGAGCCGAAGTCTGCCGCCGACGCTTTCATATCAAATTAATTAAGTAATTAAAAATGGCCTAGCGACGCCCATGACTCTAACAGATGGATGAAGAGAATTTTAAAACAAGTCAATTGTTAACATTAGATACTATGCTTGCTAGAAAGCAAATTGGTGACTAGAGATGCATTTTTGCAAGTAAATGTAAAGTTTAATTGTGTAATAAAGGACATTCTGTCCAATGTCATACATTGATTAAAGCTGGGTCTCTTGCTTAGTAAGCAGCGACACTAATTGCTAAACCACAGCTGTATTGCTATGGCCATGGACATGCTGTGAAATCCTTGCACATCATATTGTTTATTCACTCAGTTCTTTTCATTCATTTGTATTTGTAGTTTAAATTTATTAAACACAGTTGAACCTTTGATTGTGAGCATAATTCATTCCAGAAGTGTGCTTGTATATTATAGCACTCATATTTCAATGTGAATTTTCCCATAAACTCTGATAATTTGTTCCACAACCCAAACATATTCATATGAAAATTATTAATACAATATATACAGTAAAAAATTAAAAAATTAACCTACACATTACCTTTAAAAGAATCGTGGCTAAAGGAAGACGAGAGAGGAGAGAAGGGTTACTGTGTAGGATGACTTTCACAAACACATTCACTAACGAAAAAACTGCTCTGTCAGGAAATTTCTTTAACAAGGAACCTCTCTAATGCTTTATGCGTGCACACATGGTTACAATGTTAAAATAAACTGTACACACGCGCATGGATGTAGACTATACAAATGATGCACACGCACTGAGACTGAGCATGGGAGATGTTTACTCATAATCCTGCAGCGTGCAAGAGAGAAGAACCATTAGTTAAAATGTATTTTAAAATTTTGCTTGTCTTGCAAAACTTTGCAATCCAAGGTTTACTGTACAGTAAAAAAAAATGACACAATAGCTGTATAAAAAAGAAGCATGTGGGATCTCAATGAGCACAATAGAGCTGGAATGATATTGACATGTTAAAAGAGATAGGAGATAAAGCAGATTTATATTTATTGTAAAATAATATAATAAAACAGATAAAACAAGAACAATAGTGTGCTTATGCAATCACAGTCATTAGTTATGTTAATGTTACCATGCTACACTACATCAAAAATCATCATTTGACTTATAAGCTCCCCTCAAAGTTTTTATGGTAATTGCATTTATTTAAATTTTCTCCTTACCTCCTGGACTTTCAGCAGGTATATCCTGGTCCTTGTGGCCACCAAAATACTTTTCAAACCAACTGTAAAAAATTCCTTTGCTGATTTGATCCATAAACCTGCATCACTGGCTTGTTCTTTACATTCTGATCAGAAACTGCATAAGCCATTCCAATTGCCCTTGGCAAGAGGGCAAGCATTAATGTTGAGCACCGAGTGAGCATAAGTTTATATGATTGATTTGAAAAAGTGGCAGAGAGAGCTACTAGTGTGTCACACAGTAATAACATAGTCTGTATATGAACTGGACAAACATTCTGACATACCCAAAGGTTGTCTGAAAAACAACAAAAAAAAGTTACATAAAATACATTTGTTATATATAGAAATCTAGCTATAGAGACCAAAACATGTTTATTTCTGTTTCTAGTTGGCTTCCAGTAGTGTTGGTCATTTTAACACTGGGGTCTATGGGGACTGACTCACTTTTGGAGCATGTTTCCGAACTTCCACACTGGCCTCATTAATCGCCAATCAAAGGTTTATGGAAACCAGTAATTCAATTCAAAAAGTGTATCATATATTCATTGCACACATTCAGAATAAATATTACATATATTAATTAAAACCTGAGCTTCCATAACACCTCAGCTGTGCCACAGACTGATTGCCTCCATGTCCGCTGCATTGCTGCAGTAATTCATGCAAAGGGATCCTGATCAAGTACTGAGTGCTGTACCTGTTGTCTTCAATATTCTAATTTTCTGAAATACTGAATTTGCGTTTTCATTAAATGTAAGTCATAATTATCAAAAATTTAAAGAAATATACACTTAAAATATATCAGTCTGTGTGTAATGAATGAGTTTCACTTTTTAGGTTGAATTATTGAAATAAATCATATTCTAATTGTTTGAGAAACACCCATATATATGTGCATCATAGTGTGCGAAGACAGTTGTGTTTGCCAAGGACCATGGATCAATGTGCTTGATTGGCCAACAAACTCGCTGGACATAGACGTAACAACGCAGAAGAGCTGAAGGTTGCTATCAGAGCAACCTGAGCTTTCGTAACACCTATACAGAATATTCATACATATGTCTTTGTGCACTGTACAATTACAATATCTTTCATTGGAATTAGTGGGCACGAACATGTTCCAGCATGACAATGGCCCTGTGTACAAAAAGTAAGGTCTATGAATAAGATCAGAGTAGGGAGAACTTGGGTGTCCTACTCAAAGCCCAGACATCCTTTGCCAGGGCTTCCAGATGGCGACTAAAATGGTCACCAGTAGGGATGCACCGAAATTTCGGCCGCCGAAAATTTTCGGCCGAAATAGCATTATCGGTTTTGGCCGAAACGTAAGAAACCGCGAAAATAAAAGCCGAAATTGTCGCCACGCCTCTTCCATCCTCCCGTCTCGTTCGCGCTGTCATTACGCATCAAACACGGAGTATGTCGGCGGTTTGGAAGCACTTCAAAGTTTCAGATGAGGACAGCAAAGTTGCAATAATTTTAATTAATTTGTAGTTTTTTTAATACAAACAAAAAGAAAATATTTTAAACATGTTTTTTAATGAAGACATTTTCGGTTTCGGTATCGGTTTTTGGCCAAGTGCATCCAAAAATTTCGGTTTTGTTTTCGGCCCAGAATTTTCCTTTCGGTGCATCCCTAGTCACCAGTGCGCATAGTTTTTAATTTGCGACTAGTTTCATTCAGTTTCATGCGGTCACCATCACAAAAATACCCCACAAAAATACAGCAATCTTTAACATTTTAACCTGTTGCATCCATTTAATCCTTTTGTGTCGCCCTGCCTTGAATGAGAGTACAGGAGCGTGTAAACATAATACAGATCTAATGACCTACAACTGTCATGCACTTGTGAACATTTTGCAAGCATTTGCTACTAAACACAACTCTTCTGTACCATCACCCGCACTCCTACTGTCGACTTAGCAGTTGGTGAAGTCAATTACAAAAGAACAGAAGATATTATTTTACCACTTAATTTGGTAATATTTTTTGATTGGTGTTGGAATGATGTTATAAATATCCCTTTTTACTTTTTTATTCTCTGCAGGTTTTGAAACTTGCTCAGTGCCATGATAACTAACCAATGTGACATAGCTTAGCCAACGTTAGTCATGGAACATCGAAAAATGACAAATTAAATTTCTGACTTTTCCCCCACTTAATGCCCATGTCCAAACCCTGCACCCTCTACATTAAAAACCATTGACACAGAGACTGGGTCAACCAGGTAAATATCTTCTGTATATTCATCCCAGCCAAACTCAGTCAGTATTTAGTCATCATTATTAAATGATATAAGCACAGCACTTCTAATTATGCTTTGTGTACCCAGTTCCAGTTTAATCAAGCTTGGCTCCATAATTTTGCTTGGTTACATTATAAAAATTATTACATTTTAGCTATAGAAACTTTGATTTTGCTTATAAATATTTTGGATCTACAAGCCAAGGGCTCTGTTTTTTTTGTTTTTTTTTAACTGGACTAAATGCCAATTGTACACAAGGTTGTGCCATTAGTGCCAGACCAGCTATTAGCAACTAAATTGGCAACTTCTCACACCCATGTTTCCATTCTAGTGAAAAACCTTTCCAAGGGTGTGTTTTTTTTGTTTATTTGTTTGTCAACAGGTTTTTGAAGGGGGATTCAATTTAAAATAGGTCATAAATATGGATCTGGAGATCAGACATTCACTAATTCGGCCACATGGTGTATACTTAATGCTGCAGAGTGCAAATTTAAAGAGAATCTATTGTTTTGTATGTAAAAAATAAATAAAACAAACAAATGCAAGTTTTAGTTACAAAAAGTCTGCAGGCAAGAGGTAAGTAAGTCTATCAAAATGAATGTCCATTTCCTTTGCTATCTTGCTTCATATGGCTAGTAGCTCTGAAAAACACTTTCTATTTCATATTAGGTTATCACCTTTTATTGCTAATATTGTGTTTTGTGATCCAGCCTCTACTACAGTATTCTATTTGTTTACAATAAAATATTATGTATGAAAGAAAACATCTGTTTATCATTGTAGTGGTAAGGACTGAAAATGGGATTGCCACACCATTTTAGTGTTAAGCTGTAGAAATGGAATCCTGACTAAATCACACCAAGACCTTTAAAAAAATGATAATCTGCAAATTCAATTTAAAAAGCATTTTTTAAATTTAAATATTACATTTCATGAATCACTTTATCTTTGCTGTATCGTAATGTATACAAAAACTCAGTCAGGTTTTATTTTGCTTCCATAATACTAAACTTGTATTTGCTCATTAAGGTAAAAAGGCATATAAATGATGAATTAAATAATCAACAGTACCACAAATCACTCAGCAAGGAAGATCAGAAATACAACACAGTGTATGTTCTACTGTCTTTTAAACAGTTTCTATTTTAACAATTGTCAGCTGGGTATCGTGCAAAGGAATTGTCTCAGTGGAAGACTGACTTGAAGATCTGCAGGCTTGAATAGATCTCTCTGTGTTTGATGAGCCCATTTCCACTGACTTGCTGTCCATCCCTGCATAAGTGTCTGTGTGTGGCTGTGTGTAGCTGACAATCTCAGGTGTGAATGTTTGTGTGTGAGTCTGTGTAAATGGTGGTGACTGTGTCTGGGTGAATGAAAGAGGGTTAGACGTTTGAAAGCCATTTACCCCAGCAGAACTCAGACTGTCCAGTGAAAATGGCTCAACGTTACCTAAAGTGGAATCATTGATTTCATTGTACCTGGATTGGGCTTGGCTGCACAAACTGTTGCTTTGGCTGGGGGTGAAGGTGCACTGGCTGTAGGAAGCTGAGGACAATGGGCAAGGGGGCACTGTGGAAGCTGTACTGTGCTGAAAGGCACAGGGTCCTTGCTTAGATGCTAGCTGCTGCAAGGTGCTGAGGATCTGTTTTTGGACCTGAGTCTGTTGGTTCTGTTCCCTTTCCAGGCGGCCCTGCTGCTCTACCATCATCCTGAGAGCCAAGCCAAGGCTGCGTACTTCAGATGCCAGAGATTTTATATGTTCCTGCAATGCATTTATTGTTCCAGTGTCCATATTGCTGTGCTGGCATGGAGAGGACTGCTGCTGACTGGTTAAAGCCTGGGCCCTTATGGATGAACTGGCATTCTGTGCCCCAGTATTTGACTGGCCCGGCACTGGAATTCGAATACCAATACGGGGTGACTGTTCTGTAGCGCGGGTGGGCATATTTGTCCGTTGCTGAAATCCTTGTCGATAAAGGTTCGTTCCCGGTTGGAGTCCCCTCTGGAAAATATAATTACGTTTGAAAAAATATCAAATTAAGAAGCATTCCATAAGCATTAAAGAAAATGGGGTTATTTGTTAATATTGGGATAAAATATGTCTTTACTCACCACAGGTCGGGCAGATGTGGGGCTGAATGAGGTTGTTTGAGGTAACATGACCTTCTTCTCTTCTGAATAAGGGAAACATGACTGATCTTTTCTTGCTAACGGCGAGGTTTGTTGGGCTGATTGAGTGCCACTGTCCCGTACCTAAAAGAAAATTCTTAGGTTTGTCACTATACACATAATTTAATAAAAAAAAAAAAAATAAAACAGCCACTGTCCTTCTGAGGACTGTCACACCTGCTTCCCTTTATCATGCATGCAAAACCCAGAAACATTTATTTTGTTTGTTTGTTTTTTTGTCTATAAAGTGATCTTTTACATGACATGCTGCTTTATTTTCTGGCCTCCAGATATTTTCCTGTAAGATTATTATTATTTTTTTTTTTTTTGCTGGAATACTAATTCAGAATTCCTGAAATTCAGTATGTACATAATGAAGTCAGTAAAAAAAAGAAAGACTTTCGCACAGTACTATGTGCTCACATGTGTCTTTAAATGACTAGCAAATGACAAAAGAAAGTGTAAGGCATTCTTTACCACCCAAAAAGCATGGCAATTTAATTTAATTCAATTCAAACGTTATTTATATAGGACTTTATAACTACCAAGGAGAACCTATGTGCTGGATAAATTGCAAAATGCAAATAAAATTTTAATCAACATAAAAGTAATAAAATATGGTAATATAGAAGTAAATAAAAAAAATGCTTCAAAAATTAAGCATTAAAACACTACAGTTGATTTAAACATAAAAAGCAGGAGACTAATACCCTCTACTATAAAACAAGGGCCTTGGTTAATAAATATGTTTTCAATTTAGTATTAAAGGTAGAGAATTCCTTTGAATGAGTAGGTTGGGAATTCCAGAGCTTAGGAGCTGCCACTGAGAAAGCATAGTAACCTCACAAGTAATATCTTGTTAGGCAATTTGAGCAGTCCATGATTAGAGGACCTCAGAATTCAGCCATGGGTGCGTAGATGGATAAGTTCGTTTAAATAAGTTGGGGCCATACCAGACAGAGATTTAACAACAAATATTAAGATTTTGTATTGAATTCTGTATTTTAGTGGAAGCTAGGGGAGAGAGGAAAGGACCTGGGTAATGTGTGCATGCTTATTGGTACAAGCCTGGCTGCAGCATTCTGAACCAGCTGTAGGCGATGGAACGAGGACTAAGTAATGCCTAAATAAAGAGAGTTGCAGTAATCCAATCTGGAATTTATATAAGCATGAATGGGTTTTTCCATGTCTTTTATCGGAATAAAAGGCTTCACCTTTGATAAAAGATTGAGTTAAAAAAAGCTTGTTTTTACAATTGACGTTTCTTGCTTAGCGAAATTGTCATCAAATATGACGCCTAGGTTTCAAACCTCGTTTTTAAAATCTGGTACGAGACCCCTAAGGTTAAAATTTAGCTCCTCCTGCGTACTTAAAAGTATGCATTCACACTTATTTTCATTAAAACATAGAAAATTACTAACCAACCAATGTTTATTGATTTTTTTATTTATTTAATTCCTTCCCATTACTAGGGGGCTCCAACATTAAGGCTACTACTACCACTCAGTCAGGAGGGCCAAAGTCTATCAAATGTTTCCTCTGAACCTTGTGACGCCAGCCAACTGCATCTTTTCGAACTGCTCGCTCACGCACAGAGTGTGTTTTGACCGGCAAAACGCACTCGGAGGACAACGCTATTCACTCCTTTTACTTGCGTGAGCTCCCAAACGGCCCTGATTGGCTGTAGAGCCATGATTAATGTGGGAGCACTAAGTACCTCGTATTCCTCCCCTCTAAGAAAGTTCGGCCAATCAGCTCTCTTTAGGCCTCTGTGTGCGAAAGAGGTTACAGCATCACCCAGGAATCGAATTTGCTGGATGATAGAGTGAACACTACCACTGCGCCACTCAGAGGCCCACCAGCCAATGTTTAATGTCAGTTAAACAGCTTAACAAGGAGTGCACAAAGTGAATCTGGTGTTACAAAAAACATATAAATTCGATGACATCAGCATAGAAGTGAAATCAAACATTGGATTTTCTAATGATATTAAACCGGAGGTAGCAGATATAGGAAAAACCACACCAGTCCAAAGTATCGATCCCTATGGTAAAACATAGAGTTGCAAGACCCTCAAAAATGAGATGTGACCGAATCTCACAGAAAAACTTCTGTATGACATAAAAGATGTGAACCAATCAAGCACTGCACCCCGGATTCCAACCTGTTTTTTTAGCAGAGAGATAAGTATCTTGTGGTCTATGGTGTCGAAGGCTACTGTGAGGTCAAGGAGGATTAACACATAACTGGGTAGCCATTATCCTCTTGCTAGCATTATATCATTGTGAATCTTTAATAAAGCACACTCAGTGCTGCGACGTGTTCTAAAATGATATTGAAATTTCTAAAGTATTGGATTTTTCATTAAAAAAACTGTTGCAAGTGATGAAATATAAACTTCTCTAGTATTTTAGAGAGGAATGGTAAGTGTGAAATAGGTCTAAAGTTGGTTTAAACAGAAGGATCAAGATGGGGCTTTTTAAAGAGGGGAGTGACAACAGCATGTTTAAACACATTTGGAACATACTCCAACTTAAGATGGTCTTTAAAAAAGGCTACCAGGCAAGGACCCATACAACTAAAAACCTCCTTTAGTAGTCCGGTCGGTACTACATCTAGAGGAGATGATGTCGGCCGTAAGGATAAACCAATGTTGTATAGATTGGAAAGAGAAACCGGACTGAAATATTCAAAGACAGTTGAGCTCAAAGAAGCCTCTGTGCTCTCAGGGACCTATCCTCTAATATAAGAATATATACGCATCACTGATGCAGAGCATCCCCAGAGGGGAGAGAGTAGTGATTGGTGCAGACTTCAATGGACATGTTGGGGAAGGGAACAGAGATGATGAAAATGTGATGGGCAGGTTTGGTTTTCAGGACAGGAATGTAGAAGGACAGATGGTGGTGGACTTTGCAAAGAGGATGGAAATGGCAGTGGTAAATACTTTCTTCCAGAAGAGGCAGGAACATAGGGTGACATATAAAAGTGGAGGCAGAAGCACTCAGGTCGACTACATCTTGTGTCGACGTTGTAACCTGAAAGAGATCAGTGACTGCAAAGTGTTGGTAGGGGAGAGTGTAGCCAGACAACACAGAATGGTGGTGTGCAAAATAACCCTGGTGGTGAGGAAGGCGAAGAGGACAAAGGCAGAGCAGAGGACAAAGTGGTAGAAGCTGAGAAAGGAAGAATGTTGTGAAGTCTTTAGGGAGGAGTTGAAACAGGCTATGGGTGGTCAGGAGGTGCTTTCAGTTGACTGGACAACTACAGCCAATGTGATCAGGGAGACAGGTAGGAGGGTACTTGGTGTATCATCAGGTAAGGGGAAAGTGGACAAGGAGACTTGGTGGTGGAATGAGGAAGTCCAGGAGTGTATACAGGGAAAGAGGCTAGCTAAGAAGAAGTGGGACACTGAGAGGACTGAAGAGAGTAGACAGGAGTACAGGGAGATGCAGAGTAAGGTGAAGGTAGAGGTGGCAAAGGCCAAACAAAGAGCATATGAGGACTTGTATGCTAGGCTAGACAGTAAGGAGGGAGAGGGGGATCTGTACAGGTTGGCAAGGCAGAGAGATAGAGATGGGAAGGATGTGCAGCAGGTTAGAGTGATTAAAGATAGAGATGGAAATGTACTGACAGATGCCAGGAGGGTGATGGGAAGATGAAAGGAGTACTTTAAGGAGTTGATGAATGAGGAAAACGAAAGAGAACAAAGAGTAGAAGAGGTGACTGTTGTGGAACAGGAAGTAGCAAATATTGGTAGAAGTGAGGTGAGAAGGGCGTTGAAGAGGATGAAGAGTGGAAAGGCTGTTGGTCCTGATGACATACCTGTGGAGGTATGGAAGTGCTTAGGAGAGGTGGCAGTAGAGTTTTTGACAAGTTTGTTTAACAAGATCTTGGAGAGTGAGAGGATTCCAGAGGAATGGAGGAGAAGTGTATTGGTGCCAATTTTTAAAAACAAGGGAGATGTGCAAAGCTGTGGCAATTATAGAGGTATAAAGCTAATGAGCCAGACAATGAAGCTGTGGGAAAGAGTAGTGGAAGCTAGGTTAAGGGCAGAGGTGAGCATTTGTGAGCAGCAATATGGTTTTATGCCTAGAAAAAGTACATCAGATGCAGTATTTGCTTTGAGGATGCTGGCGGAGAAGTACAGAGAAGGTAACGGAGTTGCATTGTGTCTTTTTAGATTTAGAGAAAGCGTATGACAGGGTGCCAAGAGAGGAGCTGTGGTATTGTATGAGGAAGTCTGGAGTGGCAGAGAAGTATGTTAGAGTGGTGCAGGACATGTATGAGAGCTGTAAGACAGTGGTAAGATGTGCTGTAGGTGTGACAGAAGAGTTTAAGGTGGAGGTGGGTCTGCATCAAGGATCAGCTCTAAGCCCCTTTTTGTTTGCTCTGGTGATGGACAGGATGACAGATGAGGTAAGACAGGAGTCCCCATGGACTATGATGTTTGCAGATGACATTGTGCTCTGTAGCGAGAGCAGGGAACAGGTGGAGGAACATTTGGAGAGGTGGAGGTATGCTCTGGAAAGCAGAGGAATGAAGGTTAGCCGCAGCAAGACGGAATACATGTGTGTAAATGAGAGTGACCCAGGAGGATCGGTGAGGCTACAGGGAGCAGAGGTAAAGAAGGTGCAGGATTTTAAGTACTTGGGGTCAACGGTCCAGAGCAACGGGGAGTGTGGAAAGGAGGTGAAGAGGCGAGTACAGGCAGGTTGGAATGGGTGGAGAAAAGTGTCAGGTGTGTTGTGCGATAAAAGAGTATCAGCGAGAATGAAAGGAAAGGTGTACAGGACAGTGGTGAGACCAGCGATGCTCTACGGCTTAGAGACAGTAGCGCTGAAGAAAAGACAGGAGGCAGAGTTGGAGGTAGCAGAGCTAAAGATGTTGAGGTTCTCTTTGGGAGTGACAAGGATGGATAGGATTAAGAATGAGTTTATCAGAGGGACAACCCACGTTAGATGTTTTGGAGATAAAGTCAGAGAGGCCAGATTGAGGTGGTTTGGGCATGTTCAGAGGAGAGATTGTGAATATATCGGTAGAAGGATGCTGAGGTTGGAACTGCCAGGCAGGAGGTCTAGAGGAAGACCAAAGAGGAGATTTATGGATGCAGTGAGAGAGGACATGAAGTTAGTTGGTGTGAGAGAAGAGGATGCAGAGGATAGGGTTAGATGGAGGCAGATGATTCGCTGTGGCGACCCCTGAAAGGGAACAGCCGAAAGACAAAGAAGAAGACTGATGCTATTTTGTCAACAAAAATCTGTAAATGTTTCACAACAATCTTTGGAATTTAAGGCTGGACAAGTTAGTTGATGGTGAATTACAGGACTTATTACATTAAAAAGCACTTGTGGGTGATGACAGTTATAGTTGATGATTTTTGATAAGATTTTGCAGTTTTTACGCCTTCCTGGTTCAAAGCCAGAGAATTTTGATGCATTTGGAGATGTGGAGCCTGTCCTTTTTCCATTTATGTTATGCTTTCCTGCAGTGTCTCCTTAGGGTATAAATATGTAATTTATCCATGGGTCCTGTGATGATTCGTAGGGGCAATTTTGTCCACAATATTATAGCAAGTGGAGTAAAATGAGCGAAATGAAATCATCTGGGTTCAGAGACAGATCTGTGCCAGTTTAAAAAAGCCATAGAGAAAACACCTGGAATTTGCGTTGAAATAAAACAGCCATACTAAGCAGGTAGAGTCGACATGTTGGGTAAAGAATGAGAAAGGACATTAAACAGAACTGCGAAGTGAAACAAGAAGAATATATCACCCACGTCCCTAATAGTGGGAGAGAGGCCTAATGAGATCAGCAAGTCCAGGTTGTCCCATTACATGTACTGGCACTGTAACTGACTGAGTGAGGTTAAATGAGTCTAAATGAGGTTAAAATCAGATAACAGAAAAGTTATTTTTCAAACAGCAGACATGAATATTAAAATCCCTAAAAAATAAGCAGTTTATCATATTTTATAAGAACATTACTATACCTCCTCTTTGGCCCTTCCATTTGCCTCCTGACTGGAAGCTTCATGTCCGAGATTCTCCTACCAATATACTCACTCTCCCTCCTCAGAACATGTTCAAACCATCTTATCCTAGCCTCCCTTTGTCCCCCAAAGCTCCAACATGAGCTGTCGCTCTGATGTACTCTTCCTAATCCTGTCCAACAATGTCATTTTCGAAAAAAAAAAATCTCAACGTTTTCAGCTCTGCTACCTCCAGCTTGCCTCCTGTCTCTTCTTCAGTGATGCTGTCTCTAAACCATACAGTATGGCTGGTCTCACCCCTGTCTTGTACATCTTCCCCATTATTCTTGCTGATTTCACACAGAATTCCTTATCTTTCCCACACTCTCCATTGCCCTGGACTGTTGACCCCAGGTACTTAAACTCCTGTACCTTCTTCACCTTTCCACCCTGTATTATCTGTTCAACTTCCCTCTCTTTAATTGTAGAACTGTTGTGTAGCATGGGTGTTAAGAATTAATATACATGTAACAAGTTCTGACAAAATGAAAATGTTTCCCTGTCCATTCCTGTTATACTGTTTTTCTTCTTTTTTTTGGCACTTGTATTTTTAGGGAAAAAACACAATAAAAATTGTTTTGAACTTGAATGAATGACTGGGCAAACATTATTGGTTTTTTCTGCATCATCTCAGACTAGTATACTAGTCTCAGTATAAAGCCACCAATAGCTGCAATCTAAGGATCGGGGGAGAAAGATTTTCACCCACCGCATCAGTCCACCTGGAAGCTGTGGTCGGGGACAGAGCAATAAGGACAATCTAAGGTAATTTTAATCTTACTAGTACTCCACCTCACTTGACTCTGTGATGATGACGTCGCCTCCATAGTTCAACTGGGGAAAGACGAAACAGTTGAACCAGCATGGCCGTTAGCACATACATGAACAGTGGCAGCGGCATCCCTGAATGTGTATGTGTAAGAGCCGATGCAAAATACTAAAGCGAAAACGGTAGAGGGAATATTTAAGAGGGTAGGCACATCATATATGAGTAGAGAGTCTACTGGAAGAAGTAATAGTATATGAGATATATGGCGAAGAAAAAACACGAAAAAAAAAAAGTGACTGTTGCTGCTCGTGGAAGGTCATCCACATTGAGTAAGTCACACTCCTAATTGGACTGCCTATTGCCTTGTTTACAGCTTATTCAATGTCAATGTCAACATTTATTTCCACACAGAGTCGCATTATTTTTTCTCCAAGATCTTGTTGATATTGATATAAGGAGAGTCAGACAACTGCATAAAGTTTTCTCCAGCACATCCCAAAGATTCTTGATAGGGTTTGGGTCTGAACTTCGTGGTGGCCAATCCGTGTGTGTAAAAATATCATCTCTTGCTCCCTAACCCATTCTAACAATTTAAGGCAGGTGAATGCTAGTGCTGATTGATGATGTCAGTGATCTACACATATAGTCGTGGCCAAAGGTTTTGAGAATTACATAAATATTGGAAATTGGAAAAGTTACTGCTTAAGTTTTTATAATAGCAATTTGCATAAACTCCAGAATGTTATGAAGAGTGATCAGATGAATTGCATAGTCCTTCTTTGCCATGAAAATTAACTTAATCCCAAAAAATCCTTTCCACTGCATTTCATTGCTGTCATTAAAGGACCTGCTGAAATCATTTCAGTAGTCGTCTTGTCAACTCAGGTGAAAATGTTGACGAGCACAAGGCTGGAGATCATTATGTCAGGCTAAATGGGTTAGAATGGCAGACTTGACATGTTAAAAGCAGGGTGATGCTTGAAATCATTGTTCTTCCATTGTTAACCATGGTGACCTGCAAAAAAACCTGTGCAGCCTTTATTGCCTTGCATAAAAATGGCTTCACAGGCAAGGACATTGTGGCTACTAAGTTTGCACCTAAATCAACAATTTATAGGATCATCAAGAACTTCAAGGAAAGGGGTTCAATTCTTGTTAAAAAGACTTCAGGGCGTCCAAGAAAGTCCAGCAAGCGCTAGTGCAGAGCTTGCTCAGGAATGGCAGCAGGCAGGTGTGACCATGGCCATGGCCAAACACGGCCATGAATAAAGAATGGTACCAAAATACCCTCTAACAGCAACTTCTTCCAACAATCCAACAACCATTTGGTGAAGAACAATGCCTTTTTCCCCCAAGTGGCTCGGGGACCAAAACGTTGAAATTTTGGGTCCATGGCCTGGCAACTCCCCAGATCTTAATCCCATTGAGAACTTGTGGTCAATCCTCAAGAGGCGGGTGGACAAACTAAAACCCACTAATTCTGACAAACTCCAAGAGGTTATTATGAAAGAGTGGGCTGCTATCAGTCAGGATTTGGCCCAGAAGTTGATTGAAAGCATGCCAAGTCGAATTGCAGAGGTCCTTAAAAAGAAGGGCCAACACTGCAAATACTGACTCTTTGCATAAATGTCATGTAATTGTCGATAAAAGCCTTTGAAACGTATGAAGTGCTTGTAATTATGTTTTAGTACATCACAGAAAGAACTGAAACAAAGATCTAAAAGCAGTTTAGCAGCAAACTTTGTGAGAACTAATATTTGTGTCATTCCAAAAACTTTTGGCCACAACTGTAGACACATGAAGGCAAAAAGTCACATGAATCACGATCTGTTTTCATTTAAGTTGCATGATCCTGTCTGAAAAACAGATTCTTTCATTCAGATAGCCCTGCATCAAATTTGGGTTAAAAAAAAAAAAAAATCAGATTTGAGTCAAGCTACTAATGTAAATGTAGCCTATAAAATTATGTTTGAAAACAATGAAAATTACAGATGCGTGACTGTAAAACACTGTTTTCCAATTTTTTGTCTGATCTGCTGTTTTTGATTCCAGCTAATTCCGATATTATTTATTTCTAAGAACAGAATTTATTTCATTGATAGCATATGCAATGTTTAAGCTTTTCTTTCATGGAAAAAAATATTTTCTATGTTCCTAATAAAACTAAGACTATTAAATACCTTTTAAATTTTCTCCAAACAGTACAAGATTACAGGAATTTGTACAGGATCCTTTTCTGTTGTCCCACTTGGAACACATAAATATTAATATTAAATATTTTATAAAATAAAATGTATTATCAAAATCACTTTTATATACTATCATACTCCGTATTTAAGGAAATTACATAAGATGTGCCTGCGACCTCATTCGCGTAGAATTTAATTGGATGGGTAGTTAAAAAATGTTGTTGGTCTTTCAGCTGCTCCCAGCAAGGGGTCGCTACAGCGAAATATCCAGGCCGCACTACACCTTGGCACAGGTTTTACGCCGGATGCCCTTCCTGACGCAACACTCCCATTTTATCCGGGCTTGGGTAAACACTCCCATTTGCATCCAGTGGCTGGGGTTTTTTGGCACTGGCTGGGAATCGAACCGGGCCTTCCGCATGGCAGGCGAAACACCTACCACTGAGCCACCAATGATTTTTACACTTTTATTATATAAAATATATATGCAATCATTGCCTAAGGCCCAGGGTCTGTGCCACTTTTTTCATTTTCTTATTTTTGTGGTAATTGTGTAATTGCTGTGGTTTTTGATTTGAAATTAAAGACACGCCAAAATTACATTACTTCTGCCATCTAACCACTTTTTTTTTTTACCATTTACAATGAACACTATTGGCTGGCTATGCAACTTTTGTATCATTTGTTTATTTACCTACTTTATTGTTTTAATTCCTCTATTATTCCCACCAAAAATACTCAAGACATCCACTTACCATCCACTGCAACAGGAACACCTGTACACCTGTTCATTTATGCATTTTTCCGATCAACTACCATCATAAGCACAAACTCACCAAAAACAAAGGTTAGGTGATTCATTTATTTCTTCAACTGTTCATATGGGTGAGCCTGTGCCCATGATTGTTTTCTGCTGTTGGCCATCCACTGATAATTTGATGTTTTGTTCATGCCAAGAGGCTTTTCTCCTCACCATGGTTGTAAAGACTATTAATTACTATTTTCCTTATTTTTCTTTTTATTTACTTATTTCTTTATTTATGCACATTTTAGTGTGAAAATGCCATGGCTGCAACAACAATACTACAGTTAAAGTCACAAAAATCACATTTTACCCCCATTCTGATGTTTGATAGGAACATTTATTCTTAGTTACCCATATCGGCATGATTTTATACACTGTGCTGTTTCCACATGATTGGTTATCTGCATAATTGCATATATTAGCATTTTCATAGATGCTTCTATTAAAGTGGACAGTAAATGTAGAAATTGATTTTTTTTATACATTTTTACTGCCCTCCGGGGTGCTCAGGAATTTCTACTTCTGCACCAAAGAGAGCATCCATAAGGAAAACATCACAACCTGGTCGGAAACAGCACCATGAAGCACAGACGTGCTCTACAGAAGGCGGTGCGATCAGCTGAGCGCATCCTCCGCACCGAGTGCCCTGAACTGCACTCAATCTACAGCAAGCAGTGCTGGACCAAGAACAGGAAGATCGTGAAGGAGCTCAGGCACCCCAGCAATGGACTGTTCTCTCTGTTGCGGTCTGGAAAGCGATTCCGCTCCCTGAAGGCCAACACAGAGAGACTGAGGAGGACTTCTTCCCGCAGATGATAAGGTCTCTCAACCACAACACCACACAGGACTAATACCATTTTCTACTGTAAAACATCCACAATCATGTCATTGGCTCTTCACACTCATCCTGAACACATTCATGCACACTTCATATTTATATTTAATTTCTTGGCTCATTGCACACAAGTCACTTTCATAAGACACTTTTATGCATATTTGACATGGGATTCATTTCCATTGTTATGCTGATGATACCCAATTATATATCTCAACAAAACCATACGAAATAACTAAGTTTTCTAGACTGAGTGTGTCCAGGACATAAAAGATTGGTGACAAGATGAAAAGATTTTGGTGGGGATAGGAGTGATTTTCTATTTTAAGAACATTGATAAATTGCTTACTCCTGCTTCTAAATGTAGGGCCAAAATTGCATTACTCTGATCATTTTTGCCCACTTTGATTTACATTTAGATGCTTAGTAAACACTGGTTTTGTACACCAAATATCTTCCTACCAGTTATTGAATAACCAGCCCCAGTAGATCATTTGAACATAATGTAAAGTTCATTGATGTGTATACATTTTTACAGTTTTTTAAACTCCCTTACATCGAACGAAAATGTTAATACATGCAGTTTCCCCTTTTTCCCCTTATTTACCTAGCTAAATTTTGTTTTCTATTGCAATTCTTTTTGTTCCACCAATATTCAATTAGCTTATGTAAAAACTGAAAGGACTACATACCCTTGCTCTGTGGAACAAAGCCTTGTCCAGGAGCCTTTTCCGAGCCACAAGTACTGGGTTTGCAGGTGAGGGTGTGTACCTTCTTCTTGAAAACATCCCAGTCATTGCTCCTGAGCCAATTCCTGAACGTACTGTTTGAACAGCATAATGGTGGGTATTCTGTGCCAGTGAGGTCACACTAACTATTCGTACATCCTCGTCCTTTCTGTCTCCCTGCTGCGGCTCCTGACTAGCTGGGCTTGCTCCAGGTCCCCTGGGTTCTGAAACTACTCCACTCTGCCCTGAGGAGTCAGAAGGAGATGAGAAGCCAGTAACATGGGCAGCCTCACGAATCAGATTTCTTAGTTGCTGGTCGTTCCAGCCACTGTGTCTCGTTTCACCTAGCCCCATTTCCCTTGATCCTGAAGCTACTGTAGATCCATCATTCTTTGGCACGAAACCATCGTTTTGTCTGCCTCGTCCATTAAACTCCTTCAGGAAAAGATAGATTGCTTGTGCAGATACTTTGATGTTCTCCAGCTCTAGCACAGCTTTGATTTTGCGGAAGCTCAGACCCGCTTCACGCAGTTCCACCACCTTGCGCTTAGCAGCGTCGTCCAGCCTGCCCATGATTCCGAAGTCTTTATAGAGTACAAAAATTTGAGTTTGCCTTACGAGGTTGCAGCTAAGATAGAGCGGTACATATGACAAATTAGCATGTTAAAAGAGACATATCTACAGTAACCAGAACAGTTGTGATAAACACTAACATGTGCGCTTGGATGTGTTTTTCGTAACGAGGATTTGATGAATAAAATAAGCACAAGTTTGTTAACCACTTAAGAAATCTTAGCCCGCTGGCTAAAACGGTAACTTACCCTGGTGTCCGTCCGTCAGTATTTGCTTCTGTTACTCACTTACCTAGTGAGTAGGAAAAGATACATGTGTGTGTAAAAAAAATAGTTACTTGTGTCTAATGTACATATTTAGATAAATAGCCTAAGCGATGAGAAACATAAGTCTCATAAAAAATGTCGCACGATATGTGACGTCATCTCATTGATTACGTCAACAAAAGGCGACACAAGGTTGAACGCTGAACTTGAACAGAGACGAAAAGGGGAAACTGCATGTATTAACATTTTCGTTCGATGTAAGGGAGTTTAAAAAACTGTAAAAATGTATACACATCAATGAACTTTACATTATGTTCAAATGATCTACTGGGGCTGGTTATTCAATAACTGGTAGGAAGATATTTGGTGTACAAAACCAGTGTTTACTAAGCATCTAAATGTAAATCAAAGTGGGCAAAAATGATCAGAGTAATGCAATTTTGGCCCTACATTTAGAAGCAGGAGTAAGCAATTTATCAATGTTCTTAAAATAGAAAATCACTCCTATCCCCACCAAAATCTTTTCATCTTGTCACCAATCTTTTATGTCCTGGACACACTCAGTCTAGAAAACTTAGTTATTTCGTATGGTTTTGTTGAGATATATAATTGGGTATCATCAGCATAACAATGGAAATTAATCCCATGTCTTCTAATGATGTTACCCAAGGGAAGCATGTATATTGAGAACAGAAGTGGTCCTAAAACTGACCCTTGTGGGACCCCATATTTCACTGGCATTACACCAGACGGTTCATCATTTAGATCTACAAAATGGTATCGATCAGACAGTTATGATCTAAACCATTTTAATGCCTGTCCCTGAATACCTACGTGATTTGTAAGCGATCTATGAGAATATTATAATCTATAGTGTCGAATGCAGCACTAAGATCAAGTAAGACTACAGTAGTATTGAGATGCAGCCTTGGTCCGAAGCTTAAAACAAGTCGTTTGCAATCTTAACTAGTGCAGTTTCTGTACTATGATGGGGCCTGAAACCTGATTGGAATTCTTCAAGGATGTTGTTTTCCTGCAAGAATGTGCATATTTGAGCTGATACTACTTTTTTTATATATATTGTTTTGATATAAATGGAAGGTTTGAAATCGGTCTGTAATTTGTTTTTTTGTAATTTGTAATTTTGTCCAAATTAGGTTTTTTAAGAAGCGGCTTAATAACTGCCAATTTGAAAGGTTTAGGGACGTGACCTAGATATAATGAGGAATTAATAATGTTAGGAGTGGCTCTCCAACTGTATGCAGCATGTCTTTTAAAAATGTGGTTGGGATTGGGCCCAACAGGCACGTTGTTGTTTTAGCCGAGGTGGTTATACAGCTCTTCCTGTCCTATACCTGTAAAGCACTGAAAATCTAAATGTGAAGCTTTAGGCTGATCTGAATCATGAAAAACTATTAGAGGTTGAACCTCCGTTATTTTCTTCCTGATATTATTGATTTTTTATTAAAGAAGTCCATAAGGTCTTCACTTCTAAACTGTGATGGGATACTCTCTGCGGATTGTTTTGGTTTCTTTCTATCAGTTGGCTAAGATGCACGGTCCTAGCAGTTTTTAGAGCCTGTCTATAGCTGCACAAACAGTCTTTATACGCAATTCTAAAAAACTTCTAATTTAGTTTTTCTTTATTTTCGCTCGAGGTTACGGGTTGCTCTCTTTAGGGTGTGAGTATGACTGTTGTACCATGGTGCAAGTGTTTTTATTCTGATGGGAGCAACAGTGTCTAATGTACTGGTAAAAATAGTGCCTATGCTGCTAGTTACTTTATCTAGATCATCTGCATTTATGGGTCTAATAAGAAATTGGGACAGATCTGGCAGATTACTTGTGAATCTGTCTTCAGTAGTCGGATTTATATTTCTAACAAATTGATAACGTGGGGAGACACAGCTAATCTGTTCTACCGGTAGAGTATATATCAGGAGGTGATGATCTGTGATATCACTTTGAGGTAAGATCTCTATATATTGGAGATAGCTATACCATGGGATATAATTCTATATCCCTCAAATCTAGCGTATGATTAAAGCTGTGATTTTGTTTGACCCTAAAGGAATTTAGTCCATAAATGTGAGTGCTCAAGCATCGTTAGCATCATCTACATGAATGTTAAAGTCTCTTACTATCAACACTTTGTCAGAGTTAACCAATAGGTCTGATAGCAGATGTCCAAATTCTTTAAGAAAATCGACATATGGCCCTGGGGTCTGTACACGGTGGCCATTGTAAAATATAGCAAAGGTTTATTATGTACGTCATTGAGTGCAACATTAATGAGGAGCACTTTAAATGAGTTAAACCTGCGCCTTGTTTTCTGAGTAACAGTGAGCACATCATTGTAAATAGTGGCAACACCACCACCGCGACCAGTTAGACGGGGCTTGTGCTTATAGAAATATCCTGACGGAGTAGACTCTTTCAGACCAATATATTCATTTGTTTTAAGCCAGGTTTCAGTGAGGCAGAGTGCGTCAAGGCAATAATCTGAGATTATTTCATTAACAATAAGTGCTTTGGGTGCAAGGGATCTAATGTTGAGAAGTCCAAACTTTAGAGGTAGATTTCGATTATTTATTTGGCCTTTTTCTGATTTAATGGTTATCAGATTGTTTCGGGCAGATTTAACGAATTTATTCTTTTTTCTCACTATTCAGGGAACAGACACAATTTCTATAGAACAAGCTATGTGTGTGCGTCTATCAGTAAGGTGAGTTGTATTGTGGCTGATATCTAAAGAAACTAAGGTATGACTTCCCGCCAGTCAGATGGTTCGTAGTGTCCTGGAGATGTTGTCAGAGAGGACTGCTGCTCCAGCTCTGCTAGGGTGCAGGCCATCAGTGTGGTAGAGCCTAGGATGCTCCCAGAAAACATTCCAGTTATCAACAAAGGGTAATCTCTGTTGTTGACACCAAGATTGTAACCATACATTAAAGGCAAATATTCTATTGAACCTCTCGATTCCTCGCTGAAATGTGGGAAGCGGTCCAGGTATGACGATTCTTGTTGTGGGTGATGTGCTGCGGACCTTCTCAAACAGTCTCCTGAAGTCCTTCTTTAAGATCTCCGTCTGCCTCAGGCTGGTGTCGTTCTTGCCAGCATAAAGGACCACAGCTTGAATGTTCTTCCTCAGGGCCACAGGCATCTGTGGAGCAACATCAAGAACACATGCTCCAGGTAAACAGCGTGTGTGCACCTTACCTTTAGTCGTGGTAGCACGCACGTGCCGGACGATGGAGCCTCCGATGACCAGCGCGTCATGTGCCATCTCACGGAGAGGAGCGAAGCGGTTTTGGGTCGCGATCTCAAAGACAGGTGGCGGCGGAGTTGGAGAGGTCCTCGCCCGGGGCATGGCGCGCGTCTTCTTCTGCTGCTGCTGTATCCAGGCCATGGGTGAAGGAAACCTGGGCAGGCCGCGTCTTTTGTGCATTGGACCTGGGCAGAGAACCATGCGGGGTTTAAGTTGTCTGAGAAATTGTGTCACGACGAGAATTTACCTGGAACAGGTGAGCGTTGGTCCGTGACGATTACAGCGTGGCTTTCCGTTGCTGTAGCCGGGCCAGCTTCACCTGTAGGTCGCGGACCAGCTTCTCCACGGCCTCCAGCTCCAAATCCACCGAGTGCAGCTCCTCACCTGCACTCAGAGGCAAAAACACAACCAACATGGTGTCTAAAAACGTAAATAATCTGTGTGAAAAAAGCGTAAACAAACCAGGCAGCCAGGCTAATGGGCTAGCGATGCTAATGGAAAAGGCGTCTAGAAGCGGTGTGCTGCAAAACAATTAAAGCTTAACGATATAACAGGGGTTTCGAGTGAAAAAAAAAAAACAGTCTGCATTGCTGGTTTCCCAGGAGTTGGAGAATTCGTCCTAACGAAAACACTGCTCTTTCGGGTAACTTCTTTAACATGGAACCTCTCTAATGACACTCGTCTTGCAAAACGCTCACAGATCCATGCACTCCAAGGTTCCACTGTACTTAATATTTTGTCTAAATTTTAATAATGTGCGCATTTAAATAGTAGTATAATAAAATTCATCTTAGTATGACTTATGTGTTTGCTTTGGAAGACTGGAAAATTGCCTTGTCCAATTGTCCAACATAGCAGTCTATGTTGATTCTTTTTTGCCTCCCTAATTGGGTTGCCAGAAATTTAAGTCAAGAGTGTGCAAAAGTTAACTGTGCATGCAACTTTGTTACGTAAGACAGTTTGTCTGAATTTTGGTATATGTTTTGTTAATAAATGCTATAAATTTTATAATGGGTAGCAGTTAGGGTCGGGTACCGAAACCCAGTGCCAAAATGGCACTGGTACCTATATCGGTATGTACTAGACCCGAATCAGAGCGCAGATTTCAACATCTCACCAATGAAAAAAAACTTGTCTACTGAGAAAATGCACTTTTGCTATTATAATAAAAACGATCCAGGCTGAAGGCTATATAGAGCTTTATAGCATTAAATTTACATTTAGGCATTTGGCAGACGCTTACATGCAGAGCGACTTATAAAAAGTGCTTTGAAGTTTTCGTCATTAGATAGATACCTACACTGGGTTACTAGGTTACTACAGTAACTAAGGCCATGTCCACACATAGCAAGGTATTTTTTAAAAAAACTGAGATTTTTATCTCCAGTTTTGACCTTTCATCCACATGCAAATGCAGTTTTGGTCGTTGGAAATTGAGCTTTTGGAAAACTCCATCCAAAGTGAAGATTGGGAAATTTTTGGCTTGTTTTAATCACCTAGTGCAGTGCAGACAGCGAGTGTGCTTTTGGACAAGACCTGTCGGACATCTACAAAACGCAACCGGTAATGACGGTAAATTTCTGGCTTCTGATTGGCCCCCTGTTGATTAGGGATGCTCCTGACAGTTCTTAAAAGTGCTTTTTGCGTTGTGGACGAAGATATTTTTAAAAACATAGACCGTGTAGATATAATTATTTGAAAAAACTAAGTAAAAAAAAAAAATCCATTTTAAAAAAATCCCCAGCTACTTGTGGACATGGCCTATCCCAGGAGGCTTAGGGCAGGGTACATCCTGGACAGGGTGCCAATTTATTGCAGGTCACACAGGCAATTTGGGAACGCCAATTGGTCTAATCTGCAGGTCTTTGGGAGTAAATCAGAGTACCTGGAGGAAACCCATCAAGCATGGGGAGAACGTGCAAACTCTATGCACACAGAGATAGGAATCAAGCCTGGTTTGAACCCAAACCCTGGAGGTGCAAGGCGACAGTGCTAACCACTACACCACCCTGACCCCTTGCTATACACACACACACACACACACACATTATGGCTCAGAATTGTGCAGTAGAGGGTTACATATCCTTTTTTTTTAGCACAACCTAGGCAATATGGTAAACTGAATTTTATTCAATTTTAAGCAACTATGCAAACATGACTTAATTTAAAAATGAAATGGGTTGCAAGACAAAGAAATAGCACACCAACTCCTCGCTCTACTCCTGTAATTATTTATTTGTATATTATTGTAAGTTTGCTTATATTGTATAACTTCTGTTTAACTGTGTATAATTATTTGTATAAGTGAATATTTTATACCTGAATCTTGTACTTTTATATCTTTCATATTGTCCACATTTTTTGTGATACATATTTTTGTGAAAACTCCTCGCTCTACTCCATTCCAGTCGGGGCGGTATCGCACCATTCCGTTGTTTGCTAACCGCCATAAAACATTAAGAAGAAGAAGGTCAGCGTCTTCATCGTCATCATCATCAGTATCGCTAGGAAGTATTTCGCCTTAAGAACATGTGAGTAAAAAAACCTGTTAATTATTTTGAAATTTTGGAATAATCACTTGCTATACAATAGTCATTTATTGTTCTTTGCACGCTGATAGATATAAATAGGCTAAACGATATTCTGCTATTGTTACCGTTTTTACTTATCTGTCCAGCTAGTTAGTTGGCTAGCCCGCTATTTAGCCAAGCTAGATAATGGTTTACCACACTGAAACTTGCTACTTAAAATTTTGTTTAAACATGTAATAATGCGCACGTCAAAATAGTAGTATATTAAAATTCAGGTTATTATGACGTAGGTATTTGCTTTGGACAATTCCCTTGGGAATGAATGAGAGGCGGTCAGCCGTGCGACGCCGTTAGCAATTGTTGGCTAATACATTTTTAGTTTTTTAGAAAAAATCAGACTCGGATTAATTAGCTAAATATAATTGATATAAGCTACTGTTTGACGATATTTGTAATTGAGTTACTACATTTTTAACCGGCGAGCTGAATTAACTGCCGCCGAGCCCCATTTAAAGAAGCTAGGCTTAGCTTTGCGTAGCTGTTGCACACCAGCTGGCTAACATGTGCCACTACTGCTACATAATACGAATAAAATATTTCTTACTCTGTTACGCGTTCTAAATGATATATTAAGCCGATGCCTGAGGCGAATTTTGCTGTGATGTAATACTTTATCGAATACGCAAGTTGTGTACGTTGTTACCGTGAACTTTTCGTAAGAGACATTCACAAGAAAGCTGTAAACTGCACATTTTCGTGATCTAAATTAGAGACTCAACTTACGACTACTTCGACTTGAATAATTTATCAGTTATTTTAATGAATTATATATTGTTTGTATTATGAATCACGCAGTGTTGCAGCTGTTCTTATTTGGCTATCATTTAGCTTTAGGCTGTTTTGGGCATGTACTAACAGTAATCACAATGAAGGTGATTGTTCTTTAATAATTTTCTGCTTAAGCAAACGGCGATGCATAAATCCAAAACCAATAATGTAAAAGTCAATTTAAGAGTAAGCAATATGTAAGATTATAAGAGTTTTAAAGATGGCAGTTGGCAATTAAATACAGTACGAACAAAACTAATATTTACTACTTTGTGAATTGAATTGGGTATGTAGGAAAAGATTGTAAACACTGATACTGGTTGTTGCTGATGTGGAGATTTTATACTTTTTTTTTATATATATATATTTTTTTTAAAAATCCTAGCAGCTGTTGAATTGACATTTAAATGTTCCCACATTTCTGGTTTTTGGACATGATTCATCATCACGCTAATTTTGCCCCAATTCTCTCCCAATATTAGAAAGTGATGATACCTAGTAAGATTTTTTTTATAAATTTTGAAAAAAAGTTAGTATGAAAAAAAAAAAAAAATCAGTGATGGCACCAACTAGGCCACACAACTAAAACAACAGTCAAATTTGGTGGCAACTATTTTGGTCATTGATTTCTACCAGACTGCGTTGATTATTTTTTGTACCCCTAATGTAATTGTCTTGGCAGAAAATAAGTTTATGGGTGTATAAATGTTAACTGTGCATGCAGCTTTGTAAGCCAAGAGGGTTTGTCTGAATTTTTATATGTAATAAGTTTTGGCAACAAATGTTATAACTTTATATTTTCATAATGGGTAGCTGTTTGCCTATATGTGACCTATATATGGTACCTATATAACCAGTATGTACTAGAACTGAATCAGAGTGCAGATTTCAGTGCCTGACTTCGGTGCCACCAATGAAAAAGATTTTGTCTACTGAGGAAATGCACTTCTGCGATATTACTAGAAGTCATTCAGGCTGTAGGCTATATAGAGCTTTATAGCACTAGGATTTTACAATAATGCTAATGCTTTAAAGCTTATATATAGTGTATACACACAATATATAGGGCTCAGGATTGTGCAGTACAGAGTAACGTCTTTTTTTCTGCACAACGTATGAGCTGTTACTTTTTAAAAAAAATAAAAAATCCGTCCAGTGCCGTGTTTCCACATGCGGCCTGTCCAAGTAAACTGTGTGAAACTCTGCCCTGCACCGCACCTTCTGCGATGTGACTGTTGCGCACACCCGCAACGCAGTGTTGTATCATATAAGTATTGGTTCTGGCACCGTTTAGGCACTGGCACTGTACGAAAAGTATTGATTTGGCTCCGGTTTCATAAAAAAATATAAAAAACCCTAAATGATACCCAACCCTAGTAGCAGTAGAGATAAAAACTAACCTGATAATCAGTATGTGTATCTGACTGATATCTGTGCCTGTAACAAAGGGATTTGTAAATGTTTTTATTTATTTATTATTTTTTTTCAGTATGCATTTGAGTGCATAAGGTTTAACTGTGAAGGTAAAACATTTTAAACCTTAGTTTTTAAAGGAAACCAGATCAGAATGGTCTGTTGTGTTCAACTTGCTATAAACATAATTTATGATTAAAGTTTGAGACCTCAGTACATTTAGTTGTAGCTGATCTACCTCGGAAGTGGAAGTTTGAAGCCACTGAACTGAATTTTCAGTGTTTATTAACTAAATATGTTTTCGATTGAGCTAAAGCTAATACCATTTATCAGTAAAAATTAAAACTTGCTTAATAAAAGTAAGAAGTGTTTCTTTGTATACTGTTGATCTCTTTGGTGCTGGTATCTTTGTTTTATCTTAGTGTTGCCCTGCTCATTTTAGCATTTTATGAATTGAAGTCGATGCAATAATGGCATGGAAAACACAAACATTTGCAGAACAGGTTGTCCTTCATGACTTTATGAGAATCTGTGCTCTAAAGCCTGCTTTTCTAATCATATTCACATATAATATGAGCTTTTACGTATGTAATATTTATTAATCTTTTAATTCCCCAGGGCTCCATCACCTACCAAACGCAGGGAGCGGTCGGAAGATAAACCTCGAGAGAGGGGCAAAGATAAAACTGTGGTGAAGGAAGGTGCTGAGAAAGAAAGAGGAAGAGACCAGAACCGAAAGCGACGCAGCAATTCTACTGGGAGCAGCAGCAGCAGGTCAGATCTTTGTAGTCTGTCTGATTACAATTTTCCCATATAGCTTTTGTTACTTTGTCCTTTTTCAGGTGCATGTATTCTCAATTTAGGTCTAGGTCCAGTTCTAGCTCCAGTAGCAGCTCTGGTTCCAGTTCAGGTTCCTCTAGTGGCTCCAGCTCCTCTTCAGGCTCTAGTCGCTCTGGCTCATCCAGCTCATCACGGTCATCCAGCTCTTCTGGCTCCTCAGCTTCACCTAGCCCGAGCCGGCGTCGGCATGACAATCGCAGACGGTCGCGTTCAAAGTAGGCTTGTCATTAGATTTTTTGTGTTGTACATAAGTTTTTAATTAAAGTTGATATTGATAGTTTTTATATCATAACTGAGAATGCGTTTAACATGGATGGGAGACACACAGCTTGTATATAGAAACGTCATATTTGACAGTCTATTTTTTGATTTACTCAATAGAGTACATGATTTGTATGAAAACTTGATCATCCTTCTCAAATGAGCTTAGAATTAATACTTGTATACAAGTGAATAGTTGAGTCATGTGAAAAACATATTTTTTTTATGGTACACAGTAACAGTCATGTTTTCATTCTTGTATCAATTTTTGCACCTATTTGCTTGTTAAATAATTTTTAGTCCATGTTATTTAACACTGATATCAATTTATAGAAGCTAATTAGCGGCAAATGCAGATGGGTTAACTGCTTCAATTTAGCTTTTACTTGCTTTTTTATGCAACATTTGTGGGCTGTGAATGTTTTGTTTTAAAAATGTAATTAGTTGGTTAATAACTTTTTATGCAATTTAAAGGTCTAAATCTCAAAAGAGGGTTGAGGAAAAGGAACGCAAAAGAAGGAGCCCTAGCCCAAAGCCCACCAAGCTTCATGTTGGAAGACTGACTAGGAATGTTACCAAGGTAAGGTGCACAGACAACAACTGATTAAAACTGGATGAAAATCACCTCTTTTACTGATCTGATGTCTCTTGACTGGCTGGTCACATAAACAATACCATTGTGATAGCGCAAAATTCAAGTCTACAACGTATTACAGATTTGCAATATGCAAAGTTTTTTTTTTTTTCCTAAAGCAAAACCATATGAGGCAACGTCTGCCAAAACCTTTAACACAGCAAACCTTATTCGTCAATTAAGGACAACACAGCATGAGTAACTTAAATTGATATTTGCAAAGTCAGCCCTCACACAACCACCTATAGCAGAAGCTCTCAAAAATCTTAAGCCCAGAGAGTAAAGAGACTAAAACATTTATCACAAACATAATTATGAAGAAATAAAGACTGGGTCCCGCCTCTGGCTGTGGCTGCCCTGATTTACCCTACTGCTCCATGCGTGTCACTATTCAGCACGGCTGTCTCTGTCTCTTAAAAATGCAGAAATTCTGATAGAAGAAATGCCTGCTTTTGATTCTTAATATGTAGCTATGGTTTGGCTCAATAAATACAAAGTGACGTATGTCTGTGTTTATTTAACAGTGTTTAGTGCAGAGTAGTGCTGCACAATTAATGATATCGCAATCGCGATGTCAGCCTATGCGATTACATTACAGCAAATGTTGTGATTATATTAAATAAACAAATGCGTTCGCGGACGTAACAAGACATTCATTCTAAGAGCTGTATGGCCATTTCTTATGTCAAAGGTAAAAAATAACCAGTCAGACTCGTGTAGCGCGTGCTGGTGGTCACGTGACTTTCCGCAGCGCAGTGTGAAGACGGAAAAAAATGGATACAGAAGAGACCGACGCTGAACTTGTGCCCAGAAAAAATGCAAGCTCTGTTATTTGGCAATATTTTGGTTTCAGGATATCGGACACTAAGCAGAAAGAGGTACTGCGCAAAATTGGCAAAACTAAAGTCGCTACATCACATGGCAACACGACAAATTTATATCAGCACCTGAAGCAACACAGAAAAGTATGATAAATGCATGGCGGTAAAAGCCAAGAGTAGTAAAAAGACCAAACAAAGCACAACCCAGTGTGAGCAAAACAAAACAACACATTATTACAGATGTGTTTGTAAGTCTCAGTAAGTGACGTAGCGACGTTGAACTTGAAATAACTCCAGTGAAATTCTTTTTAACTCCTACGGACCTTTGGTCAAGCAGGACGACGGAGACATATATTAGCCTAACCGCGCACAATGAGTTTGAACTGAAAAGCCGTTGCCTGCAAACATCGTATTTCCCTGGCGATCACAGCGGAGAGAACATACTGTAGCCGCGAGTTTAAGAGAGGCACTGGCTGCATGGGACCTCTGTAAGGATGGTTTGGTCGCAGTCGCAACAGACAACGGCACAAACATCGCCAAAGCGGTGGCGCTTAATCACTGGACTAGGTTACTATGCTTCGGGCATAGACTTTATTTGGCCATCGGGAAGTTAAATTAATTTAATCTTTTCATATTTAAAGCCACTTAACTGTATGTTAGAGAGGACAGCTATTAACAGATTTATTTAAAAATTAAATGGAAATACAGTGTATGAGAGTGTATGACTCTAAAATTAATGTTTAACCCTGTAAGACCCAAATATAGAAAAAAACGAGCAAAAAATTTTTTGACCTCTCAGATATTGTTTTAGGAGGCCTCTGATGTAGGAATTAAAGATTTTTCACATTTTTTATTTTCTAGTAAGTTTTTAGGGAAATGTTGTAATATTGCAACGTTGGGCCTAGTTGTGAGCAGAATGTCTGTATTTGTACTCACTTTGCCTGAACTGGTATACAGAACATTTAAACATTTATTTGCAGGGTTGTTCACTTATTTAGCCCCATAGCAGTATATATCATAAGTAATAATCACACAACAATCATATTTTTTATGAATAAGCATTTATTAATAACATTTTTGGAAATAATTATTTGGTCACATTCAGTGTGGTTTGAATAAATGTGTTTATTTGCAGTGATAATCCCTAAGACAGTTCTTTTCATCTGAGAAGCACAGACGAACATTGCACTTGCTACACAGTGTGTTTGTGTATCCATTGTTGCAGTGTCTGCAGCGACCTCTCTTTGTCTTTACTGGGAAATGTGCAATCATGTCTTTGCGTACATCCAGTGGGGGGTGGTCCGATGACCTCTTGGCTGGGGGATTCACATCTGATGAGGATGGTCTCTTCTGAGGATCCAAAGGGCTCCCTGATGATGTGTTGTGCGTGTTCACCAGGATGAGAGAGGATGCAAGTTGTGCCTGAAACTGTCGCCTGTTCAGTATCTCTTTCTTAGTCATCTTCAGAGCTTTACAGTCCCGCTTGTAAAGGAGCCAGCCGTTAATTACAGCAAGGATGATGGTGTGCCAGAAGATGTAAATGTACCAGCGATGAGATTTCATGGGAAACTTGTACTTGGCAGCAAATGAGTCCAACAAATCCACACCCCCCATGTGTTTGTTGTAGGTACCAACAATGTAAGGCCTCTCAACATCAATGATGGTTTTAGTGGCTTTGTCCCACCGCTGAATTTTCTGCACAGGTTCTGGTCCAGCAAAGGATGACACAAGTGTGACCGCTCTGTTGTCATACCATTTGACAGCACAAATGTTGTGGTTCCCCTCCACTCTGACATCAAAGCTTCCTCTCCCCTTTTTCTTCAAGCTCTTCTCATCTTCAAGGTTGCAGTTGGGTAGACGTACCTGCCTCGCTGTTCCCACATAATGAATTCCATGCTCAAGAAGCTTGACCACGAGTGGGACACAGGTGAAGTAGTTGTCTGCGTAGATCTTGTAGTTTTGACCCTTTGGAAGTGTGGAGGCGAGCTTTATCACAACATCACCTGACAGTCCAAGTTCAGATTTCGCTTGTCGTTTTCCATCTACACTCCCTTGGTAAACATCAAAATCACAGAGCATGCCAGAGATTCCAGTTCTCACCCACAGTTTAAACCCCCATGGGTGTGGCTTGCCACGCATATATTGTTTGATGTTACTGAATCTCCCCTTGAAAGGAATCATCATTTCATCCACAGAGTTGTGTTCTTCAGGTACCACCTGCAGGCATCTTTCCCTAAATGAATTTAGCCATGGTCTGAGTTTCCAGAGTTTGTCCTTCTTTTCCATCTCTGACACAGTTAAATTGTTTATAAAGTGTAATGAAGTCAACAGAGATTGGAATCTGTTCCGGGACATCACATCAGAAACAGGGGTGTACCGTGTGTCTGTCTCCCAATACATACGGACTCCAGACATTTGCATTAGGCCCATCTTCAGGTACATGCCAAGCATCATCTCAATTTCCTTATTATTGGTGTTTACAGATGTTCCATTTTTTTGCAAGCTGTACTCATTTGTGTTTCTTGTCAGAGTCTCAATCATATCTTCCGTCACAAACTTTTGGAAGTACTCCAGTGGGGTCAGAAGGGAGGTGGCATCATTGGTGATTTCTGAACCAGAAAAATCTGTATTAGGACTGATAAACTCCTTTTTCAACCAACGAAACCTGTCACGGGGCACTGTGTGTTTTTTTGGTTGGGGCGTGATGTCCACATCATCATTAGCTGGGCAGTCAATGGGTTGGTGGTTTTCTTTGTCCATTTCACCTACTTTCTCTCTCCATTTTGGACTGCAGCAATCACATCCTGCACACTGAATAGATGACCTTTCTGTATTGGTGGCATTCTGAAACTGAAAAGGTTTGGAAAAATGTAATTAAATATGTGAATAACACATATAGGTCTTTTATTGTAGCAGATAAACAAAGAATAGACAGGGTGGTAGACCATGTATCAAGGGTAGAGAGCTAAGTATTATCCATCAAAGTATAACCATTTCAATGCAAATGCTGATCAAAATTCCACTACATTCAAACAATGCTGTCTAATTGGCCTATTATAGTCTACTTATCGTACTAAAAGGGACACATGCATCCCCCCAGAGCACTAACAGGTTCACATTCAAGACCATTCACATCTGTCCCTAAACAATGCAACAGGCTACCACTCTGACCCAACGTTGTAGAATTACAACATAGACATAATAACCTCTAAATCAAATTTTATCAATGTTTTCTAAAATAACTAAATATGTATATGTTCTAGACATTGTAATAAACATAGAAAAAAATATTTTAGAGATTTTACTTACTTAAATCTTGACAAATCCAGGCGTGCAAAAACAGGAGATCAGCTCAATGCGAAGTTTGCAAGTAGAGTAAGTTCACGGCAAGATGACCAGACCTATAAACACTTTTTCCATCCAATAGCATCATGAGTACAAACAATAGGACCCATTAAATATGTAAATGTGGTTTTGAGGAAAAAAAAACATTTGCTGGCCTTTTTTTAGAATTGTTAAAAGTGATGTTGTAATTCTGCAACAGTGGGCTTTACAGGGTTAAAGGACACTTTTCTTTCCTTTAATCTCTTCATCATTAGATTAAAAATGGTGAGTGATTTAATAAGAATACCAATAAAGTATATGTTACATCCTCCTTAAATGTCCCTGTTTTGGGACAAAATGTAAAAAAAAAAATTTAAATGGGTATTTGTTTTATTTATCTGTACTTTTTACTTTTTAATTTTATTTTAAAGTTAATTTAATGTAATTTAATTCAATAATGTAAAGATGTTACTGTTATTTAAATTTGTACAATTTTGTTTTAATTAGAAAACATTGTTCATTTGTTCATAGTTGCTAGATTGCACTGTACACCATATCTCAGTTGAGAAATTTAAATTTCTGCATTATTAGTAATGTGGGTGGATTTTCCTTGATAACAAGCAAGTTGAGTCATACCACTTGTTTATCGTATCGCAATCGTAAATCGCAATTTTGACCTTAATAATCGCAATATGACATTTTTCCCAAATCGTGCAGCCCTAGTGCAGAGTTTCAATTTATTTGACAGCTTTATTCTATGTGCTGCAAAGTTTACAAGTAAGTATTCCAAGGCAGCCACATTTTATATGAGCAGTACTTCATTTTGAGAGCAATTACTCTTCCTCCACTCTTTTTAAACACGCGCATGCACACAATGAAAACGCTGGTTTATCAGAAAAATAAACAAGAAATCTCTAAAACTCGATAGAGAAAATGGATTTTTAACTCCTCTAATGAGACTTGCTTTTGCCTAACATGCGCGCTGTACACACACGCATACAGACACAATAAAATGTGTTTTCCACACACACGTGGTCACATTGTTATAGTAAACAGTACACGCATGCACTAATCAACAAATGTTGATTTTACCAGTGAGCTAAGACCCATCTTAGGGGAGAGACGATTGCTCACAATTCCGAGAGAGCAAAACCATTGGTTCAGTTGTGATCACGTGACGCTCGGCGTCAAAACAATAGGCGCATGCGTGATACTCGGTACTTGTGTATCATGACATGATCGTTTCCAAGTCTTTTTCCAAAATGTATTAAAAATCTTTGCTCGTCTTGCGGAACACTCACAAACCGCGTTACTCGCAATCTGAGGTTTCATTGTGTAAACAAAGAAATAGATTGGTCTGTACAGTGGCCAGAACTTGCTCTTACAATGATATCTTTGTTTCATACTTTGGAGGACCCGTAACCAGTCTCAGAGAAATTTTTGTACATCTGTTTAGACGATTTTGTTACACCATCACGCAAAACTGTCTTGACTGAATTTAATTAAACTTTGCCAATCTTTCTGTATTTTCCTGGAGTTAAATCTGTGCCATAAATTAAATTAAGGACGTTATGGACAGTTTTGTGCCTGATTACCTCACGGCAGCCATCGCTTTTTTTGGATAAATACACCGCAACAGAGCCAATCAACACGATAGTTTACATACGTGGAATACACAGAAACTACCATAATGCCCTGTACAAAGTGTCCAAATCCTTATGGAACTCACACACATGTGATCTTACAGCATGACTTACTCCAAAAAAAGTTTGTAACTTAAAAAAAAATTATCTTCAGACATGTATGTTTTATATGTACAGTGGTGTGAAAAACTATTTGCCCCCTTCCTGATTTCTTATTCTTTTGCATGTTTGTCACGCTTAAATGTTAACCGTTAACTGTTAGTCAAAGATAACATAATTGAACACAAAATGCAGTTTTTAAATGAAGGTTTACGTTATTAAGGGAGAAAAAAAACTCCAAATCTACATGGCCCTGTGTGAAAAAGTGATTGCCCCCCTTGTTAAAAAATAACTTAACTGTGGTTTATCACACCTGAGTTCAATTTCTGTAGTCAACCCCAGGCCTGATTACTGCCACACCTAGGGTTTCAATCAAGAAATCACTTAAAGAGGAGCTACCTGACACAGAGAAGTAGACCAAAAGCACCTCAAAAGCTAGACATCATGCGAAGATCCAAAGAAATTCAGGAACAAATGAGAACAAAAGTAATTGAGATCTTTCAGTCTTGTAAAGGTTATAAAGCCATTTCTAAGGCTTTGGGACTCCAGGGAACCACAGTGAGAGTCATTATCCACAAATGGCAAAAACATGGAACAGTGGTGAACCTTCCCAGGAGTGGGCGGCCGACCCCAAAAATAAAGTGGCCAAAATTACCCCAAGAGCCCAGAGACAACTCATCCGAGAGGCCACAAAAGACCCCAGGACAACATCTAAAGAACTGCAGGCCTCACTTGCCTCAATTAAGGTCAGTGTTCACGTGAACACAGTGTGTTGTGGCATGACCTTAAAAAGGCGGTTCATGCTAGAAAACCCTCAAATAAAGCTGAATTACAACAATTCTGCAAAGATGAGTGGGCCAAAATTTCTCCAGAGCGCTGTAAAAGACTCGTTGCAAGTTATCGCAAACGATTGATTGCAGTTATTGCTGCTAAGGGTGGCCCAACCAGTTATTAGGTTCAGGGGGCAATTACTTTTTCACACAGGGCCATGTGGGTTTGGATTTTTTTTCTCCCTAAATAATAAAAACCATCATTTAAAAACTGCATTTTGTGTTTACTTATCTTTGACTAATAGTTAAACGTGTTTGATGATCAGAAACATTTTGTGTGACAAACATGCAAAAGAATAAGAAATCAGGAAGGGGGCAAATTGTTTTTCACTCCACTGTACATGTATGTATAAAGTCATTGTTTGTTCATTCTTCCTGCGGGAAGGTTAAAACTAGTTTGTCTTATATGTTCACTGTGGTGCTAATAAAGCAGTCACATGGGATGCCACTATCATATAAAACAATGGTCCTTAGAGTTTTTACATTTATAATAATAAGGGTCAAAGGTTTGATTCCTGCCTCAGGTCTGCATGCATGGAGTTTGCATGTTCTCATTGTGCTTTGAGGGTTTCCTCCAGCGGTACAAAAACGTGAGGTTTGGCTAATTGGCGTTCAAAAATTTCAGCATGCGATGCATTGACTGGTACCCTGCCTCTTGCCCAGAGTCTCCTGGGATAGGGTCTAGTCCCCTATGACCCTGTGGCATAGAAGATGAATAAATGAATGTGGGTGATTCCATCTCAAATGAACCAGTGGAAGAGAAATTTTCCACCATCACTTCTCAGATTTTGCTGATTTTTTTCACCAATTGTTGGTATTGGCATGAAAATAAAAACCCCCAATTTTTTTGTCCCAACTCCCGCTCGTTAAAAAATCTTGATTTTTGGCCTCGACGCGCTTTAAGACGTGCCACGCTCCTTTTTGAAATCCTCTTTTCCTAGATAACTCACTTGCTGTATGTCATATGGAGATGAAACTGGGTATATTTATGTAATTCTTCATGTAGATTCAGATTCTGCGATCAGAATTTGGCTATCTCTTGTGGTTATGGAGATATTTCTGAAAAAACATTTTTTAGGGGTACCCCTTTTCGAAAATAAATAAAAACCAGAGGTGTGTTATGCCCTGTTTTATAGAAATCATCAAAAATGAATTGTCCAGGTTTTGCAAATGTTTTACGATTTGATACACATTTTATATACAGAGAATGTACATGGATCTACACAATAGGCCTTATCTACCAGTAAATGTGTTATTTTATGGTGGTACATGTAAGATACATGTATCCTGTAACTAAACCATTCAGGTTCATACTGATCAGAAAGTTGAATCATCTCCAACCAACTCCATGAGTGACCTCGCACTCAAGGAACTTGAGGATGATTGCATCATCTTTTTCTTCGTACTAATTGAGTGTGTTTCATTTATGTTAATTCTTTTACTGAATCTTTCCAATGTAGTTTGTTGTCTTAATCACAATCTGATTACCAAGACTTAATGGCAAAACTTGTCTGTTCTTTGGATTCTTGTGACTATATGTTGCACAGGCGTGAGCAGTGGCCCCCAATCAAAACTATCTAATTATCTTAAATATTTTTGGCCATATTGACCTTCCCTAATTATCACAATATATATTTGAACATTTGCGATAACGATATAATTGACGATATGATTGACACGAGACAAAATACTTTACAATTCCAAAACTTTATTAGTGCAGAAAAACCCATCAACTTATTTTCTATTAACTAGCAGCTGTTTGTATGTGCATTAAAGCTATATAAAATTTTAACAGTGCAAATGCAAATTCCTTGCTGACAATTTAACCAAAAGGCATTTCCAGTGGAAATGGGCTGACATATCCTGAGCATAACCATGTATAATATACACAAAACTTAAAAAGAGTTGCTTTGCAACATAAAACTGCAGTGTGGTAAATAAATAGGTCAAATAATAAAACTCTTGAGTAAAAACAAAACAAGCAAACGAAAAACATGGATAAATTATGCTACGGCTCATGGAAGTTTTTCACGTACTTTAACAGCTTTGTTGTACTCAAACAAGTGCTTCTGCTTTAAATTATAAAAAAGGTTTGTGGTGTTTCCTCCCTTCGCCACAACGACCCGCTTGCATGTTATTTTCTACAAAAAATAGTGCTTTGTTGGGTATCTGACAGGCGAAAACCAAACCAGTTCCACACTACTGAAGTTGCACCATTTTTACAAACCAATTCTGGTTCATCAACGATCTGCTTTCGCCCTTCTCATTCTCCGCCGCCGCCATGCTTTTTCCCCCATAAAAATGTATGAAAACAAAGGCACTGCGCATGCGTGTTTTACCCCTATTCAATCGCGATATTTCACTTTCTTATTATTGCCTAACATTGTACTGGTATTACCGTGAAAGGTATAATATGGCCCAGCCCTAATCTTGATGGTATAATAGAAAATGCTGATTTGGACCCAGATGACACTGTTCAGTTCAAGCAGTAGAATCATGAAAGCCATGGCAAAATTTCTGACATGTCTTTGTGTCTGATTTTATTATGAGACTGTTTTTATTATGTATAGCTCATCACTATACAGCCAAGGCCCAAGCTGTTTATTTAAAAGAACTCCAAGAGAAACAGTCTTTGACTAGATATGCATTACAGAAGAATTTAAGGTTACTTTTACTTTGAAAGGATCAGATTTTATGAGTATGCATTAAGTATTCTACAGATATTGCAGTACATTTCTGTATGTCAAATCATAAAATGTTGCAAAACCTGGACAATTCATTTTTAAAGATTTCTATAAAACAAGGCAAACACAACTCTTGTTTTTATTTATTTTCAAGATAAGGTGATGTGAAGTAACCCCTATTTTTTGGAGTGACATATATACATGCAGACCTTGGGTTCTGGGGGGTCGAAAAGGGGTACCCCCAAAAAATGTTTTTTCAGAAATATCTCCATAACCACAAGAGATAGCCAAATTCTGATCGCAGAATCTGAATCTACATGAAAAATTACATAAATATACCCAGTTTCAGTGTGAGTTATCTAGAAAAGAGGATTTCAAAAAGGGGCGTGGCACGTCTCGAAGCGCGTCGAGGCCAAAAATCAAGATGGCTGCCATTTTTTTAACGAGCGGGAGTTGGGACAAAAAAATTGGGGGTTTTATTTTTTATGCCAATACCAACAATTGGTGAAAAAATCTGCAAAATCTGTGATCATGTGGTGGAACCCACTGGTTGATTTGAGATGGAATCACCCATGTTCATAATAATTTTTTTTTTTTTTTTTTACAATTATAAATAGTAAATAAATAACACGCACACCTGTGATCATCGACCTGTTATCGGTATTGTTTGCTTGTAAACAGAATATAACTTACAAGCCAACCCATTCTTGTGTTATTAGGATCACATTCAAGAGATCTTCTCTACATATGGGAAGATTAAGATGATTGACATGCCATCGGACCGATGTCATCCAAACCTGTCAAGAGGCTATGCCTATGTTGAATATGAAAGTTCAGAGGATGCCCAGAAGGCACTGAAACACATGGATGGAGGTAAATGTTTGTTGCAACTTTACTTTGTAGTGTGTTTTTGCTAGGGATGCACGAATACCTGTTTGTAAGTTAAAGTACTATTTGGGTTGTCCATTTGAGTATTTGCTGATATTGAGTACTGATAACACTATCTGCTGTTGTCCCAGAGTAGAATGTGACACAGTCTGAAACGTATCATTAAATAGGGGTGCAAGGATGGATCAATAATCAAATTGGTTGGCATCCAATTAAATTGTTGATTTGTTGATTATGCCATCATGCTTGATTGATTCTTGCACAATCTGATAGGTAGGCTTACTGGAGCGAAGTAAATAATAGCATTATAATACTTTCACGAGCAAAAATCTTCGAGAAAAGTTTCACTCTTAACTCAAGCAAAACAGTCACTGGAATCGGAGGAAAAGACTTTGTAGCCAGAGTCAGGTTAGTGGGGAAGGATTCACACTTAAAAAAAAAAACTTGGATAATTGGCGAGTGCTTGTTGCAAGTTGGGTTTTTATTTCTAGTTCTCTTAAATAAACCTTTTAAAATTAAATACTCTTTATTTAAATACGCTTTCCAATAGGCATTTTTGGGAGCACTTCAATTTCGACTGGACAACCTCACCTCCTCTTGCCTCACCACAGCAGAACTCTCAGCACAGGAGTTTCTCGGGGATGCCTCTTGTGCCCATACGCAGGGAAGGGTGGGCTCAAGCATGATACAGCATACTCGGGAAGGGATCGAATTGGATATAACATACAATTGTACCGGAACCACAGAAATGGGCCGCTGTTTAGAATATAATGTCATCAGTGCCATCTTTCTTCCTGTGTATGTAGCACATGCCAGTCTCATCCTGCACACCCATAGCTGATAAAGTAGCAAGGCATCCAAGAACACTGCTTTACATTATTTTGTAAAATATCTATTATTAGGCACAATGTGCGGGTTGATTTCCTTGATTTTTAGTTTTCCTGTTTAGTTTTCTCGTCAATTGTTGATTCTTAGTGACTAACAGTTGGCTAGCTGTCCAACGTTAGCCTACAAGTTTCTGGATAAAAAAATATTAAATTGTTTAGCCCTGTAAAGAGAGACTATCTTTTCCCTGACTAGCTTGGTTCCTATCCACTGAGAGAAGTGGGTTTAACCCCTGCAGCTTAAACCCATTTGGTCCTCTCAAAGTCTCCTAAACTGATGCTATTTAGGAGGTAGTTCTTTACAATGTGATATGAGTCTAATACTTTTATTCCTAACACTGCTGCATCAATTACAAGAATAAAAAACGTTTCCTTTTGCCTGCAACAGTCCAGCAGTGGGATTTTGTTTGTTAGCAACAGGCCTGGCACAATAACGTGGCCTTTTTTTTTCTTTTTCTTTTTTCTTTTTTTTTTACCCGGGGAGCACGCCTCCAAGATGCGCTGTTGAGCCCGATTGACCACTTCAGTTAGCTCTTCACAGTATTTAAGCAGTGTGCTAGAAGTCAACTGTCTGTCAACAAGTCTGTTATGGCATCCTCCCTGCCACCCCACCATGATGGAGCTTAAACAGTTGCAGTTTTAAAGTTTGATATTGGCATTTATCATGGTTACATCAAACAATTTCTTGAAGTGAGTTCCATGGTCTGACTGCGTATATACTGGAGTTACCCAGCAATGGAAAATCTGTGGTTTTTGTTTTGTTATTTATTATTGGTGATAATGTGCATTGTTGAGTGGTTTAGTTTGAATGAGCTTCACAACAGGGACATGGCTGGTGAGCACATTAATAAAAACTAAGCTATCCAGAAAAAACACCTAAAACATACTCGTTTTTTTTTGGCCATCAGCAACTTCCACTAGCACTTGCCATTATCCAAAAGCTCACAAATAAGTACAAGCAAGTATATCAGGACATTTCTGCTCTGCTTTCCCTGAAGTAATTAATAGATATGCAGGACTAGATACACAGGTGAGCTTTATTTATCTACTTCGAAAGGCAGAAATATTAGGGAGCATATAGCAGTTAAATTCAGAATTTTTATTTTTTTTGTCTTCTGCATCAAAAATGGCAATCTCAATGTCTCCAAGATATTTGAAAACTTGCCATTTGATTTACTTCTGCAGGACACGCTTACAGGGTGGGTGAAAAATTAACTAGGCAATATTTAAACGGTAGAGAACTTGTATCACTGGAGAAACACCCCATTTTGCTCCAACTGTGTGTGCGTGGTTAGACCAGCATTTTTTTCAGGACGTTGACTGGGACGATGCGGACATCATGAATGGCTGTCAAGCAATCCTTGTATGACCCAAACTTGCATTCAATTTGGGTGCGCTAAACGGCCAAAGAAGTCAAAACCTGTTTTATACAGGTACGTTTTATAAACTAGTTATATTTTGAAATCTTTTTCCCCATCAGGTCAAATAGATGGCCAAGAAATCACAGCGACGGCTGTTCTCACTCAAAGGATGCGTCCTGCCCCACGCAGGCTGTCCCCTCCACGTAGAATGCCCCCTCCTCCACCAATGTGGCGCCGTACTCCACCCCGCATGAGAAGAAGGTCAGTATTCTTTCCTTGGATTTATTAACTTGTAATAAAAGGGGCATACTAGTCAAACTTGGACATTGATAAAAATAGAATGTGTAAAAAACCTTTAAGCACAGTACTGTGATGAGACTTGAAAATCTCCAGACTTTAATAAGCCACAGAAGAAGAAGGCCAATGTATATGTGAATGACCATCATGACTGAGGTGGTTTGGAGCTCACTGTAGTCATTCCCCTAAACATTCAGCAAGCCAACTTTAGCCAACTTGTGAAAGAAACTGTCTGTGAGAACTGTACACATCACCCTTCATGAATTGACACCCTTTGTATAATTCTGCACATTACAGAAACTCAGCTGGAAGTTATTGCCACATTCCCATACAGTCCTGAACTCGCTCCAAGTGATTTTCACATGTTTAGGCCGTTGAAGGAGTTCCTCTGAGGCCATTGTTTCAGACTTAAAGCAGGCGGTAGAAGCATGGCTCTGGCATACTGAAAAAAACTTTTTACCTTGTTGGTATCCAAGTACTAGTGAAATGTTGGGATAAGTGACTTAGTGTAGCAGTGGTTTAGTTAGAGAAATAAAGGTGTTTTTTTATTTTTCATAGCCAAAACTCCCAGTTTGACCTGAGCGTCCCTTTTAGTTTTGTATAATTTAAATGTTTCTAATCTCACATATTTTCCATGACCATTATATAATAGACGTGTTTTACAATTTAAAACTGTTTTATTGCTATAATTTGCAACTTATAAGTTTTTGTATTTTTTCAAAAAAACTAAACATAGGTCTCGGTCACCACGCCGCCGTTCACCAGTAAGAAGACGCTCTCGCTCTAGATCTCCAGGCCGCAGGCGCCATCGCTCACGTTCTAGCTCCAACTCCTCACGATAAAGTCCTACTCAAGAGCTGCAAAAGCCTGTTCAGTGTCTCACCTTTGTTTACAGCAACAAAGATGACATCTTACTCTGTAGTTTTAAATGGACAGTACTCACTAATTTTGTTCTAAGTAATAAATGAATCCTTGTTTTTTTGTTATGTTTTAAAATTTGGTTTCTATGTAAAATTTCTGCCATCATTCAGTTGAGTAATTAATTGTGCATCAGTTTTTGTGCATATGGAAAATTTGCTGTTTTTTCAAGTATTTTTTTCTTTCTGTTTTAAGTAGTTTTTAAGATTACTGGAACATGATTACATGTCTATTGATTAAAATTATGTAGTATGTGTTGATCATAGTTCAGTCCACAATCACTTTTTTTATAGACTAAATGGGTACTGCAGAATAAAATTGGCATCTTTTTAAAAATTAGATTTGCAGCAATTATCTATTAGATCTTTCCTATTTGTATACTTTTCATAATTCTGCAAATTACATTTTTAGTTGCCTTATAAATGCAGCTTGTTCAAAACCCTGTTAAAAAGTAGGTATGTTGTGGCTAAGATATGTGGACACTCCATGTGATGCTATGAGCTTTCTGGACATTCCATCTTAAAATCATGGGCATTTAAACACTACTCTAGCTGGTGCTTAGTAGCGCATTTGCATTATGCAGTTTTCTGCATGTGTACCTGTTTCATACTGCTCCTGCCACACAGATCAATTCATTTGCATAGAACTTTTATCAATATCACTAAGCAGCCTTACATAAATAAAAAAAATCTGGATGTAAATTTTTAAATTGTAGGTTAAAAAACATGCAGGACAAAAGTTAAAACTTCCTGACATAACCTCAGGAGAACCCCCTTGAAAGAAACCATGCTCAAAAGAAAACCCATCCTCATTCAGTTTATACCAGATGGCATGAGGATAAATAAATCTATTCTAAGACCATGTTAAGTAAAAAGTTTAGTTTTGTAACAGGGAATGTGTTTTATTTAACATGGTCTTCTTTCTTTCTTTCTTTCTTTTTTAAGTTGACACTGATGACACGGGTAAAATTATATGTGGCAATATCATGCTCTTACAGTTATTTAAAAGATTGCAGTCAAGCCATCAAAGGGAAAAAACTGTTTCAACAATGCAATTCAAAACAGAAAACGGGCAGTTTTGGTGTTACATTATTAAGCACTCTTTCTTTGCTTTGTGTGTCTGTGTGGTCTACCACTTTGTGGTTAAGCTACTGTTGCTTTTAAACGTTTCTATTTCACAATATCACATTTTTTTTGGGGGGGGCGCGACGACGACGACGACGACGACGACACAACGGGCTTTTGGCAAAGGTTGTATCCTATGTACCTATCCTCGTATCTATGACTTTTTCTAAGTCTAGTGTTGGTAATTACCTTGGGATTTGGAGGGGTGCCGGCCTACTGTGGAACATATGGCGGTATATTGTAGGGTAGAGGCTATCTGTCATACAGCTTGGTCATCGATGCTTTTCATAAAATTTATATGCCAGAGGAATCGAAAATGGAAACACTCCTGAAACCATTTGCCATTTACCCAAAGTTTTAATGGCCAGAGTTAATGTGCTGTTTTAACAGTATTGCGTGTAGTAAGTATATTAATAGGCAATATGTTTTGCCCTCAATCTTGAGCCACTTAAACAGAGATATAGCATATTGTACAGCACGACCGCTTGAGGTCTCTCTCAGCTATGGGCGGGAAAAACACGGGTACTGCGAAACTAACCAGACACAGACGAATTCATTCCGCTCAACAGCTTCTGTCTGCATCTTAAAGGGTGTGAATTAGTACTTTCGTATTCGCATCCATATAGTGTGGTTGTCACCGGTCTGGATCCTGGAATTTCCTAACGTGCGACATTTCGAGCGGTATCATTGACGCTACTTCTGACAGTCGAGAGCAGAATTCCAACTGAAAATATCGTAGCTTTCGGCGTTTATCACATTAAAAGATCTGAATGTCCAGCATGGCTTCGGAGGAAGAGACGAACAGACGCTGGCTTCGGGTGTTTCTGGACAGACCGGGGAATGGGTGCTGTGCTGACTGCGGTGCCCCAGGTAAGCTTTTGCTAACCAAATAGCTCAAAAACTGCACCAGTCGGGTGGAGCGTTGGCTGTGGTTAATGTCGAATGACATTACACATGCACAAAAGAACTCGGCACAGAACAGAATAACGTTAACTATAAACATGCGGAAGCAGACGTTTAGACGTCGCATATTTATGTAGGCTGCAATTTAGCTCAAGATTCCAAACCATTATTTGGTACATCTTTCCATATAAGCAGATTAGGGCAAGACACTGTAATCGGCACCCAACAATGTCAATCTTTGTTGTGAATTACAAAGAAAAAGATCCATCCAGATCTTATCTACGAAGACCGCGCCTAATACACATCTCACCGAAAAGTTGGCCTTATTGGTCAGACTTCCTTCTCTTTTATCAATTATGTCTATTAACATTACTAAGCGCCTAGATGCCATGTGTAAATTAGGGTAGAACTCAGCAGAGTCTCCTAAAATTGTTGAACTGTATGCTCTAGTGCATTTTCTCTGTAACCATTGGTACTGATGTGTTAAAAATAATAGCAGTGTGAAAAAAGCGAGTAAAGCTCCATATCCATATAATAACGTTTCATTTAAATCACACATGCATTAGACCCTGCACGTTCTATTCTGAATCACAGCATGAAAAAAAATGTGCTAAATGTATTATTAGTTTACAGAAAGTGAAGAAAAACAAATATTAGTCTGTTCAAAAAATAGCTGTCATCATTCATCTTTACAAAGTGATGAATTTACAGTTTAAACAAAAATGCTTAAAGTTTAATCTTTCTTGTGCATCTCTGAACTAACATTTAGTTGTATAACCATAGTTTCTAAGAACTGCTTCACATCTGTGCTGCATGGAGTCAACCAACTTCTGACACCTTTGAACAGGTATTCCAGCCCAAGAAACAGCATTTTTAATGTCAGCTCACTCATTGGATTAAGGTCTGGAATTGGGCTGGCTACTTCATAACATTAATCTTGTTGGTCTGGAACCAAGATGCTGCTCGCTTACTGGTGTGTTCGGGATTGTTGTCTTGTTGAAACACCCATTTTAAGAGCATTTCCTCTTCGGCATAAGGCAACGTGACCTCTTTAAGTATTGTGATGTACTCAAGTTAATCCATGACCTCTGAAATGTGATAAATAGGCATAACACCACAGTACGAGAAGCATCCCCATATCATGATGCTTGTCCCTTCATGTTTCACCGTCTTCACAGTGTACTGTGGCTTGAATTCAGAATTTGGGAGTCGCCTAACAAACTGTCTGCAGCCTCTAGACCCAAAAAGAACAATCTTGCTTTCATCAGTCTCCAAAATATTGTGCCATTTCTCTTTAGGCCAGTCAATGTGTTCTTGCTAATAGCTTTCTGGTTTTGGTCTCCATTTTGAAGCATTTTATATCATTTTAGCAGAGCAGCCTATCATTTTCTGCACTTCCTTGTATGTTTTCCCATCTCTAATCAACTTTTGAATCAAAGTATGCTGTTCTTCTGAACAATGTCTGGAACAACCCATTTTATTATTAGAGAGAAATGCACAGAACAACCTTTTCTGCATTTATCCTTGAATTTTTTTATCCTTGAATTTGTTTGACACCTGTTTTTCACAGAATATTTTCCTCTCTAATTGAACTCCACACTGCTATTATTTTGAACATGCCCCCTTTCAATTAATTATTCAATTACACAGAAAACAACAGACCCAACAGTCATGACTTGCATTCACCTGATTCTATTATTCCACTACACCTACAAGTAAAATATTTACCATAAAGAAATATAATTTCTTTCCAAAACAATTGATCTGTTTACTGATGTTGGACTGCTATTATTTTGAACACTACTGTATAAAATAAAGATGCTGTTAATATGAATATTTTGCACAACAACTAATGACTAATTCTTTCTTCACCGAAATTGTAGTTCATTTACCTGAATTTTTCCATTAAGGAAACTCCACAATGGTCACTGAAATAACTTGAGAGTGACAATACTAATTTCCTATATAAATAAAAGAAAGGTTTTGTTTGTACATTGGTGAGAACTCACTCTTTCAGTGCTATCTTTACATTTCATACATTGTAGGACCAGAAACCAGTCTCAGCAAAAAAATCTGCCTGTATGTCTGTATATCCATATGTCTCTTCAGACGATTTTGTCACAGCATCACACAAAACTGGTATGACCAAATTTAATAGAAGGGTTCAATCTAAAACTCACCATAATTAAATCAAAATGTTGAGAAGAAGGGACATTATGGGCAGTTTTGTGCCAGAGTACCTCACAGCAGCCAACACTTTTGGGTCGAAGCGCTTTTGCCCTCCAAGTGGGTGTGGTTATATGCATCACTCAACGGAGCTAATCAACACGATAGTTTAACATAAATTTGCGGAACACAAAGAAACGACCATAATGCACCCAAATTCTCACTAAACACAAACAACTGTGCGACACAGCATGGCTTATTCCAAAAAAAGTTATGTACATTTTGAAAAACGAATCTTCAAAAATGTATAAACAGATCATTGTATGTTTATTCTTATTGTAGAAAGTTTAAAACCAGTGAAGCCTGCTGCTAATTAAAGCAGTCATGTAAAGGGCCACTATGAGGTTAACATGGACTGTTAGAGCAAATATATCTGACGAACCCAATCTGACGTTTTTATGTGCTCTAATCAAAATGTTGAGTAAAAGTGATGTTATAAACCTTCATGTGCCTGATGTAATAATCTACTTTAAAAAGGGAGTGTATTTGGCTGACGACTTAGCATAAACAAACCGTTTACAAAATCAGATTTCTTTATATTAATAAGTTTAATAGGCTTAGAGTTTAGCACTGTCGCCTTGCACTTCCAGTGTCCGGATTTAATTCCTGGCCAGGTTCGATTCCCGCCTTTGTGTGCATGGAGTTTGCATGTCCTCCCCGTGCTTGGTGGGTTTCCTCCCACAGTCCAAAGCCGAAGGGCTGAAATTCAAGGGTTTAACAAGAATATTGCATTAACATTTATTATTTTTTTAGAGTTCTTTTATTTTCAAATGCTCAAAAGTAATTGGACAAACGAACAATCATAAATATTAGATTTTAATTTTCACTAACTTGGAAAGCAAAACTTTGCAGTCATTGAAGAGCTGAAGTCTGGAATCCATGGAGGTCACAAAATGCTGCAATCTCTACCTTCCAGTGCTTTGCCAGGCTTTTACTGCAGTCACCCTTAGTTGCCTATTGTTTATGAGTCTTTCTGCCTTCAGTTTTGTATGTATTATTTGGCCCTTTAAGAACATACAATTTCTTTGCCTTGTGTTGTTTTTTGCATGATGTTTTTGTTCATTATTCATCATATGCAGCATTTCACTCAGTCTGAACAGAAAGTATAATTCAATACACTTTAAAATGCATCCTTTTACTTCTTTTAGCAGTTATGTCATCAATAAACACCAGTTGCACTGACAGCTATACATGTCCATACCGCAAAATTGCCTTCACCAAAATTGACGGTTATGTGACGTGCTTAGGAAACCCCATATTTCTCTCTATTAATTAATCTTATGTTGGCCTCAATTACTTGCATTCATTCCTCTTCGGACTACCTATTGACAATTCATATAAACAGTTACCAAAGGCAGATTAAACTCTTCTAAATAATGCCAGACCATTTATCCCCTAAATTTCAGTCATGATATATCCTAACTAAGAAACAACCTAAATGTGGCCATCAAGTTGTTTAATTACTTTTAAGCCTGTGTAAATGGAAATAAATGGCTATGATTCCTAAATGGTTAATGTTTTTTTTTTTTATTTAAGCATAATGCTCCAGTGTCATTAAGTTTTACATTTAAATATTTCCACATATGTTATGTATCTAGGCTACTTAAACACCCATGTTTAAAGGTGAAAGGTACGTAGATTATATATTTATATCTTTAAAATGATATAGATTAGAATGTTTTTATGGTCAAGGAACTCATTAATATGCATGATATCACACCAGATGTTGCCCATGTCCCAAATAACTGTCTTTTTTTAATGCCTCCTGCAGGTGTCCAGTCGGGCAGGTGTAAAATAAATATGATGTCTTTTTCATTAGTCACTTAATTGGAGGCTTTGTTCGTAACTGTACGGGAGTTGAAGTCGAGATGAATTGAAATCAATTGAGTTGACCCCGAGCATCACAAGATCACAACTGAGCCAATGGTTTTTCTCTCTCTTGTGCTGCGGAATTGTGGGTAATCGTCTCCCCTGCTGGGTCTTAGTGCGTGTCTCTCACTGGTATAATCAACATCTGTGCACGCGTGTACTGTTTACTATAACACTGTGACCTCGTGTGTGCGTGTAAAGCATCTTTTATTTTGTGTGTGTGTACAGTGCGCCTGTACTGTTAATTAAGACACACGTGTGGGTGCGTGTAAAGCAAAAGCAAGTCTCATAATGAGGTTAAAGATCTATTTTCTCTTTCTCTCTCTCGCAGCCTGATTCCGTTATGTGTGCGCACGCGAGTCATTGGGCACTGTGCTCCTTCCCTCCTCCTCTCGCCTTCACCCACCCCCCCCTTCCTCTCGCCTTCACACACAAACACACACACATACACACACTTTAACGGAAACACTGCTCTGTCGCGATTCTTTTCAAAGGTAAAGTGCAGGTTAATTTGTTTTATTTTAACTTTACAGCAGTGAGTCTGTTAGTGTGCGCGCAGTTGCGTGGGAAAGAGCTGCTCGAGCTCCTGCGGCACCTTCACTATGTTCTTTAACAAGGCTATGGTTCTTTAACAAGGGTAAAAATTCTTAAGGTGTGACTCTTGGAAAGATGCTATGCTGTTTTTCTTTTAAGAGCTCCAATTAAGTGTTTGCAACAACAGATTATTTAACTTGGCATAGTTTTTTACACCATATGGCCTTTCTGACACAACCGTCCAATTTATTTCTGGCTTGGGACTGGCACTAAGATTACCTAGCAACGTATTGGCTGGGTTTGGGCATTCGCAGATGAAAGCCTACTTCTGAGCCACCAATGCCCATTTATTACAGTGCATCCAGAAAGTATTCACAGCAGATCACTTTTTCCACATTTTGTTATGTCACGGCCTTATTCCAATATCGATTCAATTCATTTTTTTCCTCAGAATTCTATACACAAAACCCCATAATGACATGAAAAAAGTTTACTTGAGATTTTTGCAAATTTATACAAAAAAAATTTAATTGAGAAAGTACATGTTACAGAAAAATGTCTGCTGCTTTGAAGGTTCAAATGAGCACAGTGGCCTCCATCATTTGTAAGTGGAAGAAGTTCAAAACCGCCAGGACTCTTCCTAGAGCTGGCCGGCCATCTAAACTGAGCGATTAGGGAGGAAGGGCCTTAGTCAGGGAGGTGACCAAGAACCTGATGGTCACTTTGTCAGAGCTCCAGAGGTCCTCTGTGAAGAAAGGAGAACCTTCCAGAAGGACAACTATATGGGGTCTATATGGTGGCCAGACGGAAGCCACTTCTTAGTAAACGGCACATGGCAGCCCGTCTGGAGTTTGCAAAAGGCACCTGAAGGACTCTCAGACCATGAGAAACAAAATTCTCTGGTCTGAGGAGACAAAGATTGAACTCTTTGGTGTGAATGCCAGGCGTCATGTTTGGAGGAAACTAGGCACCGTTAATCACCAGGCCAATACCATCCGTACAGTGAAGCATGGTGGTGGCAGCATCATGCTGTGGGGCTGTTTTTCAGCAGCAGGAACTGGGAGAATAGTCAGAATAAAGGGAACCGTGACTGCAGCAATGTATAGAGACATCCTGAATAAAAACCTGCTCCAGAGCGCTCTTGACCTCAAACTGGGGCGACGGTTCATCTTTCAGCAGGACAGCGACCCTAAGAACACAGGCAAGATATTAAAGGAGTGGCTTCAGGACAACTCTGTGAATGTCCTTGGCCCAGCCAGAGCCCAGACTTGAATCCGATTTAACATCTCTGGAAAGATCTTAAAATGGCTGTGCATCAACGCTTCCCATCCAACCTGATGGAGCTTGAGAGGTGCTGCAAAGAGGAATGGGCGAAACTGGCCAAGAATAGGTGTGCCATGCTTGTGGCATCATATTCAAAAAGACTTGAGGCTGTAATTGCTGCCAAAGGTGCATCAACAAAGTATTGAGCAAAGGCTGTGAATAGTTATGTACATGTGATTTCTTTTTCTTTTTTTTTTATAAATGTGCAAAAACGTTTTGTCATGTTGTCATTATGGGGTGTTGTGTAGAATTCTAAAGAAAAATAATAATTTAATCCATTTTGGAATAAGGCTGTAACATAACAAAATGTGGAAAAGGTGATTTCTGGATGCATTGTAAATAATTTTTTTATTTTTATTACAAAGAAAAAAATTAACAAAAATTATACACAACAATATACAAAATTTTTAATGGCATCCAATATTTCATGTGTAAATCAAAAATGTTTACGTTTCTGATGAGGTTTATGCAATAAGTGAATAGGATGCACTCAGCTGTACCTCTGGAAGATTGTGAAAAAGCTAAACTAAGAGTGTTAATTTAAACAATTCAGTGACGATGTGAGAGAACAGTCACAGGAACCTAACTAAAGTAAAAAGCCTTGAAAAATGCCAGTCAAAGGTGGGGATCAAAAGAGGACGCAAATGACACAGGCCTGATGCCTTGGTGTAATCTGAAGAAGAAGCTAATTGGATAACAGGTCAGATTTCAGAAAATGGTGAGGTGTTTGTAGCCATAGTGCCATGTGGTTTACTGTAGAAGTAACCACTGTACTCAGAGGATAATTTAAAAGGAGAACTTGCAGCACTGACACTTGAAAATTAAGGAACGATAACAACACTTACAGATCAAGTGAACATAGAAAAACAAACCCTAAAATAAAAAAAACAGCTCTTCAGATAGTCTACAAGGGCTGAAAAATAAAGTCAAAAACCTCTTGAAGAAGCCTAGACCAAGTTGAACATTTAAAAAGCCAGAACCAGAGAATTACTTTAATAAAAGAAATTAATAGGATAAATGTTAAAATGTTAAAAGAATTGCTTAACCTAGGAGTAATATACTGAGCCCATAGAGACCTACGAAAACGCCCAAAAAACATGGACCAATCACAACACCTGTGCAAATACATTACTGTCGGTATATAAGGCTAAATAACAGAGAGCCATGTCAATGAAAATTTTAACTTTCCAGGAATAAGGGATTTATATCTTTAGGAATACTAACAGCGGCTTAATGCTGAGCTGCTGAGAGAAAGATACTCTGCGAAAAAACAGAAGTTAAATTTGTCCTTTTGTATCCAGCCAAATTATGAGTTTCACACAGTAGCACCGAGGAGATCTTTAGAGATCCAGAAGAGGCTTATTGATATGCAGAGCAAAGTTTTGAAACCCCAGCTAAATTTTGTGTGGAAGTCGTACTTTCACGCGCGCATGTACTGTTTACTACAGATGGGGCATTTAAAAACGAGTGTTTTTTTTCTGCGGCATGACGCAATTCTTCCCGCTGACTGCTGCGCTATTCTGCGAGTGCGTGCCTTGCAATTTTCATCCAAGTCTTGTACTTCACAGAATTCCCACCAGGTGGCACATGGAAGAACTCTGCCAGAGCACATTATACGTATAATCATTCAAAGTCTGCAATGTATAGTGTAGTCTATATGCACATGTAACTTAGTGATTGTGTGAAAACAGCTACAATAAATTCAAAACAAATAGACACAGTTCTTATATATTTGTCTATTTGTTCAGAATTTTACACCAAGTTTCTTCTTTGGGTTCTGACAAAGTCGCGTGCATTTTCGGAAGCAGAGCCACGCAGGTTTTATGTGACGGACTGATGTGAAATAAATCAAATATCTATATATAATAATAATAATATTGTTGTTGTTGTAACAGTGTTTTCAAAAATACACATTACATTAATGTTGGCAAACAGCGTTTAATCTCATCTCTGGAGGAAACATTACTCCCTTATGATATTTTATTAACTGTATTTATAGTGAAGAACTGAACAGATGTAAATCTATCAATCTATCCATAAACACACACCTTGATCTCCATTTCTCACTCTGCGCTGCTACTGTCTGCTGAGCTGATTGAAAAATGGGCAGAAAGAAGTGAAGGATCAAAATTTCCTAACGAAGCCCATGCATTTGCTTATGGGCAAACATTATTTATAGGAATGTGACAAATTCCATTTGCATTAAGTACCTCATTTCCAAAATAAATCGGCAATAGGAGAGAAGTTTTGTTAATATATATATCAGGACCAGATGGCAAACCAAGAGCAGATCGTTTTGCTGTTCATCTGTTTAAACGGTTAATTCCTCTTCGCGTCTATCAGGACTGGGGAGGATTTTGATGCTTCCAGGGGAAAAAATGCTTTGCCCCACAATGTGCGTCGAGCAAATTTCATGCCATAGCCCACGACTGAAAGCAAATAAGATAGAATTAACGAACTACTCAGAAAGAAACGATTAAGTTTTCCTCTGTTTTAAGGTGTTGTGCAACAAGCACTGTTTGATACTTGCTTTAAATTCTATACTGTCTTGTGACTATGTGAACAAACTGACAAGACATACAGGGCATACACAGTTCCTATCAAAAAACAGATGATAACAATGTTTAAACATTATAATTGATATTTAACTAGTTTTTCCAGAAAAAGTCAAACAAAATAAAAGTAGACGAAGTAGCAACACTATGAGTGAAAATGAGTAAACTCGGGCCAAAAACCACATAAAAATAAACTATACTCAATTCATTGCGAATGTTTTATTTAAAATATATTATTATATTAAAATGGATACATTTTAACTACAGATGGAGTACTTTTAAATCTAAAACAAATAAACTAAACTATAGTTTGCAACTATTTAAATTATGTAAAGCTCTCATCGTTTAGTGTTTCCTCTTTTAGTACAGACCTCAAGATTTTTTTAACTGACCTTATCTGCCTACCCATATTCCACCGAAGTGAGACCCAGCAGGAGGATTAAGTATCCATTGTATCCCTTTTTGCATGAGGACGCCTTCAATTTTTGACTGATTCCATTGTTGGATAGCTTTACGCAATTCAGTCTCAGCGCCTATGAAGTTTGTTCCATTATCACCTCTCATAACTGACACCTGGCCTCTTCTGCACATGAAGCGTCGAATAGCATTTAAGAGGAGTCTGTATCTAATGACTGCGCAACTTCAATGTGCACGGCTCTTGTTGTCAGACAAGTAAACAATACGCCATATCTTTTAACATTACTTCTACCCCGTTTGACCTCGAAGGGTCCAAAATAGTCTACCCCTACGTTAGTTAACGGTGGGTGATCTGGTGTTATTCTATCACGTGGCAGTTCTGAAATTTTTTGTTCACTATTCTTTGCTCTGATCTTTCTGCATGTCACACAACTGGACAGAAACTTTCTCACAAGGGAATTTGCTGTCGGAATCCAGTATTTCTGCCACAATTTTGAAAGCATATAATTCCTTCCACAATGTCCAACCTGTTCGTGAGTGTTTCTTAGGATTAAAGTTGTAATGTGTGAGTCTTTGGGTATAATGACAGGGTGTTTTGCATGCTCGGGCATTGCAGACCTACCAAGCCGTCCTCCAACTCTTAGCACTCCATCCTGCAGCACTGGATCTCGTTTGGAGAGACAACTGTTTCTTTTTACGGATGCATTACCCTTTTGTAACATGGAAATTTCGTCTTTGAATTTTTGGTTTTGAACGAACTTAATGACTTCGTTTTCTGCCATTGTTAAGTCCTTAATTGTTAGAGACTTATGGTGTTCTGGTATTGAGTTGTTTGCCTGTCCCTTAATCCTTTTTGTTCTCTGTTTAAGCATGTCTTTAACGCAAAGAATCCAGGCAACGGATCTTTTTAACTTATACCAGTCAAAGTAATAGTTAATCAGTTTACTCACGGCATCTGTGCTCTCTGTAGTCTTTACGAGGTTCACTGAGGCTGAGTGTTTAATCTCAATCTCATCCTCCTTCGTCGACAGATCGTGAATGTTCTCAGGCCATTTACTCTCTGTTTTTTTAAGAAAGGGGGACCATGGATCCAATTGTTGTTTTTCATGATTTTTTCACAGGAAACTCCTCTGGAAGCAGCGTCAGCTGGGTTTTTTGAAGTGTTGACATACCTCCACTGCTGTGGCTTGGTTGACTCTTGTATGATGGAGATTCTGTTAGCGACAAAGGTTTTAAAGCGAAGTTTTTCATTAACAATGTATCTCAAGACACATTTGTTGTGCTGTCGGTCCAAAACACAGAGTCCAGCAGTTCTATTTCCAGTTGACCTTTCAACATTTTGTCGTTGTTTACAGCAACCACTGCCGCTGTCAATTCCATTCGGGGGATAGTAGTTTGTTTCAGGGGCGCTACGCGAGAATTCCCCATCATGAATGCACAATGTGTGAGTCCATCAGCATTTACTAACCTAATATACGAGACAACTCCATATCCCATTTCACTTGCATCTGAGAAGTGGTGAAGTTGTGCTGTAGTTGTAACTCCAGAGTCAACTTGTTTTACGCATCTTGCTACACTAAATTCAGACAATTAATGCAACTCTTGTAGCCAGGCCCTCCATCTTTTTATAAACTGTTCGGGAATGTCATCGTCCCAAGTGAGTCTCTCTTTACATAACTGCTGCATTAAGATCTTAGCTGGCAGTATGACTGGTGCAAGGAAGCCTAAGGGGTCATAAATTAAACTAGTGACTGACAAGATTCCTCTTCTAGTCACAGGCCGCTCTTTTAAACTAATCTTAAACTTGAGCGTGTCTGAATTAATACACCACAGCACCCCTAGAGCTCTCCCAACAGGGAGTGCGTCTTTACTCAAATCCCTCATGTCTTTGATTCTTTCACTATCAGGGATGTAAGTTAGTAATGTACGACTATTACTTGCCCACTTGGTGAGGTGAAACCCTCCACTTGCGCACAGTTTGGTGAGATTATTATATAGCGCAACTGCTTGACTATGACTAGAGACAGACTTCAAGCAGTCGTCTACATAAAAGTTTTTAAGTACTGTGTTGACTGCCTCGGCAGATGCATTGCTGCGGTTTTCTTCTGCTGTTTTCCTAAGGGCGAAGTTAGCTACACTTGGAGATGATTTTGCACCAAACAAATGAACGACCATTTTATACTCAACCAAGTCCTGACTCACGTCTTCATTCGGCCACCACAGGAAACACAGCAAGTCTGTGTCCTTTTCCGGAACTTTAACCTGATAGTACATGGCTTCCACATCTGCCATCATGGCAACTTCCTCTTGTCTAAAGCGTGCGAGCACCCCAATGAGTGAGTTTGTCAGGTTGGGTCCCTGCAGAAACTCGCTATTTAATGATATTCCCTGATAGCTGGCAGCACAGTCAAAGACTACCCTTAGCTTTTTCTTTTGAGGATGGTATACACCATGGTGAGGTATATACCACACTTGCCCGTCTTGTCGACTTAGGTGAGGTGTGGGGACCTTGACTGCATGACCCTTTTCCAACATCTCGTTCATGAAGTTTAAATACTCTTCGTGAAAGGAGCGGTTATACTTAAACTTCCGTTTGAGGTTCAGTGCGCGCTGCATGGCTGCGCTTCAGTTATTGGGCATTTAAATAGCTGCTTTCTTAAATGGGAGGCCGATGTAGAAGTGATTATCGGTAAACTGTAGAGAGTTAGTTACAAAGAGTCTAAAACTGATAGTCCTCCTGTGACAACTCAGCTTTGTCATCACAATTCCGTTCAGGAAAATCATGGTTGTACTGTTGTATCAGCATTTGTTCTACGCTTTCGATGGAAACTCTGTTGACTGCAACGCTCACTTTGTCTCACTCATTGTCACATGTGCCTTCCTCGACCGACTCTCGAAGAGGTCCATTTATGGTCCATTCAAGAGCGGTCTTTACTGTTTATGGCCTATTGTGCCTGCTGTTAATTACTCGCCATGGTTCTAGGAGCCTGTGCTCTTTGTTACCTATGAGAATTTCAACTCCAGCATTAATGTGAGGCAGTTTTACTTCGCTGAGGTATGGCCACTTATCGATGTCGTGCTGTTGTGGAATGTTTTCCACTGAGACTGGGATACTCTTTTGTGTGAACACTTTGGGGAGTTCAACAAAGGTGTTTCCTTTCAGACTACTAACCTCTAGGTCAGTAAGCACATAACTTTCTACTTGTTTCCTCGCGTTCATGGTGCTTAACATGATGTCAATTTTTTTACCTTGTACGTTTAAACGCCTTGCTAATGACTCTGTGCAAAAGGTAGCAGAGCTGCCTGGGTCCATAAAGGCATATACTTCTACTGTCTTGTTACCTTTCTTGGACTTTATTTTAGAAAATACAGTCATCTCCAGCCCCGGTACACGCACTCGTTTCGTGACTGACTGTAGCAGGCAGTGTTTGAACTGGTTCGGCTTCGTCAGCCTTTACGATCGCTTGAGCTGTGTCTTGTGCTGCAATATGCAGCATGCGAGGCTGTTTCTTTGAGCACAACTGACATGTGATTTTCTTTGTGCAGTCTTTGCTTAAATGTCCTTTTACTAAACAGCCAAAGCAGAATCTATTCTTTTTTAGAAAGTCCAATTTGACCTTATATGTCTCATTGTTAAACTGGTGGCATTCATCTAGGGTATGATCTTTCGCACAGGATTCACAAGGTTTAGTGAAGGCACTAATAACTAATGCACTACTACTCTTTACTGTAATTGAGTCTTTATGATTTTTACCAACCTGTTTTACGCCGGTTGCAAAGCTGCTACCTCTCTTTCCTTCCATTTTTTGCTTGAATTCTGGAGGGGATTTGTTGCGGTGTTTTTTACCACTAGTCGAAACGTTCAGGTCTCCAAAAAGTGGGTTGGACATTACCTTTGCTTCTCGTTCTACGAATTTCATCAGCTGCACAAACTTAGCTCTTTCCTTATTGCGCTCCTCGTACTCGTATACGTGGCTTCTCCATTTTTCACGCAATTTGTAGGGCAGTTTTGAGGCAATACTCCTCAAGTTGGTAGCATTGTCTAGCTCATCCATGTAATCGATGCTTGACATGGTATTGTAACATTTTACTAGAAACAGGGAGAAAGTTGTCAGCGACTTTCCCTCCTCTGACTTTATTTCCGGCCAGTTGAGTGCCTTTTGCATCAGCGTTGTAGCGATTATTTGTCTATTTCCAAACTTGTCATGTAACAGTCTCATAGCTTCTGCGTAACCACGATGTTCTGGCATGAGCTGGCAGCTTGTCACTAGGTCCCTAGGCTGTCCTTTAGTATACTGCTCAAGAAAGAACAGCCTTTCCAGATTGCTATCAGTTTTGGTTTCGATGGCATGTTTAAAGGCTCTTACAAAGGACGTGAACTCTAGAGGGTCACCATAGAATGGAGGAACGTCGCGCGGAGGTAAGGAAAGTTGCCTCTGACTCTTCGCAAACATTTCTGTAAGATCTGCCTGAAGTGGCATCCTACCCTGAGGCTCCACTATTTCAGTGTTGTAAAGTGAATGTTCGTTACCTTGGGTGGGCCGTCCAATTAGGGTGCTTGACATTATGGGTTTGGCACTCACGGGCATGCTTAAGTGGGTTGCTCGGAGGCGTGATGGCAGTTCGAGGTATTCCATCGGAAGCGCATGCACCACGCGTTTCGATGGTCACGTCCTGTCTTGCAGGACCTTGTCGTTCTTCACAACCCTGATACACTTTTATTTTTGCATTAACCTTTGCAAGCTTCGCTTCGAATTCCAGCCTTTCCTTTTTAACCTTTAATCGTGCTTGGAATTGTGCTTCCTCTATTTCTAACGCCTGCCGTTGCTCTTAGATTGCTGCTTCAGCCAGCAAGGATGCTCTGTTAGCTTCTGCCTGTTTTAGCCGAGCTAAGGATGCTGTAGATGTTGAGGACCTTTTGGATGCTGCCGTCACTACGCTTCCGTGCTTGTTAGGCGCGAGCGTCCTTGATTCCACCATTGACACACTGTCTTCTGATAAAACTCCGTCGTCGAATGTTTGAGGCAGCTTAGAGCGGTTCTGAGTTTCTGTAATCCACGTCTCTACCCTTTTCCTGAATTCTGTGGCGCACAGCAATTTAGACATATACCAGTTTTGCCGATCATGTTCGCGTTCGTTTTCGTTTAAGTGCAATCGCACATCCCTATTGCTTTCAACAAAGTTCTCTAGTAGCGCCTTGTATTTTGTATGGTATTTGGTTTCAACGTCATACAGATTGCAGGCATCGTACATAAACAACTCTAATTCACCAGTTAATGCAGTCAATTGACTCCACTTGCCTTCTCTGGCGTTCTTTAGTTCGTGAAGCTTGTCTGCGGCTTCCTTGTCGTCGGGCGCCATCACATGCTCAGGTTCGGCGACAGCAGCGTTGTCCTCGCCGTTTGACATAGTGAAATTTAAAGCAGGCAAGTCCGTTTATCGCTTTCGGTTTCGGTTGCTCGTTGGCAGTCGATGCGCGTTTTTGAAGTCGCACGTGCGCTCTTCACACTCTTAAATTACTTAAATTACTTCAATCTTCGCAGCAGAGCAAGCTTTTGACTTTACTGTAGGTGCATGTTATTCACAAGTCCTGACGTGTGTCTTTTGTTACACAGTTTTACTGACGACTTCAGACTTTTCGTTGATTTCTTTGTCTCTTGTTTATTTTCAACATCAGAGTACAACGGTTGTTACAGTTTCTTGCATAAATCCACTGTAGTCACGCCAAATCTCTTGCTGTGTTCTGTAGCTTCGATAGATTACAGTTACAACAACTTATTTTACTGTATTCCTTTTAGATTACTGTCTCACGGTCAAAAGCTTGTGTGCTCCACACCTTTCTGTATCCTTCCGTGTCTTAACAACAACTAACAACTGACGTGCGTGATAGACATGAAACTACATAACTGTGGGATGATGTCACAGAACAACTCATGAAATGATGTCACAATACAAATTATAAGTATGATACTTAATGCTTAATGCTTAACTAATAAACTGAAATAAGATAAACATAACAACAAATCACAAGAATGAAATATGGCCCTTACAATCGTGTAAAAGTTGTATAGTTTAAGTGCTTTTGTTTAAACTGTTTGCTAACTTCGGGACAGTCGCATTACATTGCGCAATCACCTCATGAGCGATAGTGATTAGTTAAATGGTGCTAATTTAGATTATCTTCATTTACACGGTGCGAATAACAGTAGAATATTACATTTAGTGATTGTTGTGGTTTTCAGCGAATGCAAATAACAGTATATTTGTGACTATTAGCTTTTTGCATTTCTACAGTTTTTTTATAGTCCACTACAAAGTTAACTTGTAATTTACTTATGCACACATCATTTTATTATACAAAATTACATTTTTTTTGCTGTTTATAGACAACTGAATATATCAGTGAATATATCAGTGAATTTTTTAAACTATATATATATATATATATATATATATATATATATATATAGACTGTATATATTTATACTGTATATATTATATACTACATTTCATTTAAGGTTTAAAATTTAAAAATTAAAGATTATTAAACTCTATATGTGGCTTTTGCATTTTTAAAAGTTTATTTTTATACATAAATAATACCCTGATTTATGGGGTTTTTTTATTGTTATAAGCAAAATAGCTAATTAAAGAAGTGGTTAGGTTTTATCCGATTAATCAAAAACATAATCGCCCAACTAATCGATTATCAAAATAATCGTTAGTTGCAGCCCTAGTTCAAACCAAAACCAAAGCATCCTTTAAAAGTTCATGTTTGGGGGGCAATATCCAGGCTTGGACCAGGACCGATTGCAATATTTGAAGGGATAATGGATCGGTCTTTCTTTGAGAAGTTTTTCATAAAAGAAACCGCCGCCCCATATATCAGGGATCACCAACATTTTTTTCTAGGGCAATGACCTGAAGCACACTGCTGCAAGAAAAGTAATTGCCGCAGAGGGCATTAACTGGGTCAAGACTCCAGCTGAATCCCCTGATATGAATCCCATTGAAATAGTATGGCATGCAATGAAAGACTATATTAGAAAAACAGCAAAACCAACTACAAAGACCGATTTAATTGCTGCCATAGAAAAGCTCTGGTTTAAAGAACTAAAAGATACAATATGTAACAACTACATAAATAGACTGTTTAAAGTTTTTCCAGTCATGGTTACGAATCAGGGTGGACATACCGGAATTTAATAGATGTTCAAAACACAAATTAGAGTGTAATCCGTCTTAATCTGTATTTCTGCCTATGTAATCACTCAATAAAAACCTTACAGTAATGAAAACGTGGTCTGGTTGTATTAAATAGAAACATAAGTAAAAAAGCCTCTTCAGCTTGCTCTTTTAGTTGGAAAATAGCATATATTAAACTGATTAAACTAGCTAATGACAAGATTGTGAAAATGATGGAGAGTTATTACAGATCGTCTAAGCACCGGTCGAACCGTTTTTTACATGTAAATTATATTTCGCACCTCATTGGGGGAAGAGATGGCGAGAAGAGATTAAGTCAAGAGCATACTTAAACCTTCCCCCAATTTAATCCACTAACAAACATCATGCAGTTTACAGTATATTGAAGCTGTGAAGCAATCAAGGTACAATATTAAATCAGATCAAAACAGATCAGTGTATTAAAACTATTATAGTATGAGCAGGCTCCTGTTTTGCAAATCACTTTAGATGAAAAACATTTTTCGGCCAGGAAAGCATGGCAGCGGGCTTGGTCTCGGACACTTAATTCCACCGTGGGGGTGGGGGGTGGGAGATGGATTCAGCTAAATGATTTGTTGACAGTGGGGGGTATTTTGAGCACAAAAATGAACAAGTTTTATTTTAAACTTACAATATCAGTCTAAAAATATATCACCATAGGAGCACGGCTCGGGAGCTGCAGCAGAAGCATGAAAGGCTCGCACTTTCACTTAACAAAAGGCAGCGTTATGATCAAAAGGATGATAAACACGTGTGATTTATCGATAAAATGCAGACACATACCCCCAGAAATACAACAAACAAATATATAGGCTACTCGCTAGATAAATGCTGATAAATCCAATTATTAAGTCTGATTATTAAGTCTGATTATTAAGTCTGATTTAACAGCTATCATTAATCTTTTTATCTTTTTTATTTTAGGCAGAAATGTCAGCTCTGTCTTCTTAATTCATCTAAACCTAAACCTAAACCTCCCTACAGTATTTGCCAACAGCGCACATAGTGTGATAACTTCACACCTATCGTGAATGAAAGGTGAGAAGAAATTTTGCAGAATCTTCTAACACAGTGCTTGCTCTAAAGGACTATACTCGACAAAAATATATAGACTAAGAATCATATTTATAATAAGATAAGTAATTAAATAATAAAATTATATCAAATAAAAACTTCATCGACCAAATTTCTCATTCCCTGCTAAAGTAGTTAAATATGCTTATACTGTAGATATGTAGGTTACAGTGTAATAGGACAATCGCAAGTCAATTACAAACTGCATGTAATGTAAAATATGATTAAAACAGTATTAGACACAAATATATGATATGGTAGTAAGTGCATTGAAAAAGCTATTTACACATGAGTGCTCAAATTTAAAGCGAACGCAATTATTAATTCATTGTCTTTATTTAATATTATTCAGCCGTTTAAGTTATACAGTAGGTAGACAAGCGGTATGTGACTTTTACCGTCGCTGCGCACAGCAACTGCATTTGGGTTTTTCAGCTTTTACCGCTGAGTGGCGCTATATAACTACAGACTGACGCCTCAGACCTTAGTTCGTTCTCTCCAGTATTAATGAATCACAGCTCGTCTGGAGCCGCACATAGTTGCAGATAAAATCAATTGAAACATTGTAATTAAACAAATTCATAATCACAGTAGTAACATTACAGTACAAACTTATAATTAAAATTAATTTAAATATTTTTAGGATCGATTTTAAGCAACGTAAACTTAACACACTGAGCCTTTAGATTTTATGTGTAATTAGAAAAGCTACACGTGTGGGGTCTTGCGTCATCTTATATTTTGTGTTCTTTAAATTTGTAGTAGATTTATTAACTGAAATAAATGAAACTAAACGACCATAAAATTAAAACACTGTCAGATTAATGTACAAAAACTATATAGTAAAACTATATAAGCTACATAGCCTTTATAAGACTCTACTTTTATTTAGGTGCGCTCACAATGACAAAAATGATTGCGTATAGAGTGATTACAACCAATTCAATTTATGTTATGATAAAGAAAATCTCCATTTCTTCTATTCCAGTAAAACAGTAATAATGTGAATTTTAGAATCTAGAATCCAGAAGATGAAATTTGCAGAAATTTAAAAAGAAGCCTGAATCACTGCAGGTCTTCAAAATCCTGGTCTTAAAGTGGGGAGGAGTGCATTTCAGTTTATCTGAATGTAAGTGGTGAAAACAGCTGATTCACACCTGGGGAGGGTGAATAATTTGTATTTGAATGTTGCCTGCCATTGTAAAGCACACATGGTAACACTAAAAGAACAACATCCCAGGAGAAATAGGAATAAGAGCCTTTGATTATACAGCATAAATATGATTAAATATTACAACAAAATTTCTCCGCGCTCGGTAGATAAACAACAATAGCCCACGTTTAGAAAAGCAGTTTTATTTAGACTATATAAAATAATCCTGCATCTATTTTTAGGCGTCACAATGGCGAAAAAACTTTACAATTTTGTAAAATAATTAAAGCAAATGCTATTCTGTATTGTTTTCGGTGAACTTGAGCATGTCAGAAAATAAACTGAAACTCCGTGTATACGTAAATTATTAAAATGGTCAGAGTCAGTCTCCTGGCTGTTTTTTCCCCAACGCATTTTTTTTTACTTTATGCGTGCAGCTGAGCGCTGATTAGACCACGAAGTTGAAGACGTGGATCACGATATGTCACAGCGTGCGCCTATGATGGGCGTGCGCCCAAATATACTATCGCTCCTCGCTCACTCCGTAGGCTCCCTAGATAGGCAGCAGGTATGTAAATGGACGAAGCTGCCTATTCGGGCGATAATTAACGTTAGGATCTCGGGTTCTGCATTATAAAAGCATAAAGGCTCGGGAAGTTCGGGAAGTATGTGATACAGTGGAGCAGGACAGAGTGGCATGCGAGCTGGGCGATGTGATGCCAAATTTTTTCTGTAAATCTTCACAAGGTTTTCACACACTGTTGCTATTTTTTTGACCCATTCCTCCCAAAATCTTCTCCAGAGCATCCAGAGACTGGCTGGGCCACTCCAGGACCTTGAATTGTTTCTTACAAAGCCACTCTTTGGCTTTGTTAGCCCCAGATCGATGGAGATTATCAGTGGTCTTGTATGTCTTCTGTTTACTAATAATTGCTTCTACAGTTGATTTCTTCACACCAAGCTGCTTACCTATTGCAGTTTCAGTCTTCCCAGCCTGGTGCAGGTCTACAATTTTGTTTCTTGTGTCCTTTGACAGCTCTTTGGTTTTAGCCATAGTGGAGTTTGGAGTGTGGTTGTCTGAGGTTGTGGACAGATGTCTTTTACTGATAACAGATGCCATTAATACAGGTAACGAGTGGAGGACAGAGGAGCCTCTTTAAGAAGTTGTTACAGGTCTGTTGTTACCCCCTCGCTCATCGTGGGGAAGGCACAAAAGGAAGTCGGATAACACCTGGAACAGCACTGAACCACAAAAAGTGGCGTGGCGCCACATCTCACCGGTACTAGCGAGAACGAGTCACACACCGTCCACCTGTGGATGGCTCACTGATTCAGACTACCTCGAAAGACCACCTGCACCCAGCTCACCAGAAGCTTCATTGTGTACCTGTATCTCTGCGTCACCGGCGAGCACCCGGACCCGCGCCACAGAGCCACGACACCTTCAGAAACCTTCAAAAAGACTGCGGAGCTGGTGGACTGGTCAAAGCGGGACTGGAGCTTTATCCTTTTTCGTCTTCTGTTGGGGGAAGCACAGCGAGCGTACTTTGCCCTCCCTGCAGGGGACGCGGACGATTATGAGCTATTAAAGTCCGAGATATTATCATGTTGTGGCACGACACCTTCAGAAACCTTCAAAAAGACTGCGGAGCTGGTGGACTGGTCAAAGCGGGACTGGAGCTTTATCCTTTTTCGTCTTCTGTTGGGGGAAGCACAGCGAGCGTACTTTGCCCTCCCTGCAGGGGACGCGGACGATTATGAGCCATTAAAGTCCGAGATATTAGCACGTTGTGGGCTCTCCAGTGCCCAGGCGGCCCTAGAGTTTCACCACTGGGCATACGATGCACAAATCCCTCCCCCGCTTAGCTTAACCGCTTGCCCCACATCGCCACCCACTGGCTGCAACTGAAAGTACTCTCCGCAAGAGAAGTCACAGAGCGAGTTATAATGGATAAAATAATGCGTGCTCTTCCGAGGGAAGAGCCTAAAGCAATTGGAATGCGAGCCCCTACCTCCCTTTGTGACATGACGGAAGCTCTTGAATGTGCGCTCACGACTTTTTCCCTTGGACCAGAAAAAAAGAGATTTCCGAAGCGAAGCCCTCTCCGATATGTCCCTCTACTGCGACGTGAGTTCCCACCTCCCCGGCCACAGCGACCAGAAACTCCCCAAGACTAGCAAGTGCCCCCCAAACTGGAACTCAGTAGGGCCTCGACCTTTAAAGGGCTCTGGGCAGGTGGCCAATTACTGGAAGATGGACCCCCCGGCCCCCACCCACTGGGTCCGGATAGGCGGAGTACTGCTACCGGCACTCATCGATAGGAAAAGCGCTGTCACCTTGGTCGTCCCTGCCAGGGCGCAGCAGTGTCAACCCCTCCTGATCACCTGTGTACATGGTGATCGGCAAAAGTGCCAGCGGCCCGCTTTACAGTGGAGGACCTATGGGGAAAGTATGCTATAACCTCAGGAGTTGTACCTAACCTTCCTGTTCCTCTCCTTTTAGGGAGAGACTGGCCGGGTGCACTACCTGACCTGAAACCGGAAAAGAAACAAAAAAAGTGGTAACCCCAGCGCAGGCCAAAGCCAAGGCCTACCTTCCCCAGACCAGCGTGGCTGGCACAAATGGCAGGGGAGGAAGCGGACGCAGAAGCAGAAGGTGAGGCGTGCACTTCTTCTAACCCATCTTGCTCCCTGTCTCAATAGATTAAAAAGGACAGCAGCTTCGCACAACTCTAGTGTGAGGATATACGTCTCTGACACTATTGGGTTCAAGTATGCAAGATAGATGCGAGGGAGAAATCGAGGGCGACGAGACTATGCGGCCCGCGTCGTATTTCTTTAAAAAAAAAACGGCTTACTGTAGTATCACACTGATTGGAGATAATTCCTCATCCTATTATCTGCGTGCCGTTTGAACGGATTGGAATGGATATCATCGGCCCGCTCCCAAAGTCGGCAAAGGGCCACAAATATATTTTAGTTTTGGTACCACAGTAAAGTAAAGCTACCACAAAAAAGCCTTAAGTCCAGCCCCATAGTGACGGTACCTAAGCCTGACGAATCAATACGTCTATGTAATGATTTCCGCCGATTAAACCAAATTACACAGTTCGACGCCTATCAGTCGGATAACACCTGGAAAAGCACTAGACCACAAAAAGGGGCGGGGCGCCGCATCTTACCGATACTAGCGAGGACGAGTCACACAGGTCGATGGCTCACTGAAGGAAGACCCCTACAGTGCATACCGGTGGGTGAAGAATGTATATAGGAGACTTATCCGTTTATCTTCTACCCACAGACTCTGACTACCTTCGAAAGACCACACGCGCCCAGCTCCCTAGAAGCTCCATCTCGCACCTGTATCTCCGCGTTACCAGCGAGCACCCGGGATACACGCGACAGAACACAGAGCCATGACAGGACTCTCCCTCACCATCGCCCTTTACGTGCACAAAGCACGTAACCTCACGTCATTTACCTGTTGCACTAACTAAACAAATAATAAACGCTGCATGTGTAAGTTCACCACATCTTTGTCTCGTCATTTTCGAACCTGCCCAGAGCTTTACAGTGACTAAATATTTTCCACCATAATTTGCAAATAAATTCTTTAAAAATCATAAAATGTGATTTTCTGGATTTTTAAAATTTATTTTGTCCCTCATAGTTGAGGTATACCTATGATAAAAATTACAGGCCTCGCTCATCTTTTTAAGTAGGAGAACTTGCACAGTTGGTGGTTGACTAAATAGGCCCAACTGGGACAATCCTGTGTTTTTTTGGAAAAGTGCTGTGAGAGGATGTAGGATGTGGACCCTCAGAGGTTGCCAGAACTGAAACTGACAATTGGTGGTTGACTAAATACTTTTTTGCCCCACTGTATATCAATCTGCAAAAATGTCTTTTTTTTTTTTTACACCAGACAAAAAGGTAGTTTTTCCTTTCTTACATGTTTGTGGGCCAAACTGGGACAATCCTGTCTTTTTTTTTTGGAAAAGTGCTGTGAGGGGATGTAGGATGTGGATCCTTAGAGGTTGACAGAACTGAAATCTAGGTGTTTTTAATAATATGCCTCATATATGCTTTGTATATATATATGTACACACTACCGTTCAAACGTTTGGGGTCCCTTTCTAACTCCATGATCGTTCCTGTATTTTATTTCTTTCTACATTGTAAAGGAATGCTGAAGGCGTCCAAAAAATTCATTAATCTCCTTTGAACAGTTGATATTGAGATCAAGCCTGCTGCTTATGCTCTGTAAAGACCTTATAATGCCTCTTATCTGAGGTGCTGTTAATTGGTCATTTTTCAGGCTGATAACTCTAAATGAACTTCTCGTCTGCGGCAGGGGTACTTTTGGTCTCGCCCTCATTATGGTGCTTGAGGGATTTTGCAAATTTGCAAATGCACTTGTGGTATTTTATAGTTTTGAAATCCCCAGTATTGTTGTAGAATGTAGAAAATAAATCAATAAACAAAAACAAAGAAATTTGCAAGTGACCATAAACTTTGAACGGTAGGGTATACTCAGCAAAAAGGGAAACGTCCCTTTTTCAGGACTGTGTATATTAATAACAATAATGTTGTAAAAATCCAAATAACTTTACAGATCTCTATTGTAAAGGGTTTAAACAATGTTTTTCATGCATGTTCAATAACCATAACCAGAAAGTAGGCATGTGAGGTCACAGTTCTAAAAGCGCAGGACACTAAAGAGACTTGTCTACCGACTGTAAAAAACACCCAAAGAAAGATGCCCAGGGTTCCTGCTCATCTGCGTGAACTTGCATTAGGCATGCTGCAGGAAGGCATGAGGACTGCTGATGTGGCTAGGGCAATAAATTGCCATGTCCGCACTGTGAGACGCCTAAGATAGCGCTACAGGGAGACAGGAAGGACAGCTGATCATCCTTGCAGTGGAAGACCACGTGTAACAACACCTGCACAGGATCGCTACATCCGAATATCACACCTGCGTGACAGGTACAGGATGACCACAACAACTGCCGGAGTCACACCAGTCTTATGGTGTTGACTCTTTTAGTGTTCATACAAATATTTACACATTAAGTTTACTGGAAGTAAAAACAGTTGAAAGTCAGAGGACGTTTCTTTTTTTGCTGAGTATATATACTCACCTAAAGGATTATTAGGAACACCATACTAATACGGTGTTTTAACCCCCTTTCGCCTTTAGAACTGCTTTAATTCTATGTGGCATTGATTCAACAAGGTGCTGAGAGCATCCTTTAGAAATGTTGGCCCATATTGATAGGATAGCATCTTGCAGTTGATGGATATTTGTGGGATGCACCTCCAGGGCACGAAGCTCCCGTTCCACCACATCCCAAAGATGCTCTACTGGGTTGAGATCTGTGAACTCATTGTCCAGCCTGCACAGTGGTAACAAGGCATGATGGATCCATGTTCTCATTCTGTTTACGCCAAACTCTGACTCTACCATTTGAATGTCTCAAAAGACATCAAGACTTATCAGACCAGGCAACATTTTTCCAGTCTTCAACTATCCAATTTTGGTGAGCTTGTGCAAATTGTAGCCTCTTTTTCCTATTTGTAGTGAAGGTGAGTGGTACCCAGTGGGGTTTTCTGCTGTTGTAGCCCATCTGCCTCAAGGTTGTGCATGTTGTGGCTTCACAAATCCTTTGCTGCATACCTCGGTTTTAACAAGTGGTTATTTCAGTCAAAGTTGCTCTTCTATCAGCTTGAATCAGTCGGCCCATTCTCCTCTGACCTCTAGCATCAACAAGGCATTTTCGCCCACAGGACTGCCGCATACTGGATTTTTTTCCCTTTTCACACCATTCTTTGTAAACCCTAGAAATGGTTGTGCGTGAAAATCCCAGTAAATGAGCAAATTGTGAAATACTTAGACTGGGCCGTCTGGCACCAACAACCATGCCACGTTCAAAATTGCTAAAATCACATTTCCTTTCCATTCTGACATTCAGTTTGGAGTTCAGGAGATTGTCTTGACCATATATTTTCTGTATATATATATATATATATATATATATATATATACAGAAAAAGAGAGAGAGAAAGGTGGTAATATTCTGTTATGGGTTGTTTCTCTGCAATCGATACTGGAGCACTTGGCAGGATATAATTAAAATGGATGGGACAAAATATTGTCAGAATCTTGTGGAAAATCTGCTGCCAGATTTACCTTCAAACATGACAATGACCCAAAGTACACAGCAAAACTGACCACACAGTAGTTGAAAAAGAAAAAGGTTAATGTCTTTGACCGTAGTCCACAAAAAGGTCATCATTAAATTTAACTCAACTTAAGCAGTTCGGCAAAAATAAGTGGGTGAATAGCTGTGCAAAGCCTTGTGTGCCATTGCGATGTTTGTGTTATAACTTTCATATGGATGTTTAAAGTTAAACTGAGCGAATACAGCTGAAAAAAAAAACTAAATGTGTCTCTTCTTTTCAGGCTGCTAAACAACATAACACACACCAACTACCAGTTAAAAAAGTTATAAACAACCCAGAATATGTTTTATATTTTTGATTCATTACAGTAGTTTTGATGACAGCTTGGCACACTCATGGCTTTCTCTCATTAGAGTCATGAGATGGAATGTTTTCAGGTTCACAGGTGTTCTTGTCAAGAATGAATCTGTGACATTTCTTGCCTTCTTAATGTGATTATTGACTATTAGTTGTCCTGTGCAAAGGAATTGTGGGTACAGAAGCAAGTAGTGTACAGTAGTTGTTGTAGCAAGTTGGTGCTGTACAAATCCATATCATGGCTAGAAAATACAGAGAAAATACAGTCATGTATCATTGTCAACATATCATTGTTTTAAGAAATGGAGGTCAGCTTATCTAAAAAATCTCAAGAACTTTCAATGTATTCCCAAATGCTGACACCAAACCAATCAAGCACTATGATGAAACTGGCTCATCCCAAAAAAGGAAGACCAAGAGCTACCCATGTTACAGAGGATAAGTTTATTAGAATGATCAACCCTAGAAACCACCAGTTTACATTTACATTTAGGCATTTGGCAGACGGTCTTATCCAGAGCGACTTACAAAAAGTGCTTTAAAGTTTACATCATTGGATACATACTTACACTGGGTTAACTAGGTTAATAACTAAGTGCCATTAGTCCAACACAACTGGGAAGAGGGTTTTTTTGGGGGGGGGGGGGGGGGATAATTCAAGTACTGGAGAAATAAAAGCGTCTTCAGTCGTCGTTTAAAGATAGTCAAAGTCTCAGCTGTACGGACATCTAGAGGAAGTTCATTCCACCACCTAGGTGCCAGAACAGAAAAGAGCCTGGATGAATGCTGCCCTCGATCCCTGAGAGATGGTGGAATGAGGCGAGCAGTGCTGGAGGATCGGAGGGAACGTGGTGCAGTGGGTGGTGTGATTAGAGCAGAGAGGTAAGTGGGTGCTGGGCCATTTTTAGCTTTGTAGGCCTGCCAGGAGTGAGTTGCAGTAGTCCAGTCTTGAAATAACAAGGGACGGAACAAGCACCTGAGTAGCCTGTGAAGAAAGTAATGGGCGAATTCTTCTGATATCGTAAAGAAAAAATCTACAAGAGCGAGTAAGGTTAGCGATGTGTGGGGAAAATGATAGATGATTGTCCACGGTTACCCCAAGGTTGCAGGCAGTGGTTGAAGGAGTGATTTGGTTGTTGTCCAGGGATATCACAAGGTCTTGACATGGGGATGAGTCACAAGGGATAAACAACAGTTCTGTTTTACTGAGATTGAGCTTCAGCTGATGAGCAGCCATCCAGGTTGAGATGTCTGCCAGACATGCTGAGATCCGGGTGGACACCTGAGTGTCAGAGGGAGGAAAGAAGAGAGTAAGTTGGGTGTCATCTGCATAACAATGGTATGAAAATCCATGCAATGATATGACCTTACAAAGAGACTGGGTATAGAGGGAGAACAGAAGAGGACCAAGTACTGAGCCCTGCGGGACACCAGTAGAGAGTCAGTAGATTATTCAGAGGAGACTGCGTGAGTCAAGCCTTTATGGTCAAATTGTGGCAAAGGAATCATCCTAAATGTGTTCTTCCTAAAGCATGGAGGTGTAATGATGTGGGCACACTTTGCCGGCAACACTCTTGGTGACTTAGTTAAACTTGAAGGGACAATTAACCAGCATGGCTAACACAGCATTTTGCAGCCACATGTCATTCCATCTGCACTTATTGGAATCATCATTTGGTTTCCATCAGGACAATGACACCAAACACACCTCTGAGCAGTGTAAGAGCTATTTGTCCAAAAAGGAGTGTGATAGAGTATTGCATCAGATAACCCTGCCTCCACATAATTACTTGACCTTAGCCCACCTGAAGTTGTTTGGGACGATTAGGACTGAAGAGTGAAAGAAAATCAGCCAATAAATACTGGATACTTCTGAAAGCTCTTTCAAGATTGACTTATGATTTATCGTAATATGGTAATATATGACTCATGATCTTAATACTTAAGATTGCCAAGAGTTTGCCGTGGTGTCATTAACGCAAAAAGTGGCTATAGAGTATCTATGCAGTTCAGGTAAGGCAAGTTGTGTGGCCAGTCAAGGACAGTAATATCATAGTCAGCAAACCAGTTGCTGGTTATTTTGGCAATGTGGCCTTATGTGGCTTATCTTCCTTGTGGAGGGTGTTGGTGACCATTTTCTGTATGATTGTCAACTCGGCCATCATTGGGGGCATTAGTGCTAGGAATGCACATATGCACACAGTTTGATACTGTGATTATACTCATACTTGTACTACTTTATTGAAAACTGCAGCTGTCACGTTATGACAGAACCTAAGCATATTGTGTAGGCCCCTGCAAAGTATACAAGGCCCTTTCTCCACTAACATGTCAACGCAAGTGTCAATGTTAACTATATTTCACCATAAGGACTATATGAAATATCCTTCTCGGAGAGGATAAAATAAAAAAGTAAATTGCGGTAACAAATTCAAATTCTCTTTGTCACGTACACAGTCATACACAGTATGATATGCAGTGAAATGCTTTTTCGACTGCCAGTGACCTTAAAATAAAAGCTTAAACATAAGAAATAAATATGAATAAAGGAAATACATTAGAAAATAAAGTAACTGGTAAAATATACTGTACAAGTAAAAATAAAGATATATTGCAATAAAAGAAATATGGTAAAAAATTAAATTAACTAGTAAAATATACTGTGTAAAGTAAAATAAAATAAAAAATACTGTACAACAGAAATGAAGAAATGACTGAGGTGTGCAAATATGCATAAAGTGACTTCTTAGAGTGTCTTATTATTAAAGTGATTTGTGCAGTGGTCCATAAATGAAAGTATAAGTATATAGTGCAAAAAGTGTGCACGAATGTGTCCATAGTGGCCATGAATGCCCAGTCAGTGTTGGATGTAAAAGAAATTATATTAGTCCTGTATTGTGTTGTGATTGAGAGACCTTATGGCCTGTAATCAGGTAAATGTGTGCTCACCCCTCACCATATATGATGCCAACATTTACAGTAAGGTTAAGTTTATGTGCTGTTTTCTAGTTTTGCCTGTGATATCTTAATTATACCATGCCTGACCTCTGTACTGTAAGTTTTGTGACCATGATTGTGACTCACATTTTTAACTGTTTGTTGTCTTTACCATTCATTGTACTAATGCTTATATGCAGTTGCATTTGTTTACATCTCTATCAACATGACAATCTCATGGTCTGTCTGTGTCTTGCTCGCATATCAGCTGCTTCTAGGGCTATTCAATTCAATTCAATTTTATTTGTATAGCGCTTTTAGCAATTTTCATTGCCGCAAAGCAGCTTTACATAGTCAAAAGAATTATTTAGGTTTGTATGAAATGTGAATTTGTATGAATCAAAATGGTCAGTTTGTCCCTGGTGAGCCATCCGAGGGCGACAGTGGCAAGGAAAAACTCCCTGAGATGGTAATAGGAAGAAACCTTGAGAGGAACCAGACTCAACAGGGAACCCATCCTCATTTGGGTGAAACAGAAAGCAGTAAATGATCTGCATTTATACAGTGTGTAGGGTGGGAGGCAGTTCAGCTATAATAGCTGATGTTAATTGATGTTAATATGGAGTCCAGGTAGTTATTGATTCTATGTTCTTTGACATTGTTCCTGACAAAAGTGAGAGTAGAATACAACTATTTATTAAATATGATGAACATAAATTGGCAATTGGTTATAAACTGCAACTCAGAAAAGATAACGGGGCTGCCAGTGAATTTGAGTTCATATTTGTACGCACAAAATTTAACTCAAATCACTACCTCACAGAAACCTGCCCTTAAAAATAATAAAGAAGCAGGTTTTACATGTCTGCCTGATGTCTCTCATCGGTTTAACCAGGTTGTTGTGGACTTTATTGTGCTAGGAAGTGTACTACAAGCAATGCAATTTCTGGGATCACACTCTAAAAAGCAATAGCAGGTGCATTTGATGATCTGTTTCAGAAAAGTGAAATTCTAAAAAGTTTTGCTTTGCAACAACCACAAGTACTTACAAGTACTGAGATACACATACTCTTCAGCTACCCAACTGGAAATATTCATCTCTTATAATGCCAGACAATAGAATTCTTGATTTTATAAACATTATTTTTTTACTACAGTTCTTTTTTAGAATTATAACTCTTTTGTAGAATCTTAGAGCCAATTTCTACCACATATATGGCACTACAAATGTGTCAGTTAACTATTTATGTTCAAAGAATATGCTAACAAAACATATTTTGAAGGTACATTCTATTTTGTGGAAACTCATTTTATAATTTTTGATTAAAAAAGGGATAAAGGAAAATATTCTCATTTTAACTGAGTGTGTGAGATAAAGGCCATTTTCCAAAAAAAGTCAACTGAGTGCGGTTTATAATTTTTCATTTTAAAAAAATTATATTTAAATTATAAATTTTTAAATTATAAATTTTAAATATATAAATCTTAAAGCCATTTTTTACTTAATCAAAACAATGCCATAATTTAATTGCTATTTCCTGTGATGGATAAAAAAATATGATTTGTAACAGTTTCTAAAAATAGAAATATCTGTTTTTGCAAATTAATCCTTCAATCTTTTCTATTCTATTTCAAAATGTGGGCTATTTGACTGATGGTTGACTAAAATTACCTAAGACCATCAGTCATTGCTGTAAAGGGAACAGATATTAACGGAAACAACTTCAATGTGTCAGTGCAACAGCCATTAAAGTTATAATTAACAAAGAAACAAGTAAAATTAAGTTAAACATATTCCAGTCTTTATATTCAAGCATATTTGTAAACTTTTACATAATAAGTGCAATATGCATGCATGTTCTTGGATATTATGTTGTGTTTTGTCGGGAGTGCACTGGAAGTTGAGAAAGCCACTGAGCTTTAACACGAACTTTTATTTAATTGCCTCTGGTCTTTGGTAATAAAAAAAGTTTCAGTAACTATGTTCTACAGTTCTCTTACCACTTCCTGACCTCTAGCTTATTCTCTCTTTTGGCCCCCTATGTGTTGTGTGGTTTAACTGAAGGAGGGCTTGAAATGTTTTGAGATACCCTCACCTTACATACATGTGCTCCTTTTCTTTCATTCATTTATTCATTCATTCATTCATTCATTTATGTAACTCAATGTGCATTGTCTGTGGCTTTTAGGTCCAGAGTGGGCATCTTTCACTTTGGGTGTCTTTATGTGTCAGTGCTGCTCAGGAATCCACCGTAGCATTCCTCAGATCAGCAGAGTCAAATCTATCTTCCTTGACCCCTGGGAGAAATTAGAAGTAGAGGTAAGTACATGAGCTCTTTAATGCAGTTCTTATATATATGCAAAATATAATGCAGGTTGTCTCCTACTTACGAATGAGTTCCGTTTCAGGACTGCATTTGTAAGTCGGATTTGTTCTTAAGTCCGACAAAGTCAGTCTTACACGCCTTTAACATGAATATACAATGTAAAGCATACCAACCCACTTAACTAAATCTCTGTCTCCTTTTCCCACACTGCCATCATGTGGCCAAAAACCATAACCATGACTTAGGAAATGAATCTCTCACACTGAGACATCACACAGTGTTGTCTCTGCATCCTTAAATTGCAAGGGGAATTCCAGATGTGTGAGGGGGGTGAGAGGGGAGAGATGGGGGTTATTATGTAGGATGACTTTCACACAAACACACACAACCGCACTCATGTTTACTGATCCTAGCAGACCCACAGCCTTAGATGTCTGCTAAATGCAGTCCTTGGTGTGAAGGCCCCCTGCTAACTCGGTGAGGCATAGTAGCCATAGACCTCGATTCTAATGCCACCTCTCAATGTTTGGACTAGGTTCACACACATCGAAAGCTAGTTTGGCAATTTTATTAAATGTCATTGATAATGTGACATATAGGGTGTACTTTAGTGCATTTCAGAGACTACTTGAATCAAGTAGTGTTCAGACTGAGTTTAGACCGAACTCCATCGCTTTGCTGGTGGTTTTACCAAAAAAAACCCATTATACTCTGATGTATGCTGTCGCAATGTAGGCCAAAACACTACACCGCCTAGGAATTGTCCTCCACTGGAATGTTCATCATTAAATTGGACAATTGGAAGCATATGTTGTATAGGGTGTCTTCGTATGCTCTAGCATTGCAGTTTTCGTTCATTCGACATAAGCACAAAAGCACAAACATGTTCTTGTATGACAGAGCATCAATGTCCAAAGTGAGGGCCAGGAAGACATTCAACCCCACGTGCTTGGAGTAACTGAAATGAATTAGAATTCTGACTGCACCCCGAATTTTTATTTGTTAATATAGCATGCACGCAAGCACTCACTCACATTAGCCTTTGCAAACGGGTCTGTGTACACACACTGCTTGATGCAGTCTGCCCTACTTACCCTACTGCTTGTATAAATACACTTTTTAACTTTTGGCTTTTGTTAATCACACATTTTATGTGAATGTTCTGTTGTACCTCATGACATTTCCATGCCTGTCTCTCTTTAGTTGATGTCCTCCATTGGAAACAGTGCTGCAAAAGCCAAATATGAGCAGATGGTGCCAGCCTTTTATTACATGCCAACACACACGGACTGCCAGTGAGTAAAGAACTATGTACTGTGTTCTTTATGTGCCTTTTATCGTCTTGGTTATCCATACTGAATTATGCAGAAGAAATCTTACAACCAAACAGAATGATTTTATTAAGAAATATGGGCTTGGAGTAATATTTACATTAATCAGAATGGCATTGCAGGTATTTTGTTTGTCACATGAATGTTTGAGTATTGCAGAAACTGCTCATCTCCTGAGATTTTCATGCGCAGCTAGGGCTGGACAATAATTCGATATTAACATATATCGCAATAGAATTTTTTTCAATAACTGTGATATGATTTTTAAACACATTTCCGATATTTCGATATACATTTGAATATATATGAGCCAATGAGTTTTTTCTCTCTTGCGCTGCGGAATTGTAGGTAATCGTCTCCTCTGCTGGGTCTTAGTGCTCGTCTCTCACTGGTATAATCAACATCCGTGCACGCGTGTACTGTTTACTATAACACTGTGACCACATGTGTGTGTGAAACAAATTTAATTTTGTGTTTGTTAGCGTGTTTGTACAGCGTGCGTATAGCAAGTCTCATAGAGGGTAAAGATCTATTTTTCTCTCCTCTCGTGTTTCGCGACAGAGCGGAGTTTGTGTGTAAGGCAGAGAGTGTCTATGTCTATGTGTGTGCGAAGCCGAAAGGAGTTGGTGGTGGGTGGGTGCTGTGTGTGACAGACACACACTCACTTTTACCCGAAAGAAGTTGGGGGTGGGTGGGGGCTGTAAAGGCGAGTGTGTATGTGTATGTGTGTGTGCGCGCGCTTCTGCTAATTCTACTAATAAGCTGAGTCTGAGAGTTTTAATTATTTGATAGTTTATTTCACATTTCTTGTTTGAAAAGGCTAAATACAAATAAAAAGTGAACCTTATTTTTTTGTACTGTTTATATATATAATTTTAATAGGAGGAGTCTGGAGGTATTATAGACTTTGCAAATTCAGTTTGCAGACATCCATTGTGTGTGTCCTCTGCAGTTTTTTCCTAAGGCTTTTCAATATTGTCCATATCGATATCGGAATTATATCGTATCGACCAAATTTAAGATATCGTGATATAAATTTTTGCCATATCGTCCAGTCCTATGCACAGCAGTCTCTAATGTTAGCAGTGGACTGAGGCCGATCACTGTTCAGATGTGTATGGGGTTTTTGGGAACTTTCATTTAAAGTGTTTTATTTATTGTGTAATATTATGTATTTTACTATAAAAATAACTATTCTAAACATAAATACACAAATACTGTATAATTAAGATCTGAGAAGGTATCATAAACGTAAAACTTGTATTGGAAGTCTACATGTGCAACATATTTCATTGTTTTATTATTTCATGTAGATTACTGTATAAAGAAACAGAAACCAGTAGAATAGCCTGTGTTCAACCGAACCGCAATTTTTTTAAATTTCTTAACTAGCATCAAGGGGCTCTCACAAATGGCGAAATGTGATTATCTAAAATCTAAAATGTGACTGGCCTAATATACTCACTTGTTACAATGGGGAGCATATGGAACAAGGTCAATGAATAACAAAGCAAACTTTGAACTGTGTCAATGAATAACAAAGCAAACTCTACACCAAGCATTTTTAAATAAACACAGACATCAGTATACTGCAAGCCTATCAAGCTCTCATAATTTCTGACAGTCTGTTCCTCCAGAATGGCAATCTTGTGATAGCAAGTTTTTGAAGAGAGATATAATCCAAGGATTTGCTTTGTAGCAGATTAAGGAAGATTGTCAACTATTGCCACACCATCAGTCTGTGGGTCACAACTAGAATAACAGTCGGCTCAATTATGGTTAGGGGTAGAAAATAATAGAGCACTTTGATTGGCCATTTATTTGCTAAAAGCATCTTCCCCAGAGGGCTTGTTTTCTCTCTCCAGGAGAATCACAGAAGCAGTAGTACACAATGGAAGTGTTAATGTTTTTCCGTAGGTGTGGTAGGAGGTGCTTAAGTATAACAAAAACAGCTTGACACTAATATGCTTTTATTGCTCAGTTGCTGACCACATAACCTGAGCTGGTTGGTAATGCCAGACTTACTTGTGCCAGATTTGCTTGTGCTGATTCCATGTGTATTAAACCACCTCTGTATGGGACTGACTATGGATGCAGCAAGCAGCAAGCAGCAATTCAATTACCCTCTAAAACAGGAATGGCCTCCTCTTCATCTAGTGGCTTCTTAGACTTTTCTGGGCCTGAAACAAATCCACTCATCTCCAGGATGAAGCAAATTCAAGATGGGCTGCCACAGGGTAATGACTTAAATGATGGTCCTATATGGCTGAAATAAAACTCAGATTAACCATGTGACCGGGGCACACTCAACACAAATATTCATCAACACAAATATTCATCTTTGTACGTGCTTGTAGATACTTTTGTTTCAAACCTCTAATGTAGACTAAATAAGCTTCACCATCTATCAAGCAATATGTTTCTGCTCTAAAACATTCTTAGGCGTGCCTTGTTAACCATGCATTAAAAGAAGAAAATACATTAAAGCTGAAGATATGACATCCAGCTTTGCTAAACAGAAATGGTGTAAGAAAGTTTACCTTTTACCAGTGTAACAGGTTCGACCCTTGTTTGCACGGGCGGCACCACAAAGCATGGACACGAGGCAAAGTCTCACGGGAAAAAGGGTAATTTTATCACAAATAAATGGGGAAGGAAAGGGTTAAAGGAGGGAGGATGGAAGGAAAGGAATGATGTGCACATGCAGGTCTGGTGGGCAGTGCCCCGCTGGCACGCAGGCACAGGCTGGTGAGCGATGGCGGGAGGCAAAGTGGCAGCTTGGGCCGGTGTGGACAGCAGCACGGACTGGCCCCTCCCAGCTCTTTCTGTGGGCGCGGCCTTAGACGGCAGTCCTTTGGCAACTGGACGGCTTTCCCTGGCTGGGAACAGGGGCTGTAAGTTGTAGCTCCTAGCAGCCTTTTCTTCCTTTGCAGCAGTGTAACGAAATCTGGCTCTGTATGAGAGTTGAAAAGCTGCGGCAGTCAGCTTGTGGCTGCCCTTGTTGCGAAGATCAAAGGCGTACTCACCTCTTTGAAGTCCCTGGGGCTTGTTCCATTGCGCCATGTGCATGCCACTCTTTTGCGTTGTAGCGCATGCGTCACACTCTTAGCTCAGTAGTCCAAAAGACCCTGAGCTAAACCCCCCCGCTGTCTTTTACAGCACAGGGAGAAGCCCGGGATCCATTAACGGAGATGGCTCACACATCCTTTGCACACCTGCAAAAGCGAAGGCCGTCTAGCTAGTGAGCTTCGGAGTGAGCGATATTTGAGCGCATGCCCATTACAGTCGCACGCCGTGACACCAGCTTCTAAAATTGACCCTGTGTGCAACAAGAGGAAAAATTTGGAAGTTGGTTTGTCCCATTCAAATTAATGTAGAAGGCCTTACATTATCATGCAGAGATCATGGCCGTGACAATTGTTAGTATACGATTTTTAGTGCTAGGGACCTGGTCATTCAAATTTTATCTATTTGATGGTTGCATGTGGATTTAGCAAAATGTTCTTTTTGGAAAGCCAATTATAGTAGAACACAAATACAATGCTTGCCCAGTTACTCACTGTGACAACGTTCTGCCCCTTGCTATTAAAGAATAAACAGTGCTTAGGGTTTTTGTGATGAAAAAATGTCTAGAAACACCAAGAATATGAAATAAGTATGTGCCTTGCCCCTCACAGGCTGCTGCGGGAACAGTGGATCCGGAGCAAATATGAGAGAAATGAGTTTATTTATGTGGAGAGGCAAGAGCCATACTCAGCAGGTGGGAAACTATTCTAACTCCTCTCCTTATCTCTCTGTGATTAAATCTCTTACAAGCTTGTTGACGTGTGTGGGTCATGTTTGCATGTTGCATGGCATGTTTGTTTGGGTTGTTTTTTTACATGGGTTGGTTTGGAGTTTAATTAAAAAGATACATTTCTTTATAAATTGCATTTTTAAAAATATTTGTATTCCAAAGACTTGTATTCCAAGGCATTAAATGCAGATGAACGCAGAGGTCTCTGCAACATATTGCAAATCAGCAAATGCTTTTTGTGCATCTTGGCACTTTACCTTTGTGTCGTGTTGATATTGACCAGACAATACAGTACGTGTGCTGTAAAGGCATCAAAGTATGAACAGCAGAAGAGTTCTTTTTGGATAATTAATTACGATCAATGCATTTAAATAAAGAGATCTCGTTTATCATTTGTATACAGTACTGTGTAGACTGTGAGGTCCCTATAAAAATACAGAACTAATGCATTGTGCATATACAGGGAACAGGAACAAACAGGGGACAAAGTGAACAAACAAACAAAGTGAATTTTTACACCAGGGAAATGGTATGTACACCAATAGCTATGAAGCATTAAGGTTCAGAATAAAAGTAGGCTTAGGGTATTGCTTCCACATTTTAATTGCATTTATGCAGTTTTACAGATTTGCGGGTGGCAAGGGAAAACTCCCTGAGATGGTAGTAGGAAGAAACCTTAAGAGGAACCAGACTCAACAGGGAAACCATCCTCATTTGGGTGAAACAGAGAGCAGGAATTGATCTTCATTCATACTGTGTGTTAGTTGGCAGGCAGTTCAGCATAACAGTTGATGTTAATTGATGTTAATATGGAGTCCAGTTAGTTATTGAAAACTCAGGTAGACTTGTATGAAGTTCCAGTCCTGAACTATCGAATAGTCAAGTCCTCAGAGAAACAGCTGCCAACACCAGTCGAGGCCAAAACCGTCTTCTAGGTTGAAAGAACCATCCCCAGACACGAGACGCATCCCAAAGAGACACACAGGGCATCTGACGAGATCTCTAACCAGAAGCGGGGCACCAGGATGGGTCAGACAGCTCCAGAGGGCAGAGGGAGTCTGGATCACTGGCAGCTCAGGAATTACATGTGTAGCTCGACAGAGAGAGGAAGGAAGAGAGAGGGAGAGAGAGGGAAGAGAAAGAGCAAAAGAGAGAGCAGAAGAGAAGAAATAACAGTTAGGTCTGGGGTCCGTTCTTCGTATGTCGCTTGACACATCCGAGATGAACTGACACATCTAAGATGAGATCATCGTGCTGATTACGATCCGGCTAACTCGGTTCTTCGAGCTCACCTGTTGTTGATGATTAGTATAGCTGGATTGAGTTGTCTAGGATTATTGCGCGCTCGTGCGTTGGTTTAAAAGGCGATATGCATCGACAGTAGAAACACTGATCACAAGCCCTCTGATTGGTTGACGAAATGGAAAAAGAGCGGCTCAACTTTTTTTTGTAGCACGTGTTATGTGCTGAAATGCCCCCCTGCCATGGATTGCCCCCCCTACATAATCGCTATCAAATATTATATTAGAACATAAATTTATAGGTTAATGGTTTACAAATTACAAATTACATGAGACAATAAAATAAAATAAGCAATATGAAAATAAATATGTCGTATATGAAAAAATACAAATATTATGTATACTTTTATATTGTTTATTTTATAATAAAATTTGTTTCGTCCAATTTATCATTATAAAATATTTATTTTAAATATATATAAATATTGATTTGCATATTTTTATGACAAACCCCTGAAAAATAATTGTTACAAAATAAACATTATACAAGAATTTGTATTAATGGTCTCGACGGCTGTCTCATGCCTAGGGTTTATTATAATAGTAATATCATATTTGATAACAATAAACCTATGAATTTATGGTCATATATAATATTTGATAGCGATTATGTGTGTGTGTGGGGGGGCGGGGGGGGGCTGAGAGTCCATGGCAGGGGGCATATACTTTTCTTTTTCCACGTGAGTCAGTCGTGCTCTTTAACCAATCAGATGTGACCTCGCCATTTCAACCAATCATTTAGCGCAGGCTAAATCCTGTTTACAAGAAATAAACCTGCTCCCGAGCAGGTTCAAGCTTACGGATATGTTGCTATGACAACAAATGCGAGAAGCGCATCAAAGAACGAAACAATCCAAGATCAGGACAAATCCACAACAATCAAATCCAGCTAACTGAGTTAGCGGCGTACGAAGAACGGACCCCTGGTCAAAGTCATATAATGTGTAATGTAAATGTATATTTACTGTAGAGTGCAAGCAGAGACTCCCGCAGGACTAACTATGACAGCATAACTAAAAGGAAGAGCCAGAAGGAAATACAGACATGAGGGCTCCCTTAGATGTAAAGCAACCAATCACCTCACCGTCAACAAACCTGAGTGATCAATGAGAGTGGGGAGGACAGCATCTAAACATACCAGTTCACCATAATACTCTATGTCCATGAATCCCCCACATCTGCTCCTTTACTTAAGGCAAATCTATTTATAAAAATACTTGATTAAATAAATAGGTTTTTAGCCTGGACTTAAACACTGAGACTGTGTCTTAGTCCTGGAAACTGTTTGGAAGACTATTCCATATATTTGGGGCTTTGTAAGAAAAAGCTCTGCCCCCAGCTGTAGTTTTCATAATACACGGTACTGATAAGCAGCCTGCATCCTTTAATCGAAGTAGGCGTGGCGGATCATAAGACACTAGCAGTTCACTCAAATACTGTGGTGCGAGACCCTTTAATGCTTTATATGTCAAAAATAGTATTTTAAAATCAATGCGAAAAATTAAAGGACAATGAAGTGAGGATAAGATAGGCGTGATGTGCATGTATCTTCTGGTTCTAGTGAGGACTCTTGCTGCTGCATTCTGGACTGGCTGAAGCTTGTTTATGCACCTAGTTGAACAACCAGACAGTAGAGCTATACAACAGTCCAACCTAGAGGTGATAAAAGCATGAACTAGTTTTTCTGCATCGTTTAGCGACAATATATGTCTTATCTTGGCAATATTTCTGAGGTGAAAGAATGCTATCCTGGTAAAATTATCTACATGAGCTTCAAATGAAAGGCTGGAATTTATAATCACACCGAGGTCCTTTACTGTTGCACTTGATGGAACAGAAAGGCCATCTAAAGTTACAGAGTGATCTAGAATCTTACTTTTGGCTGTATGCAGTCCTTTGACTAGAACTTCTGTCTTATCTGGATTAAACAGAAGGAAGTTAATTAGCATCCAATCTCTTATGTCCTGCACACATTGCTTAACTTTAGTAAGCTGATTTATCTCATCAGGTTTTGCTGAGACATATAACTGTGTGTCGTCAGCATAACAGTAAAAACTAATACCATGCTTACGGATTATGTAGCCCAGAGGAAGCATGTAAAGGGGAAAAAAGCAGTGGGCCTAAAACTAAACCCTGTGGAACTCAAACTCCACTAGAGAACATGCAGAATAATCACTATTTAAGTCTACATACTGATACCGATCGGTCAAATAGGATCTGAGCCAGGAGAGGGCTGTACCCTTAATTCCTACTACATTTTCTAATCTGTGAACAAGAATATTATGATCAATAGTGTCAAAAGCTGCACTGAGGTCGAGTAACACAAGCATGGTTACACAACCTTGATAGGAGGTCATTTAATACTTTAACGAGTGCTGTCTCTGTGCTGTGATGAGGCCTAAATCCTGACTGATACACAGCAAAAAGTCCAGTGTTAAATTAACTCCCACAGAGTTAATTTCAACACTTTTTCTGGGTTTATATAGCTCCACACTCTTCAGAGTTAAATCAACACTTTTAAAAGTGTTAAATATTTAACACGATGTCAGAGTTCTTTCTTCAACTCACAAAACAGAGTTAAAGTAACATTAAAGCGTTAGAGGAACAACACTGATTGGAGTTACATTTTTACTCTTTGATGTGTTAGTTTCACTCCCTGTAGGGTCATTCATTAAAGTAGATCTGGACCATGAATCTAGTCCCAGCCCTTGTTCTCATTTTTACCACCTGATTGACAGGTAGAAAGAAATCAGTAATACTCAGACCCTAATATCCATGATTTAAAAAAACCCTGCCTTAATGTATTGACTGAAAATGTTAAGAATAAATTCCAACAAAAAAATAGCAAAAATTAACATTTTTTTTTGTATTCATACAATTGAATTAAAACATTGTGAATGCAGGTAAAATATACAATCTTTCATCTGAAACATTGTATGAACTTTGAATATCAAAAGGTTTATTAACTTTAAACTCAGACATTTCTATTAGAAACCATTCATTAGTGTGTACTACTATGAAGGCATGGTGATGATCATCAAACTTCTCTGTAAACAGCTTTTTTGTCAATAAGAATATGTGATCAACCAAAAGTATTTCACTTATTTGACAAAACACTGGCATGCCTTCCTCTATTGCACTGCAAACAACAAGTCCACCTTTATACTCGACACCATCAACTTTAACCCAACTAGTTGAGAAAGCATCTTTTGACAATATCATTTCAAGCATTTCACTGTTGACCACATTCACATCTTCGAGTGAAAAAGATTTAATTGGCCCATTCTCATTTTGTTTGAGGGTGAAGGTTTCCCAGTGATAAGCAATGGCCATCTGATGCTTTTTTGCAAGTGATTTTGTTATGTTTTTGAAATTTTTAAAATAATCTTTAAACACCTAATTTTTGGCTTCAAATCTCATAGACACATATATAATAAAGGGCCAATCTTCCTTATAGAAGCCTTATATGACCCTTTATTATATATGTGTCTATGAGATTTTAACATAACAAAATCACTTGCAAAAAAGCATGGATCATAAAATGATGCTTAGGCAACAAGTTTCTATGTGGATACAAGTGCTTAAATAATGTGGGGGCTTCAACAATCAAATGCTTTAAATATATGGTCATACCCAGAGTGAGAGTGCAAATTCCAGTTTTTGTTTTCTTCATGAATTAGATCACCAAACAACAGTGGGATGTTTTTCACCAGACACAATGTCTGAACAGAATGTAAACCAATGCCATTGCCAGCACTCTCCAAAACAATCTTTATGGGACGTTTTTTTCATTCTAAAAATCCATAATCAAAACTATAGATTCTAGAAAGCAAGTCCTGTTCTGAAATATAGTGGTCTGTTAAATATTCAAAAAGCAATTTTATTTCATGCTGGGCCACACCCTCCAAAAGATCGTGCATTATGTCAAATGAATAGTTGTTAGAAACATGAAAATACTTCAATGAATTAAGTACTGAATTTTTTTTCAAACCATATACTGACTTCAATTGTGGGTTTTCACAGAGAGACTTGCAATGCATTTCAAATATATATTTTCCACAAAGGATCACCTTTGGGTCCCCTTACTGTATACTGTTTGACAATCATTCTTCTCAATCAAACAAAGACGACAAAAATAACGGCTACTAATGTCTCATTAAAACCAAGAATTATGTGCATTTCAAGATTATCTTCAGTAATCTGTGAGACTGTACCATATATCTGCTCATCAGAAAAGGGAAGACTCAGACCTTGATTTTCCAGTATTTTCAAATAATTTATCAGTGGTTCCAATATGACATCAAAACCATATTTATGTAAATCTTGTGTGTGAAAAAGCGCTAACAAATGAATGTTCATCAAAACTGAGTTAAATTTTGGGGGCAAGTTTCTTAACACAAAATAAAGACAACCAATTTTATGAATGCCACGTTTGGTTCCCAGGGTATTGGCAGTTTCAAAATCATCATAATATACTTGAATTTGTAATGCATGTCTTTTTGTGCTAAACAAAGGGTGTGACTTAAAATAACTTTCATCAGAAAAATCATTGTAAATGTCAGGTTCTGATTTATACTCTTCTCTTAATAAGGCACAAATGTCTGGATTTCTGCACATAAACTTCAAGGTTTTTAAAACTGGTACATAAATAAATGTATCCTTTACTGGTACTTGATCATAAGTGCCACATTTTGGATTTCGCCTGTTGTCATATCTCATTCCCAATGTTTTTTCAACTGGTTCAACAACTCCCCACTTTAGGTTGAAGTATTTATTTCGTTTCCATTCAGTATTGAGACCTATAATAATAAACCTCTAATTTTTCAAAAGATTCTGTTATCCTAGATATGTTGGGGTCATTCATAGGTAAAGCTGAAACAGCAGTATGCTTTGCTTGTGAGCAAAGCTCACTTGTTAGTTCCTCCAAATCTCCTACAATTGAGGATACCAAACTGTTAGATATTCCACTACCCTGTAATTCGGCCACAATGGATGCACACATTTCTTTGGTTGGATCTTTAAGTCTTGGATCACTGGTTTTAGAAGAAACAGTGGAAGAGCTACATTGATTTTGGAAACCAAATTGGTCGTCCAAGTCATGTGTCTGATATGAAGATGCAACTGGCTCACTATAAGAACATGCAACTGTTGAAGCTTGAACAATTTGCTGAACATTGCTATGAACGTTATTAAGGTGCTTCCGAAAACCTGCAAATGTAAGCAACTGACGTCTACACCCTTGCTGAACACAAATTAATTTGAACTTGGGTCCAGGATAGTAACCATGTGTAACTCTTAAATGTGAAATCAACTGGACACTGCTAGAATACAGTTTCTGACACATGAAACAGGTCAGCATCGTTTTATCCTATTACTCACACACTGAAAGGCCTATTGACTAGTTCAGGAGTTTGGCAATTCCCTAACTCTGGGTGACTCCTTTATTTTCCCCACATCAATGTTATACACTGTTGTACACTATACACTGTCTGCAGAAACGTGTAAAAATTCACTAATGCAGCATCATAAGACAAATTAAATACAAAATGTGCTTTAAAAAGCTCATTAAAGGCTCCAAGGGAGCGGTATGCCTTGCATGGAATGAGATGCTCATCCATGGAGATATAGAAGCTGTCAATCTTGTTTTTCTGACGCACAACAGCAAGGAGGTATGGTTGCTGACCCTGCTGGATGCGGACATGCTTCCCTAAACTGCAGCATGACTACGGTTGAGACAAGGAAACGTAACATTAGACAAGAATATTGAAAGTGACTATTTGTCATTGTAAACACACACAACGAAATGTGACCTCTGCATTTGGGCTTGTAGAGCAGAAACCTGGCCTTATGGATAGTGTTTCATTTGTTAATGTATGTAATTAACGAAATAAGTTATAAGTTAGAACTCCTATACGTTGCTTGAGCCAGTTGAAGACATAGTATGTGTGTGCTCATGATTAAGACAATATTTCCTCAGTTTCTTTTTTGCTTGTTTTATTTCTTTTTACAATCTGTAAAAAACACAGCATAAATAACCTATATGGAACCACTTCAAAATCCAGCATCTTTATGGCAAGCATGGTAACTCACAGTGGGATTGTGAGTTCAAGTGCAGAGCTCTTGACAATTATATTTATTGTAGCCACAATAAATGTGTCAATCACAATGAAGGGCTCAGCCCTACTCAGAAAGTGACAATATCAAATTTCTTATGAAAGACTACAAGTCTCTCAACTGCTTCACATGCGCTAATTTTGGGAGCCTTTGGTCCCCCAGGGGTTGGTGGAAGGAGATGTAACAGCAACAACAGGGAGGCCATTTCTTGGTCGTAAGCTGAGAATAAAGATTTATAAGAATTAACTGAAAAATAATAAAGTTGAATGGGGAGGCATTATAAAATTTTAAACAGTATTGTTCATTTTTATCCAAAATATCAGACCATCAGAGATCCACATAATTCGCATAAAGTAAAAATAATATTCATACATGCTTTCGTTCCATAATTTGAAATCACTTTGTAATGAAAATGCAGTAAATTATAGCAACGATAAAGCAGCTGTAACTGCTTCAAAACAAACAAAATAAATACAACTTACTTGTTGCCCCATGAAGATCACTTCCAGGGAGATTTTCTGCTGATTCAATCAAGCGACACAACTCTGGCACTGAAGTAAGCCGTTTAGCCTCTTTTATGACATTTGGCTTGAAGAAGACATCCCATTTTTTAAGCAGCTTCAAGGACGTGTCATCATCAAACAGGAGAGTGAAATCATGATCCACCTTAAAGAAAGAAAATACCAAACTAGTACTTCAGAAATATGTACATATGTCAAGCCATTCTAAACACTGTATTACAAATTTATCAATCCTTTTGTATCCAGGAATCTTGGGAAAGTTGTGAGGATATCAACACTTGTGCATGGGTCATTAACAAGATTCTGACGGTACTGAAAGGTCTCTCTCATCTTCTGAAAAATAACGGTGTTGTCTGTGGTATGGTTGAGCAAAGACATGGCCTCTTTGCAAGCATCACCATCAAGCTGCCTTTCAACAGTAACCATTCTTTGGAAATTTGGGCCTCCTGGAGAAGCGTCAGTGGAGATTTTGTTTGCAGTGCAGATTCTTTACAAATCCTCCTTCGGAATGTCTTTAGACGCCAAGAAAAGGAACCTGTACTACTTGCACCAACATAGAAGTGTTCCTGAAAGAACCAATAATAAATATCATACTTGGCTCATAAACAATCTAAGAGAACTTGAATGTGAATATCACAATACGAAAGGGAAAGAATAAAAATCACAATGATTTAATGACAATTACATAGCCTTTCTTGGTATGGATCCTTGAGGGAAGGGAACAGTGTTAATATTCCTAGTGCATACTCTTCTCTGATTGCTTTACTAGGATGGAGCCCTGAGAGAAGAATATTAAATTATTAACTGAAACTTTTACAATTGGCATGCAGTTATTTGGCACAAATGAAAAGAATATAAAAGCATACTTATCCATGACTATCAATCATGTGATTCACCAGTATGTTAACCAGTTGTCTTCTTGTTCCATTTGTTAAGGTTTCTGTAGTTTGGTACTCCTGTAGTACCTTTGGTACTCCTGTAGTACCTTTTTACCACCAGACTTGCTTTGAAGCACATTTTCAATCAACTAATAAAACAAAAGCCATAGAATACAAAACATGGTGATAAAGTTTTTCTAGTTAGTTAGTTAGTTAGTTAGTTAGTTGTTTTTGGCTAATGTGATGGCCAAGCTGAGGGTGACTGTGGCAAGAAAAATCTCAATGATGACAATAAGAAGAAACCTTGACTCAATAGGGAAACCATCCTCATTTGCATGATAGCAGATTAATTTGCAGTCATACAGTGTGTTGGACAGCTAGTAGTTAATTTTTCCTTAATATTCTGAAAGGTGACTTTAACCTCTATCAAAGTTATTTTATTTTAAGATACTTGTGATTTTACTCAAGTATCACTTATATGTACTTTATACAAGAAAAATTCTAAGCTGAGTTGTTTTTACCTTATGGTTTTGTAAAATTATAAACATGTACAAACGCTTGTCTTTACTGCGATGTATTCATTGTTTTTTTTATGTGCTGCTCTATGAAAGGTTTAATAATTAAGTGGGAAATGATGCACACACCACCTTACCTCACAGCACTGTTTAATTGTGATGGGTGCATTTGATTTACTGTTTTTTAAAACTCCCGAAAGCATGTTACACACATCTTAAAATGTCAGAGCCCAGATTTAATCAGATCTTGTCTCACCGATCACAAATTCTGCACTTGTCTTAAAGGTGCGACAACAACATCCCCTGATTTTACATCTAGGCTAAGGTGCAATGATGGTGCAATATGCACCTTAAACAAGCTGTATAATTATTATTTTGCAGTTCTACATAGAGCATCAAGGGCACTTTCACACAAGGCATGATTGATGTGTACTGTGCCCAGGAATTATTGCTGGCCATCATTCACATTTTTATTATTACTATTATTTTTTTTCCTATACTTGGGTATTTTCAGTCTTCGATACAGCAGGTGGCAGTATGCACCACCGTTAACACTAGACCGCAATTTTTGGTCATTTTGACCGCAATGGGGAAAACACAAGGTAAATTTGACTATGTTCATTCACTTAGGCTTTTACTAAAGGCTTTAGGTAGGGGTCTGTCAGACAACGGTAATTTATCTTCAGTCTGTCGAATTCAGCGACGTGGAATCATCGCTGTGCTTGTTGTAACTAAAAAAACGCTGCAATTTCTTCAAAGTCTTTCCACTCCGTCACCACTGAAATCCGACACGACACTACGTTAGGCTACGTCTTGACTAATTTGCATATCGACGGTAATTGGATGTTTATCCAATCGAGGGCTCAGGGGAGGTGTGTGTGTGTGTGTGTGTGTGTGTGTGTGTGTGTGTGCACTTCTTGTACTGTTATAAAAATTCTAAATGTAAACAAACAAAATACAGCTCACAGGTAAACGGAAAGTGAAGTTGTTCAGCTGTTTAGTGTCACTATGCAGATGTTACACTCAGTGTAGTTTCCTAAATCTTTAGTTTAGTTCTCATTGAGTGGCCACACATCACTTCCACATTTCTCTCGCTTTAATTACATGATTCTTATGTGAGCATAAACAGTGAAACATTCCGCAGGTTTATAATACACCTCAGCCAAGTGAACCACGTTCCCGCTGATTAGACGCTGACGTGTGGTCAGTTGCCTAGCAACACTGAACGAAACGAGGCATAATCATGGTGTTTGCTTAGGTTATGACATAGCACAGTTTATTATCTGCTGTGGTAGATCTGATTTATTCAAATTCAATATTGTTTTAGCAATAATTTCACGGAAGCGAGTTCAGAACTAAATCGCTGCTCCTGATCCATCTGAGACGTTCAGAAGCTTTAAATAGAATGAACAAACTAATGAATTTTCTCAAAACGATATAAAATTAAGTAGAGCTTTCCTTTTTGTTATAGTACGAAGCGCCTTGATGGACAAAGGAGGAGAAAAAAAGGGCAAAACAAAGTCATGGCAAAAACTTTGGGTTATAATGCAAAACATGACTTGTTTTTTTTCTTCTGCCGTTTTTTCCCTCTTCCTTTGTCCCCTTAGAGACTCTGTAGTAGGTTTTCTCAGTTGAATATGAAAAAATATATATCGCTGATTATCAACGCGGGAATGAATGGCGCATTGTCCAAGTGCAAGTTGATCTTGGAGCTAAACTATTTGCTTTGGGTGAAAGCGCCATCTAGCGATCACTGTGTGTCAGCAACAGCTTCCAATTTAAAACATTAGGCAGTCAAAATGACCGGTGAATCGCGTTATAAGTAGGTGACACTGGTGCGGCGCTTCTAGTATTAAACACAGAGAAGAAAAAAATGAGCAAGTCAGTCTTTGTGCTATGCCTAATATTATTAATAATTCTGAAAAAAAAGTCTAGATCAATGCTGTTGTTTGCCTTCCATATATATTAGCTATGGCTATGGTGGTCAGATGATGAGATTGGTGCATGCTACACACACAGATTTTGAAGTGCACTGATGATGAAGCAGTAGTCAAATTCTTTGTTCAGGTACGATTGACTTAGCCGAAAATGCTTGTACTCTCACTGGTCAAAATGAAGCAGACTTCATTGTTTGAAAGTAGTGTTGTCACTGTTTTGTATCTCAAAAAGATAATGTAAATAAACACCTTAAGACAACTTAGCAATCATGCCTAAGGTAAGAAATGCATTTTGCTTACATGCAGTTCTCACCTGAAAATGCTAGAAAGCTTAATGATAATAATAATAACTTAGAACTTTGTTAATCCCAGAGGGAAATTGCTTCTTTGCATATCCCAGCGTAACTGGGGTCAGAGCGCAGGGTCAGCCATGATATGGCGCCCCTGGAGCAGTTAGGGTTAAGGACCTTGCTCAAGGGCCCAACAGTGGCAACCTGGAGGTCTTTTGATCAGTAACTCTTTTATCAATTTGGTTTGGTGCCTCTTTTATTTTTACTGCCTAGTCAGCATCATGTACATGACCACAAACATAGACCTTTACCATGGGTAAGAGTAGGCCAATATGGTTTGGTACTGTGTACAATTCAGGGGCAAGTATGCAGTACTGAAAAAAGGGGAGGGCAGCTGCACGGCAAAACCCACATTTAAAACCAGTGATGGAAGGACTTGCAGCAAGAAAACAAATTGATTCATCAGCAAAAAAACACATTTGACGTTATGTGATCTTAAACATCACTCTGTCTTCTCACTAGTCTTCACATTACTTCATCCCAAATCGCCTCTGAACTGTCTGTGTGTATTTCGATCTTTTACACCACTAGTTAATGTGCGTGCGGGCTTTTACCAAGAAGATGATAGGATAATGACTCACCACACCACTCTGTTCATGGCCAAAGCTAGCTAGCTTCAAACACAAGGGTGAATCCCAAATCTCATGAACACTTGAACAAGAGCACTACTATATGTGTGGAACAAGGGATTCTACACCCCACACTAGCCTTCTATTTTATGCTATTTGGGAATCAACCTTGAAAAAGTTAGATAAGGAAGGCTTTTCTAAGGAGAAAAAAGTGGAGACATAAAAAGGAACTTACAAGATTGACAGAACTGTCTACCACCACCGGGACTTTTTCCTGATTTTCACCCTAATTTAGTCATATCCAATTCCCACCCATTACTAGGGGGCTTCCGCATCAAGGCAACTGCTATCAGATTTTGAATTGAATTGCTTACTCCAGCACCGCTTGGGGTGGCAAAACACACTTGGAGGACAGTGCTATCTGCTCTTTACACTTGTTTGAGCTCACAGATGTCCATAATTGGCTGTAGCTAGCTAGCTATAGCTCTTTCTAGGCCCCTGGAGAGAGGCTACAGCATCACCTGGGAATTAAAGTAGCGGTCTCTGGATGGTAGGGCGAGCACTTTACCACTGCGCCACTTGGGGAATTATGCCTTGTGTGTACTGTATGTATAAAGAGCTAGCAGTGCATTATCGCAGGCTCACTGCATGCTTTCCTGGAAGCCATAAGCAGTAGTTTGTAATTTTACTTGATGATATCTGAACATATTTTGATAATTTTATGACTTTTTTAAAGGGCACCATGTCACCATAAGAAAAGCTACAACAAATGAATGTACACATGTGCATCATCAACATACTATAAGCCCTTAATTAAACAACTGTTTAAACAGTTAAAAATGTAATTGTTATAGTGCGTTTTATTTAGAAAAAAACATAGCTCTACCATTTACTCAAGTTTGCTTCTAAGGTGTCTAGGTATTGATGTCTATGGTGGGGACTGACCCATTAAAGCTGCAGAGACATCAAACATGTCTGTTGTGAGGTTTGAGACTCAAGCCCAATCCCAATTCTACCCCTTAGCCCTACCCCTCCGTTTGGCGCGTTCACGTGAAGGGGTAGGGGTGTCTCATTTCTCTTTTGGTTGGAGGGGTACGGGTAAGGAGAAGGGCCAGATAGCCCTCCAAACGAAGATTTTTCGGGACCTCACTTCAAACGATGGGCTAAGTGAAATTTTCATGATGGCTGCTCACTTGAGCAAGCAGACCCATATATGTAACTAATTTTTAGGGGTAGAAAATAGAATTGGGATTGGTCTTAAATCACACAAACTTTTCACCCACAAAACTGATATGTAATGATCTGCCAATTATCGCATTTCTGTGAGATTAAAATCAGCAGGTGTTAATGAGAGAAAATGTAAAAATGTGTATCTTTTTTTCTGTGGACCCTAGAGAACGAAAACACATTTAGTCTTTTTGTGAGCCCACAACATGCCTCATCTGGACTTATCTCTTTTAAATAACAAGCTATACTGTATATCAAGACTGTCCTAGGTGGTAAAATTAAATTCCTGCAGGTTGTTTATACAGTCACTGACTTTATTTCAGATAAAGATTAAAGATGAACCTTTTTACCTACAGTAACATTTGAATTACCACTCCATTTATCTGAAATTCTAAAATAAAACCAGTGTCTCTTACTTTCTGCCAGCTGACCAAAAAGAAGAGAACACAATGTGCGTTCAGCACATTGGTCAGCCCTGCTGCAGAGCAGGGTGCCTTAACGCACTGTGGCTGGCAGTTGCCGTTCCCAAAGGCCTTTGAACTGCACCATTTTCACCTGCTCATTAAACCCACACCTCTTACTTTCCTCACTGAGAAATTAGCTTTCCTTCTTTTTTCTTTTTTAAAATAAACATGGACTTTATTTCTAAAGTGTTGTCCCTGTATGTGTTCAGGCCTGCCTCACTAAAAGGCTTTACATTGGTGGAGAATGCAAGCAGCTGACTTAGACCGAGGGACTCGGCCAACCTCGGACCAGTCCCTCAGGCATCTTCTGCAAATTATTAATCAGCAGTAATCCAAAAAAAGTGTTTTTAGGAGTATTATTTTCATTCTCTTGCTCACAGAAAAGACATGGCGAGCTTACTTAACCCTTATCAGTGAAGAAACAAAAGATCCAATGGCCACTGAATTCAAACCAGCCAAACTTGTATCAGGTAAGGTTTTTGTACCTCATCCTGGTACCAAGAGAAAAACATCCTGGCAGACATATCGGTTTTGATGGGATGTGCTGTTACTCTAGCTTGCCCGTCGGTCATTCCAGTAAATGTGTGGCTGTGCAATCCTCTCCTTACCACATGTATCCTTGGAGATCGCTGGGAGGTGGACCCGCATCACATTAGAGGACCAGTGGGGAAAGTATTCCGTTACTGCTGTGATGCTTACCCTGTCTGTCCCTCTCTTGCTGGGGCGATATTGGCTTAGGCTGCAGGCAGAGAAGATGAAGAAGCAATCTCGCCGCCACCAGCATGGCAGAAAATCCCAGCTGGCATGGATGGCTCAGAGTCAAGGCCATGGCACACACAGTTTAAGGGTAAGCAGATGTCTCTCTCTTATAAGGTTTTTCCTGACTTAGCAGGTAACATGAGATGGTACATTTGTCCAACGGCAAAAGCAAGATGTTTGTTGTTGAAGAAGCATGTTTAAAACACTGCTGGGAACAAATGCAAGTAGTAAACGTAAAGATGGAGGTCATCCAGGCCAATGTCATACTTCCCTATTAATGGAGAGAAGAAGAGACTACATGGAGAGAAAAGGGGAATTGCGTGATTTCCTGCTGGGTCTCAATGGAAAGGTTGATGTCATAATGCACCTTGCCCACTCCCACCCTCTTGGTAGTTATCTTGTGTGCAAAACACAATGTTGAAAATCAAGGATCACTTTCATTAGAAGGATTCAAAGCAGAAGTTAAAAGTTTTTTGCTTTGGCTTTGTGTCCTGCAAAACTTTTGTCAGTGGTGTCCCGAATGTTAGAGGACAGCACCCAAGAAACCAAACCCCTACCCCACTGTATCCAATTTGTTCCCAGGTAATTAGTAGTTTCAGACTTCCTTAAGGTGTGAATTGTGGGCAGGGCTTAGCTACATATATTGAAGGTCTAGCTCAAACTTTAGTGTGCTTTAGTTTTCTATATTGGATTTTTCTCCACTGGTAAGGTAGGTTTTTAACTTTTGTACTGTTTTTGAAACACATTGATTCTTACTGTATACTGTACCTAGTTTTTGTTGTTTGGTAGTATTGATTGGAGTGTGATTAAAGTCGGTCTAAAGCAATTTGTTCCCAGGCAATTAATCAAGAGTAGTTTCAGGCTTCCTTAAAGTGTGAATTGTGGGCAGGGCTTAACTCCATATATTGAAGGTGTCAAGAATCTAGATAGCAAGTGCACAGAGAATTGACTTAAACTCTTGTTTACCAAGGAATTAAAAGTTTTTATGGAAAATTACCTCAGTCTAGGATGTGTGTTCAACCTATCTCTGTTAGTTATTACAGACCAAGATGCTTTTACTCACACAGCAGAGGCAGATCTCCCACCAACCTCATCTACCCTTCAGTACTGTCTCATTGCACTGGTGGTAGGTGGGCTCTGGAACTGCCAATCTGGTGTAAAGAAAGCAGATTTTATCTCTGCCTCAGCTGCTCTTCCCCAGTCACAGATATCACTACTATTCCTCTTCATAAATCTGATCATTACCTGGTATCCTTTACCATAACCCATCCTATTCTATGTAAACCTAACCAACAAAATGTCTATTTTACCCGCAGAAACCTTTACCCTGTCTCCCCTTCCTCTGTGTCTTCATGCACCCTATCATCCCTCCCAGACCCAGACTCCTTCTCCTCTCTACCACTAGAGACTGTGACTGAAACTTTCCTCTCCTCTCTCTCCTCCTCCTTTGCCTGCTGTCATCTAAACCAAGGAAGACGTCTTGTCCTGCTCCTTGGCTATCTGATGTACTATGCAACAACAGGAGAGAATTAAGAACTGCAGAGAGAAGATGAAAGAAATTACAGCTTGATGCAGATCTCGTCTCTTACCAGACTCTTCTCTCTAAATTCTCATGTGATGTGACTTCTGCCAAAACTACCTTCTACAGAAAAAAGCTGGAAGCCTCTGCACATGATCCTGGCAAACTCCACAACATCATCTTCTCACTGCTCAACCCACCGACTCATCCTGCCTCTTCCTCTCTGACTGCTGACAATTTTGCCGATGGGAAAATTGCAGCAATCCGCCAGTCCTTCGCTCCCAACCAAACTTCTTTAGCAGAACCTCAGGACCTTTCCTTCCGTCCCTTAGCAGAATTCTCCAACCTGTCATCTGATGAGATTCAGCAGATCATCTCATCATCTAACCCCACCACCTGTTCATTAGACCCTATCCCTTCCTCAATGCTCCAGGCCATCTTACGAGACCTCCTTCCCTTTACCACAACCATCATCAACCATTCCATATCATCTGGTCATGTTCCTGCTGCTTTTAAGAAGGCAAGGGTTATTCCCTTCCTTAAGAAACCCTGCCTAGACCCATCAGAAGTTACCAACTATCGGCCGGTATCACTTCTTTCTTTTATTTTCAAAATTCTTGAAAGGACTGTTTATAACCAACTGTCTCTTTATCTCTCACAGAACAACCTTAATGATCGCAACCAATCTGGATTTAAAGTGGCACATTCCACAGAGATTGCCCTTCTGTCAGTCACTGAGAAGCTCCATGCTGCTAGATCTGCTAAACTGTCATCTGTCCTCATCCTCCTGGACCTGTCAGCTGCATTTGACATGGTGAACCACCGGATTCTATTATCTATTCGAACAAGCCTTAAAATTTGTGGAATAGCGTGGCAATGGTTTGCTTCTTACCTAGAAGATAGGTCATATGAGGTAACATGGAGGGGATCTACATCTGCCCCACATAGACTCTCTACTGGTGTCCCGCAGGGCTCAGTACTTGGTCCTCTTCTGTTCTCCCTCTATACCCAGTCTCTTGGTAAGGTCATATAATCGCATGGATTTTCATATCATTGTTATGCAGATGACACCCAACTTACTCTCTCCTTTCCTCCCGCTGACTCTAAGGGTCCCACCAGGATCTCAGCATGTCTGACAGACATTTTATCCTGGATGGCAGCTCATCAGATGAAGCTTAATCTGAGTAAAACCAAACTGTTGTTTATCCCTTGTGACTCATCCCCAGGTCAAGACCTTGTGATATCCCTAGACAACAACCAAATCACTCCTTCATCCACCCCCTCTCTGTCATTTTCCCCACACATTGCTAACCTTACTCACTCTTGTAGATTTCTTCTTTACAATATCATAAGAATCCGCCCATTTCTTTCTTCACAGGCTACTCAGGTGCTTGTTAAGTCCCTTGTTATTTTAAGACTGTCCTACTGCAACTTACTCCTGGTAGGCCTGCCTCTGTCCATGATTTGTCCTCTGCAACTGATCCAGAATGCAGCAGCACGTCTCGTTTTTACTGTCTCGTCTGCACTGGCTTCCTGTAGCTGCCCGCATCAAATTAAAAACGCTGATGGTGGCCTACAAAGCTAAAAATGTCCCAGCACCCACTTACCTCTCTGCTGTAATCACACCAAGCACTGCACCACGTTCCCTCCGATCCTCCGATCATCTCTTAGGCATTGAGGGCGGCATTCATCCAGACTCTTTTCTGTTCTGGCACCTAGGTGGTGAAATGAACTTTCTTTAGATGTCTGTACAGCAGAGACATTGACTATCTTTAAACAACAGACGTATCTGTTTCTGCAGTACTTAGACCAATCCCCCCCCCCCCCCCAAAAAAAAAATTCCAGTTGTGTTTGACTAATTGCACTTAGTTAGTAACCTAGTTAACCCAGTGTAAGTATGTATCCAGTGATGTAAATGTTAAAGCACTTTTTGTAAGCCTCTCTTGATAAGAGCGTCTGCCAAATGCCTAAATGTAAATGTATCCTGTTTAAGTGCATCGAAATGGTCCTGGCATGCTTCCAAACATCTTGTTTATGGTAGACATGCCACCCACTACCCTGAAGCCACCCCAAAGGACATAAAAGGCTTTGAAAAGCCACATCAAAGGACATTGCAAAAGAGCTGGTATTACTCTTCAGCCACATGGGTCTACCGACAGAGCTTCTTATTGACCAAGGTACTACTTTCATGTCAAAACTATTGGCAGATATTTTTTGGCTGTTGCAGATCAAGTACAGTGGTTAATCAATCGGAATGTAGGTCCTACCGTCGCCGTGCTCGGCGGTACCGTTTGGCTTTGTGCGTTTGCTGGCTTTTACCGTTGAGTGGCGCTATATAACTACAGACTGACGCCTCATGCCTTAGTTCATTCTCTGCTGGATTAATAAGACAGAGTTTTAGAACTGCAGGTAGTAGCGGATAAAATCAAGTAAAACATTGTAGTTAAATTTATAATCGCAGAACTAAAATGATGAAACAAATGTAGAATTTAAATTAAATTAAATCTTATTAGGATCAAATTTAAACCAAATAAATGTTAACACAGTGAGCCTTTAAATTTTATCACGTGTAATTAGAAAAGACGCGTGTAGGGTTTTGTGTCATCTTATATCTTGTGTTCTTTAAATTTATAGTAGATTTATTAACTAAAATAAATGACCATAAAAATTATAACATTGTCAGGACGTTCTACTGCGTCAGCTGATGTTGGTCATTCAGCCCCGCTTGTGTTTGTGCGTTATTATAAGAATGAAATGCAGTAGACTGTTATGATCTGTAACGGATTCGACCCATGTTGCACGGGCGGCACCATAAAGCACGGACACGAGGCGAGGTCTTACGGGAAAAGGGTAATTTATTTAGGCAAAATGGGGAAGGAAAGTGTTGAAGGAGGGAGAATGGAAAGAATGGGATAACGGTTGTGCATGTGCAGTTCCGGGGGCTGTGCCACACTGGCATGCGGGCACACAGCTGACGATAAGTGTTGGTGCACGGAGTGGCAGAACTGAGCACGCGGAGGCAGCGCTTCTCCCGCTGTCGATGGCCGGCGCGAGTTCTCGCTGACGCAAAAACCTAACCACACTTTTCCTCTTCGGCAGCGGGGCTGCGAGGGCGGGCACGGTGCAGGAGTGAAGGTGCCGCGGGAGCTCGCGCAGCTCCTTCTCGCGCTGTCCTCAGCGCGGAGATCAAAGGGCGGAATTCTAGTGTCCTTGTTTAAAGCGCCTGGGCCGCGTCACATCTCCCCACTGACATGCTTTTTTTTTATATATTCTCCATTACATCACGTACTTCCCAGACCTCAGACAAACCTCCGCGCCTCGCTTTTATAATGCGGAGCAAGCCCGAGATCATATTAACGTTAATTATCGCCAGCCGGCACAAATAGGCGGCTCCGTCAATTTGCTGCCTATTCAGGGAGCCTACGGAGTGAGGGAGTAATTATAGTAGATTTGGGCGTACACCCATCACACGCGCACGCCGTGGCAGATCATCATAATTGTCCTAAACTTGTATTTCATAAGGTTTTCCGAGCGGTGGTACAGCGCAACGGGGGTCATTGTTTACTATTAAACATTAAACGAATTTACAAAACTTAATGCGTGCGATTAAGCGCTGATTCTACGTAGGAAAGTAAAGAAGAGGATCCTGATGCTCAACATTCCGGAGACCAAACCCCATTTAAATTAAATTAACAAATATTGCATGTAAATAACAATAGCCCACGTTTAAAAAAGCATTTTTATTTAGATTATAAAAAAATAATCCTGCATCTGTTTTAGGTGTTCCAGCTGCCACTGTTCTAAAATTCAAATTAAATCAAATCTTATTAGGATCTAATTTAAGCACAATAAATGTTAACACAGTGAGCCTTTTGATTTTATCACTTGTAATTAGAAAAAAAGCATGTATGGATTTGTGTCATCTTATTTCTTGTGTTCTTTAAATTTATAGTAGATTTATTAACTGAAATAAATTACCATAAAATTAAAACAGTGTTAGGACGTTCTACTGCGTCAGCTGATGTCGGTCTTTCAGCCCCGCTTGTGTTTTTGCGTTATTATAAGAATGAAATGCAGTAGACTGTTATGATTTGTAACGGGTTCGACCCATGTTACTCAAACAACTCAGTTCAGGTGTAAGTAATGGATAGAAAGTAAATGTCTGTGCTGGGGGAGGGAGGTGCTAATGATTTGGTCGGCTCTGTGTGTGTGTGTGTGTGTGAGAGAGAGAGGGGGTGTCGCGGTCGTTTTCAGTGAAACAAAGGCTCAGCTGAAAAATGTTAGGCACATCAGTCACTTAACCCCCAATAAAAGGTATTTGAGTGTTATGATAGTTGTAATATAACAGATGCGCACTGAATACTAAACCTAAACCAGGCACAGAGATTATTGAACCAAGATAGCCCCCATACCTGTATAAAAAAAAAAAAAAAAAAAAGAATATTATTGTGTATAGACTGATTAAAAACAATGCAATTTATGCTATCATAAGGAAAATAAGTTTTTCCAGTCCAATGATTAAAAAAGGTAACAATGTCAACTTTAGAATCTAGAATCCAGGAGATTAAAATTACACAAATTGAAATCACTGAAAGTCAGCCTCAGATTCAAGAGGTTTTTAAAGTGGGGAGAAGTGCATTTCAGTTCCTCTGAATAGGTGAGAACAGCCGATTCACACCTGGGGAGGGTGAATAATTTGTATTTGAATGTTGTCTGGCATTGTAAAGCACTATAGTGACACTAAAAGAACAACCCAGGATTAATAGGAATTCTTATACTGCATAAACATTATTTAGCACAAAAAAATTCCTCGCGCTCGGGAAAACTATGCGTGCGGTTGAGCGCTGGTTAGACTATAGGAAATTAAATCGGAGGGTTTTTATTTAGACTATTAAAAAAATAACCTGCGTCTATTTTTAGGCGTGCCAGCTGCCACTTTTTAGTTAGAAGTTTTTAATACAAAGCTTATAATGCCCACATGACATGACGGAATAAGGCACGGCTGGTGATGATTGGGGTTTGTTGGGTTACAGTGGATTTTACTACGCGGTGTGAGTGCAATGGCCATCCGTCTGCTCGCGCTGACTCTGCTCTCCGCGGATGGCCGGACCGGCCCCTCCCACCTCTCGCTCCTTTGAAGTCCCTGGGGCGCGTTCCATTTGCCCTGCTTGCATGCCGCACTTCCGCGTTGTTGCACGCGCGCTGCATACACAGCGCGTAGTAAAATCCACTTTAACCCAACAAACCCCGAGTATTTTATAGCGCGGGGTGCAAGCCCGGGCAACGATAGCAACGATAGATCACCAGTCATGTGTAATTCTGCGGTCCCGCTGCTTCGCATGTCTGAAGGGGAGGCCACCTAACTAGTGAGCGAGGAGCGATATTGATTTGGGCGCACGCCGTGACAGGCTGAAAAAACTGTATCAGATTAATGTGCAAAAACTATATAATAAAACTATATAAGACTACATGCCTTTATAAGACTCAACTTTTATTTAAGCGCACTCACAATAACGAAAAAACGTTGTGACTTTGTAAGTGTTGTGATTTTGTAAGTGTTGTAAGCTGCGCTGTTCTGTATTGTTTTTGGTGAACTTAAGCGCGTCAGAAAATGAACGCAAACGTTTTTTTAAATGGTCAGAGTCAGTCTGCTTGCTGTTTTCCCGACGCGTTCATGATCATTAGTCTACTTCTGCCGGTGCGCTCTGGAAAACTCCATGCATGCGGCTGAGCGCTGATTAAAACTAAATTAAATATAAGTAAATTAAAGAGGAGAATCACGATGCCGAGTCGAAGTCCTGAGCCCAAACCTCATTTAAATTAAATTAACAAAAATTATAAGTTAAAAAACAATAGCCCATGTTTAGAAACCGTTTATAAATTCTTTCTGACATGAGTTGGCCCGGTGTTATGCGCAGAGCGCCGGGAGATTTCCTGAAGCTCAGAAATCACTGGGGCATGTTTTCTAAATAGCCGCTATCTTTAATAACTGATAGAGGTTTTGAGCTGTATACACACGCATTCCTGCCTAAACAACTCTAAAAACTACACCTGTAACACAATAAACAGTAATATTTCAAACATTCTGCAGGCTGATATTTGGAGAAAGGAAAGAATAATGAATAAACCAGTTGTTGGGTCAAAATAACCCAACCAGGTGTTCATTTGTAAACTACATCTCATATGAGCCAACATGAGCAACCCAACAATGTGTTTAAAGTACCTGAAATAATCCAGAACTTAAATAACAATAAACCGATACAGAGATACGCTGTATAACGGTCACTGTTGTATTTACGGCAACGAGCGAAAATGTCACTTTGCGCCACCTGGCGGCCATTTTACGAATTACTTTGAAATGCAACTGATTTATTTTGGCCGCTGACGTTTTTACGCGGCGGTGAGCGCGACGGTAATAACCATTCCAATTGATCAACTACTGTAGATCTGCACGTGTATTTACCATTCTCAGGCCGATGACCTGGTGGAGCATATCAATAAGACACTTAAGATGATGCTATGGTGGTTGATAGAAGTGGAGGTAGAGGTAGAACACTGGCAAGATTTCAAAAATATGCACACACAATTTGTCTTTGATAGTTTAAATTAGTTTGTAAAATAATTGCCTGAAACAAAAAAAGTCGATTGACCTGTGGCTGAAAATATTTTAGTTCACAATTTTAGTCACCCAACCTCCAAAGAACTGTCACACTGGTGCTACTGCAATTTAAGGTTAAAATGCTTCATCAAGCATGGTGATGGTTTGTACCCACATCACCAACACCACGGTGTCTTAACACTCTTCCAAATCCACATGGTGCAGGAGTTTCTCAAACTGGTTGTGTGCTGGGGGTATGGAGGATGGATAAGATTGGTTGTCCTGAGTTACAGTGGGAAGCCTGTCTTTTGCTGTAAATATTGGGTAAAGGCCTTGAATCCAGCATGCTGAAAAAAACAAAGGCAATGCCAGCATGACAAATGTTAAGCAAAAAATGTTAACCCCTTGTTCACATTTTCCAGCAGCTCTGAGATGCCTTCTGCCAGTGACTGTTGGCAGAGGAATGCTGAAAAAATTAATGACCTGGGGACATGCGGAAGGAGTTTGTCGCATGGCTGCCATGGGAGACAGCAGTGTAGTTCCAGTGTCATTAAACAGCATCACTGACAGAGTCAACATGACTGGCTGAGAGACTTTTTGCAGCACATTAGAAAGCCGGCAGTCCCATTCTGCAACCTCTCTCTTGCATACTTTGCTTCTCCTCTCCCTGTTTCCTCTCCTTGGAAATAAGGGGTCCTCCATTTGAAACCAGCCCCCCTTTTTTTTTTTTTTTTTTTTGCTTTTTTCCCCTTCCCAGGAAGCAGCCACACTGATTTAGATTAATTCCATGCCCCAATCTTTCCTGAATTGTGCAGGAATGTATGCCTTGAGTACAGAAAGGGTACACATCAGGTGTTGGTGGACTTGGGGTGTAACCAAGCCACAGTTTATAAAAGCTTGATTCAGTGCGGGATTTTAAGGAATGCATAATTCGTAAAGGTGAGGTGCACAATTTCTTTTAGTTTCCACCACAATTTAATTCTGCAGGACAAATCATAAAGTGGAGGAGGTACTTAATACTTACCTCAGGCATCCACTAATCAATTAATTAAATTGAGGAAATGCTTGTGGATGGTTGATAAATTATGAGAAGGCAGGCTGAGAAATGGATAACTTTAAAGAATTGTGGAAGGGTCTGCCGACTTCAGCTTCTTATCGGGAGTGAGGGAGGCTCCACTCCTCCTCTCATGGGAAGTCCCATTTCTGTGGATTTCCCTTGCGCAGTCATGCAGTAAGACCCTGAAACACACCTTTTGATCAAGTAAGATAAATTAATGGACATCAAATTCAGCCTTATGTTGCATTTTTTCATTTGTATTTTAGCATTATTAAGGGTAGGCTATACTGAGTAATGGAGGACACTTGCACTAACCGTCACCGTCTATGCGAATTCTGAGGCTTAATTTTTTAATATAGATTTATCAACCCGAGCTCTTGGATATACTACCTCTGATCTTTCACGTGTTTTTACTTTACTAACATGGTGACCGACCCTTCATTTTGATGAGACTGGCCTTTTGTTCTTTGTGATTATTGTTATGGAAATTATCACCCCAGGTCTTGAAACATACAGGCATTTACCCTTTTCACTACTCTTTCCATTAGGACACCTCTGCCTGGAAATTTCATCACTTAATTCCTTCTCTTAGGCTGGTCTCTCAAACTTGTTTTGGCTCAACATCAGACTTTGGTGCTGACATCTTTTTGCCCCCCTATTTTAAGAGATTAAGAGGATTTTAATACAGTTACTAAATCAGATTAAGCACCTGATTTTGGGTCATACCAGGATACCCGCCCTACCAGGGTCTGACAGAACAATATCTTTAAGTCATTCAAATAAACTGCATGGGTACATTTCTTTGTCCATATCTTCTAAATCAAAATTTGAGGCACTGCTTTCATGGCATGTTCACAATTAAATGAAATTAAATTCAGTTTTATATGTGTAGTGCCTTTAACATTGGGCATTGTCACAAAATTATGGATATAAATTAGAATAAGAAAAAGTTTGTTCCTGAAAAAAAAACTTCGTATATTTCCTGATTTTACTCCCGAAGGTGCAAAGCGCAGATCAGCATTCAACAGAGCAAGAGAATTACTTCGGGATAAGCCAGGAGTGCGGTATGGAACATTATTCCCAGTAAAGTTGAAAGTAACTTTCAATGGCACAGAGACGGTGTTTACTGACGCGAGAAAAGCCGAAGAATTCGCAGAGTTACATTTTGGTGCTGGCAGTAGTGGTTAATACTTGCTGCATCACTGTGAGCAACAAATAAGATAACATTGATTCAGTGTTCAGGTTTAAGGATACTTATATTGTTATTATTATTTATTTATTTTTACATTTAAAGGTATGTGCTTCTTTGCAAAAAAAAAAAAAATACCTCCTACGATGTTTAAAAGTCTATAGTGGCTGTTTACACAACTGCTTTTTATAAGTCTATAAGAAAGTCTTTAATTTTCTAAATGGTGATTCTGGATTGCAGAACATGTTATTTGTGAAGCTGTTTCAGGCTTCTGCCGTCAGAAGTGTTTAATAAGTGAAGTAGTGACTGTTTACGTCTGTTGATGGGTTTGTTTTTGTTTAGTTTTTTTCCTAATACTTCCTTAGTGGGGTCGTGCCTTACTTTAAAGGGTTCTCAGTATAGGCAAGACATTGGGGGTGTTAAGGGGTGGGTAATGTTGGGACATTCATTTTCATTTTTTTTTTCAATTCACACGGTGGTGTCTTCAGCAGTTGGATATGAACCTGCACTATACAGAATAACATAATGCAATCAGAGAAGGGGAGACAATTTACTGTGGTTTCTTGGAATGTTAAAGGGCTGAATTAACCAGTTAAAAGGGGTAAGGCGTTAAAAATCAATTTAAAATCATTATCGGGTGACAATTTTTCTTCAAGAAACACACTTAAATAAAAATTAATATATTAAGCTAAAGTGTAGGTGGACTGGTCAAATGTACCATGCTACATGCGCAGTTAGGTCAAGAGGAGGGCCATTCTCTTCAGAAAAGGCACACCGTTAATTCTTAAGTCAACTATTGCGGATAAAGAGGGAAGGTTTTTAATAATAGTTAGAGAATTGTACTCCTTACCCATAACTTTGGTAAATATTTATGGGCCTAATACGGATTCAGAAGTATTAGATACTATTAAGAAAATGAAAGGTGGCAAATCCCCTGGTCCAGATGGCTATCCAAGTAAGTTTTATAAAGAATTTGGCGATATCATATCCTCTTATTTATTTAAAGTGTACACTCAAGCATATAGGAGTGGCAGGTTACCTCCTAGTTTAAATGAAGCCATTATAACAGTCTTACCTAAGAAAAGGAAGGACCTAGTAGAAGCAAGTAGTTATAGGCCAATATCACTTTTACAATGCGACCAGAAAGTCCTGGCCAAGGCTTTATCCACTAGACTTAGTTCTGTAATGGAAAAACTTATTCATACTGATCAGACCGGATTTATTCCTAATAGGCACTCATCTTCAAATCTCAGACGTCTTTTTAATATAATTTATTCTCAAAACATACACTCAGACGATCCAGTCATTGCTTCTCTTGATGCAGAGAAAGCTTTTGACCAATTAGAATGGCCTCATCTTTTCGCAGCCCTAAGAAACTTGCGCAGGGATTCTTACAAACAGAACTCTTTCTCCTCCATTCAGTCTACATAGAGGTTCTAGACAGGGCTGCTCACTATTGCCTTTGCTCTTTGCCTTGAACCCCTTGCCCAGTCTATTCGGTCTAATCCCAACATACATGGATACAGCACAAAGAATACAGTAAGCAAAATATCATTATCACTAAACCTCAAAATACTATTTCAACAATCTTAGAAACAGTCTGCCATTACGGTACATTTTCGGGGTTACAGGGTCAACTGGTCTAAAAGTGAATTAATGCCTATAAAGGTCAGAGATATTTCTGTTTTCCAATCACTTCCTTTTAAAATAACACAACATAAACTTTAATACTTGAGAATTGAGGTCACAAAATATTTTCAGTCATTATTTAAAGCTATTTTTTCCCCTTTAATGACTAAATTGCAAAATAATATTCAGTTCTGGAGATCCCTTCCCATCTCTTTAGTAGGAAGGGTTAATATTATTAAAATGATCTTTCTCCCCCAAATTCTATATCTTTTTTAAAACATCCCAATATTTCTACCAAAGACTTTTTTTAAACAACTAGATTCCATTATTATACCATTTTTGTGGGATTACAAAGCCCATAGAATAAGTAAAGCACACCTTTGTAAACCTAAAGCTGGGGGTGAAATGTCCCTTCCAGATTTTGCCCTTTACTACTATGCTTGTGTGTCATAATATGGCTAGATCATATGGTAGCACACTCAACTTGGATCCATTTGGAAAGAGAGGCATGTAGCCCTTATGATATTGGTGCAGTCATACTGTCTCCTATAAAGATAGACAAGTCAGTATATAACTACAACTGTATAATTCATAGTACAGTTCGTATTTGGAAGCAAGTCAAATCAAAATTAGAAATTAAGTCTTTCCTTTTACCAATCAGGGGGAACCCATTATTTATCCCTTCTACTATGGATTCTGCTTTTACACAGTGGAAGGAGTTAGGTGTTCAGAATATTGGAAACCTATTCATAGATGGCATGTTTGCATCCTTTAGACAGTTGCAGGATCAATATGGTCTGCATGCAAGCAACTTTTTTAGATATTAGCAAATCAGAGACTACGTAAAAAAAGTATATACCTTGTTTTAATGAGGCTAATCCTGCTAGGTTGGATGATCTTTTGGGGCTTGGGGATGGGGTCAGACATCTGATATCAGTAATTTAACAACTCTTTGCTATCAAAGAACTTACCTTCGACAGAGAGTTTAAAATTGCAGTGGGAGCAGGAATTGGGGGGCGGGGGGATATGTTGAGCTATGGACTGATGCATTAGAGAATATTCATACATGCTCTGTCAACTCTAGGCATTGCCTCATTCAATTTAAGATTATCCATTGACTCCACTCCACTAAAACAAAATTACACAGACTTTTTCCAGATACCTCCCCATTTTGTGACAAATGTCAGACAGAGTTAGCCACTCCCTTACATAGTTATGTGCTTTGTACTAAATTATTCTCATTCTGAATTAAATATTTAAAACTCTGTCTGATATTTTACAAAGTGACTTAAAGCTTGACCCACTTCTTGTGATATTTGGGATTTCTGATAAAATCATGTAATTGATTAAGGTACTACATTTGGAAAAAATTTTATTCCTTATGGTAAAGAAATTGGACAAATTTGACAAGATCTGGTCTCCTCTTCTCCTTCATCTTAAAAATGCAGGCTGAGTAACTGAGTGGTGTTGACCGCATCATCAGTGTGGCATGATATTTTAGTCCCTAGGGTGAGGAGGGAGGTAAGGGGTTGTTTTGTTCCTTATGTTTGTGGTGTATGTATGTTTATTTTTACTTTGCTTTTTGTTATTCAGTTTGTTTACTTTTGTGTATAACAAAAATCTTGGTATGTAACAATATCTGTTGGATTATTTCAGTGAATACCTTAATGAAAAAGATTTAAACCCCCAAAGTTCAGTTGAGACTTATATTAAGTTACGATATACTTAGAACAAATTTAATTCTTCTCTTTCCCCATAATTAGCTACAGTATATGGCTAACCAGAACTAGCTGTATGTATGGCACAGTCTCAATATGGTGGAAGTCAAGTGACAACTTAGTGCAGCTAGGAGACAATCAAGTTAGGCGGTTTGTGTGCTCCCTGGCCTAAGCTCTGGAAAGTCACAGATTAACTGAGCTACAGTACGTACACAAGAAACATGAACAACAACCTCCTGAGAATGGATACCATACCGCCCTAACAGGCCAACTTTTTCCTATAAGTTACTCAAGTTAACTTCCAGTTATAAAGCCCACATGTTTTTGGAGCACCAACTGGACATGAAGCAGTTCAACAACCATAACCTGCTGTAAGCTTTGCCACCACAATGCATTACTGGCACCCCAGCTACCAGACACTAAAGACCTTTAACACAGTAGATGTTTTTGCAGCTTCTCTGCATCATGAAGGACTCCTCCCACCTGAGTCACTTACTTTTCCAGTAGAAAAGGCACGAGAACATTCACACCAGAACCAACAAGCTCAGGTACAGCTTCTTTCCTACAATTATCCTGCGAAACTCTACACTACAATGGTAAATTTTTTTACCTGAAATCATTTTACAACTCTCTTATTTTGTATATTTTCTATTATCCATTTATACTTAACTAATCTGCTACTGTTTTGTTTATTTAATGTGCATATCTTTTAATAAATTTTATGAATAATGCTTGCTTATTTCATGTATAAAATGTGCTTTTCTATTAAAGCAATGCAATTATCAATTTCATATATACAGTATAATATACACACAGTACCATTTAAAAGTCTGGACACACCTTGTTAGTCAATGTATTTTCTTTATTTCTTTATTGTTTAAACAGACAGATATGAAATGCTTTCCCTTTTGTGAAAGTTCACAAATTGATTGTGTCTAAATTATACTGCTTTTTTAACCCTTTTTATTGGGACATTACCGGTTTGTTTTAGTTTTATTTCATCGCATCTTCCATTTTTGCCCCTCCCCCCTTTTTTTTTGAAGAATGTGTTAGCTTTTTTGTCTAAAACAGCAAGCAGAATCCTTTCACGCCTGAGCCTGGAGTAACTAGAGCGGTTAGTACTAGCAACAAAACTGACTACGGTATGTTAAACACTTATCATGGCCAACAATGAGCTCATTTCATGCATGGAGTAGGGGTTGTTTAGTCATTCTTCGTCCATTGTTAGTAATAACTTTATCTGTGATCGGTGTTTATTAGTTTATTTGAAAGCAGTGTTATTTGTGTAGGGGAAGACTGAGAAGACTAAAAGAGCACTGATTATAGGAGATCCTATGTTGAGGCGTGTGAAAATAGCTAGGACTTTAGAGGCATCAGTGGTTGTAGCTGTATCCCGGGAGCCAGGGGATTGAACATAGGAGGTAATCTCAGGGCCTTAGGCCAGCATAGGTTTTTCAAGATAGTTGTACATGTTGGAGCTAATGATATAGTCAGAAAGACTTTGTAAAGCTGTTTAAATTAGCAAAGGCGATGTCCAATGAAGTAATATGCTTTAGCCCCCTTCATATTATGGCATCGTGACATAGCTTAAAGCAGGTTGTGGTCATTGAACCTCTGAATGTTCAGGTGCTTCTCTGAAAACAATGTGGGCTTTATACAGTGGTGTGAAAAACTATTTGCCCCCTTCCTGATTTCTTATTCTTTTGCAAGTTTGTCACACTTAAATGTTTCTGCTCATCAAAAACTGTTAACTATTAGTCAAAGATAACATAATTGAACACAAAATGCAGTTTTTAAATGAAGTTTTACATTATTAAGGGAGAAAAAAAACCTCCAAATCTACATGGCCCCGTGTAAAAAAATGATTGCCCCCCTTGTTAAAAAATAACTTAACAGTGGTTTATCACACCTGAATTTTCCCAATTCCCAGGCCCAATTTCTGTAGTCACCCCCAGGCCTGATTACTGCCACACCTGTTTCAATCAAGAAATCACTTAAATAGGAGCTACCTGACACAGAGAAGTAGACCAAAAGCACCTCAAAAGCTAGACATCATGCCAAGATCCAAAGAAATTCAGGAACAAATGAGAACAAAAGTAATTGAGATCTATCAGTCTGGTAATGGTTATAAAGCCATTTCTAAAGCTTTGGGACTCCAGCGAACCACAGTGAGAGCCATTATCCACAAATGGCAAAAACATAGAACAGTGGTGAACCTTTCCAGGAGTGACCGGCCGACCAAAATTACCCCAAGAGCGCAAAGACAACTCATCCGAGAGGCCACAAAAGACCCCAGGACAACATGTAAAGAACTGCAGGCCTCACTTGCCTCAATTAAGGTCAGTGTTCACGACTCCACCATAAGAAAGAGACTGGGCAAAAACGGCCTGCATGGCAGATTTCTAAGGCGCAAACCACTTTTAAGCAAAAAGAACATTAAGGCTCGTCTCAATTTTGCTAAAAAAACATCTCAATGATTGCCAAGACTTTTGGGAAAATACCTTGTGGACCGACAAGACAAAAGTTGAACTTTTTGGAAGGTGCTTGTCACGTTACATCTGGCGTAAAAGTAACACAGCATTTCAGAAAAAGAACATCATACCAACAGTAAAATATGGTGGTGGTAGTGTGATGGTCTGGGTTTGTTTTTTTGCTTCAGGACCTGGAAAGCTTGCTGTGATAGGTGGAACCATGAATTCTACTGTCTACCAAAAAATCCTGAAGGAGAATGTCCGGTCATCTGTCAACTCAAGCTGAAGCAATCTTGGGTGCTGCAGCAGGACAATGACCCAAAACACACCAGCAAATCCACCTCTGAATGGCTGAAGAAAAACAAAATAAAGACTTTGGAGTGGCCTAGTCAAAGTCCTGACCTGAATCCTATTGAGATGTTGTGGCATGACCTTAAAAAGGCGGTTCATGCTAGAAAACCCTCAAATAAAGCTGAATTACAACAATTCCGCAAAGATGAGTGGGCCAAAATTCCTCCAGAGCGCTGTAAAAGACTCATTGCAAGTTATCGCAAACGCTTGATTGCAGTTATTGCTGCTAAGGGTGGCCCAACCAGTTATTAGGATCAGGGGGCAATTACTTTTTCACACAGGGCCATGTAGGTTTGGATTTTTTTTCTCCCTAAATAATAAAAACCATCATTTAAAAACTGCATTTTGTGTTAACTTGTGTTATCTTTGACTAATAGTTAAATGTGTTTGATGATCAGAAACATTTAAGTGTGACAAACATGCAAAAGAATAAGAAATCAGGAAGGGGGCAAATAGTTTTTCACACCACTGTATACAGTTGAAGGCAAAGCTGGCCTGTTAGGCCAGGATGGTGGCCATCCCACTCTGGAAGGTGTTGTTTATATTTCTTGCGGCGTAGCTCATAGTCTCAGTACAGGCCTAGTTAATTGAATGTCTAGAACCCAGGGCCATTAGCTCATCTCATTTAAAGTCTATCTTAGTAATAATGAATGTACACTGTCATGCTACGATTTTAATCTGGAGATGGAAATGGTTCCAGTTGTTTGGAAAACATCTCGGCTGGTCTCAGTTCATAGAAAGAACAACCAAATGACCCCCCCCCCCCCCTTAGGAACAGAAAGACTGGTTCTGGCCTACCCTTTTCCCCTGGTGAAAACAGCACTTGACCCCTTGCAGTTTGTACATCAGGACCATATAGGGATGGATGATGCAGTGATTTACCTTTCATACAGAGCTTAGTCAAACCTGGACAAACAGGGCAGCATGGTGAGGATCATGTTTTTGATTTCTTTAGTGTTTTTCACCCCATTCAACTGAGACTGCTAGGGGATAAGCTCTGTGCTATGCAATTTGAACTGTCATATACTGGATCATGAAATATTTAATTTGTAGACCACAGTTTTTGCGGCTCAAATACTGTGTACCAGAAATGTACACAGAGTCACTAGTTTACCCTGTCCACTACTGTGTCCACTAAAGTCCACTATTGCACATATATCCTCACCAACAAAGCCGATGTCAAATCAAGGAGACCTAATTATTATGTACAAATCAATGTGAAATTTTACTGAGGGCCAGTGCAGTGTGGATAAGATAGGAGTGATGTGTTCATATATTCTGCGTCTAGTGAACTTCTGGACTATTTAGAACTTGTTTATTAACTTAATAGAACACGCAGACTGTATGGAATTATAATCATAAAAATAATATAATCCATCCTGGAGGTCACAAAAGCATGAACTGTTTTTTTCTGCATCATTTGGTGACAATATGTTCCTTATCTTTGCAATATCACCCGAGCCCTTTGATTAAAGTAAAAATAGCAGATCATAAAAAAACTAGCAGTTCACTCAGGTATTATGGCGCAAGACCATTTAGTGCTGTATACATACTGCCATGTTTACTTAATCAAAGGGCTCAGGCGGTTTGTCCATAACTTGTATTATGGAAATGATTGCAATGGGGCTGAGCTTTTCTTACAATGCCTCAAAGTTATGGAATAGCCTTTGAATCAATGTTCAGGACACAGCATCAGTGTTTAAATCTAAACTCCCCCAGCTCTTAAACTTCAACAAGCCATAATTTATGATCCTGCCGCAAAGAAAGAAAAGGCCGTTACTCAGCCCGCCCTTACCTCTGCTACTTCTACTCTTCTTAACCCTTTTCCTACCACATTTATCCTAAATAAATTACCTTTTTTCCCCATAAGACCTCACATCCCTCCCGTGCTTTATGGTACCGCCCGTGCAAAAAGGGTACACCAAGCCTTTTGTGAATAGATTTGTCTAAAATGTAGATAAACGTCTAAAAATATATTTTCTTGTTTAAATTAAAATTTACATTTTATTTGTCACATACACAGTCATACTTCGTACGATATGCAGTAATATGCTTGGACAACTGCCCGTGACCTTAAAATAGGGACAATGAATAGAAAATAAATATGAAAAGAAAACAGAAGGTAAATTTGACTAAGTAAGAATAAAATAAAATTAAAATTAAAATAACACTATACAGTACAAAATATACAATGTAATTCAATTCAATTTTATTTGTATAGCGCTTTTAGCTATTTTTATTGCCGCAAAGCAGCTTTACACAATTAAAAGAATTATTTAAGTTTGTATGAAATGTGAATTTGTATGAATCAAAATGGTAAGTTTGTCCCTGGTGAGCAAGCCGAGGGCAACAGTGGCAAGGAAAAACTCCCTGAGATGTTAATAGGAAGAAACCTTGAGAGGAACCAGACTCAACAGGGAACCCATCCTCATTTGGGTGAAACAGAAAGCAGTAAATGATCTGCATTTATACAGTGTGTTAGGTGGCAGGCAGTTCAGCTATAATAGCTGATGTTAATTGATGCTAATATGGAGTCCAGGAAGTTATTAAAGACCTAGGTAGACTTGTAGGAAGTTCCAGTCCTGAACTATCGAACTGTCAAGTCCCCAGAGAAACAGTTGCCAACACCAGTCAAGGCCAGAACCATTTTCTAGGTAGAGAGAATCGTCCCCAGACACCAGACGCACCCCAGAGAGACACACGACGAGATCTTCACCAGGATGGGTCAGACAGGATGGGTCAGGGGGGGGAGAAGAAGAGGAGAGATGGCAGTTAGTTGGTCACAGTCATACAATGTATAATGTGTATGTATATTAACTGTAGAGTGCAAGCAGAGACTTCGTCAGGACTAGGTACTGCGGCACGAGACCATTTAATGCTTTATAGGTCAAGATATAGTATTTTAAAATCAATGCGAAATTTCACAGGGAGCCAATGAAGTGAAGATAAGATAGAGGTGATGTGCTCATATATTCTGGTTCTAGTGAGGAATCTCGCTGCTGCATTCTGGACTAGCTGAATTTATGCATCTAGCTGAACAACCAGACAGTAAGGCATTACAATAGTCCAACCTAGAGGTGATAAAAGCATGAACTAGTTTTTCTGCATCGTTTAGCGACAATAAATTTCTTATCCTGGCAATATTTCTGAGGTGAAAGAATGCTATCCTGGTAATATTATTTACATGAGCTTCAAATGAAAGGCTGTAATCAATAATCACACCAAGGTCTTTCACTGTTGCATTTGATGAAACAGAAAGGCCATCTAAAGTTACGGTGTGATCTAAAATTTTACCCCCTAGCTGTATGCGGTCCTATGACTAGAACTTTTGTCTTATCCGGATTAAGCAGAAGGAAGTTAATTAGCATCTAATTTCTTATGTCCTGCACACATTGCTTAATTTTAGTAAGCTGTTTTTTCTCATCAGGTTTTGCTAAGACATATAACTGTGTATCTTCAGCATAACAATGAAAACTAATACCATGCTTATGGATTATTTTGCCCAGAGGAAGCATGTAAAGGAAAAAAAGCAGTGGACCTAAAACTGAACCCTGCGGAACGCCAAACTCCACTAGAGAACACGCAGAATAATCACCATTTAAGTCTACATACTGATAACGATGGGTCAGATAGGATCTGAGCCAGGAGAGGGCTGTACCCTTAATTCCTACTACATTTTCTAATCTGTGAAGAACAATAGCGTGATCAATGGTGTCAAAAGCTGCACTGAGGTCGAGTAATACAAGCATAATTACACAACCTTGATCAGAGGCCAATAGGATGTCATTTACTACTTCAACGAGTGCTGTCTCTGTACTGTGATGAGGCCTAAATCCTGACTGATACAGTTCATGTATGCCATTTCTATGTAGATATGAGCATAGCTGATCCGCAACTATCTTTTCCAGAATCTTAGAGATGAAGGGGGGATGAACTGGACAGCTGACAGGGGTCGAGGTCAGGTTTCTTAATTATTGGTTTGATAACTGCTTATTTAACATAACCAATGCTGAGTGAAGAATTAATTATTCTCAACAGGGGTTCTGTTATTGCTGGTACTATCTGTTTTAGAAAATGTGTCGGTACAGGATCTAATATTTTATGAATTATTAATTTTATGCCTAATATTTACAATTTTATTATTAAAAACGTTCATGAAGTCCTCACTATTGCATGATGTTGTTGTGGAGATTTCTGCAGTGGTCTTATTTCTGGTTAATTTGGCTACAGCATTAAATAAAAATCTAGGATTATTTTTGTTATTTTCTATAAGAGTGGAGAAATTTGTTGATCTAGCTACACTAAGAGCTTTTCTATAGTTCAGGATGCACTCCTTCTATGCTATTTGAAATACTAACAATTTAGTTTGACGCCATTTACGTTCTAATTTTCGAGCGGTCTGTTTTAAAGTGCGCGTGTGATCGTTATACCAGGGAGCAAGTTTCTTATCTCTACTAATTTTTCTTTTAACTGGAGCTACATTATCTAAGGTATAGCGAAATGTCGACTCTAAATCAAAGAAAAATGTATGAAAAATATAGAAAAATAAGAGACAGCTGTACTGTACAGGACAAAATATACAATATAAGAAACATATATCAAAAATATCAAAAATAAGAAACAGTTGTACAATACAGAGATATAGAGTTTATGGTCTTTTAAATATAAATTAATTATAAACAGAAATGCCACATATTTAAAATGTTTAAAGTGACTTGTGCATCCGGGTAACAGAACGTCCAGGGGATGTGCAAATATGCTTGAAAGTGACATATTTAAAATGTCTTGATAGGGTAATTGGGTAATTTAACTAATGTCCACGAATGTGTTGTGCAGTGGCCACTATTGTAAGTGAATGTCCAGAATGTCCACAGTGAGTGCAAAAACCATGTGTGTGGATGTGCAAAATGGATCACTACTGTGTGGTGTACTGATTAAGAGACCATATCGCCTGCGGGAAGAAGCTCTTACTCAGTCTCTCTGTGTTGGTCTTCAGGGAGCGGAATCGCTTTCCTGACCTCAACAGAGAGAACAGTCCATTGCTGGGGTGGCTGAGGTCCTTCACAATCTTCCTGGCCTTGGTTCAGCTCCGCTTGCTGTAGATTGAGTGCAGGTCAGAGAGCTCGGTGCGAAGATGCGCTCAGCTGATCGCACCACCCTCTGTAGAGCTCGTCTGTCCTGCATGGTGCTATTCCCGAACCAGGTTGAAATGTTTCCCGTCAGGATGCTCTCTATGGTGCAGGAGTAAAAGTTCCTGAGTACCGTGGAGGGCAGTCTGAAGTCTCTCAAGCGTCTGAGGTGGTAGAGACGCTGTTGGGCCTTTTTTACTACGATGTTGATGTGACAGGACCATGACAGGTCCTGTGTGATGTGAACACCGAGGTCTTTGAAGCTCTCCACTCTCTCCACTGGGCTTCCATTGATGATGGGGGTCTGGTAGTTCCTCACCTGCTTAGTGCTGAAGTCCACTATCAACTCCTTTGTCTTACTGACGTTTAGAAGGAGGTCGTTCCTCTGGCACCAGTTCTCCAGATTCCCAATCTCCTTCAGGTAGGCCGACTCGTTGTTGTCAGAGATCAGGCCCACCACGACAGTGTCATCAGCAAACTTAATGATGGTGGTGGAGCTGGTAGTGGCCACACAGTCATGCGTGTACAAAGAGTAAAGCAGGGGGCTCAGAACACAACCCTGGCAGGCTCTAGTTCAGAGAGTGGGAGGCTGAGACATGTCCACCCATCCTTACTGCCTGTGGTCTGCCAGTTAGAACATTAGAGATCCACTGGCACAGAGATGGGTTGAGTCCCAGGTGCTCCATCTTGGTGGTGAGTGTGGAGGGAATTATGGTATTGAATGCTGAGCTGTAGTTGATAAAGAGCATTTTAACATAATTCCCCCTTCTAGTGTCTAAGTGAATAAGTGATGTATGGAGGAGATGAGAGATGGCATGATCAGTAGAACGTAGAACTGTAGTGGGTCAAGTGTGTCTGGTGGAGATGAAATGATAAAGTCCTTGACCAGCCGTTCAAAGCACTTTATCACTACTGAGGTGAGGGCTACAGGGCGATAGTCATTGAGAGAAGCAGGATGAGATTTCTTCGGGACAGGAACAATGATGGACTCCTTGAAGCATGTAGGGATCACCGACTAAGATAAAGAGATGTTGAATATCTCAGTGAACACAGGTGCTAGCTGGCCTGCGCAGGCTCTGAGAATATGGCCTGAGATGCCGTCTGGTCCTGCTGCTTTCCTGGTGTTCACTCTCTTGAAGGCTCTCCTCATGTCATGCTCATTGATGATAAACGCGTTTCCGGTGCTGGCAGTGTCTTTCTGTCTGCAGCGGTTAGCGCCGCAACTTTAGCTGCAGCCTCGAGGCGAGCATAGAAAGTGTTCAGCTCGTCTGCCAGAGTCACGTCTGCATTCGTCATACCGGATGTTGGTGTTTTATAGTCCGTTATTGTTCTTAGTCCCCGCCACAGGTTACAGTCACTCTGTTGGAGCTGTGACTCTAGTTTCCTCCCGTAGCGCTGCTTCACCTCTTTCACCGCTTTCCGGACGTTATCTGACGCAGCTTTGTACGGTTCGATGTCTCCTGGCGCAAATTCCGTGTTGTAGGCAGCGGTACGAGATCTCAGAGTTTTGCAGTTTAATCCACCCACGGCTTCTGGTTGGGAAATGTTCTAATAATCTTTTTCCCCACGGTATCACCCGCTAGTTTCCCAATGAATCCCACAACCGCTTCCGTTAACATGCTAATGTCATCATGTTGGAGCTGTTTCTGATCATGTCCCAGTCTGCGTCATCGAGTGCGTCCTGTAACGCAGCCACCGATTGGTCCGTCCAGCGCGCGACCTTTCTCTGAACCGGAACTTTCTGTTTCAGCGTTTGTTTGTATTTTGGCATGAAGAAGATTGCGGCATGGTCGGATTTACCAAACGCTGGATGAGATTGTGCCTTGTAGCCGTCCTTGACTGTAGTGTAACAGTGGTCCAGTGTCCTTTCGCCCCTAAGGTGACAGGTGATATGTTGATGAAAGTTCGGCGCTACGCGTTTGAGGTTGGCACTGTTAAAGTCCCCCGCCACAATAAGCGCAGCGTCCCGGTGTTGTGATTGGTGCTGTGTGAGTGTGAGCTGTGTAAGCAGCTCGCATAAGGCAGTGTCCGTGTCCGCTTGTGGTGAAATATAAACGGCGTTGATTATGACCGATGTAAAATCCTGAGGTAGATAAAAAGGATGACACATGATGGACAGTAGTTCCAGGTTTGGTGTGCAGGAGCGTGAAAGAGGAACAACGCTTGCGCTGTTGCACCAGCTGCTGTTCACCATTAAACACACGCCACCTCCCCTTGACTTCCCCAAGTCCTGTGTCCTGTCCATGTGGTGAACCGAGAAGAACTCGGCCGGCTGGATGGCGTGGTCCGGCACTGCTGGGTTCAGCCATGTCTTGGTAAAGCAAAGGAGATTGCGGTCCCCAATGTCTCTCTGGAACTTTATCCTGGCCCTGAGGTCATCGAGTTTGTTTTCCAGTGACTAGATGTTGGCGAGCAGAATACTAGGCAGAGGTGTGCAGTACGCACGGGCTCTCAGCCTGTTCCTGATGCCGGCTCGTTTTCCTCAGGGCCGCCGCTTCGCATCCTTTGTTCTCCCTCAGGATCTCACTCGGCCAGCTCGGGCGTTAAAAACGTTGAATTGTGAGTACATTGTATACCAATAGAAACAAGAGTGTCTCTATTATACCTATTGTACTCAATGGTGATGAATTAGCCAGTTTAAAGTTACTAAAAGATAGCTTAAAAGACAAAAACAAAGTAAGATAGGTCGGAGCAGTTGTGACGGCAGCCGACCTCACTGGCGCCATCTTGGAATTTAAATGATTTAAGTATATCAATGCTTTCAGTTGACAATGTTTGCAGAAATATAATGTTTGCAGATAAAAAAAAGTAATATTAAGCAACAGCATCAAGTGATGTCATTCTTCTGTCTGTCACACATGTTAAACCCACTGTTCTCTCATTTTTTTAATGTTCTCTATATAAGTGTCATTTATGTATAGTTGTCACTGTACAAAAAAATTCACTTTTCCGCAAAATGAGCAAATTTTTTAAATAAATTTTGCCTCGTTAAACAAGGGGGTCTTGGTTTACGATTACCAAGCATCATCAAGTATCATGCTTTGACGTAATCACAACTGAGCCAATGGTTTCTATCTCTGGCGTGCTATGGAATTGTATAGTAAACCTTGTGCTTGTACTGTTTACTATAACACTGTGACCACGCGTGTGAGAGTAACGCATCTTTTATTTTGTGTGTGTGAAAGTTGTCCTTTTACACATGTCCTTTAACATGCGCCTGTACTGTTTATTATAACACATAATAATGCGTAAAGAAAAGGCAAATGTCAGTAGAGATGTTTCTTGTTAAAGATCCTGTTTCTCCCTCTCTGTCAGAAAGCTCTGAAACCATGATTAGTATATGTGCGTGCATGAGTGTGATTAGAGAGTGTGTGCCTCGTCCCTCCTTCTCTTGTCTTTACACACACAAACATACTGTGTAAAGCTAAAGAAATAAGAGGGAGGGCTACTATGTAAGACGAGAGGAGGGAGGGAGGGGGTCAATCCTCCTCTCCTCTTACTTTAGCTTTATACACACACATACACTAATGGAAACATTTTCTTTTCTCAAAGGTATAGTGCAGGTTAATTTGTTTTATTTTTACTTTATATTTTGTATAAATTATTTTGTTTTTGGGTTTTAGGTTGTGGAATGAATAATGTGAGTTTTCATTATTTCTTATGGGGCTAATTCACTTCGATATACGAGTGTTTTGATATGTGATATACGAGCACACTTCCGGAATGAATTATGCTTACAATCCAAGGTTCCACTGTGTATATAAAACCATTGCAAACCCACCATCTTTCTTTCCTTCTATTGTTAATTGCCTACTTCATACCTTTCTTGTGACCCCTGCTGTTACTTTTTTCACAGGTTACCGGGAAGGGTTTTTATGGAAACGAGGGCGGGACAACAGCCAGTTCCTGAGCCGGAAATTTATTCTCTCAGAGCGAGAGGGAGCAATGAAGTATTTTAACAAGCATGATGTAAGTCTTTTTGCTTTTTACCCACTATCTTAGTCTTAGTCATCTAACTACAAGAGTGTGTCAATGTGTGTGGAAATGTTGAAAATGTTGACATTCGCACCACCACAGAATTTAAAGTCTTGTTTTTTTGCTGTTAAAATTCTAATAGGAGCCTAAGTAGGATATGACAATTTTTCTGAAAATATGGGACATCCGTGATCACCACATTTCTTGTACGTGAATGTGCTAATGTCGAGCTTCATACATTAGGCCCTTTGTTGGAGCCCGTTGAGATTAGGAGTTCATGATAATAAAATGTTATATTTATACAGTAGTTGATGTCTAATCTACTTTAATGTAAACTTAGTAACAGTAATAATCCTTGTGCTTCTTAAGCCTGTTATAGCTGTATCAAAGTCAATAAACACTTAACATTTTTGTGTTTATCTAATCAGGAATAAGTGCAGTAGCAGTACAATGCAAACATTTTGCGGATATTTAGGTCATCTTTACATAAAATATCAAAATAGGAAAAAGTTTAATTTTATTACTGGTTGGGGCATAGATTATTTAATACTAGATGGGCTTAGTTGAGTATTTTAAAAAACTAAAATGGGTGACACGATTTTAGCAGGTAGAGTCTTAAATTTAAGGACACTAGGAAAAACTTAAGGTCTATATAAATAAAAGACAGATTTTGTCTGTACATTGGACACAACTCACTCTTTCAATTATATCTTTACAATTTATACATTGCAGGACCTAAAACTAGTCTGTCTGTTTGTATGTATGTATGCCTGTCCAGCCAGTCATCTGTCACAGCATTTTTTCTCTTACTCATTCAGCACTTTGCCTTGAGGTGGCCGTGGCTATACGCATCACTTAACAGAGCCAATCAACACAACAGTTTAACATATTAGTAGACAGTAGATAGCCCCACCAATTTTCAGTTAGGTTCAGGTCTAGAGAATGAGAGTGTCATAACCCGGCAGACCATGTCTACACTATGAACTACACTATATTGCCAAAAGTATTCGCTCGCCTGCCTTTACATGCATATGAACATGAGTAAATTCCAATAAATAATCCATAGGGTTTAACATAATGTTGGGCCACCCTTTGCACCTATAACAGCTTCAACTCTTCTGGGAAGGCTTATCACAAGGTTTAGAAGTGGGAATTTTTAACCATTCTTCCACAAGCGCATTTGTAAGGTCAGACAATGATTTTGGACAAAAATGTCTTGTTCACAGTCTCTGCTATAATTAATCCCAAAGGTGTTTATTGTTTTTAGTTCAGGACTCAAACTTGCTCATCCATGTCCTTATGGACCTTACTTTGTGCACTGGTGCACAGTCACAATGAAACAGGAAGGGGCCATCCCCAAATTGTTTCCACAAAGTTGGCAGCACGAAAAATGTCTTTGTCATTAAAAGTTCCATTCACTGGAAATGTGGGGCCCAACTCCTGACAAACAACCCCAAAAACTTGAACTGACCTGCACAGAGTCCTGACCTCAATCTGATAGAACACCCATGAGATGAATTAAAGCAGAAACTGCGAGCCAGGAATTCCTAGTGTCTGACCTCACAAATGCGCTTCTGGAAGAATGGTCAAAAATTCCCATAAACACACTCCTAAACCTTGTGAGAAGAGTTGAAGCTGTTATCACTAGAAGCGCTGCGCCAGTGTCACCTACTTATAATGTGGTTCACCGCCAATTGTTTTGAATGGGAAGCTGTTGCTGACACAATGATCGCTAGATGGCAAATAGTTTAGCTCCAAGATCAACTTGCATTTGGGACAATGCCCCATTCATTCACGCAGTGATAATCAGCAGTATTTTTTTTTTTTTCATATTCAACTGAGAAAACCTACTACAGAGACTCTAAGGGGACAAAGGAAGAGGAAAAAATGGCAGAAGAAAAAAAAACAAGTCATTTTTTGCATTATAACCCAAAGTTTTTGGCATTACTTTTTTCTGCCATATTTTCTTCTCCTTTGTCCATCTAGGGGCTTCGTATTATAACAAAAAGGAGAGCTCTACCTAATTTTATATCGTATGAAGAAAATTTATTAGTTTGTTCATTCTATTTGAAGCTTCTGATTGTCTTAGATGGAGCAGGAGCAGCGATTTAGTTCTGAACTCGCTTCCGTGAAATTATCACTAAAACAATATTGAATTTGAATAAATCAGATCTACCACAGCAGATAATAAACTATGCTACTGTATGTCATAACCTAAGCAAACACCACGATTATGCCTTGTTTCGTTCAGTGTTGCTAGGCAACGGACCACGCACAATCTGCGGGAACGTGATTCACTTGGCTGCGATGTATTATAAACCTGCGGAATGTTTCACTGTTTATGCTCACATAAGAATCATGTAATAAAAGCGAGGGAAATGTGGAAGTGATGTGTGATTTTGGTAACTACACTGAGTGTAACATCTGCATAGTGACACTGAACAGCTAAATAACTTCTCTTCTTAGTTTACCTCCGGAAAAAGCTGTATTTTGTTTGTTTATATTTAGAATTTTTATAACAGTACAAGAAGCGCGCGCACACATATATATATATATATATATATATATATATATATATATATATATATATATATAGAGAGAGAGAGAGAGAGCGAGAGAGAGAGAGCCGAGGCCGGCTCTATTCAGGGGCAAGAGGGGGCAGCGCCCCTCAAATAAATGTATAAATGTCTGCACATGTTAATATATTCCTAAAATGAATACATTACAAGTTGATAAACTGATCTGCGGTAGCGAAAAAATCAGCTGAAAAAGGGACATATACGGTATTAGATCTGACAGACCCCTACGTAAAGCCTATAGTACAAGCCTAAGTAAATGAATATAGTCAAATTTACCTCGTGTTTTCTACTATAAGATTATCATAAACCAAATCTAAGCTAAGCGTTACATTTTTAAGTTCTTGTCCTGTTGGCAGGAATCCACTATAGTCAAAGCCTATGGTAAATTAGTAAATTTGACTATATAAATCTACTTAGAGCGGTTCATTTACTATAAAAAAATTAACAAATAATAATCCGTTCTTTAGCCCATCTGCTTTAACTTATGTTTTTTTTTTTATTATTCATAAGACAACCTTTCAGTTTTGTAAATATTCTAGTTACAGTGTGATAAGTTTTACTTTAGGTTCAACGTTTTTGAGAATTAGAACATCCAGCTAAGATAAATGTTATGTCGTTTCTTGATAAAATCTGGATTAAGGATATTTTATTTTATTTTGTTCTATTTATTTGTTTTATTTGTTTCTGTCTATTTGTTTTATTATTTATATTTGGAATTTTTATAACAGTACATGAAGGTAACAGTTTGGTATGTGCAGTTAGCGCCCTTGTAGAGAATAAACAAAAATACTTGCAAAACATCAGCATACATTGGAGGGAACTTCTGAGGTGGTCAGTGATTGAGGGCACAGTCGTTCAAAGGGGGCTGTGATCACACCTACAGTTATTTTGTTCTAGGCCAGGGGTCGGCAACTGGCGGACCGCGAGATGCGTTCATCCGGACCACGACCATTTTGACTTAATAAAAAATACATAAAAAATAAAAAATATATATACACTGTATATAGCAAACTCTATTTTGTAATGAAATAAAATTTATATCAGGCACGTGAAGGTCAGCTCAGTAGAGCCATTTGGGTCCTACGGCGCCACGGGTTGCTACTACAGTTACCAGGTGAACCGTTACGTTTAGCTGTGCATTGATGCGTGCATTGAAGAGAGCAGAAAGCAAGAGCAGCAGACAGACAGCAAAAAAAAATTAAAAATCACGTTTAAAAATTAGAAAAGTTGATTCCGAGATGAATGGGTGGGAAAATGTGCACTCATTCTTCCTGCATAAAGCTCTACGAGGCCAGTGTGTCTTATTTGCTCGGACTCTGTTGCGGTTGTCAAAAGTGGAAACATTAAACGCCATTACGAAGCTAAACATTGACACTTTAAAGAAACTTACCCCCAGCAGTCTATGGTAAGGGCAAGGAATAAATAAGCTTAAAGTGCAGCATGAGCGATCTACACAGGTCCTCTCTCACTCACTCACCGCCCGGCAATAAGCTTATGAATGTTCACTGAGAATACAAGGGATTTTAGGAAAACATAACAAGCCCTTTACAGATGGCGAAATAATAAAGGAGTGCATGGAGGCTGCTTTTGTCTTTAATCTCAGTTCAGCAGAAAAAAACACTTTAGTTTCCCCTTTAAGTTGTTAATGTTGAAATTAATTTATGTTCTGTGCAGAATTAAAGATGAAGGCATTTTGCACAGTTTCCTTCATCATATTTTTGTCAGACATTGTTACTGGTTTATTTAAATTATTTTGTAAGCAACATAAAGGACAAAACAGAACAGCATTAAAATAAGATCCAATTTGTGAAGGATGTAAATTTATGTCTGTTTATACATAAATGTTATCTACACCTAAAGGTCTGAACCTTAGCTGGTGAGGAGTGTTCATTTACCGTACCTTAAGCAATTTTAGTTGAAGACCCCTGTTCTCCCACACGGAAAAAACCTATATAAAACATATATGTTTTAATATAGGTTTGATATAGGTTTTTAATATATGTGACATATATAAAATTGGCCGTTTTCCTATATTATATGTACATATATGTACATATATGCGTGCGTGCATATATGTACCTATAGACATATATGTGACATATATAAAATTGGCCGTTTTCCTATATTATATGTACATATATGTGTACATATATACGTGCATATATGTACCTATGTGCATATATATGCACCTATATTTTTACCCAGATATTAGTAAAATTATTAAAATCCATAGCTGTTAGACAACATAAATAAAAGCCCAAAATGTAGAAATTTAATTTTTTTATTTTTTTAAGAACAATCAAATAGTAAAAGAACAAAAATAAGACAAAAAAACTCAGGAAGAAAACATATATATATTTTGAGGACCTTCTCAGCTTCGTGAGCTTTGAATTGATAGATGTGCCTGTCTGCCCTCGGGTGGCTGCCGGCCACTTCTTCAATGTAGCATCTAGAAAAGACAAAAATAATAAGACAGTATAATAATAATAAATGATTATTTATTAAAACGTTTATAAACATCTGTAAACTCCATAAGGCATTAGCTTAGCCACCGGGAAATATCATGTTTGTGCTACATACAGAAAGGCAGCATGTTAGCATGATTTACCTAAACTATGTAAATGGCATTGAAAGCCAATGTGTCACACAAGCTGACAAGAGCTAGCTGAAGTGAGGAAAATATTTACTAATATTAGTTTAATATTATCAGAATAAGAGTTATATAAGACTTAATAACTTACCCAGTGTGTCCTCCTGGATTCTCTCTTCAAAATGCTCCCGTTCGTCGTCAGGGCCACACAGTCTTCTTCTGAGGTAAATGTAAACTTCTCCCACTTTCCAGAACATTCTGAAGAGTTTCCTTGTCCGGGGGCGTGGCCTAGTATGTAAATTAGCCGGACTAATTTCCGTGTGATTGGCGTGTGGGCGTGTCCTGCCTCGGGTCATTAGCAGATAATGCGACAGAAATTCTAAAATGTGTTTTTTATTTAGTTAGTTCTTAGTTATTGCCTTGATAATAGAAAATATGAGCGCATCATGTATGACAGTTGCCAAAGTGAGATATGAGCTAAAATGACCAGATCCTGCCATGAGCTATATAGGAGACATATCTTGTATGTACATATAGGGCTTATATGTGGATATAAAGAAGCAATACAGGAGACCTATATGGCCTGTATATGCACATATATGCACCTCAATTTTGCCTATATGCAGCATATATATTATCACATATATGCATATATACTGCATATAGGCTTCATATATGCAAATATATCCCCATATAGGTGAGAATAAATGCGCATATATACTGCATATAGGCCTTCATATATGCGCATATATCCTCATATAGGTCAGGATATATGTGCATATATACTGCATATAGGTGAGGATATATGCGCATATATCCTCATATAGGTCAGGATATATGTGCATATATACTGCATATAGGTTTCATATATGCGCATATATCCTCATATAGGTGAGGATATATGTGCATATATACTGCATATAGGTTTCATATATGCGCATATATCGTCATATAGGTTCTTTCCATGTGGGCTAGGCTGTCGGTCAAATATCTCTCCACTTGAAATGGAAGCACAAAATGGAGGGGCAACATGCAAAGGATTTCAGCATCTCGACGCACAGTATACTAAGCTGATTATAAAGTAGACACTGTTCTCGTGTTTACCTTGTACTGTACAATGTATATTAATTTTTTTAATGAATTACTGTAAATAAAGTACATATGCAGTTGATTTACCAGTAAGGACTTTTCAGTTTTTTTGTGTGCTAAACTAAACTTCAGAGTCAAGTAATAGCGATTTTATTTAAAAAGTTTTTTTATATATATATATATATATATATATACACACTCAACAAAAATATAAACACAACACCTTTGTTTCTGCTCCGATTTTTCATGAGATGGACTTAAAGATCTAAAAATCATTCCAGATACACAATATTACCATTTCTCTCAAACATTGTTCACAAATCAGTCTAAATGTGTGATAGTGAGCACTTCTGCTTTGCTGAGATAATCCATCCCACCTCACAGGTGTGCCACATCAAGATGCTGATCTGACATCACGAGTAGTGCACAGGTGTACCTTATACTGCCCACAATAAAAGGCCACCCTGGAATGTGCAGTTTTGTCTCCCAGCAAAATCTGATATGTTGCTCGTGCATTGAATGTTCATTTCTCCACCATAAGCCGTCTCAAAGGCGTTTCAGAGAATATGGCAGTACATCCAACCGGCCCCACAACTGCTGGAGTCATGAAAAATCGGAGCAGAAACAAAGATGTTGCGTTTATATTTTTGTTGAGTGTGTGTATATATATATATATATATATATATATATATATATATATATATATATATAAAGTGGTGTGAAAAACTATTTGCCCCCTTCCTGATTTCTTATTCTTTTGCATGTTTGTCACACAAAATGTTTCTGATCATCAAACACATTTAACCATTAGTCAAAGATAACACAAGTAAACACAAAATGCAGTTTTTAAATGATGGTTTTTATTATTTAGGGAAAAAAAAATCCAAACCTACATGGCCCTGTGTGAAAAGGTAATTGCTCCCTGAACCTAATAACTGGTTGCAGCAATAACTGCAATCAAGCGTTTGCGATAACTTGCAACGAGTCTTTTACAGCGCTCTAGAGGAATTTTGGCCCACTCATCTTTACAGAATTGTTGTAATTCAGCTTTATTTGAGGGTTTTCTAGCATGAACCGCCTTTTTAAGGTCATGCCACAACATCTCAATAGGATTCAGGTCAGGACTTCGACTAGGCCACTCCAAAGTCTTCATTTTGTTTTTCTTCAGCCATTCAGAGGTGGATTTGCTGGTGTGTTTTGGGTCATTGTCCTGCTGCAGCACCCAAGATCGCTTTAGCTTGAGTTGACGAAACAGATGGCCGGACATTCTACTTCAGGATTTTTTGGTAGACAGTAGAATTCATGGTTCCATCTATCACAGCAAGCCTTCCAGGTCCTGAAGCAGCAAAACAACCCCAGACCATCACCCTACCACCACCATATTTTACTGTTGGTATAATGTTCTTTTTCTGAAATGCTGTGTTACTTTTACGCCAGATGGTGGAGTCGTGAACGCTGACCTTAATTGAGGCAAGTGAGGCCTGCAGTTCTTTAGATGTTGTCCTGGGGTCTTTTGTGGCCTCTCGGATGAGTTGTCTCTGCGCTCTTGGGGTAATTTTGGTCAGCCGGGCACTCCTGGGAAGGTTCACCACTGTTCCATGTTTTTGCCATTTGTGGATAATGGCTCTTACTGTGGTTCGCTGGAGTCCCAAAGCTTTAGAAATGGCTTTATAACCTTTACAAGACTGATAGATCTCAATTACTTTTGTTCTCATTTGTTCCTGAATTTCTTTGGATCTTGGCATGATGTCTAGCTTTTGAGGTGCTTTTGGTCTACTTCTCTGTGTCAGGTAGCTCCTATTTAAGTGATTTCTTGATTGAAACAGGTGTGGCAGTAATCAGGCCTGGGGGTGGCTACAGAAATTTAACTCATGTATGATAAACCACTGTTAAGTTATTTTTTAACAAGGGGGGCAAACACTTTTTCATACAGGGCCATGTAGGTTTGGATTTTTTTTCCCCCCTAAATAATAAAAACCATCATTTAAAAACTGCATTTTGTGTTCAATTATGTTATCTTTGACTAATAGTTAAATGTGTTTGATGATCAGAAACATTTTGTGTGACAAACATGCAAAAGAATAAGAAATCAGGAAGGGGCAAATAGTTTTTCACACCACTGTATATACACTATGTGTTTGATTGACACAAAAATGTGGGAAAAGATTAAGAAACACATTAAGATTAAGAAGCGGAATCTGAACGAAACAATGTTGATAAGTTCAAGCTTTAATATATAAACTGCTTCAAAGTCTTTCCACTAAGTGACCACTGAGTGTGGCAGTGGCGGCTACTGGTCTGTCAAATAGGGGAAGCTCATTTTTGGCCTACATCATAAAATTGTCTATTTATTTAAAAGTAAATTCTGCCCTATGTTCCTTTTTAAGAAAATGGTCTGTGACCCTGTCATACCAACTAGGCGTCTTTTCCAGTGACTGGAACTAGGCTGCTTAAACGGCCTTGGCCCATTGTGTTTCGGGTGTAGGACTTGAGCCGCTTTAAACAGAAGAAGCTCCTTTCTACACCTGCAGATGTAGCTCCAATTGTTGCCACTAATGAGAACAGTTTGTAAAGCTGAGGCATTGCACTGTCCAACTCCATGTCTTTAAGGAACACCAAGTAATCACACAGCTTTCCCCTGTTACCCTGCAAGTACTGATCTGAATACAGGACTTGAAGTTCTGACCTCAGTCTCCCTGAATCAAAGTGATGGCCATAACTTTTCAGGACACTTTGGAAGGCCTCCTCTGGAAATACTTGTCTCATGTCATCAAATTTCTCTGGATTGGCTAATTCTAAGAAGAGCATGCTTTCCAAATTTGAAAAACGTCGAGAAATCTGCTCCAAGATGTTATCAAGGATGGCCATGTACAGATTTCTGTATCGCTCTTGGGGATCATGTAATTGGATCAAACGGCGCTTTCTCATGGGCTCATCTCGTGGGTCTGATGTAAGATTTGCTGTTTTGGCATAAACGGTTTGGAAAGCCCCCTCTGACCTCTTCTCTTTGACAAATGCAAGAAGAGTTTCAATTCTTTTCTTGCAGTAAAGAACATCCATCGCCCTCTGCTGGACAATATCAAAGACCACATCAGTCTCAGAGAAGATTTGTTCATATGTGTACAACATACAACATCCTCACAAAGCCTTTGGCACAGTCCAGTGTATCACCATCCATTGTTGTATCTGCAGTGATGTCCCGTGATGTGAAATTCCATCGAGTAGGAGCGTTTCTGGGCAACCTTGAACAGCCTGCAGACTCCAGAAAAGATGTCCTCTTTGTGGATTTTGGAAAAAATGTGGCAAATCCAGAGAGTGATGCAAAAAAGATTCTGCACTCAGGCAAGCATTTAGCCCCCTGTGACAGCACCAGATTCAGTCTGTGTGCATAGCAATGCACAAACATTGCACTGGGGGCTATTGCTTTCACTTTGGCCTGCAGACCATTGAGATCTGAAGCCATGACAGCAGCCCCATCATAGGCCTGTGCCACAAGCTTATCCTTAAAATTGTAGCCCTGCATCTTCTCATTTAATATTTAAAAAACGGACTTGGCATCTCGCCCACCAGAAACAGAAAAAAAATCCAATAAAGCGCTCCTGAATTTTACCTGCACTATCCACATAGCGAACAATGACAGAGAGTTGGGCACGGCAGGATATATCAGTTGTTTCATCCACCTGCCATCCAAAAAAGGGAGCATCCTGAATTTCATCTCTGATCTGATCAGAAATGGTGGCTGCAAGAGCAGAGATCAAGTCATTTTGAATAGTATGGGACATACCAGAAAACACAGTTGAGGACTCGAATTATGTGGACAGGACAGAGTCATATTTAGCTAATGTTTCTGTGAACTCCCTGTAATTCCCCTTGTTGGATGATTCACTACTCTCATTATGTCTCCTAAATGACGGCTCCTGCCGCCCTAGCAAGGATGTCGCATCAATAAGGCAGTTTAGGAAGGCCCTGTTTTGTTTGACTGTTTCATTATGTTTAGCCACTTGAATGCGAGCACCTTAATTTATTGCATGCTCAACCCTGATCCTTCCCATGCAACTTAATCTTGCACATGCACTCACATGTTCATTGCTCTTTTCATGTCTTTTATATGCCCTGTCAAAGTTAGACAGATCTCCAAACCCCACCTTTGACCAAACAACACATCCGTGAGATGGTTTCTTCAAGAGGCATGGCCAGCAGTACATTTTATTTGTCACAGCACTTCCAGTCAGCCAGCTAACTTTGTCATACCAGGAGAGCTGAAAAGACCCTTTTTTCCCTATCTTTTGCACTTAATCAATCTTAGGTGTTGATCTGCCCTGCTGTTTAATTCTAAGTTTTTCCTCGTAAGGAACACTTTCAAATGGCTTCGCCAAAATCAGGTTGACAATATTAGCACTGTCTGCCATCGTGTGCAGTTTCACCCACGACGCTAGCCTAGCCTACTATATGAATGAATAAAAAAATATTAAACTCTGTAAAAGTGAAACAAGGAATGTGGTGTATAATTGTGTAAAATGTATGATAAAAAAATCAAGCAATTTCGCCAAGCAAATATAAAGAAATAGGTTGCAGCAGTTATTTAGACTGAACTTGAGAAATCCGCGATGGGACTGAGCGCGAATAGCTTTGGCGATTCCTTATAGTACAAAATCACTGTCAGTCAAACGGAGATGCAATCTTTCGACAGACCCTCCAATCATCATGCAGAAGCTCGGAGTCCAGGCCAGCCCACTCCTCATTTGCTCCTCATTCACCCCCAGAGACGCTGAGCGTCCGTGGGCAGGACATAATCGCAGCGTTTATCCAATGACCGTCTAGTTTCAAAGCACTGAAAAAAAACGTTTAAAGCAGCAGCCTTGAAGTGAGTGGACGCTGGGCTTCAACGGGGAAATGCACTGTGACGCTACGGGAATGTATGAGAAGAAAATCAAGTCAGCCGACCTGCCATATCTAACTGATTCTGAACGAACTCGTCTTTGGGATGAACGTTTTCTAACGCATTTTTAGTCAATAAAATGTTAATACAATAGTACATAATTTGACCATCAATTTTGTGACATTATAGGGGAAGCTAAGCTTAAAGTAATTACCACTGGAGTGTGGATACAGACCAAACTGGTACCTTCTTGTATTTCTTGTTACTGCGCTGCCCCCTCCTGCCCCTGAATAAACCGGCCTCCATTATATACACACACACACACACACACACACACCTATCTATCTAATCTATATATATATATATATATATATATATATATATATACTCAGCAAAAAAAGAAACGCCCCTTTTACAGGACTCTGTATTTCAACAATAATGTTGTAAAAATTCAAATAACTTTACAGATCTTCATTGTAAAGGGTTTAATCAATGTTTTCCATGCATGTTCAATTAACCATAATCAATTAATTAACATGCACCTGTGGAATGGTCGTTAAGACCTTAACAGCTTACAGAAAGTAGGCATTTAAGGTCACAGTTCTAAAAACGCAGAACACTAAAGAGAATTGTCTGACTGTGAAAAACACCCAAAGAAAGATGCCCAGGGTTCCTGCTCATCTGCGTGAACGTGCATTAGGCATGCTGTAGAGAGGCATAAGGACTGGTGATGTGGCTAGGGCAATAAATTGTCATGTCCGCACTGTAAGACGCCTAAGACAGCGCTACAGGGAGACAGGAAGAACAGCTGATCATCCTCGCAGTGGAAGACCACGTGTAACAACACCTGCACAGGATCGGTACATCCAAATATCACACCTGCATGACGGGTACAGTAAAACGCTACAATATATACACTGTGTTCCAAATTTTTATGCAAATTGGATGTAAGTGTCATAAACATTAAATGTCTAGTTTTTAAATTAAACTCATGAATGGAATTGCGTCTCAGGGCTCTTTAGATTACTGAAATGAATCTCAGACACCTGTGATAATTAGTTTGCCAGATGAGCCCAATTAAAGAAAAAGTACAGAAGAAGGTTGTTCCACATTATTAAGCAGGCCACAGGTTTCAAGCAATATGGGAAAAAAAAGGATCTCTCTGCTCCCGAAAAGCGTCAAATTGGACAAGGTATGAAAATATTAGATATTTCACGAAAACTCATCGTACTCTGAAGATATTTGTGGCTGATTCAGAGCACAGACAGGTTCGTGCAGATGAAGGCAGAAAGAGGAAGGTTTCTGCCAGAGAAATTCATCAGATTAAAAGACCAGCTGCTGAAATGCCATTACAAAGCAGCAAACAGGTATTTGAAGCTGCTGGTGCCTCTGGAGTCCGGCGAACCTCAAGGTGTAAGCCTTGTAAGCCTTTAGAGGCTTGCCAGTTTTGCAAAAACCTATGCATAAACCTGTGCATAAACTATTAGGCTACCCCTAACCAATGCTCACAAGCTGAAAGTTGCAGTGGGCCCAGGCATACATGAAGACTAATTTTCAAACAGTCTTGTTTACTGATGAGTGTCGTGCAACCCTGGATGGTCCAGATGGATGGAGTAGTGGATGGTTGGTAGATGGCCACCATGTCTCAACAAAGCTGCGATGTCAACAAGGAGGTTTCGGAGTTATGTTTTGGGCCAGAAGCATGAGGAGAGAGCTGGTAGGCCCCTGTAGGGTCCCTGAAGGTGTAAAAATGACCTCTGCAAAGTATATTGACTGACCACTTTCTTCCATCGTACAAAAAGAAGAACCGTGCCTTTTGTAGCAAAATCATCTTCATGCACGACAATGCACCATCTCATGCTGCAAAGAATACCCCTGTGTCATTGGCTGCCATGGGCATAAAAAATAAGAAACTCGTGACCTTAACCGCATTTAGAACCTATGGTAAATCCTCAAAAGATCTATAAGGGTGGGAGGCAGTTTGATTCAAAACAGCAGCTCTTTGATTTCAGTAAATAAGACCTCCTAATCCTGCAAATTCAACAAAAGCCTATTTTTAGTTCTTTACAACCTATAAAATGTTTTACCGTTGTTGTGCATAATAATTTGGAATAGTGCGTTATCAGTTTTTTATTTTTAAAATAAATATTTTCATTAGGAGGTTAGTTCGATAAAATTCTAATTATACCCTAATAGTTGATGACTATAAAATTATACTAACTGTTATTTGCATATGAAAATCAGAGAAAGATATAATTTGCTTAATAATTTGGAATGCATTTTGTATGTATATATGTGTATATATGTGTATATATATATATAATCATGCATCTTTATACATTTGGAATCTGCGTCTACATTTTCTGTTATATGTATAGAATTAGTATTAGCTGAAACTCATGATGTCAATGGTGTTAGGGTACTTATGTAGTGATAATTATTTTCTGTTTGGACGGTGTTATTCATATTCTCTACAAGAGCGCTAACTACCCAGACCAAACTGTTACCTTCTTATACTGTTATAAAACTTCTAAATATAAACAAACAAAATACAGCTTTTTTTCTCAGAGGTAAACGGAAAAGTGAAGTTGTTCAGCTGTTTAGTGTCACTATGTCATAAACAGTAAAACAACATTGACTCATCGCTGTGCTTGTTGTAACTGAAAAAACGCTGCAACTGCTTTAAAGTCTTTCCACTCTGTGACTGCTAAAATCCGACATGACACTACGTGACTACTATTAGGCTTGACTCATTTGCATACAGACGGTGATTGGATGTTGTGTGTGTGTGTGCGCGCGTGTGTACTTCTTGTACTTTTATAAAAATTCTAAATATAGACAAACAAAATACAGCTTTTTTTTCCTCAGAGGTAAATAAGGAGTGAAGTTGTTCAGCTGTTTAGTGTCACTATGCAGATGTTACACCCAGTCCAGTTACCTAAATCTTTGGTTTAGTTCTCATTGAGTGGCCACACATCACTTCCACATTTCCACATTCCTGAAAAGGAATGTGGTCCATTGCCTAGCAACACCGAACGAAACGAGTGCTGTTTGCTTCGGTTATGACATAGCATAGTTTATTATCTGCTATGGTAGACCTGATTTATTCAAACCCAATAAGAAAGCTTTATATCCTCAGGAGGGGTCATGCATTCATAATGTGTGTTAGTTGGCAGGCAGTTCAGCATAACAGTTGATGATAATTGATGTTAATATGGAGTCCAGTTAGTTATTGAAAACTTAGGTAGACTTGTATGAAGTTCCCGTCCTGAACTATCGAACAGTCAAGTCCTCAGAGAAACAGCTGCCAACACCAGTCGAGGCCAGAACCGTCTTCTGGGTAGAAAGAACCATCCCCAGACACAAGACGCATCCCAAAGAGACACACGGGGCATCCATGTGAGGAGATCTCCAACCAGAAGTGGGGCACCAGGGAGGGAGTCTGGAGGGAGCAGAGGGAGTCTGGATGAATGGCAGCTCAGGAACGACATGTGTAGCTCGACAGGGGGAGAGAGGGAAGAGAAAAAGCAGGAGAGAGAGCAGAAGAGAAGACATAACAGTTAGGCTAGATGCATCAGAAACCAAAGTAATGGATGTCCAGTTTTAAAGGACAATAAACTCCTGAACATGCAAACTTCATGCACACAGAGACGGGAATTGAACCTGGCTGGGAATCAAACACAGACCTGGAGGGCAAGATGACAGTGCTAACCACTACTTCACCGTGCCACCCAATTCAATTCAATTTTATTTGTATAGAGCCTTTAACAATGTTCATGGTCCAAAAGTAGCTTTACACAAAAATAAAAAAAAATGAAAATTTGTATCAAATGTGAATGTGTATAAATCAAAATGATTAGATAGTCCCTGATGAGCGAGCCGAGAGAGATGGTGATAAGGAAAAACTTAGATCCCTAAGAAATAATTACATTGTATATAAATAAATTGGTTGGGGATTAGGCTCTTCTCTGTTGGAGTTTGGAGCTATCCTCTTGCTTGGATGGATTTTCTCTCAGAGTACAAATTGTGTGGAGCGTGTGTGATTTTGGGTGTAAAACCTTATAATTGTAAAGTTTTTCACAACAGACCGCATTCTTCAACTTTATACAGTGGTTACCTAATCGGAATGTTGGTTCTACCGTTGCGGCGCTCGGCGGTAGCATTTGGCTTTGTGCGTTTGCTGGCTTTTACCGCTGAGTGGCGCTATATACCTACAGACTGATGCCTTAGTTCATTCTCTGCTGGATTAATGAGACACGCTCCTTTAGAACTGCACGTAGTAGTGGATAAAAACAAGTAAAACATTGTAGTTAAACAAATTCATAATCCCAGAACTGAAATTACAGTACAAATGTAGAATTCAAATTAAATTAAATCTTATTAGGATCAAATTTAAACAAAATAAATGTTTACACAGTGAGCCTTTAGATTTTATCACGTGTGAATTAGAAAAGACGCGTGTAGGGTTTTGTGTCATCTTATATCTTGTGTTCTTTAAATTTGTAGTAGATTTATTACCTGAAATAAAGGACCATAAAATTATAACATTGGCAGGACATTCTACTGCGACAGCTGATGTCGGTCATTCAGCCCCGCTTGTGTTTTTGCGTTATTATAAAAATGATTGCTGACGCAAAAACGTAACACAAACGTCCTCGCAGCCTTTTCCTCTACGGCAGCGGGGCTGAGAAGACGGGCACGGTGCGGGAGTGAAGATGCCGCGGGAGCAGCGCGGAGATCTAAGGGCGGAATTGTAGTGTGCTTGTTTAAAGTCCCTGGGGCGCGTCACATCGCCTCAAATGCTATCTATTTTCTATCACATAATGTACTTCCCCGGACCTCGGACAAAACTCCGCGCCTTGCTTTTATAATGCAGAGCAAGCCCGAGATCATATTAACGTTAATTATTGCTAGGCGGCACGAATAGGGGGCTCCGTTCCTTTGCCGCCTATTCAGGGAGCCTACGGAGTGAGCGAGTAGCGATAGTAGATTTGGACGCACACTCATCACAGGCGCATGCCGTGGCAGATCATCATAATTGTCTTTAACTGTATTTCATAAGGTTTTCCCAGCGGTGGTACAGCGCAACGGGAGTCATTATTTACTATTAAACATTAAACGAATTTACAAAACTTTATGCGTGCTGATTCTACGTAGCAAAGTAAAGAAGAGGATTATGATGCTCAACATTCCGGAGACCAAACCCCATTTAAATTAAATTAACAAATATTGCAAGTAAATAACAATAGCCCACAATTAAAAAAGCATTTTTATTTGGATTATAAAAAATAATCCTGCATCTGTTTTAGGTGTTCCAGCTGCCACTGTTCTAAAATTTAAATTAAATAAAATCTTATTAGGATAAAATTTAAGCACAATAAATGTTAACACAGTGAGCCTTCAGACTTTATCACTTGTAATTAAAAAAGAAGCGTTTCATCTTATTTCTTGTATTCTTTAAATTTATAGGAGATTTATTAACTGAAATAAATGACCATAAAATTAAAACATTGTCAGGACGTTCTACTGCGTCAGCAGATGTCGGTCATTCATCCCAGCCTGTGTTTTTGCGTTATTATAAAAATGAAATGCAGTAGGCTGTTATAATCTGTAACGGTTCGACCCATGTTGCACGGGCGACACCATAAAGCATGGACACGAGGTGAGGTCTTATGGGAAAAGGGTAATTTATTGAGGTAAAATGGGGAAGGAAAGGATTGAAGGCGGAAGAATGGAAAGAAAGGAAAAGGGATAAAGGTTGTGCATGTGTAGGTCCGAGGGGCTGTGCCACACTGGCATGCGGGCACACAGCTGACGATATCTGGCAGTTGGTGGAGTGGCAGAACGGAGCACACGGAGGCAGCGCTCCTGCACGCTCCTTCATGGCGGAGCTTCTCACGCTGTCTTAACACAAAAACTTAACACAAACGTTCTTGCAGCCTTTTCCTCTTCGGCAGTGGGGCTGCGAAGGCGGGCACGGTGTGGGGGTGAAAATACCGCAGGAGCTCGCGCAGCTCTTGCTCATGCGGCCCTCAGCGCGGGGATCAAAGGGCGGAATTCCAGTGTCCTTGTTTAAAGTCCCTGGGGCACGTCACATCGCCTTACTCACATGCCACTATCCTATTCTCCACCACATCACGTACTTTTCGGACCTTGGACTAAACTCCGCGCCTTGCTTTTATAATGTGGAGCAAGCCCGCAATCATATTAACGTTAATTATTGCCAGCCGGCACGAATAGGCGGCTCCGTCTCTTTGCCGTGTATTCAGGGAGCCTACGGCTATATCATCATAATTATCTTTAATAGTAAATAATGACTCCCGTTGCGCTGTACCAACGCTGGTAAACCCTTATAAAATACAAGTTAAACATTAAACGAATTTACAAAACTGTAAGTAAATAACAATAGCCCACGTTTAGAAAAGCATTTTTATTTAGATTATAAAAAATAATCCTGCATCTGTTTTAGGTGTTCCAGCTGCCATTGTTCTTATGGCTCATTGTTCTTATGGCTGTCAGAGTAAATCATTCAGTAATAAGCCTGTAAATTTCCATGTAAAACAGTTACATCTGTATGAATAAATTGATATGATGAGCTACTGATCAGTGACTTATGTAAACAACTCAGTTTAGATGTAAGTAAATGGATAGAAAGTAAATGGCTGCACTGTTTAAGGGAGGGACATGCTAATGATTTGGTCTGCTCTGTGTGTGTGTGAGAGAGAGGGGTGTCGGGGTCGTTAATTATTCAGTGAAACAAAGGCTCAGTTAAAAAATTTTAGGCACATGAGTCACTTAACCCCCAATAAAAGGTATTTCTGAGTGTTATGATATAATAGTTGTAATATAACAGATGCGCACTGAATACCAAACCTAAACCAGACACGGGGATTAATAAACCAAGATAGCCCCATGCCTGTTTTTTAAATAAAAATACCAAAGAATATTATTGTGTATAGACTGATTAAAAACAATGCAATTTATGCTATCTTAAGGAAAATCTCAAGTTCTTTCATTCCAAGTATTAAAAAAGGTAACAATGTCAACTTTAGAATCTAGAATCCAGAAGATTAAAATTACACAAATTTAATCACTGAAAGTCTCCAGAAGAGCCTCAGATTCAAGAGGTTTTTAAAGTGGGGAGAGGTGCATTTCAGTGGGGAGGGGGGCGCCCTTTATCTTCACAGCCCCAGGGAGCAAAGGCTCTGCTGTGCCCTCTCGAGGAGTCCCTGGATCACTGGCCTTAGAAGAGATACATGAAATACGGGGTTTATTTTCATATGTGGGGGAAGTTTAAGTTTAAAAGAGACGGGGTTGATTTGTGCGACTATGATAAAGGGGCCAATGTATTTTGGTGACAGTTTACGACATGGAAGATGGAGGTAAAGGTCCGTGTCGAGAGCCATACCCGATCACCGCCTGGAGCGGAGGACCTTCTCTCCTTCGTCTATCGGCAAAACTTTTGAAGCGAGAGACTGCTCGGGAAATGTGTGTGTGTGTGCGTCTTCCCACACTCTCTCCGCTTTTCGAAACCACTCATCCACCATGGGTACTTCGGTGGACGTGGCATCCCAAGGACAGAGCGGAAGTTGATACACGAGTATGCATTGGAACGGGCTTTGGCTACTTGAATAGCTGACGGGAGAGAGCCAAACGGGATTAAATGACACCCCTTCGAGAACCGATCTACTACGACCAAAACCGTAGTGTACCCTTTAGACACCGGTAGGTCCGTTTACCAACTGGGAGGCTACAAGGATTTTTGTAGTAGCACAAACTGCACAAGATAAAACTACTGTCTTTACGGATTCCCTCATCCTAGGCCACCAGAACTTATTCTCTATATTTTAAAAGTGCGTGTCACGCTGGGGTGTCCGGAATAGACATTGGTATGTACCTCAATTGTGATGCCGTCACGAAGTGCCTCAGAGCTGTAGGTTCGATTGCGGGGACACTCGGGAGGTGCGCGATTATCACGCCCTTACAGAGAAATCTCCGCATCAAGATCCCACATCACAGGGGCAACTAAAAGTGGTGCGGGCAGAATAGGTTCGGGATCTACTGTAGGTGTAGGAGTAGGATGGTAACGTGCACGTCTGCCTTCTTATTTTTTGATCCCCGCCTATAGGTGATGTGGAAGTGGAAACGCGTAAAGAACAGCGCCCATCGGGCTTGTCGGGTGTTTAATCTCTTTGCTTGTTGGATGTATTCTAAGTTTCGGTGATCGGTTAGGACTATAAATGGGTATTTGGCTCCCTCTAGCCAGTGTCTCCACTCCTCTAATGCCGCTTTAACTGCGAGCAGCTCCCGATTACCGATATCATAGTTTTGTTCAGCAGGTGTCAGTTTTCAGAAAAAAAACGCGCAAGGATGAAGTTTCTCAGGTTGCCCATGGTGTTGCGATAACACCGCCCCGATCCCTACCTCGGAAGCATTTTCTTCTACAATGAACGGCTTCTCGAGGGAAGCCGTAAAATTGGTGCAGTGGTGAATGACGTTTTTAGTTTTTGGAAAGCGATCTCCGCGTCGGCGAAGAGCGCTTTCAGTTTTGAAGGCTTACCCTACAAAGTAATGAGGTGAGGGGTGCTGCCACCGAACTAAAGTTTCTAATAAATTGCGATTAAAAATTAGCGAACCCAAGAAAACTTTGTAGCGCCTTTACTGACCTGGGTTCCGGCCATTTGGTTACCGCCTCCCCCTTGGATTTCTCCATCTCGACCCCCAGTGGCCCTATGCGATAACCGAGAAATGCGATCTCCCGTTTATGGAATTCACATTTCTCTGCCTTCGCATACAGCCCGTGCGCGCGCAGATGCGAAGAACAGCGTTTACATGACTGACATGCTCGGAATATGACCTTAAGTATATTAGAATATCATCTAAGTATACTATGACACAACGGTTAAACATATCCCAAAACACGTCATTTATAAACCCCTGAAACACCGCAGGTGCGTTTACCAGCCCATACATTACATTATATATATAATGACCGGATGAGGTGCTAAACGCCGTCTTCCATTCGTCACCCTTACGCACACGAACGAGGTTATAAGGGCTGCGGAGATCGAGTTTTGTGAATATGGAGGCACCGCAGAGTTGGTCGATAGCGGCTGGAACCAGTGGCAGTGGGTGCTTGTACTTTATTGTAACTGCATTGAGCCCTCTATAATCAATACAGGGCCTTAAGCCTCCGCCTTTTTTTTCTATAAAAAAGAAACCTGCCGAAGCTGAAGACGTGGACCTGCTGATGAGACCCTGTCTGAGAGCCTCCTCTACATATTCCTCCATCACCCTGGTCTCCTCCAGGGATAATGGGTAAATATGTGCGTAAGGCTGTGTTTTCCCTGGCAGGAGCTCGATCGCACAGTCCCACGGACGATGCGGAGGAAGTCTCACTGCTGCCCTAACGCTAAACACATCTTTAAAACGTGCATACTCTGGTGGCACATTAATGGACACTTTGATAGTGGCTTGGACCGTAAATGTTAATGGTTTACATGTCTTATCACATCTCGGGGACCAAGATCGGATGCGAGATTTTGCCCAATCAAAATTCGGATTATAATAACTGAGCCAAGGGAGACCCAGGACGACGGAATGGTCCACGTGAGGGAGATCAAAGAATTTTATCTCCTCTGAGTGGCCAGGAAATGTTAATCGGAGAGGCGCAGAAATTTCTTTAATTGGCGATTGTTCCAGAGGATGGCCATCCAGAGCTTTAACAGATATCGGGGACGGAAGATTCGACACGGGAGCTTGCAGCGCGGAAAGGATAGAAGATAATATGAGGTTACCAGCCGACCCGGAATCTATTAAAAGAAAAACAGACAAAGTGTTATTATTAAATGAAAGCTGTGCAGGTAAACAAAAAGGTGAATGTGTGCGAGGTGGGGTGCGGAGCGTTACTTTTAGCAACGGGCAGGAGCTGACTTTGTCTTTCCTCCCCACAGTACAAGCATAACCCGGCACTCATTCTTCTTGCACGTTCGTTGGCGGTCAGGTGCGATGTGCCCATGTCCGTGGGCTCGGTGGAGGACCCTTCGCGCTCAGGGGGCTGCAGCTGGTGAGGACTCGTCTTGCGGCGAAGATCAGGACATTTAACTAGCCAAAGCGAAGGACGTCGTTGCTGGCTGCGTAGGTGCTGATCAAGTTTGATCGCTTAGGTGATGCATTCAAGAAAAATCAGCGTCTCTGCATGCAAGTTCTAATTGGATCTCAGGGTTCAAATCATCCCGAAATCGAGCCAGCAGGTTCTTGTCGCACCATCCGCTTTCAGCAGCCAGAACTTGAAATTTTACTCGCATATTCGGCCACAGGTGTGTTTCCTTGTTTAAGCCTTTACAGCTGCTGTTCTCCCATTTTACCCTGGTCGGGATGGTCGAAAACTGCGCAAAGGGCCTTGAGAAAACGCTGATATCTAGCAGTGGTGGCGCCTCCAGTGCTCCACACGGCCGTAGCCCAGTCCAGAGCTCTTCTGGTGAGATGTTGCGTCACGAAGCTCACTTTCTGGACATCCGTCATATTCAGGAAATCTACAAGGTATAGTTAACAAGCTAGCAAAAAACGTTTACAACCCTCCGGGTCACCTCTGTACCTTTCTGGAGGGGCGGGCCGTGGGAGAATAGGTGCGCCAGATGCCTGCGGAGCAGCCGGGGGTTAATTACCGCTGCACGCCAGGTCGTGCACAGCGCGTGCGAGGCTGCCAATCTCTTGCTGTTGAGTGCGCAGGTAACTGTGTAGACTGGCGTTGTCACCTTGTAACCTTGACCTTGATGAAAACGTGCCTGTCTTTACAGGCCTTACCCCGACCCTGCAGACTCTGCTCGGTCCTGAGGAGGAAACACGAACACGTTGTGAGTTAGTAGCCAGCAACAGACTAACATGGTGATAACAGTGAACAGGCGTGACTCTCCGGGTTTGACTGGCTTAAATAGAAACACAGGGGAGAGACACAGGTGGACATGATTAGTGCTGGGGAGACATACCGACGTTCACACACTAGGGGGGGACAAAGCTGCGGCTCAGTAGTCCGGAGACCCAGATCTTATTCCCCTGGACTGTGGTGGTACAGGTGGACGGTAAAGCACACACAGCGACACTAAAAGACCCAGGATTAATAGGAATAAGAGGCCCTAATTACACTGCATAATTATTATTTAGCACAAAAAAATTCCTTGCGTGTGGTTGAGAGCTGATTAGATTATAGGAAATTAAAGCGGAGGATTTTTATTTAGGCTATAAAAAAATTAACCTGCGTCTATTTTTAGCCGTGCCTGCTGCCACTTTTTAGTTAGAAGTTTTCAATACAAATCTTATAATGCCCACATGACATGACGAAATAAGGCACGGCTGGTGAGCTATCCTTACTAATGATCCCGGGCTCTCCCACCTCTCGCTATGAAGTCCCTGGGGCGCGTTTAATTTGCCCCGCTTGCATGCCGCACTTCCACGTTGTTGCACACGCGTCGCATACACAGCGCGTAGTAAAATCCACTGTAACCCAACAAACCCAGAGTATTTTATAGCGCTGGGTGCAAGCCCGAGATCATTAGCAAGGATAGCTTACCAGCCGTGCCTAATTCCGCAGTCCCGCTCCTTCGCATGTCTAATGGGGGGGCCGCCTAACTAGTGAGTTAGGAGCGATATTGATTTGGGCGCGCGCCGTGACAGGCTGAAAAAATTATTGTCAGATTAATGTGCAAAAACTATATAATAAAACTATATAAGACTACATGGCCTTCATAAGACTCAACTTTTATTTAAGCGCACTCACAATAATGGAAAAACTTTATGATTTTGTAAATGTTTAAAAGCAAATAAGGTGCGCTGTTCTGCATTGTTTTCGGTGAACTTGAGCGCATCAGAAAATAAACGCAAACGTTTTTTTAAATGGTCAAAGTCAGTCTGCTTGCTGTTTTCCCCAACCCATTCATAATCATTAGTCTACTTCTGCCGGTGCGCTCTGGAAAAATTCATGCGGCTGAGTGCTGATTTAGACTACGTAGGAAATTAAAGAGGGGGATTACGATTACGATGCCGAATCGAAGTCCTGAGCCCAAACATCATTTAAATTAAATTAACAAATATTATACGTAAAACAACAATAGCCCATGTTTAAAAAAACATTTATAAATTCTGTCCGACATGAGTTGGAGCCCCGGTGTTATGCACAGAGCGCCGGGAGATTTCCTGCATTTTTTCTAAATAAACGCTATCTTTAATAACTGATGGAGGTTTTGAGCTCTATACACACGCATTCCTGGGTAAACAACTCTTAAAACCACACCTGTGACACAATAACAGTGATATTTCAAACATTTTGCAGGCTGCCATTTGGAGAAACGAAAGAATAATGAATGAACCAGTTGTTGGGTCAAAATAACCCAACCAGGTGTTCATTTGTAAATGACCCACTACATCTCATATGAGCCAACATGAGCAACCCAACAATGTGTTTAAAGTACCTGAAATAATCCAGAACTTAAATCAAAATAAGGAGATACAGAGATATGCTATATAACAGTCACTATTGTATTTACTGCAACAAGCGAAACTGTCACTTTGCGCCACCTGGCGGCCATTTTACGAATGACTTTGAAATGCAACTGATTTATTTTGGCCACTGACGTATTTACACGGCGGTGAGCGCGACGGTAATAACCATTCCAATTGGGTAACTACTGTATGCCACTGTTTTAATGTAAATTACCTGAACATAGCATACCTGCAGTACCTTCATCTGCCTACACTTTTTGAAACACTGATATAAAGTATGCAATATTACTGTTTTTTTTTTTTTTCTAATTTTTATAAAGGCTGCCAATAGTTCTGAAGTTGACTTTCTATTTCTGATGCAGGCTAGGGAGCCCAAGGCCTTAATGAAGATCCAAACAATTAATGCCACCTTTCAGCCAACAAAGATTGGCCACCCTCATGGGCTCCAGATCACCTACATGAAGGACAATAGCACCAGGAATATTTTTGTATACCATGAGGATGGAAAGGTTGATTATCTGTTATGATTCATTTTCTAAAATAATGTAAAAAATATCTTACAGAGTGCTTAATGTGAAGACATTTTTCAGTGATATAACTATTACATGTCGCATATAAATGTCACATATTTAATAACTGGAACTTATTTGTGTAGTTTATGTTTTGCCATGAAACATCGAAAAAATATGTAAGGATTTGTTTAGTATTAGTCACTAATACAGTGGAACCTTGGATTGCGAGTAACACGGTTTGCGAGTGTTCCGCAAGACAAACAGAAAACTAACAAGTCTTTGTTTACTAATACCGGTTATATATCTAGCACGCATGCGCTTCTTGTTTTGATGCCGAGCGTCACGTGATTACAACTGAGCCAATGGTTTTTCTCTCGCGCGCGCTGCAGAATTGTGGGTAATCGTCTCCCCTGTCTTAATGCGCATATTATAATTGTATACTTGTATAATAAACATCCGTGCATGCGTGTACTGTTTACTATAACATTGTGACTATGTGTGTGCACATAAAACATCTTTTATTTTGTGTTTGTCTGCGTGTGTGTACAGTTAATTTGTTATTTTTTCCGATAAAACAGTCTGTCCATTGATGTGTGTGTGTATGTGTGTATGAAAAACTCAAATAAGAGAGTAGAGGTTACTCTGTTATTTTTACTTTTTTTATGTAATGTGCAAGTTAATTTGTTTTATTTTTACTTTATATTTTTAATTATTTTATGATTTTTTTTTTGGCTGTTTTATTATTTATTACTATTATTTCTTATGGGAAATTTTGCTTGGATTTACATGTGTTTTGAAATATGAGCCCGCTTCCCGAACAAATTATCTTGTTCGTAATCAAAGGTTCCACTGTACAGGCAAAAAGTCTGGTATGTATTTTGATGTATTGTATGTGTTTTTAGGAAATAGTTGACTGGTTCAATGCGATACGGGCTGCTAGGTTTCATTATTTACAAGTTGCTTTTCCTGGAGCCTCTGATACTGAAGTAAGTAAATGACAATACAATGCAACAACGTTTACATTGCACAATTAATTAACAAAAATACTAGAACAGTTATTATTCCATTTCCCCAGGCCAGTTCTCTTTATGGGAACCTGAGGTTTTGTGGTTTAAGCATTGTTTCAGATAACTCTGTGACTTTTTCACATTCTGTCTGTAAAGTCTAATGAACTGCATTTTCCCCATTCTTGTTTAGCTAGTGACCAAACTGACAAGAAATTATATTAAGGAGGGTTACATGGAGAAGACAGGACCAAAGGTTGGAGCTTTCTAATTGCTGATCTAAGGCATTCTGATTCAATGTTTTATTTTTATTTTCAATGTTTTCAACATAGTATAAACGCAACACCTTTGTTTCTGCTCCGATTTTTCATGAGATGGACTTACAGATCTAAAATTTATTCCAGATACACAATATTACCATTTCTCTCAAACATTGTTCACAAATCAGTCTAAATGTGTGATAGTGAGCACTTCTGCTTTGCTGAGATAATCCATCCCACCTCACAGGTGTGCCACATCAAGATGCTGATCTGACATCATGTGTCACGCTTTCAGTGCGCCGCGCTGATCAAAGACCGCTCTTATCTGCTGACATTTCCCTTCTCACGCTGTCATGCTCTCCACCACGCTGGTTTGTTTTCCTACGCTGTCATCTCTCCCCCTCATCTCTATCCCCGGACCGCCCCGCCGACACACCGGCTTCTCATCTGGCGCTGATTTCTTCCGGCTTATAAGGAGGCGCGGTGCAAGAGCGCGCTGCTGGATTATTGTGTGTTTTTGCCGCAGTTTTCTCGCGTTCAAGTTCATGATTTCTTTTTCACGTTACCGACCACGCTTTGTCCCCGTTTTTGCCTCTCGCCTCACGCTTAGGATTTATTATCACACTCGGATTTAACGGCTTTAAACTTTTGCTTTCGTTTTTCGACTACGGCTCTGCTTAGTGTTTGTTTTGGCTCGTCGCCCCCGCTGACGGATTACACGGCTTTGGACTTTCGCTCTCGCCCCTTGACTACGACCCAGATTCGCCCTTCTACTGCTACACTGCTCCTTATCTCTTTGCTCTGCTCGCCCAACGCCTCACAGAACCACCTGCCTCTCTGCACCTGGATCCATCTCTCCGCCTGCTCGTTCTTACTTTGTGACAGAATAATCCAGCAAGTTATGGATCCAGCAGAGTACGACAGGATGAGAGTGGCTCTGGAGAACCAGGGCACTCTGCTCGGGAAGCAGCAGCAAGAGCTCCTCACCACCAGGCAGACTCTCGCCAACATCACCACGGAGATGCAACATCTCCGATTAGACTCAGCACGGTCCACAAGCACTGAAGCCCAGCGCGAACCACGCTTGCCAGCCCCACCCACCTACGCAGGGGAGCCAGGTACATGCAGATCTTTTCTCTCCCAGTGCTCACTAATTTTTGAGCTACAAGCCTCCACCTTCTCCTCAGAACGGTCGCGGGTGGCTTACATCATCACCCTCCTTACAGGCAGAGCCCGAGAGTGGGGCACGGCCCTCTGGGAAGTTCGTGATCCATGTTGCTATGACTTTGGTGCCTTCTCCAAGGAGATGAAGATGGTTTTTGACCGTTCTCATATTGGCAGGGAAGCTGGGAGCAGGCTGTTGAGGCTCCGCCAGGGAGCCCGCTCCTATTATGATTACGCCATTGAATTTCGGACCTTCGCTGTCACCAGTGGGTGGAACATCAGGGCCCTATCTGACACCTTCCTCAAAGGTTTGTCAGAGGCAGTCAAGGACCAGCTGGTCTCTCAGGAGCTTCCCACCGACCTCAATGAAATCATGGACCTCGCCGGCCGGGTCGACGCGCGTCTCCGTTCAAGGCAGGCCTCCAGAGGACTACTCTCTGCTCGGAGACCCTCCTTTCCCAGAACATCTCAAGAACCTCCTTCTCCGAGAGAGCCCAAGCAGGAAGGGCCTATACAGCTAGATAAGACCCATATCTCCGAGGAGGAGAGACGGCGGCGCCGCCAGGAGGGAGCCTGCTTTTATTGCGGGTCCTCAGGACATGCACTCAAGACCTGCCCATTAAAGAAGAGACGTCCTCTAGTCAGACTGGGAGCACTAGGAGGCACTCCTCCAGATAGACTCCCAGAACCTCGTCCCCTACTCCCCGCTACGCTAATCGTCGGCGGTAAAGCTCACGGGATTCAGGCGCTCATTGACTCCGGTTCTGACCGTAACCTTATCAGCACCGCTACAGTCAGGAAGCTAGAGGTTTCCTGCGCTCCTGTTGAACCTCCACTCTCGGTTCAGGCCCTAGATGGCACTCCCCTACCCGCCATCACACGATGCACCCTCCCACTTACCCTAAGGACCTCAGGTAACCATTTTGAGGAGATCAGTCTGCTGGTCATTGATAGATCCCATGCCGCTGTGGTTCTTGGTTTGCCCTGGCTTGCCCTTCACTGTCCTCAGATTGACTGGACTAAGCAGACCATCACGGGCTGGGGCTTCTCATGTTCCAAATCTTGTCTTCTCTCCGCTCTTCCTTCTGCTCCAGCTAAGCCGGAGGACCCTCCGGACATCTCTAATGTTCCTGCTGAATACCACGATCTCAAGTTAGTCTTCAACAAGGCTCGGGCTACCTCACTCCTGCCTCACCGACCCTATGACTGTCCTATTGACCTCCTTCCCGGCACCTTCCCTCCAAAGGGCCGTCTCTACTCCGTGACGCGCCAAGAGCAAGGAGCCATGAACAAGTACATCACGGGGGCCCTCGCCGCTGGCATCATCCGCCCGTCCTCCTCACCCACAGGTGCAGGTTTCTTCTTCGTCAAAAAGAAAGACGGGTCCCTTCGCCCATGCATAGATTACAGAGGGAACCGTTACCCCTTACCACTCATGTCCACAGCCTTCGAGCTTCTCCAGGGAGCCACAATCTTCACTAAGCTAGACTTACGCAATGCATATCATCTCGTCCGTATTAGATAGGGTGACGAGTGGAAGACCGCCTTCAATACCCTGACCGGGCATTATGAATCTTTGGTAGTGCCTTTTGGACTTACCAATGCCCCCGCCATTTTCCAGAGCCTGATTAACGACGTACTCAGAGACTTTTTGAACCTCCATGTATTTGTCTATTTAGATGACATCCTAATCTTCTCTCACGACCTGGAGGAGCCACGTTCGCCAAGTATTACAGAGACTTCTCGAAAACAACTTATTCGTCAAGGCGGAGAAATGCCAGTTCCACACGACGACTACCACTTTTCTAGGGTTTGTCATCTCCCCCTCGCAGCTGGAGATGGAACCGGCCAAGGTTCAGGCAGTCTCCAACTGGCCAACCCCAGCCTCGCGACGAGACCTCCAACGATTCCTTGGTTTTGCCAATTTCTACCGCCGGTTCATTCGAGGATACAGCTCTGTCGCCGCCCCATTAACCTCTCTGACTTCCTCCAAGACGCCCTTCTGTGAGGAGTGAGGAGGCAGAGAGAGCCTTCGCCAAGCTCAAGAGAAGGTTCACCTCAGCTCCCATACTAATCATCCCCGACCCTTCCCACCAATTCGTAGTGGAGGTGGATGTATCAAACACTGGTGCCGGAGGCGTCCTGTCCCAAAGGTCGCCACAGGATAACAAACTGCACCCCTGTTCCTTTTTTTCCCATCATTTATCCCCGGCTGAGAGGAACTACGACGTGGGCGATCGAGAGCTACTAGCCATCAAGCTAGCGCTAGAGGAGTGGAGGCACTGGCTGGAGGGAACCGAGCTCCTGTTTCTAGTATGGACTGATCACAGGAACCTCGAATACCTACATAAGGCTAAGAGGCTTAATGCCTGACAGGCTCGCTGGTCCCTTTTCTTCTCCCGGTTCAACTTTGTCCTGTCCTACCGACCAGGCTCCAAGAACACCAAGCCTGATGCTCTATCACGCCAGTTTTCATTTCCCCATGACCCTACGCCGCCCGACACTATCCTACCCTCGCATTGTCTGATAGCAGCCGTAGAACTGGACATTGAGGCTACGGTTAAGCAGGCACTGACTCAGGAGCCTGGCCCAAGCAATGTCCCTCCAGATCGTCTTTTCGTTCCGCCTCGTCTACGCTCCCAGGTCCTGAAATGGGGCCATGGCTCCAAGCTGTCCTGTCACCCAGGCTCTGCTCGGACACTCTTTATCCTTTAACAGCGCTTCTGGTGGGGAGGGACGTTTTCAGCTTTGTGGCAGCCTGTGACATCTGCATCCGCTGCAAACCCAACAACCGCCCACCGGCCGGCCTTCTCAGACCCTTACCCATACCTCACCGGCCCTGGTCGCACGTCTCGCTGGGTTTCGTAACGGGCCTACCCTCATCTGATGGGAACACGTGTATCATGACCATCGTTGACTGTTTTTCCAAATCCGTCCACCTGGTTCCACTCCCCAAGCTTCCCACCGCCAAGTAGACTGCTGAGCAGCTAATCCTTTATGTCTCCACGGTCTCCCCTCTGACATCGTATCAGATCGGGGCCCTCAGTTCACCTTACGCTTTTGGAGAGCCTTTTGCAAGCTCCCTCCATTGGCCCATTCACAATAACCAAGCTAATCAATCCATGCGCTGTCCGACTTTTACTCCCTTCATCCATGCGACGCATTCATCCCACCTTCCACGTGTCCCAGCTACGATGCATCGCAAACTGTCCTGCTTAGTGTTTGTTTTGGCTCATTGCCCCCGCTGACGGATTACACGGCTTTGGACTTTCGCTCTCGCCCCTCGACTACGACCCAGATTCGCCCTTCTACTGCTACACTGCTCCTTATCTCTTTGCTCTGCTCGCCCAACGCCTCACAGAACCACCTGCCTCTCTGCACCTGGATCCATCTCTCCGCCTGCTCGTTCTTACTTTGTGACATTATGAGTAGTGCACAGGTGTACCTTATACTGCCCACAATAAAAGGCCACCCTGAAATGTGCAGTTTTGTCTCACAGCAAAATGCCACAGATGCCACAAGCATTGAGGGAGCGTGCAATTGGCATGTTGACAGCAGGAATGTCAACCAGATCTGTTGCTCGTGCATTGAATGTTCATTTCTCCAGAATATGGCAGTACATCCAACCGGCCTCACAACCGCAGACCACGTGTAACCACACCAGCCCAGGGCCTCCACATCCAGCAGGTTCACCTTCAAGATCGTCTGAGACCAGCCACTCAGACAGCTGCTTAAAACAATTGGTTTGCATAACCAAACAATTTCTGCACAAACTTTTAGAAACCATCTCAGGGAAGCTCAACTGCATGCTCGTCGTCCTCATCGGGTCCAGCCCGTCGCCGTAACAGACTTGAGTGGGCAAATGCTCACATTTGATGGCGTCTGGCACGTTGGAGAGGTGTTCTCTTTACGGATAAATCTCGGTTTACATTGTTCAGGGCAGATGGCAGACAGTGTGTGTGGCGTCGTGTGGGTGAGCAGAAAATGTCCCAGTTCTTGCATGGCCAGCATACTCACCGGACATGTCACCCGTTGAGCATGTTTGGGATGTGCTTGACCGGCATATACGACAGCGTGTACCAGTTCCCTCTAATATCCAACAACTTCGCACAGCCATTGAAGAGGAGTGGACCAACATTCCACAGGCCACAATTGACAATCTGATAAACTCTATGCGAAGAAGATGTGTTGCACTGCATGAGGCAAATGGTGGTCACACCAGATACTGACCGGTTCTGAGTCCCCAGACCAATAACGCAAAAAACTGCACATTCCAGGGTGGCCTTTTATTGTGGGCAGTATAAGGTACAGCTGCGCACTACTCATGATGTCAGATCAGCATCTTGATGTGGCACACCTGTGAGGTGGGATGGATTATCTCAGCAAAGCAGAAGTGCTCACTATCACACATTTAGACTGATTTGTGAACAATGTTTGAGAGAAATAGTAATATTGTGTATCTGGAATGAATTTTAGATTTTTAAGTCCATCTCATGAAAAATCGGAGCAGAAACAAAGGTGTTGCGTTTATATTTTTGTTGAGTGTATATCAAAACTAAAGACATTGAATTTATGACATAACAAATATCACCACTAGAATGGCTTTTCATCTAAAAACCATCTCAATTGACCTTAAATTGGGTGGTTGAGGCCAGGCCATAAGATCCGCCACTCCATTATTTTCTTCTTGAACAAATAGCTTTTACATAAATGAGAGGTGTCATTGTCCTTTTGAAAAACAAATAATGGTCCCACTAAGGCCAAACCAGATGAAATAGAATGTGGCAACACAATGCTGTGGTAACAGTGCTGTTTAAGTGTGCCCTCAATTTTGACACGGTCACCAACAGTGTCACGTGCAAAGCAACCCCCACACAATCCAGACATTCTGTTTACTGTCTCTACCTCTAACAAAGACATGGCTGTTAGAACCATAAAAGGTGATGGTTGCAAGGAGAACTCTCTTGAGATGGCAATAGGAAGAAACCTTCAGAGAATCCAGACTCAACAGGTAACCAATTAGATGTAAATCTTTTAGATGATAATGGATAGCAGGAATTGTTTTGCAGTCATACTGTGTGCTAGGTGGCTGGAAGTTCAGTATAACAAGTTCAAGTTCAAGTTCAAGTGGGCTTTATTGTCATTACAACCATATACAGTTAGTACACAGTGAAACGAAACAACGTTCCTCCAGGACCAAGGTGCTACATGCAACATAAACTTACAACATAAATTAACAGAGACACTAAACTAGCTAACCAAGAGGCCTAGTTAACTGGCTAGCAGAGACAGGACAGAGAGATCTAACATAAATTACAACATAAATTAACAAAAACTAACTAGCTAAGTAACATTTTTACAGACAACATAAAGTGCACGTGCAAATGTGCAAACAAGAGCAACAACAAAGTGACAGTGCGCAACCACGACATAACAGAACATAAAATATGGTGTTGAGGTAGTGGGTAAACAAACATTCCTTAAAACAGCAGCAAGATTTGAGGAATTAGTGCAAAAATGTAGTTCAGTAATGATCATTGTGCAAAAAGATTGTTAGAAACAGTGAAGCATTTACAGGTTGGTGTGTACGATAATTTGGTGGTGTAGGTCAGTGTGTCTGCACTTGTGTTGATTAGTCAGTCCAGTCTCAATATTTTGAGGTAGTTGAGTTAAGCTGTGTGATAATGTTTGTGTTTGTGTGTGTGTGAGTGTGTTTGTGTTTATCAGTCCAGTCCCTTTTTGTTGAGGAGACGGATGGCTTGTGGAAAAAAGCTGTTGCACAGTCTGGATGTGTGTGCCCGAATGCTTCGGTACCTTTTTCCAGATGGCAGGAGTGTAAAGTGTGTGTGAGAGGGGTGTGTCCGATCAGCCACAATGCTGGTGGCTTTGCGGATGCAGCGTGTGGTGTAGATGTCTTCAATAGAGGGGAGAGAGGCCCCGATGATCTTCTCCGCTGTCCTCACTATCCGTTGTAGGGTTTTGCGATCCGATATGGCACAATTCCCAAACCAGACAGTGATGCAGCCGCTCAGGATGCTCTCGATAGTTCCTCTATAGAAGGTGGTCAGGATCGGTGGTGGAAGCTGGGCCTTCCTCAGTCTTCTCAGAAAGAAGAGACGCTGTTGGGCTTTCTTCTGTAGGGAGCTGGTGTTGAGGGACCAGCTGAGGTCCTTCTCTAGGTGGACACCCAGGAATTTGGTGCTTTCGACGATTCCCACAGAGGAGCCATTGATGCTCAGCGGAGAATGGTCGCCTCGTGTCCTCCTAAAGTCAACAACCATCTCCTTTGTCTTGTCAACATTTAGAGACAGGTTGTTGTCTTTACACCAGTCTGTTAGCCTCTGCACTTCCTCTCTGTACGCTGACTCGTCGTTCTTGCTAATGAGACCCACCACGGTCGTGTCATCAGCGAACTTAATGATGTGGTTCGAACTGTGTGTTGCTACACAGTCGTGAGTCAGCAGTGTGAACAGCAGGGGACTGAGCACACAGCCTTGTGGGGCCCCAGTGCTCAGTGTGGTGGTGCTGGAGGTGCAGTTCCCGATCCGTACTGACTGAGGCCTACCGGTCAGAAAGTCCAGGATCCAGTTGCAGAGGGAGGTGTTCAGGCCCAACAGGTTCAGCTTCCCAATTAGTTGTTGGGGGATGATAGTGTTGAATGCTGAGCTGAAATCTATGTACAGCATTCGAACATATGTGTCCTTCTTGTCAAGGTGTGTGAGGGCAAGATGGAGTGTAGTGGAGAGTCGGATGGAGTGTAACAGGAGATGTGTTTAAGATAATATGGAGTGCAGTTCGTTATTGAAGGCTGTTTGTTAAAGGTAATTCTGAAATATTAAGCGACTGCAATTACAAGTACTCAGAGAACAGCATCAGCCAAGGTCAGGATCATCTTCATGGGGCATCCATGCAAAAAGTTCTTCAACCAGAAGCGGGGTACCAATATGAGTCAGACACAACCAGAGGGGCTCTTGATCACTGAGAACTCAGGAGTGCCATTTCTAGCTTGACAGAGAGACATGGAGAGAACGAGAGAGAAAAAATGTCACATTCACATCAGTCACATAATATATAAGATGAACGTATATTAAGTGCAGAGTGCAATTAGGAACTCCGGCAGGACTAACTATGACAGCATAACTGAAAGGGACAGCTAGAAGGAAACACAGACATGAAGAGTGGGAAGGAGAGCATCCAAACATACCAGTTCACCATAATATTTTACATCCATGAGTCCCCAGATATGCTTCTTTACCTAAGGCATATCTATCCACAAAAGGCTTTGCAAAATAAATAGGTTTTCAGCCTGAACATTAATTGGAAGGCTATTTCATAACTTCGGGGCTTTGTAAGAAAAAGCTCTGCCCCCTGCTTTAGTTTTCATAAGACGCGGCTGTACTGACAGCAGCCAGCAGGTGTGACCAAACTTTCGACTGGTTGTGTGTGTGTGTGTGTGTGAGAGAGAGAGAGAGAAGTGAATAGCGGCATGTTGAAACATAAAAAAGTAAATCAAATAATGAACATAAATGCTTTATTAAATGAAGCAATAAATTAAATAAATATTATTGTGTTTAATTCTGGCCATATTATGTTTTTCTTCTAGCAAACAGAGGGTTTTAAAAGACGCTGGTTCACCCTGGATGACAGGAGAATCATGTACTTTAAAGATCCATTGGTGAGCAGCTATTTATGATAATTGTTTCTAAACCAAATTGTTGCTTTAAAAATTTAATAAACTACTTAAAGTTTAATTTGGTGGCAGTGAAGCTTAGTGGTTAGCCGCACCTGTTTGTGAGTGTAGACTTCATCACTTTGTACCAGGCTGGGGGTTTAATACAGATTATTATTTTTGTGTACAGTAGCAACCTAAATTAGTCATGTCCACTAGATGGTGCTGTTGTTCTAAGTGGTGTACAAGCTGCAGTCTTCAAACTAATTTATTGTTGGTATATTTAAATTGTGGTACTCCTATCCATTTAACACCTTTTTAAGGCGGACAACCTTCGGTCTACACTGTAGCTGGCGCTATAATGGTGTGTATGATTCCTTAAAAGGAAGTGAATAAGCTACAAGATTTTCTTTTGTTAATTTGTTTAATGATTGCACAATTATTTAAGGCAATAAGTAACCTGGCGTTGGAATTAAAAGTGTTTTTTTGCTAAAATTATCTGTGCTGTAGATAAAATTTATACCTGTGTGAGTCACGTGATAGCGCGAGCTGGAAGTGTACGTAACCGGTAGTGGGAGAAAAAAGTTACGGGAGAAGTCAGAGAAATACGAAAGACCAACGATAAAGGAACAAACGTTTATCTGCAATTGTAATCTTATTTTACTACTGGTCAACAGGCGCACACGGTAAATATAATTTTTGAAGCTGTTACTGCCTCGTTACATACAGAAAGTGCAGTTTATGTTTATTATTGTGATGAATGTAAATTTAAAATTTTGTATTTGTTTATTTTAGTTTTCACGGTGTTCCATCAGCGTTTCATGACCTGTGTGAAAGAAATAAATGTCTGTGGATATCAGTTTGAAGCGTGAAGTCCTTTTGAGCAGACCAGAGTAGTTACAGTGAAAACATGACCTGATGCATTATACCGAGGCTACCACTTCCCTCTGCACCCACACGACGGCGCCAGAGTCGCATCCTGCAGCGAGCTACAGGCTTCAGAGTTCAAGGTTTCATCTGTGGGAGCGAGACCAAGCCCAAATGCACGTCCTAAGGTCAGAGTAAATGAATTGCCTCAGCTACTGAAGGATACACGAAGCAGGACATTACAAAATGATTTCCCATTATAATTCTTTGTTACGAAATGATAACCAAATCAACCACGAGCTTCAAAAAGAAGGTGAATTATGTATGGAAGCAGTTGTAAGACCAAAAGAAAATGTAAAGTATTCTGTTCCTGATCATTCTAAAGAGGGAATAAGAAAGTTCTCCCATGAAAAGCATTTTACACCTAAGATGCAGGAGCTAAAAGACCAAGAATCAGCCCAAAGGGAAAGAAAGTTCCAATCAGTCTATAATAAATGGAAATGTAAAGTAAGAGACACTCGCACAAGATTAAAGGCAGCATGTCCAGAAAGGGATTTATGTAGCATGATGGATGATGTTGAAATGCTTGATTCCGAATTGAAAGAATTATATAACAATTTTAGAAAGCAAATGGCCCCAATTCAAGACATTCTCAGAAAAGTTGATGCATGCTCTGCTGTAACTTTAGACTTGTTGCGTTTAATGAGAGTATGGCTAACAGGGGAAGAAAGTGAGTTTGATGCTGTACAGGAAAAGGCAAGACTACGCATGCTTCTTGACAATGAATATGCCAGATCAATATATGGATCTACTGCCTCCAGAGTAACGACCCGCAGTTCTCATTCTGATCAGCTCTCAGAGACATCTAGCATCTCAAACAAGAGAGCAGAGGCAGCCGCACAATTAACTGCAAAGAAAGTTGAAATCGAAATGGAGGTAGCTATTGAAGCTCACCGTCAACAACTGAAAAGGCTTGAAAATCAAAGAGACACTGAGGTAATGCAAGCAAAGCTGAAGGTCTACACCGAAGAGGAGATCAAAGAGAAAAGTGAGAAGTATGCACACAGCAAAGTAAGTCCTAGTCTATCCTCCTCCTACATTAACTGTGATGATCATTTGGTCACAAAAAATGAGTCAGCCATTGTGCAGGCAGTTCAAAAGTCAATAGCTCTTACTCGCTTACCTGCTCCAGAGCCTACTGTGTTTTATGGTGACCCTTTAAAGTTCATAGAGTGGAGCACAAGTTTTAAAGCTCTTATAGAGAGACGATGCTCAAATCCCGCAGACAGGCTATTTTATCTGCAAAAATACATAGCAGGAGAGGCAAAATCTACTCTTGAGGGAAGCTTCTACCGTAAAGATGAAGAAGCCTATAAACAAGCATGGGAAAGGCTAAATGCAAGATATGGCCATACTTTTATAGTGCAACGTGCTTTCAGGGAGAAACTTAACAAGTGGCCAAAAATTGGTGGAAAATAATATTTCAAACTGAGAGAATTTAGTGATTTTCTGCAAACATGTAGTGATGCAATGGCTTACACAAAAGGTCTACTAGTGCTAAATGATTGTGAGGAGAACCAAAAGTTGTTAACCAAACTCCCAGATTGGATAACGTCCAGGTGGAATTGCTACGTAACAGAACAACTCGATCAAGGCGAGGACTACCCAAGCTTCAAACAATTTGCTCCCTTTATTTCTAAGGAGGCATGTATAGCTTGTAACCCTGTGTCGTCTTTACACGTCTTAAAGTCACCTGCAGAAAACCCGGTAAGAGAAACAAAACGCACAAAAGCAAATGCCTTTGTTATCAATGTAAAAACACCTCAACCAGACACCTCAACCACCACAACTATGTCTAATGTAGAAGAAGTTATACAAAGAGACACTGCTAAACAAAGAAAAAGAGACATACCACTACAAAACTCAAGCATAAGCAAATGTCCTTGCTGTGGAGGAAACCACACCATACATAAGTGTCCAAAGCTAATGGAAATGTCTGTGAATGATAAGAAAAAATACATATACAGTATGAAAACAATCTGTGCTTTGCATGTCTAAGGAAAGGTCACAACTCTAAGGACTGTAAAAACAGAGCTATGTGCAGCATATGCGCAAGCAGCCATCCAACTCCGCTGCATGAAGATCGCTCTCCAGCAGTCAAACCTACATGAAGCATAGCTGAAGAAAATATGTCCTCATTATCTTGCTCTGTGGAAGGAGGTGAGAATGGGAACACGTCAATGATTGTACCTGTGTGGATCTCAGCAGCTAATGCTCCTAATACTGAGACCTTGGTGTATGCTTTATTAGATATGCAAAGCACCCACACATTTGTTGATCAGGAAGTGTGTGAAAAGCTGCAGGCAGCAACAGAGCCAGTAAAACTAAAGCTTGCATCCATGGCCAAAAGAGACACTATTGTGAAGAGTCAAAGAGTGCAAGGACTTAAAGTCAGGACTTAAATTGACCTACCTCCAGCTTACACAGGAGACTTTATTCCTTTAGAGCGAACACACATTCCTACATGTCAAACAGCTAGCAAGTGGAAGCATCTAGCAAATGTAGCTCAAGAGATTCCCCCTTTAATGGATTGTGCAATTAGACTGCTAATTGGCTATGACTGTTCCAGAGCCCTAGCTCCTAGATAGGTCATCACTGGAGGTGATAACGAGTCTTATGCTGTTAGAACAGACTTAGGCTGGAGCATCGTAGGAGGGCCACCACAGTCTGTCAGTGCAATGTATGTAACTGGCTTATGTCACCGTGTGTTTGTGAAAGAGATACATTTACATTTTAGGCATTTGGCAGACGCTCTTATCCAGAGTGACTTACATTTTTTATCTCATTACACATCTGAGCAGTTGAGGGTTAAGGGCCTTGCTCAAGGGCCCAACAGTGGCAACTTGGTGGTTGTGGGGTTTGAACCTGGGATCTTCCGAACCGTAGTCCAATGCCTTAACCACTGAGCTACCCCTGGCCCCCCTGTAACTCCATCTACCATTATTAAGATACTTGAGTCAGATTTCGCAGATACCAAGCCAAGTGACAAGGAGGCATCACAAGATGAAATCCAGTTCCTTCAAATACTAAAGAAAAGTATCTATGAAAATGAAGATGGTCATCTTGAAATGCCGCTTCCTTTTAAAGCACACCCAAAGCTCCCAAACAACAAAAGCTTGGCTCTAGTTTGTTTAAAGCACCTCAAAAGGAAACTGGACAAAGACCCCAAGTTTAAAAACGACTATGTAAGATTCATGGAATGAGTTCTCAGTGATGGTGATGCTGAAGCAGCAGTTACACAGCTAACATCTGGAAACGTCTGGTACATACCACATCAAGGTGTTTATCACCCGCGAAAGCCAGGCAAGATCAGGGTAGTATTTGACTGCTCCGCAAAGTTTAAAGGGACAGCATTAAACGATCATCTGTTAACAGGGCCCGATCTTACAAATGGACTGATAGGAGTGTTATGTCGCTTTTGCAAGCACCCCATTGCGATAATGCGATGTGGAGAAGATGTTTCATAGGTTCCATGTCAGGGCAGAGAACCGAGACTATTTGAGGTTTCTATGGTGGGAAGATGGAAACACAGACTTAGAGCTCACGGAATACCGCGTGAAAGTTCACCTATTTGGGGCATCTTCATCTCCCGGCTGCGCTAATTACGATTTGAAACATCTGGCCGATACACATGAACAAGAATACGAGTTAGCAGCTATCTTTATTAAAAAGCATTTCTATGTGGATGACGGCATTGTAAGTGTGGAAACTGTAGAAGAGGCAATTGCACTCGTAAAAGAATCTCAAGCTCTGTGTGCTAAGGGAAAGCTACACCTTCACAAGTTTCTTTCCAATAACCGAGACGTTCTCGACTCAATCGAGGAAGCAGAGTGTGCAGCTAAAATAAAGGATGTTGACCTTAACTACAATGACCTTCCAGTGCAACGAGTACTAGTAATAAAATAGGATGTGGAAAATGACAACTTTTTCTTCCAAGTGACACTTGATGAAAAACCACTAACACGACTTGGGGTTCTTTCTGTTGTAGCATCTCTTTATGATCCCTTAGGGTTTTTAGCCCCCTTCATTTTGGAAGGAAAGAGAGTGTTACAAGAGATGTGTAAAAAGGGTATAGGGTGGGACGACCCACTACCTACTGAACTGAAGCTGAGGTGGGAGAGTTGGATGAAAGATCTAGAAAATCTCAAAATGATTCAGATCCCTAGATGCTTTAAGCCCAAGAACTTTGGTGAAGTGCAGAGAGTTGAACTTCATCACTTCTCTGATGCAAGCAGTCAGTATATAGCCAGTGCTCCCACATCAGATTGCTGAGTGAACATCAAGTACACTGCACTTTAGTCATGGGCAAGGCAAGGGTTGCACCAACCAGAATCTCAGCTGTAACCTCAGCTGCAGTGAGCTGCATGCTAAAAAGAGAACTAGAGCTCAGAGTTGATAAGGAATACCTTTGGACGGACTCACAAGTAGTTTTTGGGTACATTAACAATGAGGCTAAAAGATTTCATGTTTTCGTAGCTAACCGTGTCCAGAAAATACGTCAAACTACAAGCCCAGTTACGTTGACACGGCAGACAATCCAGCTGATCACGCCTCACGTGGCCTCAAAGTAGCTGACCTTATGAACTCAAACTGGCTTTCAGGTCCCAAGTTTTTATGGGAAAGGGAGATAGTAATTGAGCGACGCACGCCAGAGCTGTTCGTGGGACATCCGGAGGTAAAGGCTATTCAAGTGCTGGATACTAACGCAACACAACAGTGTGACATTATCGAACATTTGTCATGGTTCTCAAAGTGGACCACTGCAGTTAATGTTGTTGCAAGCATCTAACGAATGGCTAAACAAATAAAGACAGTAGAGTTTCCAAATGTAGAACAAAAGAGACAATCCGCAATAACTCTTGTCAAACTTGCACAACAAAACGCCTTTCAGGTATTGCGAAACAAACTTAAACAGAAAACAGGAAAGCTACCCTGTAGCAACAGGCTTTATCAGCTTGATCCATTCCTCCAGCATGGTACAATGAGAGTTGGAGGGAGGCTGAGAAATGCATGTATGAACTTTGAGCTAAAGCATCCTGTAATACTCCCTAAAGACTGTGTTCTTACACAACTTATTTTTGCTCACCATCATGACAAGACACAGCATCAGGGTCAGGGTCAAACCTTAAATGAAATCAGAGCTAATGGATTTTGGATTGTTGGAGGAGGTAAAGCAGTAGCTTGTCTAAGTACATAAGACAGTGTGTATGGTGCAGGAGAGCTTGTGCACCTCCAGAGGAACAAAGAATGGCAGATCTGCCTAGTGATCGCACTGACCCTTTACCACCTTTCACCTACGTGGGTATGGACTGCTTTGGCCCTTTTAATACCAAACAAGGTCGCAAAGTTTACAAGCGCTATGCTCTTCTTTTCACATGCCTTAGCTCTAAAGCAGTTCACTTAGAGATGCTGGAAGACATGACAACTGATGCGTTTATCAATGCCTTACGCTGTTTCATAGCCACCCGTGGAGCTGTCAGACAAATCAGGTCAGATCAGGGATCTATCCTCATGGGAGCAAAAAATTAAATGGCAAAAGCTCTACAAGAAATTGACAAAGACAAAATGACTATATACTTGGCAAATAAGCAGTGCGACTTTCTTATGAATGCACCAAGCTCAAGCCATGCTGAAGGCGCATGGGAGCGTCAAATCAGGACAGTAAGAAGTGTACTGAGTAAAGTTATTGCGCAAAGTGCTGGAAGGCTGGATGATGCATCCTTAAGGAACTTTCTTTATAAAGCCATGGACATTAAAACAGTCGCCCGCTCACGGTTAATAGCATCAGTGACCCCTCAAGTTTAGAGCCCTTAACACCAAATCATCTGATCACCATGAAAGACTCTGTACCACTGCCCCCACCTGGCAGGTTCATTCAAGAAGATCTGTATACAACAAAACGCTGGAGAAGAGTCCAATATCTGTCAGAGCAGTTTTGGAACAGATGGAAAAAGGAGTATTTTTCTAACCTTACACTCAGACAGCGATGGCATGTACCTAGACGCAATGTGAAAGTCAAGTTTGTGTTTAACAAAACATCAGGTTGTTTCACAAAAAAAATTTAAACTGTTGTCTGAACCAAGATAGACATTAGTATTAGAATATATTGTATTAGTTTAAACCTGGTGTGTTGATTCGAGCTATTTCACAGAGACTGAAAACAGGTAGAAAGCTTCGCAACATTATACCAGAAGCAAAGTACAAAAGAATTAACAACAACATGTTGGACAATACATTACACAGTTTAAACTAAACAACACAGAAATTGTACAGTGGAACCTCGGATTACGAGCTTAATTCGTTTCCCATAGGAAATAATGGAAACTTAAATTATTCATTCTACAGCCCCAAAAAATGAATACATAAATATAATTAATTAAAAATATAAAGTAAAAATAAAACAAATTAACCTGTACTTTACCTTAAAAAAATGTAAAAAATAAATCCTGACAGATGTGTGCGCACACACACACACACACACACACACACATTAACGGATAGACTTAGCAAGGAACATTCCTAGTCATACTAACAGGATCATTGCTGTAAAGTAAAACAACAAAAAACAAATTAAACAGCTCCTCATCTTTGAAAACAATCGTGCAGTGTTGCCAACTATATTTAGCGACTTTTCAAATCCCTCTAGCGAAAATTTTTTTAAAAAGCGACTAGCGACAAATCTGGCGACTTTTTCTTGTGTTACTGGAGACTTTTGGAGACTCTGATGTGTCTGTACTGACTCTTCTCAACATGCCACAGCAGCTGCCGCCGCTGGCCCCTCCCCCGTCCCAAAGCACTCACAGACAGGCCTGTCCTCTCGCAGGAGTTCCCCCCCCCCAGCTGCAGTTACAGCAGGAGATGCTCACTCCTACGAGTCTCGACTGCAATTGAATTGCCCATGCGCGAATCCGCCGTTAAGTGATCCCGCCCTGGCTTGTAAGCGGGATGTAAATTAAAAATATCCTGTTCCGATGCATATTAAAAAATGTTCTTCGTCTAAAATAAATTGCTGCACAAGAATAAATCGCTGCATTTGACTTAAACAGCCTCATTACTTACCTCATCCACTGTGTGTGTGCTTCTCTGTGACTTTAGCATAAACATATAGCTCGCTAGTTCATCATGTCTCAGTCAAAACTATACTCTCAGAAATTCAAAAAGGAGTGGGAATCAAATCCTGAATTCAATGGATGGTTGAAGCCTTTTATTGGAGATAATACACGGGCATACTGCCTGTATTGCAACACTGATTTTTATGCCAAACTTTGCGATATAAAAAAAACACGTCAACTCAGAAACATACACAAAAGGCAAAGCCTTACAATAGTTTCACACAAAAAAAACTGCCATTTATGGTAAAAAAAAAATACTCTTTAAAAAAAGCTGAAGCCACCATTGCATTAGTTATCGCTAAACACTGTTCTATGCTGGCATGTGATCACATTGGAGAAGCAGGTAAAGCTGCTTTTTCACACTGTGCAGCGTGCATTATGCAAATTACGTGATGACGTCATCTAGCGACTTCTAGCGACTTCTACGACAGCCAATAGCTACTTTCCTTACTGACGAGTTGGCAACACTGCAATCGTGACAGAGAGGAGTTTGTGTATTTGTTTGACAACTTGAGAGAAGGGGGGCTGAAGGGGGGCTCGCTCGCGTTTACAGCTCCCTTCTCTCAGGTTGCCAAACAAACACACAAACTCTCTGCCTTACACAGACACAAACACACACGCGCACACGCACACTCAAAAACACTGCAAGCACTAAGACCCAGCAGGGGAGACGATAGGTCTCGGCTTTACAGCTCCCCTCCTCTCTGGTTGCCAAACAAACACACAAACTCTTCTCTGTCACTACTGTTTTTAAAGGTAAGGAGCTGTTTAAGTTTTTTTTGTTGTTGTTTTACTTTACAGCAGTGATCCCTTTAGTGTGCCCTCACGCGAGTGTGACTAGCGATGTTCCCTGCTAATTTTTTTAACGGTTTTAAAAATGGTCTCTCACAGCGTGTGTGTGTGTATTCACCCATCAGGAGAGACAATTACCTACAATTCCGCTGCAAGAGAGAGAAAAAACGATGTTACTCGGTGCTCATAAACTAAGACAATGCTCCTTTTTCAAGTCAAAAATTATAAAAAAAATTGTTGCTCGTCTTGCAAAACAATTGTAAACCGCATTACTCGTAATCCAAGGTTCCACTGTACTTAATTACAAACTAACAAAAAAAAATTATTTACCTAGATCTTATGTTAATCTCTTCTTTGTCTCCTAGACAAAAATGAAACATCTTTGAGACTTGAATGAGATTTAGGTGTTTTATGCATCTTGTCTTGTGTGTGACTCACATGTGCAGAAATGAGCAGTGTTTAAGACTTGAATGAGATTTTAGCCGTTTTCTTAATCTTCTCATACGTGTTTTAAATATGGCTCATTACCTCTAAATTTCAAAGATAGTTAATTTTTGTCTTGTGTGCGACTTAATGTTTTGTTTTCTCAAAGCAGTTTTTTCATACACATAAAATATACAGTATTTGTAAATTGTGCATTGGGTTTTCTGATATGTCATGTAGAATTTAACTCACATTACTTTTAAAAAGTGTACATTTTACTACTACCGGAATGACAATGCAAAAATGTAGAACTCAAAAATGCGCATATCGGTATATATGATGTCCTTTATATAAAATATATGTTTGCTGACAGAGAGGGTTTTTATCACGTATTTTAGACTGCATAGTTAATGTATGCATTCTTCTTCTTTTTCTTCTTATTATTACGGTCACATGTGATCTTATAAATCTGTTCTTTTTCTTGCCTATACAATCCTTTTTAACATTTTCGCTCAGTCGTGTGTGTATAGTTAGTTAAAATTAAATAAAAGTGAGTTCTTTATATTAAAAAATATATTGTGTTTGTAAGGGTTGCCCAATAGAGGGCACTGTTTGTGTTGTAGTTTTTGTTGGTAGACTCAGTTTTCCAGAAGGCATCTCGGTCAGGTACATGACCGAACAAACCCTTCCGCTTGTATCGAAGTGCGCGTTCGGGCTCGGCTGGAGCGAAGGAGGCGGTTAGGGAGGAGGATGGCAAGACAATTGTATTGCAAGGCGGTTGGCAAAACCTGGACTGTGAATGGACAGGAAAATGCTGAGGGAAGTGACGAATCAGGAAATGAACTAGGAGGCATGGAAGTAAGTGGCAAAAGTTTTGAAAAATGGGATATGGTTAGGAGTAATAAACGGAAAAAAAAGCGACGGAGTAAATCAGATGAAAGTAACTCTGACAGGGGATCAACTGTAGAAGAAACAAGAGAGGAATACCAAGTGTTTGCAAAATTTATGCATGATGGAGACTTATTTGAAGGTATGAATCCAATACTGTTGACAAAAGCGTTAAATAAAGAAATTGGAGAAATAAAGAGTGCTAAAATACTTGGAAACGGATTGTTGTTGATTATTTGTAGAGACTCAAAACAGCAAGAGAAAGCAATCAAAATGAGCAGGATAAATAAAAAGAAAGTGGAATGTTCTAAGGCCAACAGGAGGAAATTTATAAAAGGAGTGGTTACAGGAATCCCGATTAATATATCGGTAGAAGATGTAAAACAAAACATAACAAATGCAAATGTAAAAGAAATCAAACGTCTGAAAACAAACAGGAACGGAAGTTTAAATGATAGTACCTCGATTATGATCACCTTTGAGGGGGAAGTTCTCCCAGTAAAGATATACATTGGATACATGTGTTACAATGTAAGGCTATACATACCTCCACCACTCAGATGTTTTAAATGTCAGAGGTTCGGACACGTAGCGGCGGTGTGCAAGGGGAAACAAAGATGTGGTAAATGTAGTGGAGAACACGAGTATGGTAAATGTGAAGAGGGTGCCAAACTGAAATGATGTAATTGTGGAGGACAGCATAGCACAGCATATCGTGGCTGTGAAGTTAGCAAGAGGCAGGCTGTTGTACAAAGAATTCAAATTCAAATTTTATTTGTCACATACACAGTCATACACAGTACGATATGCAGTGAAATGCTTAATTTCATACTCAGGGAATCAGCTATACAGAGGCAGCAAAGAAGGTTTCAGGGGATATAAAAATGGCAAAACAAAATGAAAGTGTTCAAAACAAATTGGGAAAATGTCAAGGATGTGATAAGTTGAAAGAAGAGACTCTGATAGTGAAGAAGAATGATTTTGTATTGTTTATGGCGGAAATAATTAACTGTTCTGCATAGACGAAGAGCCGAAATGAAAGGATTAAAATAATTGTCAAATCAGCAGAGAAGTATCTAAATGTAAAAGAGTTGCCCTGGGAAACAGTCAGAAATACCCTTAATGAAGAAACCCAATCCTTTCAGACATGGGCTGGATCAACATAATGGTGTTGTCCATTATACAGTGGAATGCAAGAAGCCTAATAGCAAATGGTCAAGAGTTTAAGAAATATATAGATGATTTAGCAGACAAACCTAATGTAATATGTATACAGGAGACATGGATAAAACCACAGTTAGATTTTAGTATAAACGGTTATAATGTAGTTAGAAGGGACAGAGAATCTGGCAGAGGAGGAGGAATAGCAACATTTATACAGAATGGTATGAAATATAAGGTAGAACAAATAGCTTTAAATTTTGAGTTAATTAGAAGTAAGATATGGACTGAAAGAGGTTGTATAGATATAATAAATTATTATAATCCATGTGAAAAACTGAGTCAAAGTATTTTAGAAGAGGTTGTGGGATCACAACAAAATAGCGTAATATGGTGTGGGGATTTTAACTCGCATAATTCACTATGGGGGGAGCAAGAGTACTGATGCAAACGGCCTACTTATTGAAGAATTTATTGATGATAAATATCTAGTATGTATTAATAATGGAGAAGGAACGCGATATAATAATATACATAATACAGAAGCGGTTCTTGACCTAACATTTGTATCTAGTTCAATAGCAGGGATTAGTACTTGGGGTGTATTAAAAGATAATACTGTAGGGAGTGACCATTACCCGATAATGATTAAAGGTGGTACAAAAATATGTTTTGAAAAAGAGAATGGAGTTCCTAGATGGAAACTAGAGAATGTAAATTGGGAAGGTTTTAAAGTAATTTGTGAAAAAAGATTGGTGACTCTTAGAGAGGAGAATCAAAGGGATAAAGATGTATTTAATAATAAATTAGTTAATGAAATTATTCAGTCAGTAGAGGAAATAATACCTAAAAGCACAGGGGTTAGACATCCTAAGAGTGTACCCTGGTGGAATAATGAATGCAAAGAAGTTATAAAAGCAAGAAATAAAACATTTAGGAAACTCAAAAAACAACATTCTCTGGAGGCTTTGATTCTATATAAATGGGCTCAAGCAAAAGTTAGGAAAACAATTAAAGGGATCATACAGAAACAATTTTCATTAAATGTTAATATGATCTTTAGGGTCCTAATGAAAAGTTTGTAATATATTTAATTAAAAATTCTCAATGGTTGTGTAAAAAAAAACACTACTTTTAACTGGTAAAAACTAGCTCTGTTCTCAGATTAATGATGGCATATTGGGACAGTCTTCAAGGACAAAATGAAAAACATCCTGTCAAAAGTATATTAAAAGAGTGCTGGAAACACAATGAAACAAAATACACAAGTTTTGGGTGGATAGGTGATGCGAAAGCAAGAAACGTAGGACTACATCAATTGCAGTATAGTAATACAGTCCCACTCTTTCCCATTCCTCCCTGGTTATTTCCTTTGCCAGCAGTAGATCTTCAAATACAGAAGAAGCTAAAAGACAATTCTAATAACATTCCAATATAGTATATAGTGCAGAAGTATTTTGAGGAACATTTCCCACAGTCACTGGTTGTATTTACAGATGGATCCAAAGATCCTGAAACAGGATGTGCAGGCGCAGCAGTGTATGTACCAATGTGTGAGGGCTATGTTAAGAAAAGAGTAACCAACCATCTTTCAGTATACACTACAGAGTTACTGGCAATATTACTGGCCCTAAATTGGATAGAAGAAATGGAAATACATAATAGTGTTATTGCATCTGACAGTTTTTCAGCACTTGAAAGTATAAAATCTGGTAGCTAGGATGGATATTGTCTATAATATATTTTGCAAAATGTACGATCTGAAAGTTAAGGGCATATCTACACAATTCATTTGGGTTCCTGCTCATACTGGAGTGGAGGGAAATGAGAAGGTGGATATTCTGGCTAAACAATCCCTAAGAATAAAGGAATTAGATCTATGTATTCCGTTAAGTAAAGCCGAAGCGAAAGTATACATCAGGAAATATACACAATCCGTTTGGCAGACATATTGAGATGACCATGAAACAGGCAGACACTTACATAATATACAAAAATCAGTAGATGCCGGGAGAATAGGGAGTAGGAATCGAAGGGAAGAAAATATTATTACACGCCTTAGAATTGGACACACTGGACTTAACAGTACATTACAGTATATAGAATTGTCAAGCACACGACTGGGGAATGTAGACACTGTAATCAACAAGAAACAGTTGAACATGTTCTACTCCAATGTAGCAAATATAACAAAGAGAGATATCGTCTCTTTCAGTCAATGAAAAAGGCGAATCAGCAGGACTTTTCTTTATCTGGTATATTGGGGAAAACAGCTACAGTAATAAGATATATGATGATATTATCAAGTTTATACAAGAATGTGAATTAAGTAAAATAATATAGAATATACATAATGCATTTCTATACCCATCATATTAATAAATGCATACATCCTGATCCACACTCCAGTCCAGTCGGTGGCGGTAATGCACCATAAAGCTGGTCTGACAACCGCCATAAAACACCAGAAGAAGAACACCTCGGTCAGGTAGCTCATTAATCTCGTTATAAATAGCTGGTTGTTCTGGGAAACTGGGTCAAGCATTCATTTCGGTTCTGTTAAGTGGGTTTTATTTAGTCTGGTTATGTTCTGTTTTAGTTTATTTAATTATAGTTGGCCTTTTTGTTTCTGGAACTTTAAGTTAAGTTTATATTTGTCTTAAGTTAGTAGATCTCTTTGTATGGAAATATAATAGTGCCAAAATTCCTCAAAGCAAAATAGCAGGTTAAATTACATGAACTGAAAAAAACGTGTTGCAATAAATGTTAGAATTTTTCTGCATTGCAATTTGATCTGAATTGAAAAAAATCCTCAGAGCATTTACAATGTTTGAAATTGTTGCCACTGCAATTTATTGTGGTTGTATATTTCAAGTAAAAATGTAATCCAAGCATTTAAAATTCAATGCAAAAATATTCAAGTTACTAAATTGCAGTTCAAAAATATTTTCAAGTGTTAAAAATACAATCTTTATTATTTTTCAATCTTACAAATTCAGGTTGCAAAAATTCAGGTAATAAAATTCAAGTCGCTAAAATTCAGGTCTTCACATCCGGGATATCACAGGAAGAGCAGTGGAGAGCACTGCGGCACGGACAGCAGCAATCGGCTCTCCACTGCTCTTCCTGTGATATCCCGGATGTGAAGACCTGAATTTTAGCGACTTGAATTTTGTTACCTGAATTTTATTACCTGAATTTTGTCGACCTGAATTTGTAAGATTGAAAAATAATGAAGATTTCACTTAAAATATACAACCAAAATAAATTGCAGTGGCAAAAATTTCAAACATTGTAAATGCTCTAAGGATTTTTTTTTTTAATTCAGATCAAATTGCAATGCAGAAAAATTCAAACATATTTATTGCAACACGTTTTTTCAGTTCATGTAATTCAACCTGCTATTTTGCTTTGAGGAATTTTGGCACTAATATACTTCCATATGTTTGTCTCTGTGTCTCCTAGCAGGATTAGCCTCTAGGAGAATTAGCCTTGTGTGTTTACCCTTATGTGTGAGTAACCTCCTGTGCCTGTGTAGTTCTTAGTCTGTATAAATACTAACCAGTGCACTACTAACCTGCTTAGATCTTAGTCTGTTTAGTCTTTAAGTCTGTCTAGTCTCCTTGTCTGTTTAGGTACTAACCTGTTTAGCCACTAACCTTTAGAGTTCTTAGTCTGTTTCATACCTAGTCTGTTCATCCCTTGGGTCTCTGGCTACTAACCTGTTTAGTAATTAGTCTGTTTAGCTACTGGCTAGCTTAGCAGCTAATGTGCATAACAGCTAATAGGCCTAGGGATGTCTGTCTTGTGTGTGTTTAGCCCCTTGCATGTATTGTCCCTTGTATTTAGTCTGCTGGGCTGTTTAGTGTGTCTTGTCTGGTTTGTATCCCCTGTCCGTATTGTATTGGTTTGTGCAATCCCTAGTCTGTGTATGTTTAAGTGTTTTATCAATTTTGTTTATAGCACGCTCCAAAGTAAAGCCTACTTTCTTTGTTTAAGTTTTTTGTTTCTGTTATGATTAAAAGACACTGTTTGCCATTATCCCCCTCTGCGCCTATGCCTTGCCACACCATGCCCACAGTCCGACAACTAACAGTTCGTGACAATTTTGAAAAAATGCCACTCTATATTGCACTATCCTGACTCATATACAGTATATTTATTAAAACATAATGCAAAGAATAGCTAGAAATTCTTTGGGCTTTAAGGGCTTGGGTGCTCTTTAGTGCCATCTACACTAAAGAGAATATTTTAAAATCTAGCTTCTTTCTTTTTTTTTTTTTTAAATCCAACCACCAGTTATATTATCACCAGTACACCCAGGCGTCCCAATTTGCTCAAGATGACTAACCTTTAACAAATGTGTTCACCTTAATGTATTTATTAAAATTAAAGTGGCAGATAGAAAACGTGCTTAACATTCTGTACAAATGTCATTACCAATAAACAACTAAAATAAAATATACAGATTTTATTATCGAAAATGAGTGGTTATAAATAGCTTATAGGTTTGGCCTTAAATGATAAAAGATTTCTGTATACACTTATCATTTAAAGCCAAACCTATTTTTGATTATACATTTATGACAAAATGTTCAAAAATTTTTTCATGACCAACCCAATTAATCCTACAGGACATATAGATTCTAATAAATATATATTTTTCCACAATTTCTCTCACATATGCTCTAAGCCTGCAAATGTTTAAGTGGCCAGTGTGTTAGAGAAATGTGCAGGGCATAGGCAGGCCTCGGAGTCAAGTCAGCAAAAACAACTTTATCGATCATTTATCCAGACCTTGCGGTAGTGCACCACCTACTTTGCCTGCCGCGGATAAAGTGAAGAAGACCAAGATGGCAAAGCGGGCGGTGAAGGTGGGTTTTACTTTTTCGCTACGAATTTAAAATTCATTACTATTGACAATGAGTCAAAATGTAAGTTAAAACCACAGAGTCTGTGGTAAAAAACAAACAAACTGTGGTATACTTAGCTGAAAGGTACACAGCTTACATTTGTTCTTAAATTGCAAAAGGAATTCAAATGCTACCTGTGGGTAGTTTAGCATGTGGATTAGCATATCTAGGTAACTAACATTTGTGAAAGTTTTTTCTTTTATTGGTAAAAACCGGTTACAGTATTATTATTAGGCATGCCCTAAGTTAACCAGTGTGGTTTGACATATTATTGTTACTTTTTACTTTTTTTTTAAATAGTAAGTTACTTTATGATCAGCTTTTGAAAACCAGTAGTGTTTTTTAAGGCGGCACGGTGGTAGTGGTTAGCACTGTCGCCTTGCACCTTCAGGGTCCGGGTTCGATTGCTGGCCAGTCTCAATTCCCGTCTCTGTGCGCATGGAGTTTGCATGTTCTCCCCATGCTTGTTGGGTTTTCCTCTGGGTACTCCGGTTTTCCTCCCACATTCCAAAGACATATAGGTAAGGTTAATTGACGTTCTCAAATTGCCCGTAGTGTGTGAATGGGTTTGTGAATGTGTGTATGTGTGTGTCCTGCGATGAATTGGCACCCTGTCTTGTGCCCTTAGCCTCCTGGGATAGGCTCCAGGTCCCCGCGACCCTGCATATAGGATAAAGCGGTATAGAAGATGAGTGAGTAGTTTTATTTACATGTTACCAGAACATGACTTTAGAGACCTTGATTAATGATGTTCTATAAATAAAGTCCAATATGTTTGTTTGTGGAAAGATTATTTTGGTAATAATATACATTTTACTTTAACAGGGTTCTTTTCAGAAGCATGCCACCTCATGGGACCAAGAATCTCAACAAAGAAAATGCAGGAGAATGTTCCAGAGTCTCCATCAGCACCACATCATCAGTCAGGTAAGCACCAGCCCATGAGCAAGCTCAAGCCCACCTCTGAACCTTCAAAAAGTTGGGAATGGAGTGGCTGAATGGTGTTTAGGTAATATATATAATATTTGTTCCATTAGATACTAAGCAACTTCAGGAATTGCAGACTTTGGACAAACTGGTTGGACATCCAACACAAGAGCAGACTGATGTAGTGAGAGAATTTTCCTGGCATTGGCCTGTTCCTGTAGCCCTTACATACAGCAAGCGACCAATTTTTCTTTAAAATTTAATCTCCCTTGTCTGATTCTTTTCACTGAAAGATTGTCACAATGGTGTGGCCTTTGTGTAACTCCTGTATAAATCGTACTTTGAGTTCGAGCAGTGTGACACTTAATGTCTTTGTCAGGCTGGGTGACATTTTGTATCATTTAGTGTTTACAATATGTCTGTCATATTGTAATTGTATAGTGGGAATTGTAAATTTATTACACTGTATGCTGTTAATTGAGGATTTTTGATATGTTTAATAAAACTATAATATTTCTCTTTTGTGTTTCATGCATCTCATTTATATCTGGCTTTAATCTTATTATGGTCTTATATTTGGCTTATTTGCTTCTCCTTTAAATGCAGTTCTGTTTCTTATATACATCTCACATTTCTCAAATGTTTCTTAACTATGTCTCAGGTTGTGTCTCTTTGTTTCTCCTAAGTCAGCTTTAGGAGAAAAATACAAAGTCAAGTTTGTAATGAGACAAACAAGTTTGTAATGAGTCAATTTAGTCTCATGAGACAAGAAAAAGCTCATTCTGAGCAACAACATTTTGCTTTGAGGTACATTATTACAACGATTATTTTTATTATATGAAAATATGCCAAAAATAAATTAAAAAACAAAGTTTAAATAAGTCTGCTTTGGAAATTACACCAACCTTTCACTTAAAGTATATTTTCCTATAATATATTTATAAAAAGTGTGCTATAATACAATTATTTATGTTTAAAGTTTAATTTCAAAAATTGGTAAAAGTATCATATTATACTTTTTACATATTAATTAATGGTACAACTTTTTGTTAGTCTATTTGCAATGTACTATTAAAGTTGTATATAATAATATCACTCAACAAAAATATTAACGCAACACCTTTGTTTCTGCTCCGATTTTTCATGAGATGGACTTAAAGATCTAAAATTAATTCCAGATACACAATATTTCCATTTCTCTCAAACATTGTTCCCAAATCAGTCTAAATGTGTGATAGTGAGCACTTCTGCTTTGCTGAGATAATCTATCCCACCTCAAAGGTGTGCCACATCAAGATGCTGATCTGACATCATGAGTAGTGTACAATAAAAGGCCACGTCTGGCACGTTGGAGAGGTGTTCCTTCACGGATGAATCTCGGTTTACATTGTTCAGGGCAGATGGCAGACAGCGTGTGTGGCGTTGTGTGGGTGAGCGCTTTGCTGATGTCAATGTTGTGGATCGAGTGGCCCATGGTGGTGGTGGGGTTATGGTATGGGCAGGCATCTGTTATGGACGAAGAACACAGGTACATTTTATTGATGGCATTTTGAATGCACAGAGATACCGTGATGAGATCCTGAGGCCCATTGTTGTGCCATACATCCATGAACATCACCCCATGTTTCAAGGATCTGTACACAGTTCTTGTAAGCTGAAAATGTCCCAGTTCTTGCATGGCCAGCATACTCACCGGACATGTCACCCGTTGAGCATGTTTGGGGTGTGCTTGACCAGCGTATACAACAGCGTGTACCAGTTCCCACTAATATCCAACAAGCCATTGAAGAGGAGTGGACCAACATTCCACAGGCCACAATTGACAATCTGATAAACTCTATGCGAAGAAGATGTGTTGCACTGCATGAGGCAAATGGTGGTCACACCAGATACTGACCGAGTCCCCAGACCACCAATAAAGCAAAAAACTGCACATTCCAGGGTGGCCTTTTATTGTGGGCAGTCTAAGGTACACCTGTGCACTACTCGTCAGATCAGCATCTTGATGTGGCACACCTGTGAGGTGGGATGGATTATCTCAGCAAAGCAGAAGGGCTCACTATCACACATTTAGACTGATTTGTGAACAATGTTTGAGAGAAATGGTAATATTGTGTATCTGGAATGGTTTTTAGATCTTTAAGTCCATCTCATGAAAAATCGGAGCAAAAACAAAGGTGTTGCGTTTATATTTTTGTTGAGTGTATGTATATATATATATATATATATATATATATATATATATATATATATATATATATATATATTTTAATACACAAAAGTGTATTTTTTTTTTTTTTACTAGGGTATGCACCACCAAGTCACTATCAAATGATGAATAGTGCAGTAAATTGCAGTGAATAGAAATTGAAGTAATATTAGAGACATTGTCTTAAGTCCTGCTACCCATTTTACCTTAGCAATGCTAATATGTAACATTTTGCACAGGATGCGTATGCACGAGGGGAGGTGTTCATTGGCAGTAAGGAAAGTGGCTACACAGTAGTTGCAGGCCTACCCCCCTCTACACAGGGCTACCACTGGCAGTTTGGGATCACCATTGTGACACCAGACAGAAAGTTCCTCTTTGCTTGTGAGAAAGAGGAGGAGCAGAAAGAGTGGATAACTGTATTTCAGAGCGTCATCAACAGACCTATGCTGCCACAGGAGTATGCAGGTAATGTTGCATTTTATTTTTTTAGCCTTTTTAGTTTAAAGTCTTAGAATAACGAGCATTGTTATTAAAAGAATAATGTATTATTTTTCATATTCTTCAATCTAAATTGTGGTGCATATAAGTACATTACAGCAGGTGTTGGTTGTGTTAAGTTTTTGGCCATTGCACATTGACCTCTGTTATGCAGAAGTTTAATTAATTTTTTTTGCATTCGGCAAGTTCTGTTTTGCCAAGCAGCTAATTATGGGGGAACATTGTTACAGTACATTTGTACAAAATACATTATAAGTTGAAAGATAGAACTTGATATACTGTTAGGTCCATATATTTTGGAACAAAGTTTTTTTTTTTTACATTTGACCTTCGTATGCCACCACATTGAATTTAAAATAAACACCTGAGATGTGAGTGAAGTGTAGACTTTCAGCTTAAATTCAAGGTGTTTGACTTAAGTGTGGCAATAACCATAGTTTTATGTGAAATATTAGGGGTTAGTAACCTTTGTGATGCACACTGAGATTTAAAGGGAAGTTAAATAAAGGTCAGTCGAGTTGACATGAATTTTTGTCTCTAATTATTATTATTATTATAATCTCTAAATCTTATTATTTGGGTACTAATATCTCAGCTTTATAATTGCCGCCAACTGAACATGGTGTCAGTAATGCACTAGAAAACAGTAAGTGTAACATGCAGCAATTTAGCACGGGAAGATTCGACAGAAAAAAAAAGGACGAGCTGGATTTGCGAATTTGAATTTAACAAGAGGCAACAAGAACAGGCGAGTCAGTAGATAGCTTCCACACAGCTCTACATTGCCTAGCAGAGCATTGTGGATTTAGAGCCCTGCATGATGAAACTTTTTATGTGGTGGGCCTGAGAGACAAACGCTTATCAGAGCAGTTACAAATGGATGCAGAGTTGACTTTAGAGAAAGATATCAACAAGGCTGAACAAAGCGAACAGGTAGAAAGCAGATATACTGTAAATGCTTAAAGCAGATACCGCCAATACTTAGCTTGATAGTGCGCAAGTAGGACAGTGCAGTAGTGTGCTTCCAAAGAGAAATGGCAAGATACAGGACAGGTATCTAGTTAAGGAAACTCAGCAGGGAACACAATGTAAGCGGATGATCTATGTGGAGATATTAAAGGACATAACTATCAACAGAGAAAGAGAGAGGCAGTGTGCAATCATTGCAGAAAAAAGGGTCACTATGCAAAACAAAGAAAGCAGGTGAAGCTAATACAGCAACAGTGACTGAAGACAGTGATGACGGGGTGGCATTTTGGATGCTCTATCAGAAGACACCAAAGGCATTCAGTACATAACAGAAATAAAAAATCACAAAGCATTGTTCAATATAGATACTGGAGCTGATGTCACTGCTATTCCAGCAACACTGTATACTCTCAGGGTCATTTCAGTAAATTTAAAAGTTCTGTAACATTTTGTATGGGCCAGGAGGGGCCCTGCTAAAAGTAAAAGGCAAGTTCAAAACCACCATCAATAAGAATAAAATAAGCACAGAAGAAGAGGCCTATGTCATGGATGGGCTGCATACACCATTGGTAGGTGGGCTAGATGCCATGGCATTGAAGCTCATAGCCAGACTTGACAGTATCAGCATGGATTCCGAAGATACTGCAAAATGTAAGTTCCCAAACTTTTTTCTGGAATACACCACAGGAGGTAGGAATGACGCTCAATGACAAGTGTGAGTTTTCAAAGAGCAAGATAAACTTCTTATTATTCAGGTGTCAGAGGTCAGCACGGACCCTGACAGATGAGCGCTGTCAAAGCAATGACAGAGCCCGGAAATGTGAGTGAGGAGAGGCACTTCCTGGGGATGACAAAAAACCTGGGGAAATTCTTGCCTCATCTGGCAGAAAAAAAATCGTCCTGTTAGGGATCTTCTAAAAAAAGTCTAACATGTGGGCCTGGGAGCCAGACAGTATCAAGGAAGAACTGACAACACCTCCTCGTCTTGCATTGTATGACCCAAATTCTAAAACATTTGTCTGACTCATCTTCCTATGGCATGGGAGCTGTGCGTCTGCAGGACAGAAAGACTCAGACTGGAAACCTGTAGAATATGCTTTAAGAGCACTCAGAAATACAGAACAACGATATGCTCTGATTAAAAAGAAAGCATTAGCCACAACATATGCCTGTGAGAGGTTTAAAGAGTTTCTTATTGGGAAAAAAACTTCCATATTAAGACTGATCACAAGACGTCGGCCCCTCCGCTGGATTTAAAGGGTCTTGATCCACCCCGCATACAGTGCATGCAAAAACTCATGAGGTTCTTTTACAGTATCTCACAAGTAGTAGGTAAAAATACTGCCACTGCAGATGTGCTCTTCAGAGCTCCTATAAGCAACTGAGCAGAAGGTCAACAGGAGGATAAGATCAATTTATATGTAGATTCAGTAATAGAAAGTCTCCCTGCTACTGAAGTGACTCAGAGAAATACAGTCACATCAGGACAAGGACACTATACTCCAGCAGCTGAAGAAATACTGCACAGAAGGCTGCCCAGAGAATTTCTCCATTGAAAGAACATTTCAATCCTGTTTGCGATTCTCAGGTGAGCTCACAACTCAAAATGGTCTATTACTTTATGGCTGTAGTTATTCCAGCAGCACTCAGAGCTGACATACTGGCCAACACCTGGTAATCACCAAGTGTAGAGAGGGGGCCAAGCAGTCTGTATGGTGGCCAGGTCTCAGCAGCACAATAAAGAATTGTGACCAATAAAGTTGTAAAAAAAAAAAAAAAAGCAAAAGAAACAATGCTACCTACTAATTTCCAATCAAAATTGTGGTTATTGTGGATTACTTTTTAGGTATTTTGAAGTGGCCAAATTAGGTAGTACAATGTCGGAAGGAGTGATTGAGCACTTTAAATTTACTCATCATAGAATACCAGATTGGAGGGTAGTGCGTTTTTTCCCCCTGGAACCATCATCGTTCACCGAATCTGCCCAGTTCTGGTAAATGTTGAACGGAATCAAACTTTTAAACAAACCAACAGCAAATTGCTGCTCCTTTGATCTGCTGGTTACAGCGGGGCGCCGACTGTGAATCAGTGTAGCCTGTAAAAGCCAACATTAAAAGCATTTAATACCTTTAGCACACCACTGACATGTACAGATTGCGCAATGTTGTTGCAAGAAAAACACATACCGTTTTCTTTTTAACGAGCCAGGTGGTCACACTTTCTTTTGTGCTTTGAGGCAAGTTGTTCTCTTTTCCAGAATGCTGTACAAACAGTTAAGAGTTAGAATACAAGTACAATAAAATCTGAGTGATAAATAAAGTCAGTAGAAAAATCGGTAACTGAATAACTACTATATATTATTAAAAGGCTTTCTTACCCTTTGTTTTTTGCCCGCACAAACGGCAACATTCGTCATGGAATAAAACTTCTTTGCCCCCATTTTTGTTGCTACAGTAGTACTATCCGTAGGAACTGAAAATGCCTACGGTTATTTCTTTCAGTTTCTTTTATACTGTAGCTTGGGCCCCCCCCCCAAAAAAAAAAAAAATTAACACATTGGTGTGTTAATGTCCACACCAATCACTAACTAGTAAAATGTTGGATTTTAATTAAAATGCCACCATTGTTTACCCATATGTATGTGTGTGTGTGTGTGTGTGTGTGTGTAATACAAATATATACAGTCGTGGCCAACAGTTTTGAGAATAACATAAATATTGGAAATTTGTAAAGTTGCTGCTTAAGTTTTTATAATAGCAATTTGCATATACTCCAGAATGTTATGAAAAGTGATCGGATGAATTGCATATTCCTTCTTTGCCATGAAAATGAACTTAATCCCAAAAAAACCTTTCCACTGCATTTCATTGCTGTCATTAAAGGACCTGCTGAGATCATTTCAGTAATTGTTTTGTTAACTCAGGTGAGAATGTTGACGAGCACAAGGCTGGAGATCATTAGGTCAGGCTGATTGGGTTAGAATGGCAGACTCGACATGTTAGGAGGGTGATGCTTGAAATCATAGTTTTTCCATTGTTAACAATGGTGACCTACAAAGATCGCGTGCAACCATCATTGCATTGCATAAAAATGGCTTCACAGACAAGGATATTGTGGCTACTAAGATTGCACCTAAATCAACAATTTATAGGATCATCAAGAACTTTAAGGAAAGAGGTTCAGTTCTTGTTAAGAAGGCTTCAGGGCATCCAAGAAAGTCCAGCAAGTGCCAGGATCATCTCCTAAAGAGGATTCAGCTGCAGGATCGGAGTGCCACCAGTGCAGAGCTTGCTCAGGAATGGCAGCAGGTGTGAGCACATCTGCACGCACAGTGAGGCAAATACTTTTGGAAGATGGCCTGTGTCAAGAAGGGCAGCAAAGAAGCCACTTCTCTCCAAAAAAAAAAAAAAAAATCAGGGACAGATTAATTTTCTGCAGAAAGTATGGTGAATGGATTGCTGAGGACTGGGGAAAAGTCATATTCTCCAATGAAGCCTTTTTCCAATTGTTTGAGGCATCTGGAAAAAGGCTTGTCCGGAGAAGAAAAGGTGAGCTCTACCATCAGTCCTGTGTCATGCCAACAGTAAAGCATCCTAAACCATTCATGTGTGGGGTTGCTTCTCATCCAAGGGAGTGGGCTCACTCACAATTTTGCCCAAAAATACAGCCATGAATAAAGAATGGTACCATGGTACACCCTTCAACAGCAACTTCTTTCAACAGTCCAACAACAATTTGGTGAAGAACAATGCATTTTCCAGCACGATGGAGCACCGTGCCATAAGGCAAAAGTGATAACTAAGTGGCTCGGGAACCAAAACAGTAAAGTTTTGGGTCCATGGCCTGGAAACTCCCCAGATCTTAATCCCATTGAGAACTTGTGGTCAATCCTCAAGAGGCGGGCGAACAAACAAAAACCCACTAATTCTGACAAACTCCAAGAAGTGATTATGAAAGAATGGGTTGCTATCAGTCAGGATTTGGCCCAGAAGTTGATTAAGAGCATGACCAGTCAAATTGCAGAGGTCCTGAAAAAGAAGGGCCAACACTGCAAATACTGACTCTTTGCATAAATGTTATGTAATTGTCGATAAAAGCCCTTGAAACGTATGAAGTGCTTGTATTTATATTTCAGTACATCACAGAAACAACTGAAACAAAGATCTAAAAGCATTTTAGCAGCAAACCTTGTAAAAACTAATATTTGTGTCATTCTCAAAACTTTTGGCCACGACTGTTATCTCATGGGTGAACATGACTAAAATACATCTTAAAATTACTGCCATTTTAATTAAAATCCAACATTTTAATGGTTTTTGAGCGGTGCAGTAATTTGGTCATGTGTACCCCATGGGTGAACACGATGATTTGAGAATTAACTTACACACGAATATACGTATATAATATATAAATTATTATAATAAATGGTGTAGAGGTGTATAATAAACCGAAAGGAAAAAAAGATGGACAGCTATTTATTAAATTATATATAAATATAATAATTATATTATTTTAACATTTCCATTCCATTTCAAGTAAATTTTTTTCAGTTTAAAATCAGCATGGAAAAAATTTCTGCCCATGTCACAACTGAAGAAATTTTGTAAATTTTACTCATTTAGAGAGACTAGGTTCTACTGCCATGCAATTTCCGTAAAGGTAAAACTGTTTTCCTTAAAATGATTTAGTTTAGCTGAAAATATTGACTTGATTTAATTTACAATTAAATATATATTTTGTCTTACATTTAAATAAGTTATCCTATGTTTCTTACTCATTATTATAGTAGTAAAATTTACTTAAACATGTTAGGTGTCACTTTGTTGCCATATATTTTTTTAAGTAAACCCAAGGTCAGATTTTAAGGGTAGAATAACATTATAATGAATAGAGGAATCTAGATTATCCACAACCCATTCTCACTTTCCACGTCACTATGACATACATAAATACAGTCCATCCACACGTACAGTAGAAGCATTTCAAAATGACCAAGATCAGTAAGCTTAATTCTCAAGACATCAGGACAATGAAGTCTGCTGGAAATTCCAGTCGCGAACTACACCGGCATCTGAAATCTGTTGGTGTAGAGTTAACGTTGAGCACCATCAGAAGACATTACAAAGAACGGACATCACGCAAACGCAACCCTCGCAAAATTAATCGGTACGTAGCTCTGTCTTATACTGTACTGTCACAAATTATACACTGTCATGTGTTTGTTAGGCTTTAAATGTCACATATGTAAATTAACGTTATGCACTTATTTTACAGAGCCGTTGTCGCAGCCATAGAAACCATCACTAGGCAAAACGACAAAATAGTTGCAAGCTCTGAAAAAACACATGTGGCGTGACAGTTGAGTGGACATCAGTGAGAGATCAATTTGGAGAATCGGGCAAAAACTTGGTTGGAGATATAGAAAAACTTTGCATTGTCCCATGATCTGTGACAAAAATAGAATGATACGTTTCCAACAAGCCCAAACACGAGTTGATGAAGGGCAAAAGTTTCACAACTTCATTTTTATTGATGAAACTATGGTGGCTTCGATCGCTTTGCCACAATGTCCTTTCGTAAAACAGGGAGACAAGTGATCGAACCCAAGCCGAAACATCCTCTTAAAATTCATGTTTCTAGACTTGGACCAGGTCCTATTGCCATCTTTGAAGGAAAAATGGACAGGTCTTTCTTCAAAGAGACGATTATAAAAGGAACCGCTGTCCCATACATTAAGGAAAACTTTGGTATTCATCACCGTTTTTTCCAGGACAATGACCTGAAGCACACTGCTGCAAGGAAAGTGATCGCTGAAGAGGGAATTAACTGAGTGAAGACACCCGCCGAATCTCCTGACATTAATCTCATTGAAATGGTGTGGCATGCTCTGAAAGACTATATTCGAAAAGAAGCAAAACCAAATACAAAATCTGATTTAATTACTGCCATTAATAAATTCTGGTTTGAGGTACTTACAGAAAAGGCATGTAATAAATACATAAATAGGTTGTTTAAAGTACTTCCAGTAGTGGTTAAAAATTAGAGTGGACACACAGGAATGTAACTGAAGACTGCATTTATGACCCAACAAATAAAAGCTTTGAGATGATATATTTGCCGTATGTTGTGTTTATTTGATTAAACTTAAACGTAAAGTGAATTCCCCCATCAGCGAAACCGTTTTGATAACTTCACACCTATGGTGAATAAAAGGTGAGAGGGGGATTACAGTAACATGGTTTCTGTGGGTCATCACCTTAGAGCGCGCTGTCGCGTTGTATTCAGCGAATAGACTAAAACAAAATCATGTTTGCTTCAGTATTGGAATCAATATTGTATTAGGCTAACTTTATTAAAAATTATTAACTTTTGTATTTGTTGTACTTCGTCTTTTTTTAAACAGAAAATAATAGTGGGCTGGTAGGAATGTTATTTTTCATATAACTTAAACGGCTGAATGAAGTTAAATATACACAATAAATTAATAATTGCGTTTGTTTTACATTTGAGCACTCGTGTAAATAGCTTTTTCATTGTATATACTACCATATTGTATATTTGTGTCTAATACTGTTTTATTCATATTTTACATTACATGCAGTTTGTAATTTACTTGCGATTGTACTGTTAAAATGTAACCTACAGTACGTATCAGCAGTATAACTACTTTTAATTTAACTACTTCAGCAGTGAATTAAAAACTTGGTCGGTCTGGCTTTTAGATAAAGTTCTTATTAGATATTATTGTATTATTTAATTAATTACCTTATTGTGAATATGATTCTTATTCTCTGCTGTATATTCTTGTCGGGTATAGTCCTTCAGAGCAAGCATTGTGTCAAAAGATTCTGCGGAATCTCTTCTCAACTTTCATTCAGGTGTGAATTTATCAAACTGTGTGTGCTGTTGGCAAATACTGTAGGAGGTTTAGATGAATGAAGAAGAGAGCGGACGTCTCTGTCTAAAATAGAAAAAAATAAAATAAATATAAATGGTTAATGATAGCAATTAAATCAGACTTAATTGTTGGATTTGATACTTTTTATTTACTGTATGGACAGTCGTATTATACTTTCTCTGTTATTTATCTCTCTCTCTCTCTCTATATATATATATATATATATATATTCTCTAATTATGACTTGAATAAATTGGCTCACATCGGAGTGCGCTAGCATGTTGGAAAAAGACAGCGTTTATCTAGCGAGTAGTCTATATATTTGTGTTTGTAGTTTTGCATGTCTGCATTTTTATTTTTATTTTTATGTCTGCATCGCATGGGTTTATCATCCTGTTGATCAAAACGCTGCCTTTTGTTGAGTGAAAGTGCGAGCCGCGGGTTTATACACGCCGATGAATTAACTGCACGGTCTATCTGCACTGAGAGATTATGTGTGTGTGCACAAAGAGTTTGTGTGTGTGCACGGAGAGTTTATGTGTGTGTTTGTGGTTTTATCTTCTCCTTCAACATGCTTCCAACCAACCAACCCTGGCCTCCAAACTCAGAAGCCTACGTGTCATAGCCGATAACTGCCCCTTTAATCTTTGATCTGCCCCTTTTGAAGTTGTAATAGTGTGATCATGGTTACGACAAGAAATAAATATTTATATAAAGCACCTAAATAATTATTTTTTAAAAGGTAAAAATCATTTTGGCATTAATATATTTGCAATCAAACAATATTTTCATACGTGTGCATAAAAAAAATTGCATTATTTTAAGTAACAAATTTTTGTGGTCTAAAAAATATTTTTTTAACATGATTCTTTTGGATACAGTTGGCCTATTATTAGGACTACCAATGTCCCTGAGTATCATTTGTATAATGTTTGTTTTCTGTTTTTGTCAAATGCAGTGGAGGCACACTTCAAGCATAAGCCGTGATTGCTTCTCAGAATCAAGATCTCAAAGATGCCATGGAAGCTTGTAGCAATGCACAGCACCAAAGCCTATAATTTTCCACAGAAAGAGACAGCCACGAGACAGCAGCTCCAGAACACTGACTGGGCTAGTACAATGACTGTTCAAACACTGCTTTAAAATACTGTGCAAGAGCACATCCAAGTTTAAACCCAGCTTCGTCTAGTAAATAAATGGTCTTTCCTGGCAAAAATGTCATTTGAAAGTGACATTAATCAAAAGTAACACAAAAATGACCCAGGTTGTTTTCATGAAACTTAAATGAAAAAATATATATGCACATACACCAGACAAAGAAAATCATAAAACCAATGTACACACACCTACATTTAATTTTGACTTTATTTGACTTCATAAGGTCCTTTTGAACATAAGCCCAGTAAAAAATGCCTCTTCTCTTGCCTGGGTACCACCTACAAAAATCCAAAAATAGTCAATGCAAATGACCTTATACATACTTAAATGTTGGGTGCAAATTCATTTTTGAGTACAGTAGCACTTGCAGTGGCACAGAAAAGGGCGAAAAAGATATGGTATAAGATGGTATATGTTGGGGAATGCAAATAGAATATTGCATTCAAGATCAAAGAACATAGGGCATAACTATATTTCTAAATAAATAAATAATCAAACAAACAAACAAAAAAATAATTATTTCAAAAATACTAATGGTTAAAAAAAAAAAAGCTCAGTAAAAGTTTGAATTGTGCGAATCTTTTCTACTCACAGTCAATAAATTACTTCCATTGTGGGTAGTGATGTAAACTGGTTAATTAAGTTTTTAGTTAGCAATGTTGTGGAGCACAAACAAATACCTTTCGTCTCCCACCAAAAGTATAAGTCTCCCACAAGATGCAGTGATCCCACTTGTGACAACCAACTACACTAGGCACAACCATAACAATAAGTGGAGTCATTTGCTCTGACTATAATGGTGAAATCAGACATTGCTGCACATTGCATTTTTATGTTTGCCTCTTCATTAATCATGTACTGGATTCTGATGTTTTGAGAATAATTTGACAATTTGATCAGTTTGATTATGCCAACCGAAACAGCCAACATAAGGAAATTCAAAAGGAAAATGAGGAACGACTCTTGGGAATTTTTATTTGATTATTAACCATACATTAGAGCAAGAAACTCTTTGTGGTTTCTTGAAAATATATTCTTATTTTATCCTCATTATGTTGCCTATTAATAGATCAGTAAACATATAAAATTACTTCACAGCTATTTGCAGCCTGTAATTGCCCATGAATAAGATTGATATGTAAATATTTACTAGGGAACTAAACTGTAGATTAAAACCAATTCATTAAATGAAGAATAAATTAAGAAATAGGCTAATTACCCAGTATTTACAAATAAAGAAAAGAAACTCATAAATGTTATAATGTTATGCTTTAATTCTTATGTCAAAGAAGCCTGTATTAGTTGTTATTTAGCTGCTTAATTTGATATGAAGTATAATGAATGATCATTTGCACTCTGTGTGTGTGTGTGTATTACTTTGCAAGTCTTTGGCACCATATTATCAGTACATCTCATGTCTGCCCTATAACTTTAAAGTAAAGTAGTTTCTGTCTTGTAATATCTTGCTTTCTTTACAGGAATGTAAATATTCTTCCGTGATGTTATTTATTAATTAATTTTAAGATATATTTGAAAATAATAAATGCTTTTGTACATAGAAATACAGACATGGAAAACATACTATATATATATATATATATATATATATATATATATATATATATATATATATATATATATATATATTTGGTACCTAAGACACGCTTAGGGTGATTTTAGGGGTTAATTTTCTGCTAATTTTGCTGAATTTCCCACCAAGTATTTCTTTATAAATCCTGGTTTATAATTCCTTATTTGTGAAAGGATGCATATGGCCTTTTCAGTGCAATTTATTTTTTGTGTACTTCATACTGTGCAGTGGAAGAGTGAGAGCAGATCAAAGAAATGGGATAAAATATTCACTGAAGTACCATTCAAAACTTCTGTAGCCTCTATCACCTACAAAGCTTCCAGTCCAAAGTGTCCAGTAGACACTAGCCTTGTTTGTTTGTTTGTAATTCTTAACGTGTTGAGCACTGAAAAAGGACATTAAAGGGACAAAATGGACTATATAATGAATAAATACACATTAGAAAATTGTGAAGCTTTGTGTATATTCTGTGATTAAAATTTATTTAATAAGAAATGTGTGCCCCAGTGTATGTTTTGTTAACTGCTTTTTACACAGAAGTTGCACGCAAATACAACTACTTAAATAGTGAATATCCTACTGTCCTATATCCTAATGAATGTACTACTTTTGAAGGTCATTTGCATTACATTTAAGTGCACTTCATTGATTTGCATTCATCATGAGTAAAGGTTTTTTAGACAAATTTTCAAGGGTTGTAATCTTTCTTTTCAAATTTTGCAATTGCAATTTACACTTTTTAAGCAACTTGTGCATGCATCAAATAGATCATAATTTATTACTGGGATGCATGTCAAACTTTTTCATTAATTATTTAAAATAGCAAAGAAAAAGTGCCTATAGAAATGAGACAAATGTGTAAACACTATTTTTGTCATTTGGCAAAATTTTGAGAATAAGCTTCAGTTACATATTCATATATACTGCATAATTTAGCTTAGATTCATGTATCTTAAGTCACATAGACACATCAGTTACATCACACTAAACAGTGCCTGTTCAAATTTTAAATTGAAATAATGATGATTATTTACCAGTTAACATTAAACCATTTTTTTTTTTCATATCAACATACAGGTGCATCTCAATAAATTACAATATCATCGAAAAAAGATAATTTATGTCAGTAATTCGATTCAAAAAGCGAAACTCATATATAGATTCATTACACACAGACTGATATATTTTAGGTGTTTATTTCTTTTAATTTTGATGATTATGGCTTAAAGCTAATGAAAACCCAGAAATCAGTATCTCAGAAAATTTGAATATTGTGAAAAAGTTGACTATTGGGACACACTCCCAAGTAAACACACTTCAATGGTGTCATACTCTAATCAGCTAATTAACTCAAACACCTGAAAAGGTTTCCTAAGTCTGGAGGAAGATAGGAGGGGCACAGAATCCAAATTGTTTGAGGTCCAGTGTAAGATTTGCACGGTGAGTGGTGGTTTTGGGAGCAATGTCATCTGCTTTTGTTGGTACCCTGTGTTTTATCAGGTCCAAGGTCAGTGCAGCCGTCTACCAGGAAGTTTTACAGCACGTCTGCTGACCAGCTAAAAGGAGATGTCGATTTAATTTTTTAGCAGGACTTGGCACCTGCCCACACTGCTAAAAGTACTAATACCTGGTTTAAGGACCCTGTGTTTAAAGACTGTGCTTGATTAGCCAGCAAACCTGCCCGACATATAATATATGAGTTTCACTTTTTTATTTAAATTTCTGAAATAAATAAACATTTCAATGATATTCTAATTTGCTCAGATAAAAAAAAAACAAAAAAAAAATGCTATCAAAAATGACATTATGATTTATAGAAATAACAGAATTATGGAAAACTAAATTATCAGCCATCATTTGAATTTAGAAGCACAAACAACAGTTTTTTTATCTGCACTCAGCTAGAGTGATTCAGATACTTTTTCTGGAATATTAATAAAAATAATTACATGGACTATTAGTTTTAGTGATTATTCCAGGAGTGGGGATAATGCACAATAACACTACTGGAATGCTGATCTCCATGTATCATTTAGGTCCAAGGTGTTATACAATTGTTTATTACACTAACTATCAATCGCCGCTTGGGAGAAAGTAGGTTGGTATGAAAAGCAAAACTCAGGAAAGAGCAGATATGTGCCAAAATGCACATTCAAAACTAGCCACAGATGCAGTTTAGCAAGAAAACACATTTCATAAGGTTATGTCATTTTAAACAATACTTTTCTTAAGTCATTTTGATTTGCTTGCGTGTTGTTTGGTTTCCGCCTAAGCCAAGCTACAAAGCTAAGCTTCTAACTCAAGGCTGAATTTCCACTGTGGACACTCCTTTAAATCTTGTAAGTTTTTCTTTCTCTTTGTCACCAGCTCTGCTAGTTGCAGTTAGTTAATTCTGCCACTTGTGGAAGACTAGTCATGCTGTTGTGCTGGTTACCTTCAGCACTTAGGCTGTGTGCTATTGTGTGCTCTGAATAAATTACATGCCAAATCTTAAAACCATATAGCAATAAACAGCAACAAATGACAAGTAAAAATCGTTTTTTGTAAAGCAGTGATTTACAATAAATGTATTTTTGTTTGAAATAAATTTAAACAGGAGTGCTCTTGCCTGAACGAATCACTATCACAATAACTGTACAAGTGACAGTGAAGACATGCACAGAATATGTATTAATACAAATATACAGGTCCTTCTAAAAAAAATAGCATATTGTGATAAAGTTCATTATTTTCTGTAATGTACTGATAAACATTAGACTTTCATATATTTCAGTTTCATTACACACAACTGAAGTAGTTCAAGCCCTTTAATTGTTTTAATATTGATGATTTTGGCATACAGCTCATGAAAACCCAAAATTCAAGAAATTAGCATATTTCATTCGACCAATAAAGGAAAAGTGGTTTTAATACAAAAAAAGTCAACCTTTAAATAATTATGTTCAGTTATGCACTCAATACTTGGTCGGGAATCCTTTTGCAGAAATGACGGCTTCAATGCGGCGTGGCATGGAGGCAATCAGCCTGTGGCACTGCTGAGGTGTTATGGAGGCCCAGGATGCTTCGATAGCGGCCTTAAGCTCATCCAGAGTGTTGGGTCTTGCGTCTCTCAACTTTCTCTTTACAATATCCCACAGATTTTCAATGGGGTTCAGGTCAGGAGATTGGCAGGCCAATTGAGCACAGTAATACCATGGTCAGTAAACCATTTACCAGTGGTTTTGGCACTGCGAGCAGGTGCCAGGTCGTGCTGGAAAATGAAATCTTCAAAACACAGTGGACCAACACCAGCAGCTGACATGGCACCCCAGACCATCACTGACTGTGGGTACTTGACACTGGACTTCAGGCATTTTGGCATTTCCTTCTCTCCAGTCTTCCTCCAGACTCTGGCACCTTGATTTCCGAATGACATGCAAAATTAGCTTTCATCCGAAAAAAGTACTTTGGACCACTGAGCAACTGTCCAGTGCTGCTTTTCTGTAGCCCAGGTCAGGCGCTTCTGCCGCTGTTTCTGGTTCAAAAGTGGCTTGACCTGGGGAATGCGGCACCTGTAGCCCATTTCCTGCACACGCCTGTAAACGGTGGCTCTGGATGTTTCTACTCCAGACTCAGTCCACTGCTTCCGCAGGTCCCCCAAGGTCTGGAATCGGTCCTTCTCCACAATCTTCCTTAGGGTACGGTCACCTCGTCTCGTTGTGCAGCGTTTTCTGCCACTCTTTTTCCTTCCCACAGACTTCCCACTGAGGTGCCTTGATACAGCACTCTGGGAACAGCCTATTTGTTCAGAAATTTCTTTCTGTGTCCTACCCTCTTGCTTGAGGGTGTTAATGTTGGCCTTCTGGACAGCAGACGGGTCGGCAGTCTTACCCATGTTGCGGTTTTGAGTAATGAACCAGGCTGGAAGTTTTTAAAAGCCTCAGAAATCTTTTGCAGGTGTTTAGAGTTAATTAGTTGATTCAGATGATTAGGTTAATAGCTCGTTTAGAAAACCTTTTCATGATATGCTAATTTTTTTAGATAGGAATTTTGGGTTTTCATGAGCTGTATGCCAAAATCATCAATATTAAAATAATTAAAAGGCTTGAACTACTTCAGTTGTTTGTAATGAATCTAAAATATATGAAAGTCTAATGTTTATCAGTACATTACAGAAAATACGTTTTGTGTGTAGCGCGTTTACTTTTCTATGTGTATGGATATCTTTGCAACGGGTGTCCATACATACAACAGCCAGACACTTTTCAACCTAAATAACCCGGTTAATGATATTCACGATGAGCTGCGGGAAAAGCTACGCGTCCTCGGCTTGCTGCGTAAACCAGGACTCGAAGCCTCGCCGTTGCCTGATGCCGGAGGAAGGGTCATCGGAAGCAGTGCGTGAGGAAGTGGAAGCGCGGCAAGCGGGCGGGAGTCTGTGCTAGGCTAAAAACAAACCCTAGCCGGCCTGCTCTCCCGTCCATCATCTTATCCAACGTCTGCTCCCTGGACAATAAATTGGACTACATCCGACTCCAGCAGGCTACACAGCGTGAGGTTAGATACTGCTGTGTCTTTGTTTTCGCTATTCAGCTAGACGGGCTAGCCTCGTTTCGCGCCGACAGAAATGCAGCTCTGTGCGGTAAGACTCGCGGTGGCGGCTTATGTGTTTACATCAACACGAAATAGTGCAAGAACTCTGTGCTAGTTTCTAGTTATTGCTCATTGCTAGTGGAGTTTGTGATTGTTAGATGCAGACCTTTTTATTTACCACGGGAATTCACCACTGTTTTCATTATCGGAGTGTACATTCCACCTAGCGCTAATGCTAAGGAAGCGCTATGGGAACTGTATACAAAGATCAGTGAACTGCAAAATACACAACCGGATGGACTGTTTATTGTTGCTGGAGATTTCAACCATGGAGTCAGTGCTTCCTAGATTCCATCAGTATGTGGACTTTGCAACGAGAGGGGGAAACACGCTGGATCTTGTTTACACAAACATCCCCGGCGCATATCGGGCAGAGCCCCGCCTCCACCTCGGCTCCACCTCGACTCAGACCACATCTCTGTTATGCTAATTCCAGCATACAGACCACTTGTCAGGCGCTCAAAACCGGTTCTGAAGCAGGTGAACACCTGGCCAGCCGGAGCCATCTCTGCTCTTCAGGACTGTTTCGAGAGCACTGACTGGAACATGTTTAGGGAGGCTGCAACTTACGGCGACTTTACTGACTTGGAGGAGTAGACGTCATCAGTGACCAGCTACATCAACAAGTGCAACCGATGACGTCATTGTCTCCAAAAGCATCATCTCACGACCCAACAGAAATCGTGGATTACTGCAGAAGTGCATGCACTTCTGAGGACCAGAGACTCTGCCTTCAAAGCGGGAGACAAGGTGGCCCTCAGAACAGCAAGGGCCAAACTTTCTCGGGCCATCAGAGAGGCAAAGCGCGCACACGCCCAGAGAATCCACAATCACTTCAGGGACAGCGGCGACACACGGCGCATGTGGCAGGGATTACAAGCCATCACAAACTACAGGACGACATCACCTGCCTGTGACAGTGACGGCTCCCTCCCAGATGCGCTGAACAACTTCTATGCTCGGTTTGACAGGCAGAACGATGTGGCGGCGAGAAAGTCCATTCCTCCTCCAAACGACCAGGTGCTGTGTCTCACTACAGCTGAGGTGAGGAAAACTCTTCGCAGAGTCAACCCACGTAAAGCTGCTGGACCAGACAACATCCCAGGCAGAGTGCTCAGAGAATGTGCTGAACAGCTGGCAGATGTTCTTACCGACATCTTCAACATTTCTCTGAAGCGGATGGTGAGGACAGCGGAGAAGATCATTGGGGTCTCTTTCCCCTCTATTGAAGACATCTAAACCACACGCTGCATCCGCAAAGCCACCAGCATTGTGGCTGATCAGACACACCCCTCTCACACACACTTCACACTCCTGCCATCTGGAAAAAGGTACCGAAGCATTCGGGCACACACATCCAGACTGTGCAACAGTTTTTTTCCACAAGCCATCCGTCTCCTTAACAAAAAGGGACTGGACTGATAAACACAAACACACAAACACACACACACACACAAACATTAGCACACAGCTTAACTCAACTACCTCAAAATATTGGGACTGGACTGACTAATCAACACAAGTGCAGACACAATGACCTACACCACCAAATTATCGTACACACCAACCTGTAAATGCTTCACTGTTTATCTTTTGCACAATGATCATTACTGGACTAATTTTTGCACTAATTCCTCAATTCTTGCTGCTGTTTTTAAAGAATGTTTATGTTTACCCACTACCTCAACACCATATTTTATGTTCTGTTATGTCGTGGTTGCGCACTGTCACTTTGTTGTTGCTCTTGTTTGCACATTTGCACGTGCACTTTATGTTGTCTGTAAAAATGTTATACTTAGCTAGTTAGTTTTTGTTAATTTATGTTGTAATTTATGTTAGGTCTCTCTGTCCTGTCTCTGCTAGCCAGCTAACTAGGCTACTTGGTTAGCTAGTTTAGTGTCTATGGTAATTTATGTTGTAAATTTATGTTGCATGTAGCACCTTGGTCCTGGAGGAACGTTGTTTCGTTTTACTGTGTACTATATATGGTTGTAATGACAATAAAGCCTACTTGAACTTGAACTTGATGTCTGGTCACTGACCACAAAAACAAAAAAATAAAGATGAAGGAAAGAAGTGCACACCACTATGAAAGAAAGGGCGGATTGTGCACATAATAGTATCATAAGCATATGGATACAAGTGGGTAGCATAAGAATGGTGTCAAGTTTCTTTTAATTGTAGAAATGTAATATTGCTTTTATCATGTTTACTTCTCCACATTGGTCCGTGCAGCTTAAATGTACATTTTAAAAAGGTGTATAGAATTTTACAGGCATTAAAAAAATCAATTACCCTCAATCAAATCACACATAAAACATAATATAAATGAATGATCTTCACTGTGTACGAGGGTCCCGATGTTGCATGTGATGTTATTTACTCTGTCACTGCCAGACTACAACCACAACATTCCAATGCTTTCATAGCCATCTAAAGAGAATTCAACTATGGTTCACTTTCTTCTGCACTGCCAACTTTTTTATTAGTTTGTAAACTGTAAAACCAAAGAAAATAAAACTTTAGGGCCTCCTGGTGGCGCAGTGGTAAAGTGCTCGCCCTATCATCCGGAGATCGCTGGTTCGATCTCCTGGTGATGCTGTTTCATGGAGTTATCCAGAGTGCACCGGCAGAAGTAGACTAATGATTATGAACGCGTCGGGAAAACAGCAAGCAGACTGACTCTGACCATTTAAAAAAACGTTTGTGTTCATTTTCTGACGCGCTTAAGTTTACCAAAAACAATACAGAACAGCGCAGCTTATTTGCTTTCAAACATTTATAAAATCACGTTTTTTCGTTATTGTGAGTGCGCTTAAATAAAAGTCTTATAAAGGCATGTAGTCTTATATAGTTTTATTATATAGTTTTTGCACTTTAATCAGAGTCCTCATCTGTTACATTTTTGAGGACAATAGTTTTTTTTCAGCCTGTCACGGCGTGCGCCCAAATCAATATCGCTCCCCGCTCACTAGTTAGGCGGCCTCTCCTTTAGATATGCGAAGAAGCGGGGCTGTGGAATTAAGCACGAATAGTGAAGAAGAGCTCTCCTTGCTAATAATCCCGGGTTCATCCGCGCTATAAAATACTCGGGGTTTGTTGGTTTACAGTGGATTTTACTACGCGGTGTGAGTGAGACGAGCGCACACAATGCGGAAGTGCGGCATGCAAACGGGGCAAATGGAACGTGCCCCAGAGACTTCAAAGAAATGCCAGCGCGAGCGGACGGAGGCAGGAGCTGCTGTCTGCGGATGGCCGTCGTACTCGTATTTTATAGCGCAGGGTGCAAACCCGGGATCATTGGCATGGATGAGCTATGTCCAGCTCTGTACCAGCATGTCATGTGGGCATTATAAGACTAAAAAGTGGCAGCTGGCACGCCTAAAAATAGCCGCAGGTTAATTTTTTTATAGTCTAAATTAAAATCCTCCTCTTTAGTGCCTCCTATTCCTATTAATCCTATTGTTCTTTTAGTGTCACTGCGTGTGCTTACAATGCCAGACAACATTCAAATGCAAATTATTCACTCTCCCCAAGTGTGAATCAGCTGTTCTCACCTATACATATTAACCTATACGTTCTCACCTAAAGTGTTTAGGTAAAATTCCACCTATACAAGTGTGACAAATATGCAAAGAAAAAAAATAGGAAGGGGCAAATACTTTTTCATGGCACTTCACGTGTAGTCAGATTGTTCCACTGGGCTGAAACTGTAGCAGGTGGAGTTAGCACTTTTCAAATCACACTTACTATACACTGATATGAATAACTTTGAATGATGAATGCTACGTTAATATGATCTCGGGCTTGCTCCACATTATAAAAGCAAAGCGCGGAGTTTGGTCCGAGATCAGGGAAGTATGTGATGTGGTGAAAAATAGGCAGTGGCGGTTCTACACTGAATTGCTCCGCGGGCGAGATTCCCTCCCGCCCCACCCCCGTCAGCGCCACTTCTAACCAACCAAACCCCCTGTCTGAAGTCTGCTCGGTCTTGTTAATTTGTTTTAAAACCCCCAATTCTGTGAATTCCCCCAGCAGCGAAACCGGTTTGATGACTTCACACCTGTTGTAAAGGTGAGATGGGGGATTACAGTAACTGTGGGTGCGCTTCACCTCGGAGCGCGCTGTCGCGTTGTATTCAATGAATAGACTAAAACAAAATCATGTTTGCTTCAGCATTGAAAACAACATTGTAATAGATTAACTTTATTAAAGATTATACACTTTTGTATTCTTTGTCCACACACGTGGGCAATTTTTAGATATTGATCCTTTCTCGATGCAGCGAATTTTCTGAGCAAATTAATAATAATTTCCATAAATGAAAAGGAGGAAGAAGAAAAGGTTACGCGAAAATAAGAAAAAGCTTTAGAGGTAAATGCTGTGAAATGCTTAAAATGAACAGATTCTGCCTATAACAGGTCAGGGACAGTGAGGCTGGATCCAGCACCGCACCACATCCCACATCATAATACATGCTGATGATGACCAACACGTCTCCCCTGATCTACCAGAGCCAAGTAAAAAGAATGGCAATCAAACAGAATAAAATTAGTAGCAGCATTAACTTGTGCTAGTTATTATGATGGTGGTCAATATTAATTGAAATAATGTTTCTCAGCATTATTTCGTGTTAATATTGACTACCATAATAATTAAAGAATAAAATAAAAAATATTGTCTTTATAGATTTATATGTTGTTTGTCTTGATGTTCTTTTTTTTGTTTGTTTCTTTGACCCAATATATGTTCAGTGATACTTCAAATAACATGTTTAAGTAGCATTGATTTCTGTATTGTGTTATATTTTTATACTAGTAACTGGTGTTAAAAATGTATCTCTACATTAATGAGCCAATGTATTATGGTGTGGGCTGCTGTGGGCCAGGAAGTCCAGGGCCACATTTTGGTCCCAGTCCGCCCCTGTAATAACGAATGGAGAAAGCGCAGTCAAAGCCCGGGGATTCTGTGTTCCGCGGGGGCCAGTCGTGAATAGCTGACACTCAGTGACAGCCAATGAAATTAAAGCATTTTTGCCGCTTTCCACGTGGTGTGGCGTTGCTTAAATAATATCCGTATAATATCCGTATATCCTATAAAATCGTCCAGACCCTGGTTCGAATCCCGCTCTGGGTGAAAATGTAATAAAAGTGAATCCTTTGTTTTACACTTTTTGCTTATGATAATCATTAAATTATAGCAACTGTGAGGTAAGTGCTAATGTGTTTCATAGCTTAAGCAAAAAAAAATTCTCAATTGCAAACATGCATTTAGTACTGAAGCATAAGTTTATAATGTAATGGCTATATCTATGGCATTTTAGCAAATAGCACCAGCATCTTGAACACTGGCTGGGAATCGAACCCGGGTCTCGGGCGAATCACCTACCACTGAGCCACTAGTACCCATCTGCATCTAAAGCGCATAAATACTGTTATAGGCTAACGTCATTCAATTCAATTTTATTTGTATAGCGCTTTTAGCAATTTTCATTGCCGCAAAGCAGCTTTACATAGTCAAAAGAATTATTTAAGTTTGTATGAAATGTGAATTTGTATGAATCAAAATGGTCAGTTTGTCCCTGGTGAGCAAGCCGAGGGCGACAGTGGCAAGGAAAAACTCCCTGAGATGGTAATAGGAAGAAACCTTGAGAGGAACCAGACTCAACAGGGAACCCATCCTCATTTGGGTGAAACAGAAAGCAGTAAATGATCTGCATTTATACAGTGTGTAGGGTGGGAGGCAGTTCAGCTATAATAGCTGATGTTAATTGATGTTAATATGGAGTCCAGGTAGTTATTGAAGACCCAGGTAGACTTGTAAGAAGTTCCAGTCATGAACTATCGAACTGTCAAGTCCCCAGAGAAACAGTTGCCAACACCAGTCAAGGCCAGAACCATTTTCTAGGTAGAGAGAATCATTCCCAGACACCAGACGCATCCCAGAGAGACACACGGGGCATCCATGTGACGAGATCTTCAGCCAGAAGCGGGGCACCAGGATGGGTTAGACAGGTCCGGAGGGCAGAGGGAGTCTGGATCACTGGCAGCTCAGGAACGACATGTGTAGCTCGACAGAGAGAGAGAGAAAGAGTGAAAGGGGGGGGGGGGGACAGGAGGAGAGAGGAAAAAGAAAGAGGGGGGGAAAGAGAAGAAGAGGAGAGATGGCAGTTAGGTATGGTCACAGTCACACAATGTATAATGTGAATGTATATTAACTGTAGAGTGCAAGCAGAGACTCCGGCAGGACTAACTATGACAGCATAACTAAAAGGGAGAGCCAGAAGGAAACACAAACATGAGGGCTTCCTGACATGTAAAGCAAACAATCACCTCACCGTCAGCAAACCTGAGTGATCAATGAGAGTGAGAAAGACAGCATCCAAACATACCAGTTCACCATAATACTCTACGTCCATGAGTCCCCCAAATCTGCTCCTTTACCTATGGCAAATCTATTTATAAAAACGCTTGGCTAAATAAATAGGTTTTTAGCCTGAACTTAAACACTGAGACTGTGTCTGAGTCCCGAACACTATTTGGAAGACTATTCCATAACTTTGGGGCTTTGTAAGAAAAAGCTCTGCCCCCAGCTGTGTTTTTCATAATACGCGGTACTGACAAGCAGCCTGCATCCTTTGATCAAAGTAGGCGTGGCGGATCGTAAGACACTAGCAGTTCGCTCAGGTACTGCGGCGCGAGACCATTTAATGCTTTATATGTCAAGAGTAGTATTTTAAAATCAATGCGAAATTTCACAGGGAGCCAATAGAGTGAAGATAAGATAGGGGTGATGTGCTCATATCTTCTGGTTCTAGTGAGGACTCTCGCTGCTGCATTCTGGACTGGCTGAAGCTTATTTATGCATCTAGCTGAACAACCAGACAGTAAGGCATTACAATAGTCCAACCTAGAGGTGATAAAAGCATGAACTAGTTTTTCTGCGTCGTTTAGCGACAATAAATTTCTTATTCTGGCAATATTTCTGAGGTGAAAGAATGCTATCCTGGTAATATTATCTACATGTGCTTCAAATGAAAGGCTGGAATCAATAATCACACCAAGGTCTTTCACTGTTGCATTTGATGGAACAGAAAGGCCATCTAAAGTTACGGTGTGATCTAAAATTTTACTCCTAGCTGTATGCGGTCCTATGACTAGAACTTCTGTCTTATCCGGATTTAGCAAAAGGAAGTTAATTAGCATCCAATTTTTTATGTCCTGCACACATTGCTCAATTTTAGTAAGCTGTTTTTTCTCATCAGGTTTTGTTGAGACATATAACTGTGTTTAGTCAGCATAACAATGAAAACTAATACCATGCTTACGGATTATGTTGCCCAGAGGAAGCATGTAAAGGGAAAAAAGCAGTGGACCTAAAACTGAACCCTGCGGAACGCCAAACTCCACCAGAGAACATGCAGAATAATCACCATTTAAGTCTACATACTGATAACGATGGGTCAGATAGGATCTGAGCCAGGAGAGGGCTGTACCCTTAATTCCCACTACATTTTCTAATCTGTGAAGAAGAATAGCGTGATCAACGGTGTCAAAAGCTGCACTGAGGTCAAGTAATACAAGCATAGTTACACAACCCTGATCAGAGGCCAATAGAATGTCATTTACTACTTTAACGAGCGCTGTCTCTGTACTGTGATGAGGCCTAAATCCTGACTGATACAGTTCATGTATGCCATTTCTATGTATATATAAGCATAGCTGCTCCGCTACTATCTTTTCCAGGATCTTAGAGATAAAGGGGAGGTTTGATATTGGTCTGTAACTGGACAGCTGACAGGGGTCGAGGTCAGGTTTCTTAATTATTGGTTTGATAACTGCTAATTTAAAAGATTTTGGAACATATCCAATGCTGAGTGAAAAATTAATTATTCTCAACAGGGGTTCTATTATTGCTGGTACTATCTGTTTAAGAAAATGTGTCGGTACAGGATCTAATATACAGGTTGATGAATTTGAAGAAGAGATGAGTGAAATTAGTTCATTCTCTTTAAGGGGAGTAAAGTATTATAGGTTCTGATCTGACATGGCTAGATTAACATCTGCATCAATTACATTGTTCGGTTTCAAAACCTCAATTTTATGCCTAATATTTACAATTTTATTATTAAAAAAGTTCATGAAGTCCTCACTATTGCATGATGTACGTCATACATCTTAGTAGTCCTTTTGCACACGCACGGGTGCGTTACAATAATAATAATAATAAATTCGGAGAACTACTACTACTAATAATAATAATTCTGAATGAAAATGATGAATAAATACATAACAGTTTGAGCTTGACACATTTATGAGCTCTGTCACTTGCTGTCAATGGGCGCCTAAGAGACATAAAATTTTTCGGCTTCAGTAGACACACAATACTTTAGACTGAAACACGACTGCCCCCTACAGGTATTGAAGGGCATTTTCACAGCTTGCCGCGCGCAACCGCGGCAAGTCGTGGGATCCCTTTTCCGAAAACGTGCGTTTTAAAGTCCAGATCTGTATTGGCGATTGCAGATTTATATTGCATCCAGGTTACTCGTGGTGCCAGGAAGCAAGAAATCAAGGAAATGGTTTACAGGCATTTAGTTGAACAAGGAACTTTGCTGGAGGAAGGTGAGGCGGGTGTTGCAATTCAAATGTCGGCTTCTGTAGACGAGGGGAAGGAGTTCCCCAAACCTGGGAAACTGACTGGCATAGATCCCGCTAACATTCCTTCTCCGAGCAATCCCTTGCTGGCAATTAGGTTGAAGGAGCTGGAGATAGAATTGAGCAAACAGCAGTATCAGAGCCAACTGTTGCATGTGCGCGCAGTTGAACTCGAAACTCAGCGAGCGATCCGGCTCAAGGAGCTAGACTTGGAGCTAATCTCCAAGCAACCTACTCAACCCCCAGCTGCCGTTGCACCCAGCGTACCTGCGTCACCGTCTGTTAATGCATCCACTCCGAGCCCTATTCCGGCACCACGACGCACTTTACAAGTAAGTGAACCTGAATGTGATATTAGCAGACAAATTGCGTTAGTTCCGATGTTTCGTGAAAGTGAAGTTGACACATATTTTCCCTTTTTTTCGAGGAATATTTGGCCGCTTCTGTTACAATGTAAACTAGTCCCGAAAGCACAGGAGGTCTGTTCTGCCTTAACACTTGAACAGAGTTTAAATTAAAAATGCAGTGTTGCGTGCTTATGAGCTGGTTCCCGAGGCATACCGACAAAAATTCCGCCACTATGTGAAAACCGCTAGTCAAACATTTGTTGAATTTGCAAGAGACAAAGCCAATTTGTTTGAGAAATGGTGCGCTGCCACTAAAGTTGTTACATTCGCACAATTAAAAGAGTTAATACTATTGAAAGAATTTAAGAATTGTCTTCCAGAGAAAATCGTGATCTATCTGAATGAACAAAAAGTTTCTTCTCTTTCTGAGGCTGCTGTGTTTGCTGATGAGTTTGTGCTTACTTATAAAGTAACTTTTCCGTCGCCCGCCAAGCGTAATCTTTTTGACCGTGTTCGCAGTTCTAAGGATACCCCAGTAGTATCTAAGAACGATTCGAGTGTAGTGAAAGAGGAAAATCGTGAGTGCTTTTACTGTCATGAGGTAGGACACCTCATCGCCATGTGCCCCACCTTGAAATGTAAAAATAGCAGGACAAAAGTTTCTAAAGGTGTTGGTTTAATTGAGTGGCCCCTTGTTTCTCCCATGAGGGAGAATTCGTACACCACTACTGAACCTGTCTTTGAACCCTTTATTTTTGATGGTGTTGTTTCACTTAATAACCCAGACTCCAAGACAAAAAGAATTCGCATCCTTTGTGATACTGGTGATACACAATGTCTATTTGCGTTCTGGGATTATTTCAGGCAAAGTTAAGTTTGCGGTTCGGTATGAGTTGCCTGTTAATGGTGTTGCGCTCATACTGGGAAACGATCTAGCAGGCAAGAAGGTTTTTTGTTTACCTGAGGTTACAGATGTTCCTGATGTACAGGATGATTCTTTGCAGGAACTATTCCCTAGTGTATTTAGTGATTGTGTGGTGACTCGAGCTCAAGCTCAAAAATTGAAAGATACCATAGATTTGTCTAAGACCTTCTTGTGTGCTGACAATTCTGTTGAGACTAATAATGAAGGTGAATTAGTTAAAGTGAAAATGTGTGAACTTCCCAGTGTTGATTTACCATTCGAAAAAAACATGTTAATTGAGGCCCAAAGTGCCGATCAAACTCTGTGTTCCTGTGTTGCAGCTGCTGTCGAGCCAAGCGTTTTGCCAGAGCATCCAGTTGCCTACTATTTTGACGATGGTGTCCTGATGCGTAAGTGGTCTCCACGTCATGTCACAGATGACTGGGGAACTGTGTTTCAGGTTGTCATTCCAAAACCTTTTCGAGAGCAAGTTTTGAGCATCGCACATGACCACGAACTTTCTGGGCACGTAGGTATTCGAAAAACTTATGATAGGTTGTTGAAACATTTCTTTTTGCCTTCGATGAAATCTGACGTCGCCAAATTTTGTAAATCTTGTCATGCATGTCAATTATCTGGCAAGCCCAATCAAGTTATCCCTCTGGCCCCATTGAGACCAATACCAGTAATTGGTGAATCATTCGAACGGGTTTTGGTTGATTGTGTTGGACCATTACCCAAAACTAAATCTGGAAATTCGTATTTGTTAACACTAATGTGTGCCTCGACTAGATATCCTGAAGCAATACCCCTACGCTCACTTAAAGCTCATGCCATTGTTAAAACGATTGTCAAATTCTGCACTACTTTTAGGGTACCTAAATATATACAGTCTGATCAAGGAACAAATTTCATGTCTAAAGTTTTTGACAAAGTAATGAAAAAATTAAACATCAGACATCAAGTATCTAGTGCCTATCACCCTCAGTCCTAGGGTGCTCTCGAACGATTTCATCAGACTCTCAAATCTATGCTTCGAACGTTTTGTGTTGAACAACAAAAAGAATGGGACGAAGAAGTCCCATTGTTGTTGTTTGCTATTCGCACTACAACTCAAGCTTCCCTCGGTTTCAGTCCGTCAGAGTTAATTTTTGGGCACACAGTACGTGGTACCTTGAAGATCTTGCAAGAGCAAATTCTCTCAGCTGACCATCCATCTAGTACTAAGAGTGTTTTGGATTATATTAGCTCGTTTCGTGATCGATTGCATCAGTTGTGGAAATTGGCAAAATGCTCGCTTGATGCTGCACAAGAACACTCTTCAAGCTAGATTTACTGGCCCCTATGAGATAAAAGAGAAGTTGAGTGAGACTGACTATGTTGTTTCCACCCCTGATCGTAGGAGAAAGACACGTGTCTGTCATGTTAACATGCTGAAAGCATATGTGACACGTTCTGACTCTAAGGGTAAGACTCCCCTCCTTACGATTGCCCCGGTAAGTGTTCCACTCTATGAGTATTCACCAGAAATTGATGGTTTGAGGATGAATAGTGCCACCTTTACGTCGGCTCGGTTGTGCAATTCAGAGACTTTATCAAACCTTTCCGCAAAGTTGTCTCACTTACCTCCATCAGCTCAAGCTGACATTGAGGATATGATTAGGAAATATCCGAATCTGTTTAGTGACTTCCCCACTACTACTCACGTGTTAAAACATGATATTGAGGTTGGTTCACATGCACCCATCAAACAAAGGGCTTATCGCGTAAACCCATTTAAAAAAGAGTTGATGGGAAAAGAAACCCAATATCTGCTTGAACATAACCTAGCATTCCCTAGTTCTAGTCCATGGTGTTCCCCATGTCTTTTAGTTCCCAAACCAGATGGTACTTTCCGGTTCTATACCGATTATAGAAAAGTCAATGCACTGACCAAAGCTGACTCCTTTCCAATGCCACGCATGGAAGACTGCGTAGAAACTTGATCTACTAAAAGGTTATTGGCAAGTGCCACTTACTGACCGTGCATCTGAAATTTCTGCTTTTGCGATTTCTTGGCATGACCGGTTATTATCGCTGTTTTTGTAAAAACTTTTCTGTGGTGGCCAGTCATCTTACGGCCTTACTTTGTAAATCTGTTTCCTTTAAGTGGACACCTGTGTGTCAGACAGCTTTTGACGCTTAGAAAACTCTGCTTTGTAGTGCTGCAGGGCTTGTTGTCCCTCATTTTGAAAAGCCATTTCTGTTAGATGTGGATGCTAGTGGTACAGGTGTTGGTGCTGTTTTGTTGCAAACTGGAGATGTTGGTTTGAATCATCCAACCAGTTTCTTTTCAAAAAAGTTCCTTAAACATCAAATGGGCTATAGTACCATTAAAAAAGAAGCCCTTGCCTTAATATTTGCTTTACAACATTTCGAGGTGTATATTGGTTCGACTGTACAGCCTGTTACTGTTTTCACAGATCATAATCCTCTTACCTTTCTCCAACAAAGTTACAATTCGAAAATATGCCACAAAAAAGGTGTTGAAAATGTAGTTGCTGATTCACTGTCACGTGTAAGCCAGTAAAACATTACATGTTTTATTTTATGGGTGGGGGTGTTATGACTCCCCTGTCTGTCAGATTTCTCTCTCTGCTCCTGTGTGTTGGACCTGTCTGTTTTAGGTGGGTGTGGCCTGTTAATCAGCTGAAGCTCCGGATTGGTCCTACTCTACATCCTATCCTGATATAAGGACCACTCCAAACATTCAGCCGGGGCTCATTTTTGAGCCTCGTTGAATCTGATTTGTTGTGTGCTAGTGGTTACAAAATTCTGATTGACTGTTGTATGTTTTGTCGTTTGTTTTTGAGTGTTGTGCCAGAGAGAAGGAGAGTTTGTGTGTTATAGTCTGTATTGTCTTTGTTAAACTCTGTATTGACTGACTCTCCCGTTTATCTGAACCCTTGCCTGTTTTGACTATGATATGGATTCCGATTCGGCTGCATGTAAGCATTTTGTAAATAGTTTGTAAATAACTCTTTTCATACGGGAAGTAGGGGGTTAGACGCCGTTTCTTTTTGTATATATTTTGACTCTGTTTATTGTTTAGGGAGACAGGTAAGCTAATTTGTATTTTGTTTTCTTAATTTGAATTCAGGTTATTTAGGTTTAAAACAAAGTCTTTTTTGTTTATTGTTTTGGCCTGGTCTTCCCCTGAAGATAAATCCCGTGTAAATAAAAAGGTGAAAATAAACCCTTTAACTTATCTCTCTGGTGTGAGCTCATTTAGTTCTCTCTTTCTGTTGCGGCCAACCCCTAGACGGTCGTAACACTGTTCTACCAAATAATGATGTTAAAACCTGTTTGCGTGCATGGCGCTGTTGCGTGTTTAACTCCTTCACCGCTGCTCAGTTCTCTGATGTGTTTAACCGGAGCTGAGATGATGACATCTCGGAGTACACTTCTGTTGCTGGCTTCAACACTGAGGCATTAGCATTCTGGTTCCATTCCACCTGTAAGGCTGCTTTGGACTCTGTGGCTTCATTAAAAATCAGGCGCCCCAAAGTTAAATCCGAACCCTGGTTAAATGACGAGACTCGTGCTGTCAGACGTGAGTGTCAAAAAGTGGAACTCAAATGGAAAAAGGACAAATTGCAAGTGTCTTTTAGTTTGTTGAGAGATAGTTGGCGTCTTTATCAGAAAACTGTAAAAGCTGCAAAAACCAAACATTACTCTGAGTTAATTTTAGCAAACTATCATAAGCCTCGTGTTTTATTTCAGTCTTTTAATGCAATTCTTAATGGTCCCCAAATTGCCAGTTTCGAAAACTCATATAACGTGTGTGAGAACTTTTTCCAGTTTTTTATTGATAAGGTTTCTTCTACAAGGGCTCTTATTACATCTTTTGCATGTAACCCATCTATTTCTATTTCAATCTCTAGCTCTGCTGTTTTTAACCAGTTTGAGCCCATCTCTCTTTCCTTTCTGTTAGAGATTATTAATATTATGAAGCCTGCAGGATCTCCCGCTGATCCCATTCCTCCACATCTTTTCAAAGAGTTGGCTCCCATCCTTGATCCTATAGTCTTAAATATTATAAATAGCAGCTTGGGTTCTGGGGTGGTACCCATACATTTTAAACATGCAGTTGTGCAGCCTTTGTTAAAAAAAACCTAATCTTGATCCGTCAGTGTTGTCTAATTACAGACCAATCTCTAAGCTACCATTTCTGTCTAAGATTCTGGAGAAGGTAGTTTACACACAACTAATAAGTTATCTTGGTGAGCATGGAATGCTTGAGGTTTTTCACTCTGGTTTCAAGGCTCTTCACAGTACTAATACAGCTCTGTTAAGAGTCTTAAATTATATGTATTGTATTACCGATTCTGGTAACTGTGTGATTCTTCTGCTGCTTGATTTAACAGCTGTCTTTGATACAGTAGACCATGACATTCTTCTGTCACGCTTAGAACACTGGGTGGGAATTAGGGGGACAGCTCTAGACTGGTTTAGGTCCTATCTTATTGATAGAACTTTTTCTGTTAGCCTTGTAGATCTTGAGTCATCATCAGCTCCCCTTACATATGGGGTCCCACAGGGGTCTATCCTTGGACCCCTTTTTTTCTCGTTATATTTGTTGCTGCTCGGCTATATCCTGAGAAATCATGGCATCTCCTTTCACTGCTATGCAGATGACAGTCAAATTTATCTTTCGTTAAAACAGAAGGAAGGCTACTCTGTCAAAGCGTTATTAACATGTCTAGACAATATTAAGGCATGGTTAGCCCAAAATTTTACATTTTAATAATAAAAAGACAGAGGTTTTGGTATTTGGTCCTGGTGCCAGGGGTAAAGTTCCACCTCTGGATTTAGGAGGTTTGGAGCAGTATGTTAAACCTACAGCGTCGAATCTAGGGGTTATTTTTGATCATGGCCTTAAATTTGACAAACAAATTAGTGCTGTGGTTCGGTCCAGTTTCTTTCAGTTAAGGCAACTGGCAAAACTTAAACCTGTTTTGTCCTTTAGGCTGTTCGAAATAGCCATCCACGCCTTCATCACCACTCGCATTGATTATTGTAATGCTCTGTATCTTGGGGTTTCTCAGACAGCATTACATCGGCTACAGCTGATTCAAAACTCTGACTATGCTGCTCGACTATTAACGTCTACGCGTAAAAGAGAACATATCTCTCTAGTTCTGGCTTCTCTTCATTGGCTCCCGATACAGTACCGAATTAAATTTAAAATTCTCTTGGTCACGTTTAAATGTTTACATGGCCTTGCCCCTCCCTACCTCTCAGAACTGCTCCAGCCCTATGCCCCACCCCGGTCTCTCAGATCATCAGGTAAACGTTTGCTGATGGTACCCAAGACCAAATGCAAGCTCAGGGGTGATCGGGCGTTCTCTGTGGCGGCTCCCAAATTATGGAATGATTTACCATTGACCATTCGTGAGGCCACATCATTGAGGGTGTTTAAGTCCCATCTTAAAATTCACATGTTTTCCCTGGCATTTAAACCAACATGACATGTTGATTTTACATATTGTTTTACAATTTATTACAAAAAATCTTTTATTTTTGTATTATTTTATTTTTATTTTATTATTATTATTATTATTTTTATTAGATTACAATGTATTGTAATGTAATGTAATTTTATTTTATTATTTATGTGAAGCACTTTGGGGCATTCATGTTGTTAAAGTGCTATACAAATAAAGATGAGTTGAGTTGAGAGTTGAGTATCAGGGATTTTACAGCACGTTTTTACAGTTGAACCTACCCCTGATTCAGGATAAGGTTTCCTACGCTGTGGAAGACATCCTGGCTTGTTTCAGTCTCAAAAAAGTCATCTCCATCTACCCTAAATGACTACCGACCAGTTGCTGTTACAGATCTCCGAAGGTCTAATGAAGGTTTTTGGAGAGGATGCCCCAGTGAAAAAAATACACTTTAGTGTATTACAAATATATTTAAATATATTGCAAATATACTAACAAATATAATATATAAAAAGTATACTAACATCATGCTTTTACCTAATTTTGGAATTAAACTTTAAATATACTTTAAAATAATTGTACTATGGTACACTTTCTAAAAATATATTATTGGAAAATATACTTTCAGTGAAATGTTGGTCTAATTTCCAAAGTATATTTATTTAATCTTGTTTTTCATTGTATTTTTGGTATATTTTTAAAAAAATATATCCTTGAAATAATCATTGTACAAATGTACAGAAAGTATACATTAGAATACAATTTTTAATAAACGGTAGTCTCAGTATATTATCAGTTAAATTTAAATGTACTTCATATGTACTTATATTTAGTGCACTACTGTCTCGTGCATGCCCCGCGCTTTTAGGCTCGTTTTTCCATGCTGGATCTCTCCCCCGCGTGCGCTCTCAAACTCGTTTTTGTGTGAAAAATTTTTTTGCGCGTTCAAGATAATTTATGTCTGCACTCTCTCACTCTTCTGTGCACTCATTGTCATAAATATGAGCCGCCATATAGGGCTTAAATTAACCTTCACTCATGCACACACACATGAAACACTTGCATACGCATATATGAAACAGTCACACATACATATATACTACTTACTGCTCAAACAACTACATATGAGACGCTGTCAAACCCACTTCCGATTTATTATTCTATCAAGATGATTTCACTCACCTGTTCCCCTTGTTTTTATTGTAATCATTCACCCATTTATTTCCTTCTGTCTGTTGTCCTGTGTTAGATCATTGTTCCATGTCGCCAGCAGTCTGCCCGTTTCATGTCCTGTCCAATTCGTTAAATGCTGTTCCTTATTTTGGCTCCAAGCCAGCATTCTCCGGTTTTGTTTCACCTTTCTTTTCCCACTTCTCTTTTGGTTTTTGTCCTTTTTGCATCCAGACTGGGTCCTGTTTTTTCTTAGTTTGCGCTGTTCTGCAGTTTCTCGTCCCGAGGCCGGCCTGTCCCCGCTCTTTTTTGCGGCTGTGTAGTTCAGCGGATTTCGGTCCCATCGTCCCCTGCTGTCTCACAGTGAAGGCCTTTTTCCTCTTCGGAGTGGTTTTTGTTGTTTTTTCTTTTGATACTTTGGCACTCCTGTGTCTTTGCCTAAATAGAACAGTTCAGTTTGTTTTTGTTTTGTTTTTGGTCTTTTGTTTTTTGCCTGATTCAAGGCACCTCTCCAACAAATAATAATAAAAGAAAAAACATTGAAGGAGACCTGCATTTGTGTCCGTTCTGATTCCCTGACAGACGCGTGCACATACACACAAACTCTCCGTGCACACACACCTATGAGATGCACACATATAAACCTATGAAATTCTCAGTGTAACAGGTGTTCCGGGAAATTCAGTTTCCCCGGTCACGCGCAGTGCTCGCGCAGAGTCGAATCATGACGTCACTCGCTACCAAACGCTGAGAAGGCGAACGAGGATTTTAACAGTTTTTCTCTTGTTTTAAAGTGTTTTTACGAACTTTGTGAATTAAACAGATAACCTATGCAAAATAATCTAGTGTCTTTTCGCTTTTTTTTGTATATTTGAAGATAATTCAGACGTTTTAAGCTGCTGCAAAAGACTGGTTTGCTGGGCAAGCACTGACATCGCGACTACTTTTATTACACGTACATTAGCTGTGTGAAAGACAGTGTTTTTTAAACATTTTGTGCATATTGTCTTACCTGCGCCCCATGTATACATGTCTTTGAGGCAATCTCAGACATCCCTGATACTTCCACAGCTAGTAGGAAGGGGAAAACCGATTCTTCTGATTCCCAGAAAAATACGTTTCCCATGTCTAAAGTGAAAGACAGTGTTTTTTAAACATTTTGTGCATATTGTGTTACCTGTGCCCCATGTATACATGTCTTTGAGGCAATTTTAGACATCCCTTATACTTCCACAGCCAGTAGGAATAGGGAAACAGATTTTCCTGATGCCCAGGAAAATTTGTTTCCCATACTTTAATTTAAAAGACAGTGTTTTTTAAACCATTCAGATCACTATTTTATCTTTGCTACGGGCACACATGTCTCTAAGGTAATTTCAGACATCCATGATACTTCCAAAGCCAGTAGGAGGAGGGAAACCCATTTTCCTAATGCCCAGGAAAATACATTTCCCATACTACAATTGAAAGACAGTGTTTTTGAAAACATTTTGTGCATTGTGTTACCTGTGCCCCATGTACACATGTCTCTGAGACAATTTCAGACATCCCTAATACTTCCACAGCCAGTAGAAATAGGGAAACAATTTTTTCTGATGATCAGGAAAATATGTTTCCCATACTTTAATTGATTTTTTAAAAAGTGTTTTTAAGTGTTTTTTGGTTTCCCTCCTCCTACTGGCTGTGGAAGTATCAGGGATGTCTGAAATTGCCTTAGAGACATGTGTGCTTAGGTAATACAGTGAGATGATGTTTTTTTAAAAACACTATTTTTAACAAGAGACTCCTGAAAATCAATTCACCCAATTAACATTTGTAATAAACTTCAAGTTTTCAAATTTTGTGAAATTAAAGAAAAATAACCAATTTAGATACATTATGTAGAACCAGTGTGGTTGTTTAAGATGAGAATTAAAGACTCCCATCTTTTGTTTTTTGAGAATGTTAATTCCTCTATAAGAACTATACAGTAGACGTAAGAGGAAAAAAAAGGGACCTGCATGAGACAAAGCGGAAGACAGGGTTTTTAGGGCACAAGAAAAAACACAGTGGAAAAAAAGTTCGCGAAGGAAAAAACGAAAAAGAGAAAAAAACCCGGAGAACATTTTGTACCGGAAGCGGGTTGTAGCGGGTGGTGGTCGCGGACATTTTGTGTACAGCAGCTTGGGAAAAAGGGGTTAGAGAGTTTTCCCGGTGTATATGTGACACTCGTGGGGGAAATATCTGTGTACAGATATTTTATTTTTATTTTTATTGTATTTATTTTTAACTTTTATTTGTATATTTTTATTTTATTCTTCTTTAGTTAAACTTACCCTTTATTTTAATTTTCATATTTAGTTCCTATTCATATTCTTAGGTCACGAGCAGTTGTCTAAGCATTTCACTGCATATCGTACTGTGTATGACTGTGTATGTGACAAGCTAAAATTTGAATTTGAATTTGAAAGTTTGGCGCGAGGGAGAGCGTGGTTAGGAAATTTGGAGGTGGCGAGCGGGCATGTCAGCTCGCACGAGTTCGCTGTGGAAAAGTTCCAGCATGGGAAGGCTCCACGTGAGAGACTTGGTTACTGTGTGTAACAAGGGTTTTTCCCTGTCGGTTTGTGTTCGCGTTTGATTGAAAAACTAACCGGAAGAATATAACCGTGTTTCTTTTGCTGAGTTAAGATTGTCAGTCGTATTGTTCGCGTGTTCAAATGGATACACTCCTGTTTATTTTGATTGCCTAAGTGTGGTGGCATATGAGTGGTGTGTGCAAGCTGGAGGGTGTGTCACATGCGTGATATTCGTGTGCATCAGGAGATGAAAGAAGATCTCTGAGGATTTGCGACCTGTTCGAGGAGGGAGGCAGCAACGAATTTTGTGAATGTTTTTTTCATTGCGGTGTGCTTCCATGATCAGTGTTTATTATTTCAACAGTGGATACGTGAGTACTAGTACTACGCCTACAGTACAGGTACTGAAAATCCCAGCTGGATAATTTTAAATGTGAAATCTGGGCTAAACCTGAGTATTACAGTGTCATTGAGGTTTGCTTTGTTCATTTTCCTTTTAGGGTTATGTTTATTTTGTTAATATGGTTGATGGTGACCATGTGAATTGAACTGTGTGTTTACTCATGTGACAATTATAAGAAAAAGAACAAAACAAAAGAAAGACACCACAAAAGAGTTCCTGAGGACAATAAATCGGTCGTTATTAATCAGTTAAAATTGGTGTGGTCTCTTGCGATACTCCTTAAACACATGTATGGTTAAATTTAAAGGGCAAATACAGTTTGTACATAAATGTCCAGATAGGAAACATTAATCTGACACGAACAAGTGGAAATCTGAGACCTTGATTAGAAAACTGTGATTACTGTAAATTAAGAGAAGTGTGCTTTCTCCCAGGATAGTGGAAAATTTCCCCTTGGACAGAATCTTTCTTTTTGAGCCGTGTGTAATACTTCCTGGCGGGAGGGCTACAATTATTTAATGTAAAAATGCTATTAGTGCTGTGCCAATTATGTATGTCTGTTTTACCATGGATATCCATACAGTATATCATGGATTTCAGGATATCATGTTTCCCCATCATATGCGGGTGCTGAGATAGATAGATTGATAGATTGATAGAGGTGAATAACATGAATAACTATGAGTGTGGTGTCCTATAATCGCTGTACCTGTGTGTTTGATATGTACACCATATAACTGGATGTTTGAGTGGGTAAAAAAAGAGTATGGTGGTTATTACGAGTAGACACTCTACCCTTGAGTTACATGCTATAATAAATTACAAAGTATAGCCTTAAATATATTTAGAATCAATCAGTATCACATCTGTCATCACACAGCTAATGTACGTCTAATAAAAGTAGTCGCAATGTCAGTATTTGCTCAGCAAACCAGCCTTTTGCAGCGGCTTAAAGCATCTGAATTATCTTCAAATATACAAAAAAAAGCGAAAAAGACACTTGATTATTTTGTATAGGTTATTTGTTTAATTCACAAAGTTCGTAAAAACCCTTTAAAACGAGAGAAAAACTGTTAAAATCCTCGTTCGCCTTCTCAGCGTTAGCTAGCAAGTGACGTCATGATTTGAATCTGCGCGCGCGACTGGGGAAACATAGGGAAACTGAATTTCCCGGGAACACCGGCCGTCATTTTAGTGTAGACCGGCTTTTTCGCTTCATTCTCCCTGACTGGTAGTAGCGGTTTGTTAACAGCCTGCTGTTGGACAGTTTAGAAGACGGAGTAGGACAGTATAATGATCATCACTGCTCAATCACATGGCGTATTCAGAACATAATGTCTGAATATTGCAGCGGCAGAAAACGCAGGTGATAATTTGCAAAAAGAAACTTGAAGCACAGAATCAGTGGCTAATATGTCAGATCCTACAACAGAAGCAATTACTGTTTTGTGAAATATTTCCTCGCCTTCGCTAATATGAACAATAACTAACTCATCGGAATCCCACGGCACTCTGAATCGAAAATTTTAACATTGTTCCGACCCTCCATGCCACCCACTTTTGTGGTGATAAATAAATAACTTGTTTTCTAAACTGTCCATTAACGGTCTATTTAAGAAACTAATCAGGGAGAATGAAGTTCATATACATTGAAATTACTACTTCCTACACCCTACTCCCTGCGCAGGAAAGTCTGTTAATTGCAACATCACTTCCTCCATGCGTTACCATGGTAACACAAGCACCTCGGATACCTGTCGCTGCTGCGACATAGAATATATAGAATATTTATTGTAACAAAAACTGATACCATTGAAAAATATATAACGTATTGAAACATTTATAACTTACGAATAAATTATTTGATTAAGTTACATGATGTACGGAGATGTATTTATTTATTTATTTATTTATTCATTTTTTACAGATTACTAGTCTATATAATTAAATTTAAATATAAATTATTGTGTCCTATTTATATGATGTCGTCCTCGATAATAATTAAAATAAATATATAAATAATTTTTTTAGTTAAATTTTTTCACACTCCAGCGATACGTAATGACTTATACGAAATTATTCATTTCCTTTTCCGCTAAAATGAAGATCAGTTGTTTACTCGTTCCCTATACCACTGCAGTTCGCTTTGTGCGTCTTTGTGTGCAAGCGCATTTCATAGGTGTGCGTGCATGGAGAGTTTGTGTGTGTATGTGCGCGCATCTCATAGGTGTGTGCACGGAGAGTTTGTGTGTGTACTGTATGTGCGCGCATTTTATATGTAGTTGTTTGAGCAGTTTGTAGTATATATGTATGTGTAACTGTTTCATATTTGTGTATGCAAGTGTTTCATATGTGTGTCCATAAGTCAAGTTTTTAAGCCCTATATGGCACCTCATACATAAAGCTAAGCTTGCACAAACTGCAGCAGTGTTAGAACGCTGCAACTATTTCAGCCAACTAGAGACTAAATCTGGCGCCACACCAGAGCCTGGAGGCACGCAGATTCGGACTGTTTCTAGTTTGAATTAACGGCTGGAAGCTGCGTCATCGCGTGTGTTAATTCGTGTCGTTATTATTTTATTCATTGGCATAAGGTAAATTTTAAGGTTTTTTTTAGGTAATTTGTAATTAAGTACATATTTTAAGCTGTAGAATGTATTGTCTAATGTGTTGTTGCTAAATCTTATGTACTTTGCTTGTGGTATAATGCTCTGTAGCTCTCGGCCTGTTTTCAGTCTCTGTGTAACAGCTAGAATCGACACACCAGGTTTAAACTAATACTGTACCTGTTTATTTTAATACTAATGTCTGTCTGTGTTTACACAACTGTCACAACCCGCCAAACAATGCCTACACCACAGACAAGCCTGGCTCCTTACCGTCCATGCTCCAGTCCGCGTCTTACCTTTCGCTGATCTCAGTCACCGCTCCGAGCACACCTGTTGCCCGTTTACTCTGATCTGTTCCTCTATTTTAGTCACTCGGAAAGTTCGGCCGTTTGGATGGAAGCAACCTAGCTCCAATAACTCATCAAACCGCTCCAATCATTCTCCAGTTTTCTGGGAACCATTCCGAACCAATCTCGTTCTTCATTGTCAAGCACTCTCATGCACCTATCGTTCTGGGCCTCTACATAATCCACATATTGACTGGGCCAGGAGAAGAGTCTTGGACTGGAGCACATCATGCCTGTCGTCCTGCCTCCGTGCAGCTCCTGTGAAGACCCCGGCCCCCCTTTCTAAGGAAGAGTTTCCCAACCTGTCTAATGTCCCAGCTGAATACCATGACCTCAAGCTAGTCTTTAGCAAGTTGCATGCAACCTCGCTTCCTCCTCACCGACCATATGACTGCGCAATCAATCTTGTTCCTGGCTACACCCCACCCAAGGGACGACTCTATTCCCTCTCCCGCCCCGAGAGAGAAGCCATGGATCAGTATATCTCCGAGTCTCTCTCTGCTGGGATAATCCGCCCCTCCTCCTCTCCTGCGGGCGCCGGTTTCTTCTTTGTGGAGAAGAAGGACAAGTCCTTCAGACCCTGTATAGATTATAGAGGACTGAATGACATCACGATCAAGAATCGCTACACTCTGCCTCTCATGACCTCTGCCTTCGAATTGCTGCAAGATGCCCGATTCTTTACAAAGCTAGACCTAAGAAATGCCTATCACCTGGTCAGGATCAGGGAAGGGGACAAGTGGAAAACGGCCTTCAACACTCCAACCGGCCATTATGAGTACCTCGTGGTCCCATTTGGATTAACCAACGCGCCCGCCGTCTTTCAGGCATTAGTCAATGATGTCTTGAGGGATTTTCTGAATGCCTTTTTTGTTTATCTTAATGACATCCTCATTTTCTCTCGCTCCCTTAGAGAACACAAGTTTCATGTACGTCAGGTGCTGCAAAGACTCCTGAAGAACAAACTTTACGTCAAGGCGGAAAAATGTGAATTTCACCGTGATTCCACATCTTTCCTGGGGTTCGTAATCTCTCCTTCAGGCGTCCAAATGGACCCATCCAAACTCGAGGCAGTCATAAATTGGCCAGTACCCTCCTCAAGACAGGGACTCCAATGCTTTCTGGGGTTCGCCAACTTTTACCGGCGCTTCATCAGAAACTATAGCGTGTTAGCAGCGCCCCTCACTACCCTCACCTCCACTAAACTCCCCGTTCTGTGGAACCCCCAGGCTGACAAAGCCTTTTTTGATCCCAAGCGCCGTTTCACTTCGGCCCCCATCCTTGCATTCCCTGACCCCTCCCTCCAATTTGTGGTGGAGGTGGATGCATCAGAGACTGGAGTTGGGGCTGTCCTTTCGCAAAGGTCCCACAAGGACAATAAACTCCATCCTTGCTCCTTCTTCTTTCGTCGCCTCTCTCAGACTGAACGCAACTATGGCGTTGGAGACCGTGAACTGCTGGCTGTGAAACTTGCCCTGGAGGAATGGCGGCACTGGTTGGAGGGATCTGAACACCCTTTCCTTGTCTGGGCTGATCATAGGAACCTTGAGTACTTGAGGTCAGCCAAGAGACTCAATTCACGTCAGGCTCGCTGGTCACTTTTTTTTTCAAGGTTCAACTTCACGCTCTCGTACCGCCCAGGGTCCAAGAATGCCAAGCCGGATGCCGTCTCTCGCCAGTTTATGCCCTCCCCAAACCCTTCATCCCCGGAAACGATTCTCCCACGTCACTGCCTTGCGGCTACGGCTCGTCTTGAGGTGGAGAATCAGGTACTACAAGCCCTTGAGCATGAACCTGGCCCCAGCAATGTCCCACAGGATAGACTTTTTGTCCCTGCTACCACACGCTCCTCGGTGCTAGAATGGGGCCACAGCTCCAGACTGGCATGTCACCCGGGGACCACTCGAACCTTGTCTCTTATACATCAACGCTTCTGGTGGCCAACCATCAAGGATGATGTTAAAAGGTTCGTAGCATCGTGCGGCACATGCGCCCGGAATAAGACCACCAATCGACCCCCCCCCCCGAGGGGTTGTTGTGGCCCCTTCCAGTTCCACGCCGGCCTCGGTCACACATCTCTCTCGATTTTGTCACTGGACTTCCCCCGTCAGAAGGAAACACATGCATCCTAACAGTGGTCGATCGCTTCTCCAAGTCTGCACACTTCATCCCGCTGCCCAAGCTCCCGTCTGCTAAGCAAACAGCAGAACTTTTAATACTTCATGTATTTCGACGTCATGGCCTCCCAGTGGACATTGTGTCTGACCGGGGTCCCCAGTTCTGCGCACAATTCTGGAAGACCTTTTGTAAACTTATCGGTGCCACACCAAGCCTCTCCTCCGGTTTTCATCCTCAAAGCAATGGACAGTCAGAACGGATGAATCAGGAACTTGAACCTCAGGTGTATGTCATCACGTGACCCCTCTTCATGGAGCAGAATGCTACCTTGGGTGGAATATGCCCACAACTCTCTCCCCACCTCTTCTACGGGCATGTCCCCCTTCCAGTGCTGCCTTGGATACCAACCACCATTGTTCCCAAGTCAAGAGGAGGAAGCTTCAGTTCCAGCGGCCCAGGCCTTTGTCCTTCGCTGCAAGAGAACCTGGCAATGTGCGCGCTCACAGCTTCTACGTGCAGTGAGCACTTTTCAACGAAAGGCCAATTGCCATCGTTCTGTAGCCCCCAAGTACCGTGTTGGCCAGAGAGTAATGCTTTCCGCTCGCGACATATCCATCAAAACCACTTTTCGGAAACTAGCCCCTAGGTATATTGGCCCATTCTCCATCGCCCGAGTCATCAACCCCGTGTTCCGTAAGACTATCTCTACCATTATCTATGCGTCGTATAAACCCTACTTTCCATGTCTCTCAGATTTGACGACTGGTCGCTTGCCCCCTGTCACCTCCCCCCTGCCCTCCCCCGCGCCCTCGCCTCATAGATGGGGGAGAAGCTTTTACGGTCCGCAGACTCCTGAAATCCCGTCGCCGAGGTTGAGGCCTGCAATACCTGGTGGACTGGGAGGGATATGGCCCTGAAGAGAGAAGTTGGGTGCCTGCCAAATTCATCCTGGACTCATCCTGTCACGCTCTCAGCGCTCCGCGCTGATTAAAGACCGTGTCATTTATTTGACATTTCCTTTCCCACGCTGTCAGGCTCTCATCACGTGGTCATGCTTTCCCACGCTGTCATCGCTCCTCCCGGACCGCCCCGCCGGCACACCGGTTTCCCATCTGGCGCTGATTTCACCCAGCTTATAAAGAAGCGCAGCGCGTTGCCTCGCTGCTGGATTATTGTGTGTTGTTTCGCCGCAGTTTTCTAGCGTTTTTTGTTCATGTAGTTTCACGTTGCCAACCTCGCCTGTTTTTTTGATTTCGCCTTTCGTCTCACGATTCTGATTTTGTTACTGCTCTTGGATTTACCGGCTTCGGACTTCACTTTCGTTACTCGACTACGGCTTAGTCTCACGTCTCGGCATCGACGCTACGCTGACGGATTTCACGGCTCAGACCCACGCTCGCTCTCTCTCGACTACGGCTTGTCCTCACGTTTTGGCATTGACGCTACGCTGACGGATTTCACGGCTCAGACCCAAGCTCACGCTCTCCTGACTACGGCACACCGCCACGCCCCTGCATTTACTCCGCGCATACGGATTTCACGGCCCAGAGCGCGCGCACCTGCTGACTCAGTCATGCACCTACAGTGTTCGACCAGAGCTACTCGTGTGCTGCTCCTGCACCTGCTTCTGGATCCATCCACCAAGCCCTCGTTCCTGACAGAATAATCCAGCCATCATGGATCCAGCAGGACTGGACAGAATGAGACAGGCACTGGAGAGTCAAGGCGCGCTCCTTGGAAAACACCAGGAGGAGCTCGCCACCACCAGGCAGACGCTAGCTGATGTCACAGCCCGCGTGCAGCATCTCCAGACACCCACAGCTCAGGTCTTAACCTCAGAGCCCCCACGCGAGCCACGCCTACCAGCCCCTCCCACCTACGGAGGGGAACCGGGAACCTGCAGATTGTTCTTATCTCAATGTTCACTGATCTTTGAACTACAACCCTCCACCTTCTCTTCAGAAAGGTCCCGGGTGGCCTACGTGATCACGCTCCTCACCGGAAGAGCCCGGGAGTGGAGTACGGCCCTCTGGGACGCCCGCGATTCATGCTGTGAGAGCTTTGAGAGCTTTTCAGGAGAGATGAGGAGGGTCTTTGACCGCTCTCACGTCGGCAGGGAGGCCGGGACCAGACTACTGCGCCTTCGCCAAGGATCACGCTCTGCGTACGACTACGCTATTGAGTTTAGGACACTAGCCGCCTCGAGCGGATGGAACAACAGAGCCCTAGCGGACGTCTTCCTGGAAGGGTTGTCAGAGGCACTCAAGGACGAACTAGTCGCCCGTGAACTTCCCTCAGACCTTCACGAACTTATGGATCTTGCGGGGAGGATTGACTCACGTCTTCGTTCCAGACGCCCTACCCGGAGGTCTCCCCCTGCTAGGCGATTACCTCCTCCCAGAGCACCTCACCCATCCTCTCCCCCATCTCAGAGCGACCAGGAGGAGCCCATGCAGCTGGGCAGAACCCGCATCTCCGAACAGGAGAGACGCCGCCGCCGCCTGGAAGGAGCCTGTTTCTACTGCGGTAGTTCCGATCACATTCTTAGAGACTGCCCGGTAAAAGGAAACGCCCTCTAGTCAGACTGGGAGCCCTAGAGGGCGCTCCTTCCAACAGACTCCCAGAACATCGCCCCCTGCTGTCTGTAACGCTAATCGTGAACGGCCAAGCTCACTCCATTCAGGCTCTCGTGGACTCCGGCTCCGACCGGAACCTGATCAGCGCTGCTGCAGTCAAGGCTCTCAGGATTCCCTGCACACCCCTAAGCACTTCTCTGGCAGTCCAGGCCCTAGATGGGAGCTCCCTCCCTTCCATCACGGAGAGAATGCTTCCGCTTACTCTGAGGTCATCAGGAAATCATTCTGAGGAGATCTGTCTCTTTGTCATAAGAAAATCTCATGCCGCCCTGGTCCTGGGCTTCCCCTGGTTAACTCTCCATAGCCCCCAGATAGACTGGACCAGGCTGGTCATTACGGGTTGGAGCCCCTCCTGTGCCACTTCATGCCTTCGTTCCGCGCATCACGCACTCCCCACCCCAGCCAAACCTGAGGAGACTCCGGATATCTCCAAAGTCCCCTCTGATTATCATGATCTCAAGCAGGTCTTTAGCAAGACCCGGGCCATGTCACTTCCACCACATCGACCGTATGACTGCCCCATCGACCTTTTCCCAGGATCATCACCTCCGAAGGGTCGCTTATACTCCCTAACCCACCAAGAGAGAGGAGTCATGGACACATACATCACTGAAGCCCTCGTCGCTGGAATCATCCGCCCGTCCTCCTCTCCAGCAGGGGCAGGATTTTTCTTTGTGAAGAAGAAAGATGGGTCCCTACGCCCCTGTATCGATTACAGGGGTCTCAACGAGATTACCGTTAAGAACCGCTACCCACTTCCTCTCATGACCACCGCCTTTGAACTTCTCCAGGGGGCCGGCATCTTCACCAAGCTTGATCTACGGAACGCTTATCACCTGGTCCGTATCAGGGAGGGGGACGAATGGAAGACGGCCTTTAACACACCCACAGGACATTACAAATATTTGGTCGTTCCCTTCGGCCTGACCAACGCCCCCGCCGTCTTCCAATCCCTCGTTAACGACGTCCTGCGCGACTTTCTTAATGTCTTCGTGTTTGTCTACTTAGACGACATTTTAATTTTCTCCCACGACCTGGAGAGACATCGACGTCATGTCCGTCAAGTCCTACAAAGGCTCTTGGAAAACCACCTCTACGTCAAAGCAGAGAAGTGCGAGTTTCACACATCCTCCACCACCTTCTTGGGCTTTGTCATTTTCCCTTCCAGGATCGAGATGGAGCCAGCCAAGGTCCAGGCAGTCTCCAATTGGCCCACTCCGACCTCACAACAAGACCTACAACGGTTCCTGGCCTTCGCCAACTTCTACCGCCGCTTCATCCGGGGGTTACAGCTCTGTCGTCGCCCCACTCACCTCCCTGACCTCCACGAAGACCCGTTTCGATTGGAACACGGAGGCGGAGAAGGCTTTCGCCGAGCTCAAGATGAGATTTACCTCTGCTCCCATCCTCATTATCCCCGACCCTTCTAGCCAGTTCGTGGTGGAGGTCGACGCCTCCAACACCGGGGTTGGTGGCATTCTCTCCCAGAGGTCCGCCAAGGATAATAAAATGCACCCTTGCGCATACTACTCCCGTCGCCTATCCCCAGCTGAGAGGAATTACGACGTGGGAGACAGAGAACTCTTGGCCATCAAGCTGGCTCTGGAGGAATGGAGACATTGGCTAGAGGGAACTGAGCTCCCATTTTTGGTATGGACAGACCATAGGAACCTCGAGTACCTTCGTTCCGCCAAGAGACTCAACGCACGTCAAGCTCGATGTTCGTTATTCTTTTCACGTTTTAACTTTGTTCTTTCCTATCGACCAGGCTCTAAGAATGTTAAGCCAGATGCCCTATCACGCCAGTTTCCCTCTCCTAAGGACCCCATTCCACGCGACACCATTTTACCTCCCTCCTGTCTCATCGCAGCCTTAAGATTCGACATCGAGACCAAGGTCCAGCAGGCCCTGACCCTGGAGCCCGGCCCAAGCAATGTTCCCCCGAATCGCCTCTTCGTCCCCGTCGGTCTACGTTCTCAGGTGTTGGAATGGGCCCATGTTTCCCGTCTGTCTTGCCACCCAGGGGGCGCCCGGACCCGTGTCGTTACCCAACAGCGATTCTGGTGGCCCACGCTAGGAAGGGATGTCTCCAGGTTCGTGGCAGCCTGCGACATCTGCGCCCGAGCTAAGGTTCACAACCAACCAACTGCCGGTCTTCTCAGACCCCTACCGATTTCCCGCCGTCCTTGGTCCCACATCTCCGTCGACTTTGTCACTGGCCTGCCTCTGTCCGATGGCAACACCTGCATTATGACCGTAGTAGATCGCTTCTCGAAGTCAGTGCACCTCGTCCCACTCCCTAAGCTGCCCTCCGCCAAGGAGACTGCGGAGCAGTTAGTCCTCCACGTGTTTCGCCTCCATGGTCTGCCCACAGACATCGTCTCGGATCGGGGCCCGCAGTTCACCTCTCGCTTTTGGGGCACGTTCTGCAGACTTGTCGGAGCGACTGCCAGTCTATCGTCTGGATTCCATTCTCAGTCCAACGGACAAACCGAGCGGATGAACCAAGCCCTAGAGGTTTCCCTCCGCTGTATGACAACTCGGGACTCGACCACCTGGAGCACATTCCTCCCTTGGGTTGAGTATGCCGACAACTCTCTGCCCTCCTCGTCGACAGGCTTGTCCCCGTTCCAGTGCTGTTTAGGCTACCAACCTCCACTCTTCCCAGCCCAGGAACTAGAGGTGAAGACCCCGTCAGCCCAACACTTCGTCCGCGGCTGCAAGCAAACATGGCTACGCGCTAGACGCACCCTGCTACGAACCCGCTCCTCTTATAAGAAACAGGCAGACCGCCACCGCACCAAGGCCCCCAGATACCGGGTAGGAGACCGAGTCATGCTCGCCACTAAGGACATTCCCTTAAGAACCCTTTCACGCAAGCTCTCCCCCGTTTCATCGGACCCTTCACCATCACCAGGATAATCAACCCATGTGCAGTTCGACTCCTACTCCCCTCGTCCATGCGACTGATCCACCCTACGTTCCACGTTTCCCAGTTACGACGCGTCATCAATTGTCCACCAAGCTCACGCTCTCCCGACTACGGCACACCGCCACGCCCCTGCATTTACTCCGCGCATACGGATTGTCACCTACAGTGTTCGACCAGAGCTACTCGCGTGCTGCTTCTGCACCTGCTTCTGGATCCATCCACCAAGCCCTTGTTCCTGACACATCCCTGATAAAGGAATTTCACAGACTCCACCCCGAGGCACCATCAAGGACGCCCGATGGCGTCCATAGAAGAGGGGGTACTGTCACAAACCGCCAAACAATGCCTACACCACAGACAAGCCTGGCTCCTTACCGTCCATACTCCAGTCCGCGTCTTACCTTTCGCTGATTTCAGTCACCGCTCCGAGCACACCTGTTGCCCGTTTACTCTGATCTGTTCCTCTATTTTAGTCACTCGGAAAGTTCGGCTCGCCGCCAGATTATTGTGCCTTCCTTGCCAATATTCCCGCGTTTATTTTGCCAAGTGTTTTCCGTGCAATCGACCTTTGGATTATCTGCATGTGTTATACCGGCTTCCGACTACCGCATTGTTTATCGACCACGAGAACTGCTTAGCGCTTTGGATTATCGTGTGTGTGTGCATCTATTACACGTTTTTTGGATTACGGTATTTGGAATCTGTTGCACATTCCGGATCACGGTGCTTGTGGATTTACTGCACACTTTGGACTGCAAATCTGAATCATCTGGAACTCCTCTCCTCCCCAACAAGAACTGTAAGTGCACACTTTTATTGTTCTCTGCTTTTGGGTCCTACCTTTCTCTTTTCGGCGCGTGACAACAACAGTTTAAATTTTAGTTTGTGTGTTTATGAACACATTTTGTTGAACACAAATAAACTATAGTAGTGCTTTTTTGGAACCTTGTGCAAATTAAATCAGTTGAACTCATGAATAAAATCTCTCTCATAATTACTGATGTAATGCTTTTCAAAAACATGTTATAGTGTAAAAAATGCATTTAGCATTTGTAAATTATCCTAAACACCTTTAGTGTACTGTTAATACATTTGCAATACTGTAGTATAGAAGGTTGTGTGTACTGTATGATATAATAAAGTATATTTGTATTAAGCACAAAGTGTACTTTTTTAGTATTTGTAATTGACCAGAAGTATAACAACATGCTATTCCTTTTTTACATTATACACGTCGGACCTCCAGTACAACTCAGAAACCTGTCATTTGCTCATAATTCTTGGATGACTCTGCAGTGGTGGGGTATGTTAATGGTGGTCAGGAAACAGAGTAGAGAGGCCTAGTGGACAGCTGACTGTGACTAAGACCAAAGAGATGGATCTCAGGAGAACCAAGTCTACCCTGAGCACAGTCCAGATTTTGGGTGGTGAGGTGGAAGTGGTGGAAAACTTCAGATACCTTGGAGTTCACATCGACCACAGATTGGACTGAAAATGCAACACCAATTCTGGTTCATTCTCTCCATTACTACTTGCTGGTTCATCTTATGTTTTTGCTCCGACCTGTATATACAATCATTATACATGTGTACATGTTACTAAAACAGTCAATACACTGGGACACAAAGCAATAAAAAAATGTTTTTTTGTGCACACACATACACACATGGTCACAATGTTATAGCGAACAGTACATGCACTGTATTGACTAAAGTGCTCTACATAAAATCACAGTTAAATTTAGTTATCCTCTTCCTCTCATCCCAGCTGCCTTAGAACAACTAAGAGGAGCACAGATTTTCACAAAACTGGATCTCTGGAGCGCCTACAATCTTATCAGAATAAAAGAGGAGGACGAGTGGAAAACTGCCTTCATTACCCCAACGGGACACTGAATATGTAGTGATGCCTTATGGTCTGGTCAATGCCCCCTCTGTGTTTCAAGGCTATATGAATGAGCTGTTCCGATCATTTCTTAATCGATTCATTCTGGTTTATATTGATGACATTCTGATCTTTTCTAGGAATGAATCGGAACACTGCATTCATGTGGTCGAGGTTCTCCGGAGACTCAGATAACACCAACTGTTTCTGAAAGCAGAAAAATGCTCGTTCCACCACTCCTCTGTTCATTTCTTAGGATACCACATCAGCAAAAACTGTCATGCACACTCAAGCCGCGACCGGCACTAGGACCCGGAAGTAATGCGGTCGCGAACCAGGAAGTATAAAAGGAGTAAACAAACCACAGTACAACGCTCAGTCATTGAGTTGCCCGATGTTGCCTCGTTTGCGGTCATCTAACTGTGAGTACTCACCTTTTTGGCTTCGCTTTCTTGCTGAGTGTGTATTTATAGGACGCGGGTTAGATTGTGTCTTTCCCTTGCTCCCCAATCGTGAGAGTCCTTAGACTAACTGCGTGATTATCCTGCCTATTCGTGTCACTCCGCGTTTGGGTTTACACAGGGCTAACCGCTGAAGCTACGTCTTCCGGTCATCTCAGGTTAGTTCTTGACAGAATGACTGAGCCTTCCGCGGTGAACCCAGCGGAGTATGCGCGTCTCTGCGATGTGGTGGATCAGCATGCCACGCTCATCAATCAGCTAACCGGAGAGCTCTCTACTCTGCGTCAGAGCATCCAAGACGTTTCGGCCTTGCGCCGCGAGGTGGCGGAGCTCCGGCAGGAGAACGCGGATCTCCGCGCGGCTGTTGCTGACGCTGCGAGCCGGCCCCCCGTCGCGGCGGCCGCATTGCCGCATCACCCGCCTCCCCCCCTTCAGATGTCTTTCTAGCTTTACCGGATAAATGGGACGGCACGGACGGAAGATGTAATGTGTTCTTGACAGCATTAGATCTGGTGTTTGAGTTCAACGCCACCAAGTACTCCACCGATCGGCTTCGCATTGCTCTTCTCGTATCGTTGTTGTCCGGGCAGGCAGCTGAGTGGGCCACGGCAGTGCTTCGAGCAGACACCGATACTGCCCATTCCTACAACGAATTCATCAGCCAGCTCAGACTCACCTTTGAACATCCTGCGGGCGAGGTGGAGACCGACACAAAGCTTTACCACCTGCAGCAGGGAGGATTGTCCGTGAGTCGCTATACTGCCGAATTCCGCACCCTCGCAGTACAGACAGCCTGGGGAGACGCCGCGCTCCGGACATCCTACTACGAGGGACTGGCTTGACTCATCAAGGATGAACTGGCCAGACGAGAACTCCCCGCCACACTGGAGGGGTTAATCCAGCTCGCCCTCCGCATCGACCAGCGCCTCCTCTCTCGTCCGAAGCCAGCCCCGAGGACCCTGCCGCCTGCTCCAACCTACGCCTACACGTTACCTCGACCATCCACCACCTTCACTCCCGCCATCACTGAACCCGTCGGATCTCCACCTCCTGCCGTGGTTAACACCGGAGCCAGGGAACCCATGCAATTAGGACGCGCCTCCCTAACCGTGACAGAACGAGAACGCCGGTTCCGAGAGGGTCTGTGCGCCAATTGTGGGTCAGCAGCCCATCACCGGGCGATCTGCCCGCTACGCTCGGGAAACGCGCAGCCCCGGTGAGCAGGGGGAGAGACTCACCGGGCGCCATCCACCTCTCCACCACCACCACCACCACCACTTCACGTCTCACGGTTCAGGTAACCCTCCAATTTCGCCACAAACGAGTCCGAAGTACAGCGTTTATCGATTCCGGTGCCGCGGGGAACTTTATTGACTCCACGTATGCCAAAGAAATGGGGGTAAAGATCGAGGCGTTATCCCAGCCGCTTCACATCACATCCGTCGACGGTCGGCCCCTGTCATCTAGCCCCATCACTCACCAGACCCAACTTCTCTCTTTCATCGTCGATCAGCATCAAGAACAGCTACAGTTTTTCCTCACACCCATCGCATCACCTCTGGTCATCCTCGGTTATCCCTGGTTACTGCAGCACGACCCTCTCATCTCATGGGCACAGAACCGGATCCTTCAGTGGGGGCCGACCTGCACCGAGCTCTGCCTCCGGGCACCGGCTGGGACGTGTTCCAAGGAGTCCGAGGTCCCCGACGTCGACACCGACGCCATTCCACCTGAGTATCGAGACCTGACTGAAGTGTTCTGCAAAAGAAGAGCCACTCACCTACCACCTCATCGCCCATACGACCTGGCGATTGAACTTCAGCCAGGCTCCGCCCCCCCACCGCGGCCATCTCTACTCTCTATCGACCACCGAGACACAGGCTATGGAGGAGTACGTCGCCAACGCCCTGCGCCACGGTACCATCCGGCCCTCCTCCTCACCAGCCGCCGCGGGGTTTTTCTTCGTGAAGAAGAAAGGGGGCGAACTTCGCCCATGTGTCGACTATCGGGGGCTAAACAAGATCACAATAAAGAACCGACACCCGCTGCCACTCACCAACTCTGCCCTGGACGCCCTCTCTAGTGCCACCATTTTCACGAAGTTGGACCTCCGGACTACAACTTGGTGCGTATCAGAAAGGGCGATGAGTGGAAGACGGCGTTCATCACACCCACTGGACACTACGAGAGCCTGGTCATACCCTTTGGACTCTGCAACGCACCCTCGGCCTTCCAACAATTTATTAATGACGTCCTCAGAGACATGCTGGGCCGATGGGTGTTCGTCTACCTAGACGATATCCTCATTTATTTCCATAACCTCACTGGCCCCTACCCAGGACCCTTAAACAGCTTCAACGTTTTATGGGGTTTGCGAACTTCTATCGTCGCTTTATCCGGGGCTACAGTACAGTTGCAGCACCATTAACTGCATTGACCAGGCCCTCGCTTCACCCGTTTCGCCTTACACCTGCTGCCATCTCCGCCTTTCAAGATCTGTGTCATCGTTTCACCACCGCTCCCATCCTTCTCCACCCAGACGCCAACCAACCTTTCGTTGTGGAGGTGGACGCGTCGGATGTGGGCGCCGGCGCCGTTCTCTCTCAACGAGGTCCAGACCAGAAACTGCACCCGTGTGGTTTCTTCTCCAAAAAATTCAACCCCACTCAGCAGCGATACGGGGTAGGGGACCGCGAACTGCTGGGCATAAAGTGGGCCTTGGAGGAATGGCGTCACTGGCTCCAGGGCGCCAGTGAGCCGTTCATCGTCTGGACTGACCATCAGAACCTCATCACCATCAGGAACGTAAGACAACTGAATCCACGACAGGCACGGTGGGATCTTTTTTTCGAACAGTACGACTTCCACCTGTCCCGTGCCCGTCATCCCCTCTTCCCGGATCATCGCACCTCTTCAGTGGAACTTGGAGACAAGGGTCCGCCAGGCACAGGCCACAGAGGCCGGACCGGCAGGCGTGCCGCCTGGACGACTCTACGTACCCCAGAACGTGAGATCAGACGTCCTCCAATGGGGCCACACCTCCACGGTCGCCGGACACCAAGCGACAAGAAGGACCCTCTCGTTCATCCGACGGGCGTTCTGGTGGCCATCAATGAGAAGGGACATCATCGAGTTCGTCCAGGCGTGCCCGGTGTGTGCCAGGGCCAAGGACACCAATCAGCCACCCCCGGGAGAGCTCCAACCACTTCCTGTTCCTCGGCGGCTCTGGACGCACATCGCCCTGGACTTCATCACGGGCCTGCTGGTTTCCGAAGGGAAAAACACTATCCTCACCATTGTTGACCGGTTCTTCAAGGCTGTGCACCTGGTGGCCCTCACCGGACTCCCATCAGCCAAAACCAGCCGCTGAACTAATACTGGAACACGTAGTCCGCCTGCATGGGTTCCCCAAAGACATCGTCTCGGACAGGGGGCCCCAGTTCACCGCCCGGTTCTGGAAGGCCTTCTGCCGTCTGATCAACTCCACCAGTAGTCTGTCATCCGGATACCATCCTCAGACTAATGGTCAGACGGAACGGACCAACCAACAACTGGAGCGCTACCTAAGGTGTTTTGTGGCCGACCGCCAGCGCTCCTGGGCCCGCTACCTCACATGCAGAACTTTCCCACAACCTGCACGTCTCATCAGCCACCAATCTAAGCCCATTTGAGGTATACTATGGTTTCCAACCTCCGATGTTTGCCCATCAAGAACCGGAGGTCGACGTACCATCGGCCCAACAGTTGGTCCGTAGGTGTCGACGGCTCTGGAACCAAGCCAACCTCGCTATCCAGAAGGCCAATCAACAATACACCACTCAACACCGCCGTCGACACCCTCCCGGACGTTTGTACAGAGTAGGTGACAAGGTATCCAGGAAACTCTCACCTCGCTTCATAGGACCATACCGCATCACCCTAAGGATAAACCCTGTCACCTACCGGCTCCAGCTGCCTGCGGCGCTCCGGATCCACCCGGTTTTCCACACATCTCAACTCAAACCCTTCATCACCTCTCCAATGATTGCCCCCCCCCCCCCCCCCCTGCTCCTCCTCCCCGCATCATTGACGGTGGTCCCGCCTACACCGTGCGTCGGATCCTCGATTCACGCCCTCGGGGCAGAGGCACCCAGTACCTGGTTGATTGGGAAGGCTACGGCCCCGAGGAACAATCGTGGATTCCGGCCCGGTTCATCATCGACCCCGAACTCATTCGAGACTACCGTCGTCGGGTATCCTCCACCCCAGGACCGTCAGGAGCCAGTCCTGGACAGGGGGGTACTGTCATGCACATTCAAGCCGCGACCGGCACTAGGACCCGGAAGTAATTCGGTCGCGAACCAGGAAGTATAAAAGGAGTAAACAAACCACAGTACAACGCTCAGTCATTGAGTTGCCCGATGTTGCCTCGTTTGCGGTCATCTAACTGTGAGTACTCACCTTTTTGGCTTCGCTTTCTTGCTGAGTGTGTATTTATAGGACGCGGGTTAGATTGTGTCTTTCCCTTGCTCCCCAATCGTGAGAGTCCTTAGACTAACTGCGTGATTATCCTGCCTATTCGTGTCACTCCGCGTTTGGGTTTACCAGTCACGCTACACAGGGCTAACCGCTAAAGCTACGTCTTCTGGTCATCTCAGGTTAGTTCTTGACAAAAACAGCATCAAAATGGACGAGAAGAAGGTGAAAGCCATTCGAATCTGGTGTGTTCCTACTAACATCAAACAACTCCAGCATTTTTTGGGCTCCTCAGTATCTTCCTTGTGCTTTCTTCTCCCAGAAAATGACTCCAGCCGAACGAAACTATGACATAGAAAATAGAGAACTCTTAGCTATCAAACTAGAGGAATGGAGACATTGGTTGGAGTTTCATAGTCTTGACTGATCACGAAATCTGGATCACAAAAATCTGGAATATCTGCGGAAAGCCAAACGTCTCACTCCCCGACAAGGGAGTTGTTTTTTACCTGATTCCATTTCACAATTTCCTTTAGATCCGGGACAAAGAACATCAAAGCTGACGCTTCATCCCATCTCCATGAATCGGAAAGAACTCAAGAAATGCCTGACAACATTTTCCCTTCTACCCTATTCGTCTCTCCGATTCAGTGGGGATTGGAGGAAGAGAATTGTCAAGGCTCGATCACCGAGCCCTCTCCGCCAGAATGCCCCGCTGATCGGGTCTTCGTTCCCACGACACAACAGGATGCTCGAAGTCATGCCGTCTAGTTTCTTTACGAGGACTTCCCTCAGCTAAGGACATTGCCAAAATCTCTTGAATCACGTTTTCCGGGTTTTCGGCATTCCCAAAGACATTGTCTCCGATCTAGGACCGCAATTCATCTCCAAGTTCTGGAAGGCCTTCTTCAAACTCCTAGGTGTGACCATAAACTTCTTGACTAAAATAACGTGCATGAGGAATCACAAAGGAGTTTTCATTTTCTGCAATGGAAAAGTACTCTAACAAGTTACTTTTATCAGAAAGTAATGATGTAATGTAACTGACTACTTTTTAAAGACAGTAATTTTGTAACGTAATTAGTTACTTTAAAAAGTAACAACCCCCAACACCCCCAATACAGCATCCGTGGAGGATAAAGAGTTAAAAGGATATGCAGAGCAATCATGGGAGGAAAGAAGTCACTCCCGCAGACTGTGAGTACACCCAGTGGGGCTTCAGCACTAATTCTAAAAGCATTTATTACTGTTCACCACTTTCCATGCCTTACAATTACTAGATTGTACTGTATTGTGACTAAAGTGGTAGACATTTTGCTGTAGTCAAGGGCATTAACAACCACCTTACTCAGCCTTTGTATTTAAGTTTAAAAACATGCATTTTTGATGCATTTATTTTGATTGGATCTCTCTGAACTAAAACAATTATTTCTTTAAACAGTATGTGTTTATGCAATCATTTTAATATTTAGGTTAGTTTATATTAGGTTAGGTTGGACATTTTGTCATTCAACATGTCAGACATAATAATATTTATTATAATAATAATAATAACATTCTTAAGAGAACTTCTGTCATGATTCCTCAATCGGCGTGTGTGTGGTCGTGGCATGATTGCAGAAGGCGAGCTGGCATTTCAAGAAAGGTTTTTATTTACACACAAAACAAAAGCCTGGCTCTTTCTGTGGAGCACGTATGAAGCTTTAATATAAACCTTTAACAAAAACCACACCGACATAAATCATAATAATATGAACAAAAGCTAGACGCCTGACCGATACTCAGTCAGGCTATTTATAATGAACTTAATTATCTTCCTCGGTTCAGGTGAATCCCTACGTCACCTGACCGAGGTGTAACCTGGGAACAGAAGTTTAACTCAAACAAAACTACAAACATAAGAAACAACAAAAACCAGTCTTAGCGCGCTTTGGCGCCCTCTAGGGGTTAACCCTTACAGCTAAGTGGATATAGGCCAATAAACCTACGCATATAGTAATAGTAATAAGTAATAATAAGTAAACAAACACACAGAACATGTTTAGAAAATTATGACCTTAATTGCATCAGTCATTCTGAGTGCAAACGTTACTTAAGTTAGTGAGTTCATTGAGTTCATTATCCTCACAGCCTCAGGAAAAAAGCTGCACCTAAGTCTTGTTGTCTTAGCTCTAAGACCTTATCACCTTCTGGTTGAGGGAAGTGAAGCAAACACATTTCTGTGTGGGTGGGATCTAGCATGATACTTTTTGTTCTGCTTCTGCATCTGTGATGTACATGACATGATGTAAATATTCTCTAGGGAAAGTAAGCAAGTAATTCTTCTTCCTTTTTGTCAGCAGTTACCAAACCAGGCTATTATGAGGGTGCCAGGATGCTCTCCACTACCGATAAAACAAAGTCAACACTATTAAACTAGGGCCAGCCTTCTTGAGGATCTCCAAGAAATAAAGGCCTTGGTGAGTCTTCTTAATGATGCTGGCTGTGTTTGTTGCCCACATGAGGTTATAGAGATATGTAGACCCATGTATTTATGGGTCCCACCTCCCACCTCCACAGCTTCTCCCTTTATGAACAGGGGAGGAAATACATGATCTTTTCTTCTACAATCCACTACCATATATTTTGTTTTCCCCACATTGATATACAGATTTTTATTGTTAAACCAGTCCACCCACTCTTTCACCTATCGCCTGTATGCTGACTGGTTGACATGTCATCTGAAAACTTTACAGTATGATTTTCTGGATACCTTGCAGAGCAATTATATGTAAGCATTGTGTACAGGAGAGAGCTTAGAACACATTTTTGTGGGGAGCCAATGTTTGTTTGGTATGATGGTGGAGGATTAAACACCATGGATCTTTACAGACTTTCAAAAAGTCCAATGCACAGTTCCAGATAGATGGCTTGAAACCCAGCAACAGCAGTTTGTTGACTAGTGTTTGCGAAATATTGTCACTTCAACCATATACAGTTAGTACACAGTAAAATAACAAAGATTTACAACAAATTAACAAAAAAAGGCCTAGTTAGCTGGCTAGCAGAGACAAGACAGAGTGACCTAACATAAATTACAACATAAATTAACAAAAACTAACTAACTAAGGAAGCCTATCTACTGGGTTTTTACAGACAACAGACAACATAAAATGCACATGCAAATGTGCAAACAAAAGCAACAAAGTGACAGTGCGACAACATAACATAATAATTAGGTGTTGAGGTGATGAGTTGTGACAAGAATTAAAAAGTTAAGAAGTTAGTGCAAAAAGTAGTCCAGTAATGAATATTGGGCAAAAGAAAGATTTACAGGTTGGCGTGTACGATAGTTTGGTGGTGTAGGTCAGTGTGTTTGCGCTTGTGTTGATTAGTCACTCCAGTCTCAATGTTTTGAGGTAGTTGAGTTAAGCTGAGTGATAATGTTTGTGTGTGTGTGTGTGTGTGTGTGCGTGTTTATCAGTCCAGTCCCTTTTTGTTGAGAAGACGGATAGCTTGTAGAAAAAAGCTGTTGCACAGTCTGGATGTGTGCCCCAATGCTTCGGCACCTTTTTCCAGATGGCAGGAGTGTGAAGTGTGTGTGAGAAGGGTGTGTCCGATCAGCCACAATGCTGGTGGCTTTGCGGATGCAGCGTGTGGTGTAGATGTCCTCGATAGAGGGGAGAGAGACCCCGATAAAAAAAAAGAGAGATGCTGTTCTCACTATCCGCTGTTGGGTCTTGCGGTCCGATATGGCACAATTCCCAAACCAGACAGTGATGCAGCTGCTCAGGATGCTCTCGATAGTTCCTCTATAAAAGGTGGTCAGGATCGGTGGTGGAAGCTGGGCCTTCCTCAGTCTTCTTAGAAAGAAGATATGCTGTTGGGCTTTCTTGTGTAGGGAGCTGGTGTTGAGGAACCAGCTGAGGTCCTTCTCTAGGTGGACACCCAGTAATTTGGTGCTTTCGATGACCTCCACAGAGGAGCCGTTGATGCTCAGAGAATGGTCGCCTCGTGTCCTCCCAAAGTCAACAACCATCTCCTTTGTCTTGTCAACATTCAGTAACAGAAGTTGTTCAGTGCATCTGGGAGGGAGCCATCACCGACACAGGCAGATGATGTCGTCCTGTTGTGAGTGATGGCTTGTAATCCCTGCCACATGTGCCGTGTGTCGCCGCTGTCTATGAAGTGGTTGTGGATTCTCTGGTCGTGAGCGCGCTTTGCCTCTCTGATGGCCCAAGAAAGTTTGGCCCTTGCTCTTCTAAGCGCCACCTTATCTCTCGCTTTGAAGGCAGAGTCTATGGTCCTCAGAAGTGCATGCAGTTCCGCAGTAATTCACGATTTCTGGTTGGGTTGGAGACAGTGACGTCATCGGCGCACTTGTTAATGTAGCTGGTCACTGATGACTTGTACTCCTCCAAGTGAGTGAAGTCGCTGTAAGTTGCAGCCTCCCTAAACATGTTCCAATCAGTGTTCTTGAAACAGTCCTGAAGAGCAAAGATGGCTCCTGCTGGCCAGGTTTTCACCTGCTTCAGAACCGGTTTTGAACGCCTGACGAGTGGTCTGTATGCACTTTGAATGCACCTTGCTGTATAAGATCTCTTCTATTCACCATAAAATCTTGAGTGTTCCTTGCTTAGCTTCTAAAGATGGATTGAAACATTTTTTAAATATGAAAGTGAAATGGTAATCCCTTTAATTAAGTCTGTTAAATAACACCTACCTTGTAGCACTGTATCTGCAAACATACCTGACACTGGGGCGATTCCCAGAGCTGTAAACATTGCACCATCCAGATACCTATATTACCAATGATACAATTTATAAATTTTTTTATGACCAAGTAAGAAAATTACTTTTTTACATTACTAATGCCACAAAAAAATATCACATTCCTAGGTAGCTGAAATAGAAAACCCTCTTCCTTTTTTTGGTGTTTGCATGATTTCACATTAATGTGTAAACAAAGAGTCACCTTTTCTTACAAAAAATGTTCTAAAAACATCTTTCAGATTACCTGACGCCTACCACATAGAACAGTGAGGCCTACAAACATAAATGTATAAGAGCACTGGGCTATTTTTGTGGTAAGAACTGTCTCAGGACTCGCTGGTCCTCCATCTGTGTACCACTTAAAATATCAGTGGTAAGTCCTTTAGTGTATATTGTAAAAAATTATTAAGTTCCTATTTTTAAATGGTTTACCCAAAGTTTCTTGTTTCTATTTAAACTATTCTGTTTTCACTGTAATTTAATGAACAGCGTTGTGTTTCTTTTAACTAAAAATAAAAATAAAAATAAATAAATCAGGGCGCCTCAATGCGAAAATGTTTAGTAACAAGTTGCACAGCTTTTTTAAGTTTACTTAACCCAAAGTTTTTAAGAACACAGTGTTACCTGTTGTCTCAACAAATACCACTGTAAAAAGTTGGGCCAACAACACAATATTAATTCATTTAACATTTATTTAGTTGGATTTACAGTGCACTCTGACAGAGAGGGTTGCAATATTATAGGATCACATCCAGAGTGAACATTAGTGAGGGTAAAAACAGGTTTATTTCTTTAAAGGAAAATCTGGGGGTAATCTTTTACCCCCAATTCCTGTACCCTACTAGAGCCCTCGCAATGGGGTGAAGGTGATGACTCGGCATAATAACACAGCCAAAGCTAACACCAGAGATGAATTTGTGTAATGTCTCTGTTAGGTTTTAAATGACGATGTAGCGTGTCCGAGCTAAGTTTTAAGCTAACAGAAGAAGAGTTATTTCTTGTTGTGTCCGCCGCACCTTGATACACTTACCGGTCCGGGCCCGATCGACCGGGAGAGACAAACACACACACACACACGCAGGCATGATGTCTGAAGATCTCTGTTTATTCTCAGCAAAAAGAGCACATTTAAACAGTGCTACAGTACGTCCCGAACATCAAAAGAACCAGTCATTAACATGTCAGTCATAGAGGGACCCGGAGACAGACAGGTAAGAGGAGATACATTTGCATTCTCCTGATTAAACAAAAGGATTCTAGCAGACAGAAGCCTGTATCGTCTGGATACAGGATATAGAAGGTGTTACAGAAGGCATGAGGAAGCACAGTGAGGGGTCTGTTCTCAGAGCACAGGAATCTTCTTATTAGATTACATCGTCTAACTACATTATAAAACCTTACAGTGCCCCCTTAAATTCTAACAGAATTTACTACAGTTTATGGCATAGAAGAGATTTACAAAATCAAATAAAAAAAAATTTAACTAATCAAAACCCTGTATAACCCTGTGTAATATTTACCTCTAGAGACAGAGCCCTGAACTTCAAACCTCTGTTTAAGAATTCAGCAGGCCATCTCCAGCCCTTCTGGTCTTTTATCAATAGACTCTATTCAAAACCAGTTCCCCAGACCATGAAGCCAAACATCTCTCTCCACAATTAACCAGGAGAGAGTAAAAGACTTCAAGTCTGACTAATCTACCTGTACATCAGATGTAACATGTGCCAATCATAACTTAATACCATCTATAATGTGTGTACAATTCTGCCATGTACTGTATGTGTATGAGGTAAGGTGAGGAAAATTATTGTCCAAAACATCCAAGTCATCTTCTAAGCTGATCTCTTCTTCGACCCAGATACTTTACGTATAGTAGAGAGTCAGTTGGAGCCCAGAAGAGAGGTTACTAGCACTTCATTATGGGCCCGTGCCTTCAATCCTTCACTACAGAAGATATGCATCAGCATATGATTTAGAAAGATCTCAGATTAGAGTTGCATATGGATGATTTAGCGATATCTCTGATGAATTGTGTCAGAATTCCACCTTTCTCTGATGTTGCTATGAGAAAGCCTTTGGTTAGACATAAACAACATTCATAAATTTTATTGGACACAATAAAGTCAACCATCAGCTGATCCAATGAAATTTCTGTATCTAAAATAAAAGAGAAGGTTGTTTAATAGCATCACACATTGTCACAATTTGTTATGCGGCCTGCTTCCTTCCAGTGTACTTTTGTTCTGTTGAGGAAATTAGGATTAAATCTTGCTGCTGCTGTTTTTTCTGTAAAAGCAATATAGTTATGGGTAACAGTCATGAGTACAGTCATATACAACATGGAAGACATGAATCTTTGTCACATACAATCTGTACTAATGTTTGTCATGTTAGGTGTGTTAGTTTGAATATTAGTTGAAGTCAGTCAGTCAGTTCTTTGTGTCAGGAGTGCATGCCGCTCTGTCATGAGCTTCCAAGCCGAGTCTTGTGCTTAATTTTCAGCAGCGGAGCTCAACGCTGCATAATTTGGTTTCCAACTTGTGCCAATAGTTGGTTATTTCTCAATCATGAATTAATCCATTTACTTACTTATTTTTGTTACTGCAGTCATTATATTGTGTGCACACATGTAATAATTTCATAAGCATGCTTTGATTGTTGGTAAATTGTAGTGTATCAAAGTTAGGCGGACACCTCAAGATGATCAGTTTAATTACAAACACTTTAAGCTCGTTTTATTGACTATATATATATATATATTAAAATTCTAAAATACTGTAACTCACACACCGTACCTTGTTCCTGAGAAATGCTCAGGAAATGGATTTTAGCCTTACACTAAGTCCATGTCCTCTAACCAAGGTGGGGATTTACATATTATCCAAAACTAATATTGCAATTTAGAATGCAACTACCGTGATTTAACGAGGCATTCGGCAGTCCCTAACCATTCTGCCTTGTTCCTGAGAACACCCGCTTAGTGAAACGAGCCTCAGTTGCGCCTGGCCGATCTCGCACGTAACTACGACAAGGAGAGCAATACCCAAAAAAAAGCTAAATTATGCACATCGTAAGTGTATAACTGCAACTGCACGCCGCTCCCTGTTCCAAAGTCCGCACTTTAAGGAATATGGATATTTTAACCAATTAATTAATTTTATTTGTTACCCACGCGCCGCTACGCCAGGGCCAGCTTATACACTAATGCACAAATCACAAATGCCTCACTAAATTACAGAAATTCTTCCAAAAATTACAAATAGCTTTGAACGGTATGAATACATTCGCCACATATGCCCCCTTAAATTACCAAAGGGAATTTAAATTAATTCGACTTTCCTATGAAGGGAACGCAAACTAATAAACGCAACTCCCTAAATTTCAGGTATAGCAGGTGAACAAAAACAGTTATCTATTATTATTATAAATTTATTATTATTATTATTATTAATGTATTTATTCATTTTCATGGTTTTTTTTTTTACGATCATAATCTATTTAACCTAAAAACAAATTAAAATGTCATGTGACTAGACTTTGTGTCTAGTGGTGCCCAATTTAGATGGAGAACTTGTTTAAAAACTGTTGAAATGTACACAAAACTGTTCAAAATCTTCTTTCTGCCTGTACTCCATCTCTAACAGTCACTTCTGTATAAAGTCATTATCCCTTCTATGCACATGTCCACAGCATCTTCTTCTGGCCTCTCTAACTTTGTTTCCAAACTGCCCTACTTGCACTGTTCCTCCAATATACACATACCAAATCCTGTCCATTCTTGTCACTATCAAAGCAAATTGCACCATCTTTAGCTCCGCCCCTACAGCCCCGGTTCCTTTCTTTTCATCAGCAGCGATGTCTTACAAACCATACAAGACCGCTGGTTTTACAACAATTCTATAAACTTTTCGTTTCATACTTGCTTATACCTTTCTGGCACAGATAATTCCTGTTACTGTTCTCTGCTTGGACTCTCTTCTTCACACCAAAACTTTCCTCAATATTTGTTAAATTCATGCACTCCAGATTTCAGTTTGTAACATTCCAAACAAGTGACAACACTTAATTACAATCACATAATACTACAAGAGCCAAATGTTGCATTCAGTGCCCGATGGAAAAACAATCAACATGTAATGATACCAAAGCTAACTACAAGCAAGCCAACAGTTATCATCAATATTGTAATAAAAAAACAGCATGAAAAACAACTGAACATCTGAATGTATATTTGCATATTTCGGCCTTCTGACCATGTTACCGTGCCTACAGTTAAAGCACGCAGACAGCGGGTCAGCGCCCGCGTCTAGTAACCCATAGCAACCGTGGATGTGGGTCGATGACATAGTAAGTTAGTGACAGAAGCGGTGTAATGTTTCTATTTCACTAAGTACTGAGCTGTTGTAAATAACAGAGTATTTTGCCTGCTTGTCATAAACATTTGCAAATACCATATCCATTTTAATTGTTTTTACTAAATTAATTAACGAGTTGTTTAAAGCGCGACTCGAAACGAGGAACAAATTTAGTTAAAAATTAAACAACGGTTCTCTAAAACACGGCGGAACTGACACCACAACGAAGCTTTCTTAATTTAAAACACCGTGATGAAAGCTATATAAAACTTGCTCCAAATAACAAAACCTTTTAGACAAGACGAGTAAAATTAATTACGGTGAACAAAACTTATTTAGAAAACATAACGTGAATTAAACTTTATTTTAACCAAATCTCACGAGAACAAATTCTCCCCTGACCGAGGAAAAAAATCAAAAAGAGCAAAATAAACACTTACTTTTTCCTCTGAGAGGGAAGACCGGACTGAGCCCCCAAATTGTTAGGTTTTAAATGACGATGTAGCGTGTCCGAGCTAAGTTTTAAGCTAACAGAAGAAGAGTTATTTCTTGTTGTGTCCGCCGCACCTTGATACACTTACCGGTCCGGGCCCGATCGACCGGGAGAGACAAACACACACACACACACACACACGCAGGCATGATGTTTGAAGATCTCTGTTTATTCTCAGCAAAGAGAGCACTTTTAAACGGTGCTACATCCCGAACATCAAAAGAACCAGTCATTAACATGTCAGTCATAGAGGAACCCGGAGACAGACAGGTGAGAAGAGATACTGTACATTTGCATTCTCCTGATTAAACAAAAGGATTCTAGCAGACAGAAGCCATTTGGATGTATCCTCGTCTGGATACAGGATATAGAAGGTGTTACCACAGAAGGCATGAGGAAGAACAGTGAGGGGTCTGTTCTCAGAGCACAGGAAAGTTCTTATTAGATTACATTGTCTTACTACATTATAAAACCTTACAGTCTCCAAGTCTGGGCGGTGGAGCAAAAGAGGATGCTGCTGGGCTTGATGGAGAGGTTGTAGTTTCTGGCAGAACCAGGTGTGGAATCAGATGTGGCTCAGGCAATGCAGGATATGGTTCAGATGATTTAGGGTGTTTCTCAGGTGGTGCAGGGTGTGGCTTAGGGAGCACCTTAGTGCCTCAGGAAACATGTCATGGCTAACAGGGCTGATATCTCAAATAGGAGTCTAAACTAAACACAAAACACAAAGAAGTCTGTGGGCACAAAGCACCCTCCAGGGATTATCCCTGACACAGAACAAGAGATTCACTGCTCTGCTAGCAGGATAGACTATAAAGAGACAGATGCACTGCAAGCTCCTACATTCACCTAATGTTACTGTTCTAAACTTGGAGAGGAAAGAAGATTACAGTACTTAAATTGTTCTCAATCACTTACTCATTATCTATGCCATTTGTCCTTCAACAAAGTGTAACAGGGGACCTGGAGCCTATCCCAGGAGGCTTAGGGCATGAGGCAGAGTACTCCCTGGACAAGGTCCCAATCCTTTGCAGGGCGCACACACATACTCATACACTATGGGCAATTTGAAAATGCAATTGTAACTAAATTGCTCTAGTTCAGTGATTCTCAAACATTTTCTGTCATTCCCCACTTAGGGGGTGGGCGAATTTTCAAGCCCCACTTGTCAACAAAATGATAACGAAAACGGCCAAGTGTACTATTTATTAAAAAATCAGTTTCTAAACCAGTAAGATCAAATAACACCAAGTTCAAAACAGATAAAATACACGTGCAATTGTTATAACAGACTTACTTTGTCACTTATCTAGAGCTTTCTTTCAAAAAAGTTAAGTGGCTTATTAACGTGACTGGGGTGTGTTGTCGATAAGTGTCTTCCTACTTTGTCTCATGCTGTCTGCTGCCAGCGGTTTAAGACACAAATAACGCAGAGGTCTCTGCGCCCCATCCCCACCATAAATCCAAGCGCAACATAGGCTTCATCATGTTTTCCTTTCGGCTGGATTTTTGGTTGATTAGGCTGATAGGGCTGAATCACCTGCTTATTTGTGGTCCATGTAATAAATGTATTACTGCCTGATAAAATATAAATGTTTAGCAAAAATACAGAAACATCAGCATACACATTGGAATAAATGAAATTACATGTATAATACTAAATGTTTCCTTATATATTGTTCCTCTGGAATTAACATGCCGACGTTAAACCGTTATTGTTGCTCTATGCTTTCACTTTTTCTCTGATGTTATTTTAATTTACTTGTATCAATGATTAATTTCTTTGTGTGTCATTATTTAGTTTCGAGTGTCCGATAAAGAAAATAAAGATTAAATAAATCAATAAAGAAAAGCATAAATTAGAATAGGTACTTTCCTATTATTTTCCACTAATTCCCATACCGTTCATTGCGCCCCACCTGTCATATCTGTATTCCCCTCTAGTGGGGCGCGCCCCACACTTTGAGAACCACTGCTCTAGTTTATCCCATCAAAGCATCAGTTACAGTACTTCAAAAAGCCTCTCAACAGATAAAATTGGTTCTGCCCTACTCACACCTGCCTAAAATCTCAGCAACTGGTTAAGCATAAGGAAGGATGAAAGCCAATATTCTGAGTCCTAAAAAATTAACAGCTCTGTCAAATATGGCTTATACATTCACCAGTGCCATGTATGTTTGGATGAATATAGTTACACCCATGTGTATCTGTTTGGTTGTGTAAAACCACAGCTGGAGAACTGCTGTAGCTGTAGGTTGGCTATTACTTTAATAATAGCAACTAACCTAACTTACTTACCTACCTTTAATACCTACTTAGTGCAAAAAGAAATTGAGGTGTAGGTCACCTTGTCTAAGGTCAGAGTTATACAGATTTGCTACTAGACCACATCCTCAAGCCTTCCACCATCTGCCATCAGAAAAGTTACATATCATAGAGCCTTTTTGCTCACCATGTCTGTGAAGATAAGAGGGGTTTATATAAAGGCTAGCAGAAACTAAAATATGAATACATTTTAAAATAATAAAGTGAAATAGTAAGTGCAAGAGAATTTTCAGCCCAGGAGTTTCATGCCCAAAATCAGCACACATCTTACCATTGTACAACTTTGATAAATGAAAAGACATTTAAGTTTTTATATCCTGTAAATTTATGACTTATGTTTTAACAAAAATAATATTTCACTTTAAAGTGAGATAATAGGTATCACCCTCTTGTATAGCTAAAAAGAAATATCAAATATGGGGTAAAAATAGTAATTTTTTGTATACTGTACAACAGTTAATTGCACCCTTTATATGTTACATGCAAGAGAACTGGTAATGCTGCAACCCTATAGCATCAGCAGCTGCCTAAGCAGTGCACTGGTTCACACAACTTTGTTACTATGTTGTTGTTTATGCACAAAGATCTCCTTTTCAGTGCACATTAGCTTGAGGGCCTTCAAGTGTTCCTAAGTCAGAGTGGTAATGTCTGATGGTGTTGCCGTGGACATAAAAGGCAGGCATAGGCGCAGAGGGGTGTTTTAACCAAAAGTCTTTTAATAACATAAAACATGTAACAAAGAAACATAAAGAACACTTGCATATCATAATCGGCATTAGACATCACCAAGGCACTAGGATGAGACACATACAGTAGGTAACACACAAGCTTACAGACGAACACCCAGGCTGTAATACCTGGTACACAGAAGATAAGCGAAACACAGGCTTACAGACGAACACAGGCTTACAGACGAACACACAGGACGTTACGGACAAGCTAATCATGGAGCTGACACAGGGAAACTAGGGAGGCCAGAGACACATAGGCCAGAGATGGGACTAGAGACAGGACTAGGGCTAAACCCATGGCAGTCAACTAAACATGACAATTAGGTAAACATGGCGATTAGCTACCCATGGCAATTAGCTAAACATTCATTTAGCTAAACAAAACTCATACCTACCAGATAGCTAAATATCCAAAAGGACTACGGCGACACTAGAGAATAGAGACGGGGGGAACTAGAGGCTAGAGACACAGAGGCTAGGGAGGCTAGAGACACAGGGAAAGTAGGGAGGCTAGAGACACAGAGGCCAGGAAAGCTAGAGACAAAGGGAAACTAGGAAGACACAGAGAGACTTACGCAACCTGAGCTCCCGCATCACCTGACCTTTTGGGAAACTGAGTCTGCCAAACTAAAACTACAAAAACTAAACAGTACCTTCTAGTGGCGATTCCTTACATAGAGACCTCCTTGGCCTGTTCTTCCGGTGCTGAGAAACTTTTCTCACAGGCAACCTGAGTGATTGAAAGTGTCAAAAGTATGTAATTGTACCATGTAATTGGAAGTTCCTTTTGACACTTTCAATCACTCAAGTTGCCTGTGAGAAAATCACTCAAGTTGCCTGTGAGAAAAGCATATTATGTTCATATCTATTTGCAAATTTCTGACTACAGTTAATAACAACCAATGTATGCATCACTTAACAGGAATCTAGATTAGATTAACTTTATTGTCATTACACATGTACAAGTACAAGGCAACGAAATGCAGTTTAGGTCTAACCAGAAGTGCAATTAGCAGAAAGTGCAGGATAAAAGTATAAGTTCTAAGTACACTTAAGAGGGATATGTGCAGGGAGAAACTATGGGTAACTATTACAGAAGGATATTATACAGATTGCTGGTAACTATACTTAAAAATTTACAGTGGATGAGCCGTATATACAAGTTGTTATAAACTGTAGTCAGAAATTTGCAAATAGATATGAACATAATATGCAGGATATTATGTAAGCATAGTATACATATTGCAGGTAACTATAATTATAAATTTACAGTGGGTGGTCAATATATACAAGTTGTTATTAACTGTAGACAGGAATTTACAAATAGATATGAGCATAATGTACAGGTTGATATTCTCTATAGACAGGAATTTACAAGTAGACGTACAGGTGGATATGAACATAATGTACAGGAATTTACAAGTAGGCATGTAGGGGTATATAATCAGTCAGAAGTTTACAAATATATTGTGCATGGATATTTGTATTTTCAAACAGGTATGTACAGTGTAGTGCAGTCCATATTAAATAGTGTAAAGTGTAAATAGTGTAATGAGAGGAGTGTAGGGGTGGGCAGGTGTCAGTGTGGGGCAGAGTTCAATAAGGAGACAGCTCTGGGAAAGAAGCTGTTCCTCAGTCTGCTGGTTTTTGACCTGGCACACCTGAAGCGCCTACCGGAAGACAGGAGAGAAAACAGTTTGTGGGCGGGGTAAGAGCAATCCTTAAGAATACTGCGTGCTCGTCGCACACAGTGTTTCCTTTGAATGTCCTCAATGGCTGGAAGTGGAGTCCCTATAATACGCTGGGCAGTTTTTAACACCCGCTACAGTGCCTTACGCTCAGCAACAGAGCAGCTTCCATACCAAACTGTGACACAGTTGGTTAGAATGCTTTCTATTGTGCAGCGATAGAAGTTCACCAGAGTAGCTGAGAACAGCTAGTTCTTCTTAAGTGTTCTCAAGAAGAATAGGCTTTGGTGAGCCTTCTTCACCAGGCTAGAGGTGTTAGTGGATCAGGATAGGTTCTCCGAAATGTGAGTCCCCAGGAACTTAAAGGATGAGACAGGCTCAACAACCATCCCGTTGATGTGGATGGGTTGATGTGAACCTCTGCTTCCTTTCCTGAAGTCCACAATGAGCTCCTTGGTCTTATTGGTGTTAAGGAGCAGACTATTGTTCGTGCACCAAGTGGCCATCTCCTCTCTGTAGGCAGACTCATCGTTGTTGCTGATAAGGCCGATCACCGTAGTATCGTCTGCAAACTTGATGTTGTTAGATTCATACACAGGCCTGCAATCGTGGGTGAAGAGGGAGTAAAGGAAGGGGCTTAGCACACAGCCCTGTGTATGCCAGTGTTGAGCGTGATGGTAGTGGAGCAGATGTGGCCTGACCTAACATGCTGGGGTCTGTTGGTCCGTAATCCGTAATCCAATTACAAAGTGAGGTGTTAATGTCCAGATCTCTAAGTTTGGTGATTAACTTAGAGAGTAAAACAGTATTAAAAGCTGAGATAAAGTCAACAAACAACAGTCGTGCATAGGTGTTTGTATTGTCCAAGTGTGTAAGTACAGAGTGATGGTCTTCACTGATGGCTGCACACGGTTAATGAGGGGTGAGTATCTAGGGGTGAGGATCAAAGAAAGGTGGTCTGATTGTCCCAAGTGGGGGAGGGGCTCCACATTATAGGCTTCAGCCATGTTTGTGTATACATGGTCTAAAGTTTTGCTTCCTCTGGTGTGACATAAAATGTTCTGGTGAAATTTAGGGAGTACTGTCTAAGTTGGAGTGATTAAAGTCCCCCGCAACAATAAAAGCAGCCTCCGGGTGAACAGTTTGTTGTTTGCTGATGGCCGCATGAAGTTTATTCATTGCAAGCTGATTTAATAAAAACGTCTTAAAATAAACATGTATAACAAAGTTTTATAAAAAAAAAAAACGGGGAGCTTAATACACATTTACATTTAGGCATTTGGCAGACGCTCTTATCCAGAGCGACTTACATTTTTATCTCATTACACATCTGAGCAGTTAAGGGTTAAGGGCGTTGCTCAAGGGCCCAACAGTGGCAACTTGGTGGTTGTGGGATTTGAACCTGGGATCTTCCGAACCGTAATCCAATGCCTTAACCACTGGGCTACCCCAATAATACACAATACTATATGATTATATATGTTTGTTGCTTATGTTGAATTATGTGTTCGGAAACTGTTCGGAAAATGTGATACTATTGGAAAGTGCAATAGTAGAAAATATTGTTTTTAGTGAGTGTAAGAAATTGGGTAACCCTCTTCCATTTCCAACCTTCTTGTTACAGGGAACAAGCTGGGGGCTCTTTATTAGCACTTTATTATGCACTTATTATGATTTTGTTACAAGTGTGCGATAGCCAGGCTATGGAAAATTATCTTACATAAAGACAATGTTTGTGGTACAACTTCTCTATCTGGCCATGGGTACACACCTTTCAATTTCAGTACCATCTTCTTAAGAGTAAGGGATGTGGAAGGACTGACTAATCTTTAGTGGTATGCTTAGGGTTTAGATTCAGTGGAGCATTGCTGAGACTTGTTTTGAACTTTGTTTTACATGTAAACGTATAAAGTGACAGATTCTTTACTGTAGGAGGACTGTAAAGGTTAATAAATATCTACAAAAGTACTGTACACTAGCAAGTCAAAAAAGCACAGATATTTTTTTATATTACAGGTATTCCCCGAATTTACGAACATTAGGTAATGTAATTCCACAGATACGAATGGAAGTAATGCATTGTACAAAAAATAGACACTGGACTGCACCAGACAACAAAATTCACAACTATATACAATATTTTCATTGTCTAAGTGAATGTATAAAATGTCTAAAGTCCAGTATTTTGTGTGTGTGTGTGTGTGTGTGTGTGTGAGAGAGAGAGAGAAAAAGCAGTTAAAAGAAAAAATATTAGAGATAAGAAACTCGCTCCCTGGTATAACGATCACATATGCTCTTTAAAACAGACCGCTCGGAAATTAGAACGTAAATGGTGTCAAACTAAATTGTTAGTATTTTAAATAGCATGAAAGGAGAGCATCCGGAACTATAGAAAAGCTTTTAGTGTAGCTAGATCAACGCATCTCTCCACTCTTATAGAAAATTACAATAATAATCCTAGATTATTTAATACCGTAGCTAAATTAACCAGAAATAAGACCACTGCAGAAATCTCCACAACATTGTGTAATAGTGAGGACTTCATGAACTTTTTAATAAAATTGTAAATATTAGGCATAAAATTGAGGCTTTGAAACCAAACAATGTAATTTATGCAGATGTTAAACTAGCCATGTCAGATCAGAACCTAGAATACTTTACTCCCCTTGAAGAGAATGAACTAATTTCACTCATCTCTTCTGCAAACTCATCAACCTGTATATTAGATCCTATACCGACACATTTTCTTAAACAGATAGTACCAGCAATAACAGAACCCCTGTTGAGAATAATTAATTCTTCACTCAGCATTGGGTATGTTCCAAAATCTTTTAAATTAGCAGTTATTAAACCGATTATTAAGAAACCTGACCTTGACCCCTGTCAGCTGTTCAATTACAGGCCAATATCAAACCTCCCCTTTATCTCTAAGATTCTGGAAAAGATAGTAGTGTTGCAGCTATGCTCATATCCACATTGAAATGGCATACATGAACTGTATCAGTCAGGATTTAGGCCTCATCACAGCACAGAGACAGCACTCGTTGAAGTAGTAAATGACCTATTGGCCTCTGATCAAGGTTGTGTAACCATGCTTGTATTACTCAACCTCAGTGCAGCTTTTAACACCATTGATCATCGTATTCTTCACAGATTAGAAAATGTACAGTAGTAGGAATTAAGGGTACAGCCCTCTCCTGGCTCAGATCCTATTTGACCGATCGGTATCAGTATGTAGACTTAAATAGTGATTATTCTGCATGTTCTCTAGTGGAGTTTGGTGTTCCACAGGATTCAGTTTTAGGCGCACTGCCTAATTCTTTTGATTGTGTAAAGCTGCTTTGGGACAATGACAATTGTTAAAACCACTATACAAATAAAATTGAATTGAACTTAAAGGCTCAGAGATAACACTGTGTGATGTGTTAGTGTATGCGATTTATTTCCTTAGGTGTGGTTTTGGTTTTTGGCCACATGATGGCAGTCTGGGGAAAAAAATTTAGTCAAGTGGATTGAAATGCTTTACATTGTATATTTGTGTCAAAGGCGTATAGGACTTACTTTGTCGGAACAAATCCAGTGTACAAACATGCTCCCAGAACAGAACTGGTAAGTATGTAAGTAAAAGACAACCTGTACTCTGATTAGGCTATTTTAAGCTCAATTTATCTTATCGTTATCAATGGTGATGCCATAGACAGGTGACATACAGTGGTGTAAAAAACTATTTGCCCCCTTCCTGATTTCTTATTCTTTTGCATGTTTGTCACGCTTAAATGTTAACCGTTAACTGTTAGTCAAAGATAACATAATTGAACACAAAATGCAGTTTTTAAATGAAGGTTTACGTTATTAAGGGAGAAAAAAAACTCCAAATCTACATGGCCCTGTGTGAAAAAGTGATTGCCCCCCTTGTTAAAAAATAACTTAACTGTGGTTTATCACACCTGAGTTCAATTTCTGTAGTCACCCCCAGGCCTGATTACTGCCACACCTGTTTCAATCAAGAAATCACTTAAATAGGAGCTACCTGACACAGAGAAGTAGACCAACAGCACCTTAAAAGCTAGACATCATGCCAAGATCCAAAGAAATTCAGGAACAAATGAGAACAAAAGTAATTGAGATCTATCAGTCTGGTAAAGGTTATAAAGCCATTTCTAAAGCTTTGGCACTCCAGCGAACCACAGTGAGAGCCATTATCCACAAATGGCAAAAACATGGAACAGTGGTGAACCTTCCCAGGAGTGACCGGCCGACCAAAATTACCCCAAGAGCGCAGAGACAACTCATCCGAGAGGCCACAAAAGACCCCAGGACAACATCTAAAGAACTGCAGGCCTCACTTGCCTCAATTAAGGTCAGTGTTCACGACTCCACCATAAGAAAGAGACTGGGCAAAAACGGCCTGCATGGCAGATTTGCAAGGCGCAAACCACTTTTAAGCAAAAAGAACATTAAGGCTCGTCTCAATTTTGCTAAAAAACATCTCAATGATTGCCAAGACTTTTGGAAAAATACCTTGTGGACCGACGAGACAAAAGTTGAACTTTTTGAAAGGTGCGTGTCCCGTTATATCTGGCGTAAAAGTAACACAGCATTTCAGAAAAAGAACATCATACCAACAGTAAAATATGGTGGTGGTAGTGTGATGGTCTGGGGTTGTTTTGCTGCTTCATAACCTGGAAGGCTTGCTGTGATAGATGGAACCATGAATTCTACTGTCTACCAAAAAATCCTGAAGGATAATGTCCGGCCATCTGTTCGTCAACTCAAGCTGAAACGATCTTGGGTGCTGCAGCAGGACAATGACCCAAAACACACCAGCAAATCCACCTCTGAATGGCTGAAGAAAAACAAAATGAAGACTTTGGAGTGGCCTAGTCAAAGTCCTGACCTGAATCCTATTGAGATGTTGTGGCATGACCTTAAAAAGGTTCAGTTCAAATAAAGCTGAATTACAACAAATTTGCAAAGATGAGTGGGCCAAAATTCCTCCAGATGTCACGTGCGGTGAATCGGCGTGTGCGTTTTTGTGGCATAACTGCAGGAGGCGAGCTGGCGGTTCAATGAAGGCTTTTATTAAAGTAAAACACAAAACATCAAAACTATAGCTCTACCTTTTAGAGCACGTGTTGAAGCTTTAATTTAAACCTATAGCAGAAACACACCCGACATAAATTATAATTACTGAAACAACAACAAAAGCTAGACGCCTGACTGAAGTTCAGTCAGGCTATTTATACTAAATTTAATTACTTCCCTCGGTTCAGGTGAATGACTACGTCACCTGACCGAGGTGCAGTCTGGGACTTGAAGTCCAACTAAAACAAAACTACAAACAAACATAACGAAAACCTAACTTTGGGCGCTTTGGCTTTAACCCTAACAGTACCCCCCCCTCAAAAAACGCTCCTCCGGAGCGTTACCGGAGGACCGGGACACCCTCCCCAGCGGTCCCAGTCTAGACCCCCAACATTGAGGTGGTCGATCCCCTCTCGCGAGCAGGGCTGGAAAGGCTGCATAGTCCAAGCCCCCATGCGAGGCTGAGGAGCTGGAGCGACGCTCGGCGGCGGCTGAGGAGCTGGAGCGATGCTCGGCGGCGGAGCTGGAGCGAGGCTCGCTGAGCTGGGCGGCGGCGGCGGAGCTGGAGCGACGCGCGCTGACCTGGGCGGCGGCGGCGGAGCTGGAGCGACGCGCGCTGAGCTGGGCGGCGGAGCTGGAGCGACACGCGCTGAGCTGGGCGGCGAAGCTGGAGCGACACGCGCTGAGCTGGGCGGCGACGGCGGCTGAGGAGCTGAAGCGGCGTCCTCGAAGCCTGGAGGTGGAGGAAGGACGTAGCTCTCCCAGGCGCTCCACGGCTCGCCACCGTCGCTGTCACGCAGCGGTGGAGGAGGTGAAGGAAACGCGTCCTTGTCGCTGTGCAGCAGCGGCGTGTTGTCCTCCACGTCGTGCAGAGGCGGCGGAGGTGGAGGAAATGCCTCCGTGTTGCCGTGCAGCGGCGGCGCGTAGTCCTCCACGTCAGCCACAGACGGCGGCGGGAGAGGGAGCATGTCTTCCACATTAGTGAGAGGAAGAACCTCCGGGACTACAGCCTGGCTCTCCCGAACCTGGACGAGCAGCTTTTGGAGCTGCACCACCTGCTCCCGCAGGTCACCGATGCGCTCCCTGTTTTGCTGCGCCAAAAACCTGTAGACATCTCCCGTTTCTCCTTCGCCACTGTCCTGCCAGACCGCCTCGGCCTGAAACTCCCCGTCAGAGCATGGGAACCTGTTTCCTCTCGCCGCGTCACCTCTGAATGGTGTCCGCCGTATGGCGAGCCTGCAGCCTTCCCAGCTTTGCCGCGCCTCTGTCTCTCGCTGCTCCTCGCTGTCTTCCAGCCATTCCGCCAGCTCGGACGAGATGGTAATAGCGCCCCCCCCCCCCCCCCCCCCCCAAAACATCTGGAGCGACCTCCGCTATGCCACTTTTACGGTCTAGCTTTCTGTCGCGTGCGGTGAATCGGCGTGTGCGTTTTTGTGGCATAACTGCAGGAGGCGAGCTGGCGGTTCAATAAAGGCTTTTATTAAAGTAGAACGCAAAATTTCAAAACTATAGCTCTACCTTTTAGAGCACGTGTTGAAGCTTTAATTTAAACCTATAGCAGAAACACACCCGACATAAATTATAATTACTGAAACAACAACAAAAGCTAGACACCTGACTGAAGTTCAGTCAGGCTATTTATACTAAACTTAATTACTTCCCTCGGTT